>NC_134386.1:1216483-1824724 GCF_035582795.1 Mycteria americana
GTTACGACTGACACTGAATAGTTCTTGCTTTGTTCCTACATCCTTACTCAGGCAAGACACTCAGCTAACGAGAACTTTGCCGGAGCAAGGAATACCCATAATACAGGGTCTTTTTAGATTTCTTCATCAGTAACAATATATTCTTAATGTATATTCACATACGTAAAGCTGCTTTACACAGAAAAAGTTGACTATGTACATGAATGTACTCTGAAAATACACTGCTTTAACTAAAACTTCTTATGCAAAATACATTCACCTAACTTATTCTAGCAAGGACAACTGCTCCACCAAAACACGCAATTGGACTTGTCTCCTGTTTGATAAAAGCCATTCCCCTTTACAAACTGAGAAGTCTTCAGGTCTTTATCAACTAGATGTATTCTAAATAGGAACACACGCAGCTGTTTCTATACAAATGAGATACTAAAAGCATCACCTGGGACAGCTGCATAGGATGCCTCCTCAACAAGACAGTGGTGACTTCAGAGTGCATGGCTTTTTTTTTTTTTTTTTAATCTAATGGACAGAACAAATTTGCCACTTATTTAGATGAATCATGTTAAGATTGGCCTAAGATCCTAACTTGAGATTTCCCACTGAATTCTGAAAACTGACTGTATTTTGCTATTTGTGGAAAATAAATTATAACAATTTTAAAAAATACCTTTGTTTTTCCATTGTATTTCCTCCATAGGATGGATCCTGTATGTATCACAATAGTTCGTATCCTTCTGGTCCTGTCAAGAGCTGCTTACTGACCAACTAGCTTCATATCAGTACCACCCTGCAGGAAAAAGAGCATGTAAAATAAACTAACTGGAAAAAAAGTTGGTTTACTTCATCTGTTGATGAATTATACAGTAAGCAAGTCATCAACAGATTTAGTAGTAGTCTTTATTTTAACTATTAACCCAACTGCCTTAACAGTGCTCCACTACTGGATATACCAGATATACCAGTAGTATACTGATGGCTGCTTATCAATGCTTATGTGAAAAGCTTTTATGTTGTAACATTTTATTGTTCACTTTTAAATTTAAAAAGTCAGCAATAAAATACTGTATTACTGTGTAAATTGCTCACAGGGAGAGGCAGTGACCACAGCTCTGGTGGCTAGAACACCTACGTACAAGGCAAGAGCAGCAATTGCCATGCTAGTTGAGATGAGCTGTCTATCTAATCCAGCTCTGCAACTCAAACAGGCCAACGTGGCACGATTAATGTGCACAGAACATTTCTTCCTGACCTCCCCAGTTAATTCATGCCTCAAGGCACACGGGGATGATCAATATCCTTACAAAAAGTGTCTTATAATTGCAACCATAGAGTCAAAGAGAAAGGAACCTCAAAGAAAACCAGAAGACGTGAAGTTTAACATTCAAGTGCCAAAACTAAGGACCATTTCTGCTTTCACTAAACAATGCACATGTCTCATGGTTTCTCCCTAGAAAGAAAGTATTAGGCTAGTTTCAGCATCCGGCGCAGAGGTTCAAGCAGCGATAAGGAGCATCTCAAGACCACGGCACCACAGTACAACTCTAGATAATAACAGTCTAAACCCAAGGCTCCTTAAATAAACATTAGGTCTCGCTTACCCGAACTAGGTCAGAAGTCTCGACTGTCCTCAGTCCAAGGAGCTCATCTGTGCAAGAGATGCAGCCTGCTGAAACAGGAACTCTGAACTAGAGCACACAAAATATGAAACAGAACTTGGGCTTTGCAGAAAGCTGCCACGCTTTTAACAATTCCCTACGCTTCTCAGAGGTGACCGTGAACTGAGCTTTTGAACAGGAAAGTTCCTGGATTTTAAGAAAACAGAAACTCCAACTTGCAACCCTGATTTAAACCAGTAAAACTCAGCCCACCAAGCAACCATCCAAGGTCACACCTTAGGACACACATACCCCAGCCATATCACACAGCTTCTATTACAGAAAAAAAGGTGCATTTGCAGGATTAATTTGACCCATTTTAGTACCTTTCACCAGCAAGACAAAGAGAGAAGTTTCCTTTTACAGTTCACTGGGGGACTGGGACCAATCTCAGTTTTAAGTCTTCTTTAAAAAGTCAATTAAAAGTCAATTAATAAAGCCTGGCCCTCGTTACAGAAAGGGGCCACTGGTCTGCAATAAACTACATCAAAAGCAGAGGAGACATCTACCACCTAGACATAGTCATGTGGACTCCAGGTGGCTCCTGCAACTCCTTCTCCGGGTCATTGTGGGAAACCTCTTTGTTGCTCAGAAGCCCTGGGCTCCTTATTGCTCCAAATAAAGTATCGCCGCTAATAATTTCTCCTTCCCTGCCGGTTCTTTATCTAGGCACGTGTGCTAGTGTGTATTTTTAAGTTACGGTTTAAAAGCCCTCAGTGCCAAACGGATCTGGGCTGGGTGGGAGGTAAACTGGAATTAGGGGGAGGTAAACTGGAATGAGGCCTCACTAAATGCAGTTGCTCCCACCCATCTCAAAGCAGGCACTGGTTTGTCCTCTCCCTTCTTGTGCTGTCCCAGGCGCTGCTTCCCATCACTTGCTGATGAATGAACTGATTAATATCATGGTGAAGGGGAAGCTTCTCCAGGCACAGCTGTGGTTTCTGATGTGCCACCTGGGTAGCTGCAGGAGGGAAGTCCTTGTCACCCTAAGAAAGAATGAGCTGGAGTTAAGGGAGGCAAACAAACCCTAAAAATAATGCACGGGGGTGATGAGGAAGGGTGGTGGCACACTGCAACAATCAGAATAGCTGAGAGTGGGCTATGGTTTCCTCTCCCCACATCTTCTTTTATATGGAAAAATAACCCAAACTCCTGTTCTGGGGGTGGAAGTGTCAGATCTCGGGGGAGAACTTCTTGCATGGCCAGCTATCTTCCTCCCCAGCTTGCCAGCAGAGCTGCCTTGCCTGGGGGCCATCCCCCCCAAAGGGGCAGTGGTGGGTTTTCTCTCCATACCAGGGGATTTCTCCCCTCCTACGTGAGCCGCTGTAAGATGGATCAGAGGAAACTTAAGTCAGCTGAGACCTCCGCTGCCCCTTGTTTGTATCATCACAGGCAGCTTCGTGACCTCAAAGCAAGGAGATCAAAGGGCCTGACCAGACTGAAAAGCAGGGACTTTTTATGGATTAGAAGCAGGCAGGACCAGCTCAGAGCCTGCTGTTGGCACAAAGGGTGGGACAAGAACATGCAGTTGGAATACAAGGAAAAATAACTAGATAAACAGCATCATGCTGCATTTAATGAGAGCAGCACAATCCACTGCTAGACCACCTTACCCTCCCTACAGCCCCCGGTATGATAAGGGTATGCGTCAGAGGGCTGGAAAAGAGAAGAGAATGGACGTGTAACATAATTAATAACTCTCTAGCTTCGGATGTGGCTGACCATAAAAACAGAAGATAACAAAGGGACGGGATCTTAACAGGGTTTTGCTGATTTCTTCTTAGACACACTTCCCAAAATGGGCAGTTTATTCCTTGTGCTGATCTGTATTAATAGCTGAACGCACAGTACAAAAAGGTAAGAATGAGAAAGATGGAAGAAGATGAAAAAAAGAAGGTGGCTGACTAGAGAAAAAAAAAAAAGATTACCTAGCCATAGTTGCTCTCTACCAGGCCTTTTCCTGCTTGACTGCCCCTTTGTGCTGGCATGAACCTCCAGACCGGCACTGCGCGATTCCACCCAAAGGATACATGGCCAAGGTAGCTTCAACGTTGGCATGTTTCCAGTAGTGGTACTGGAAGGAGAGAGGAAGCTCAGTCCGATCCAATGGTTAAAACTTGGGACAAGACTTAGACAAAATGGGTCGTGTCCCTAGCTCTGCCCCTCAGTGACCTGAGTCCATCCTGCACTTCTTCCCCCGGCACTAAAACAGAGATAAAATGTCACTTTGCAGAAGTAGTAACAGGAGTACCTAGCTCTGTTACTAGTACCATGTATGGGAGCCTTCCCGCCCTCTCGCTGAAACAAAAAGACGACCTCACGTGTTTAGATTTTGCAGAAATCGCAAGTTTTCAAGCACATACACGCACAGCTCTGGGCAGCAGGCTAACCTATCTTCAAGCTGCACTGAAAGTTATTTTTCACTTTCACCTTTCAGCAAGACCCCAGTTCTTCACAGAGCTAAGAGTATTACCCAAGCAGGGAGTCAAATCTTCTTGATATTAAACAAACACCTGTCACTGCCACAGCTCGATACAAAAATCTTATTCAAGTCTTAACAAGTATGGAGACTTTCAGTTCACCTTTACCACATGCATGGCAGATGCAGAGCCAATCTAGGCATGATCTCATGTATTTGTCATTGCTGAACCCATGCAAATCTTCAGCTTGCAGGAACCGAAACTCTAACTTCCCTTCCTGCTGCTTTGTTTTTTTAATTCAATTGTCTAAAATAAGATAGCAAGCAGATATTTACTTTCCTTTCTCTGCTGATGAGTGCTGTTGCGCAAAACCCTAATTCTTGAGTGATTATGTGCTTTATTGGGAAACTTCTGTGACTGAAGGACGAGTCTAATGCCTAGAATCGTCCTTCAGGAGGGGAAAAGACTAAATAATTCCCAGTGCAATAGTCCAAAAGGCCTTCCAGGATTCAGAGCCTGCGCACACCGCCCTGTACCAAAATCAGAACTTCTCCCATCAATTCTAGTTCCTTCTTCTTTAACTAGGAGCACGGTCTAAAATCCACTGAAAGCAACAGGACCCTTCATGAAAAGCCTCTGCATTACCTCGGGAGCTGGTATGAATCTTTCATGTTACACAAAACATGAGAGAGGAGAGGAGGTAAAATCCCAATGGCGATACACGTGCAACCCAGCGTACTTCTGAAAAAGCACAGGAAAGAGAAACCACTTAGTATGTTCTCCCCTGGGTGCTGAGAGTTTTACTGGATTTGCAACAAGAGCAGATGGGTTTCATGTAGGTGCCTGTTAAGGCTTGAAGAACCCCAGAACTGCTGCAGAAGCCCCGTGCAGTGACAGGACGGTGACAAATGCAGCTACTTTTCAGTCCCCACCTGTCCCGAAGGCTACGCAGCAGCGTAAAACTCAAAAGCTGCGTTCCTCTGGGACGACGTCCTGGTTTATATTCACGTAACGACCACACTCCAAGTGGCTGAATGCTCCAGAGAAGGAAAAAGGTGCTCTTAAAATGCTCTTAACTAACCAGGTAGTAAAAAATAAAATCTTCGCAAGCAGAAGTGACTCACGAGTCAAAGTGCCTTTTCCAAAGACTCCTTCAAGCCTTCATTTCCAAAAGACACTAGAGCTTTCACATTTCACACACCCAACAAACGCAACCTATTTCCCACCCAACTGTCTGAAAACGAAGGTGCTGAATTGGACGTCCAAAAAACCTTTGTCTGACCAAGATATCTGGTGACTGCCTCAGATCCTGATCCCACAGGCCTTCTTGTGGTCTAGAAATTTAGGCATTCTGGTTTACCAATTGTAATTACAAGAAAAGTAAAGTAAATATTCCCCTCTGCAGCAGGAGCACGCTACCTCACCAGAAATGGTGACTGGTGGATACAAAGGCCTCCGCTCTCTCCGGTTTATCGGTGTAACTAGCACAGCTAGTCAGCGCAACCTTGCAGGTTTCTACAGTATACCCACTGCTTTGCATCTTATTATCAGGGAATCACCCATCTACACGCGAACGTTAACGTGGAAGGAGGTGTGAACGCACACATGTGTTCAGGTTTGCATGCGTCTCCCAGCAGAACTGGTTTCAGACTCTGGGGGCTATTGCAGCAAAATTCAACACCGCTGGAGCAAAATCTCACCGCCGGAGCCGCACAAATAGAAGCTCATGTTTTTAGGGGAGAGTTGACTGATTCCCTTGGCGATAACATGTTTCTTCTTCTAAGTTTTGGCCACACCAAGCAGTGAGAAAGAATCTCTACCTCTGTGCCAGGGCGGGGAGAGGGAGAACGAAAAACAAGTCTCTTTCTGGATGACTAACACAGCCAGCAGCAATTGCCACTCGGCAGCTCAGCCCTGCTCTTCAACAAGGAGTTGCACAAGACTCCTTTGAAGAGGTTAACACGTTCGCAGTCGATTCTCGTCTGCCTTGCCAGAGGGTCACAGGTAGCTACAATGCTTCTGCTCAAACTTCGTGATCCAACTGCATACAGAGGGTGAGTCACGGAATGTCACAGAGCTGTACCCCAACAGACGTGGCTTCCACCGGGCTTTAGGCGGGATTGCAGCAGACCTGGCAAGTAGCCAGATCCTTACAAGACTCATCAAAACGTCCTCATTGCCAGCAGCTTCTGGCGGGTCTCCACACCCATCTACAAATGAGCAACCCCTCGGGTGCCAGCGCTGCCTGCACAACCTAACAAACAGCCGAGAGGCGTGCAGCCGGAGACTGTTTTGAAGTGTGCTGCAGATAACAAACAACAGAAGAGGTCTCCATGCCATCACAAGCAAGGCCTGAAATGCTGCCAGAGCCTGCCTCCTCAGCTGGGCATCCTGTTTAGGGCATTACACGGGCTGCAGCCGTTGGACGTGCACCCGCCACGCCGGCTTGCCCTGCGCCCGAGAAGATGGTGGAGCATCGTCCTGCAGCACCGCAGCCGTGCCGCACAGCTCTCCTGCCACTCGTGACAGCCGCCCCAGCATCACGGCCACTGCCGCTCCTGCACAAGAGGGCACGGAGATGATGCGCTACCGAGACATCGGTTCTGCAGAAGAGCTGCTCCCCTCTGCTGACTTAGGGCTTCTGGTACATGCCCACCCCAGAGACCTGCTCCTAAGCTACGGCAGGGAGCACGCAGGGCATCGCGACTTGGTCTGCAGCAGCTCAGCCCGAGCAGACAGCTCTCTGCTCCGCAGCCCGCTGACTGACACCGCAGTGGTAACGTCTCCCCGGGGAGGTTGAGTCTTTCTCCCTCGGGATCCCGGTCTAGCCAGCCCGTTAGGAGCAGTCAAAACCCAGGCGTGTCTCAGACGCGTTGCACATGAGTAACACCGCACCTTCCCTCCAGCCACACAAAACACACGTGGTGGGAGAGGGGCAGGAGAAGTGGAAGCAGAGGGAAGCCTGGATGTGTCCGAGATACCTCATGGCCCTAACAACCGGCCATGCCTTACAGATTCTGTACGGCCCTCTGCGAAGGAGGGAGGTATCTCCTTGCCAAGCAGTAACGGTGATCTTCAGCTTGGAAATTAATTCCCTTCACAATCAGTAATACAAAAGGAGTCTTTTTTTCACAAGGCATTTCCTCCTCCAGATATGCATCAAGTTTGTCGGTCATGGCACATGGCCTGAAACACACTATGAAACGAAGCTTCAGTGACTAGTAACCAAGATGAAAACGCTTCTTTTCCTTCCTGCAAGGGGAAGCTATCTGAAGACAAAAAATACAGATCATGTGCAAAGACAGGTAACAGAAGGCACTCTCACAATGCACTGGCAACCTCCCCAGGCTCCAAGTGACCCACGGCACATCCAGAACAAGTCCACGGACACAGTCCCCTTTTGGCTGCGGTCATCACGTTACCCCTCACATCAGTCACACAGCACCAGTAACCAGCAGACAGCAGAGACAGAAAGCTGTGATTTCTTAAGAGACCAGGGACATGATCTCCTCCGTGTCCTTCCCTCCGAGCTGCTCTCCTCTCCTCTTGCCTTCAGTCACCCAGGAGACAAAAAAGCACACTCTTCTTGGGAGAAGGCTCCCAACCAAACCTCTGATCTCTGGCTACGGCCCAGGTAAATCTGCAAGCAAACAGGACCAACCACAGCCCTCTCGCTGAGAGATGCTGACACCATGTGGGAAAGGCTGAGAAATGCTCCACCACAGACGCTCCACTCCGCGCCCACCAAGCCGGGACTCCGGGAAAAACTCAGGACAACTCACCCCTGAAATAAAGGCGTAGGTTTAAATAGTATTAGTTGAATCATGTTAAAGTCCTCTGTGGGCAATCAGGCTAGAAAGTAGTGTCATTTTAGTTTGGTTTAATTTAAATATACTGGAAGCGATTTTAAAATGGCTTTGATTCACTTTATTTCTACCTCTGAATCAGACTGCCCATGTCTTTTCCATGTGATTTCAATAATCCCTTTTAAATGCTAAACTTCGTAATGTTTCTCACATCTTCCCGTAAAAATCCACGTATCTTCCACATATCGCCTTCCACTAACTTTGTACCCAAATTTCCTAGACAACTTTGAAAAACATAAATGGCCTCTTCCAGTCACCTCCTACCACTTACGACCCTGCAGGAAACCGCGCTGCAGTTGCTTAAGAGTTCGGCTGCACGAGCAGCAGCGTGAGCGGAGGGCAGCGCCTTCCCGAGCGCGGGAACTGTGATTTTTCAGGCAGCTGAAGAAAGAAGCTTTTTTAAAGTGAACTTTACAAACGGGCATTTTTCCCCATGAGGTCTCGTTCTGATTTTTAATCACTCCCCGATCTAACCCGTGGAGAGTTCAATTTCTGCTGTCAGGTGCAGCACTGGAACGTGCACTTCGGCAGCAGCCCTGTGAAAACCAGTTGCTTGAGTGTAACCGCAATTTCTACAAAACCCCACAACAAACCAAATTCCTCAAGCCCCACGCTGCTCCCTGGTCACTACACAATAATGAACAGCCTTAGCTTCCAAGCTCTTGTAGATGAACGAAGAAAAAACCCTGTCCTTTCAGCCAAGACCTCGCTCGATGACTCAAAGACTTAGTCACTGTTACGCAGGTGAGAACAAACTTAGCAGAGGTGTAAATTTTGCACCATAGGAAAGCCACAGCCGGCAGAAGTTAGAACAGAAGTTTCCACAGCAGACAGTACCTGCGCTAACTGCTAGAGAGCTTCTGTTTCCCTAAAGCCCCACCATATTAACAAATTGTTGGCGTTATGTTACGGAGCAATTCCTGTATTTGTCAGCAAAAATGCACATGAAAACTTACAGAATTAGACTATTTCTCACATTGCAGAGAAACATGCTTATTTCAGCCACTTATTTCAGGGGGGGTGGCCAAAGCCCTTAGATGCTCTTCCCGTGAAGCCTATGCTTCTATGCTCCTCCAAAACGCGTGAGTAGTAATTTAACTTCGTATGCCTTTTTTTTTAATGGAGGCTAACACTGGCGCAATTGCTGCTTTCAACACACGCTTCAAAACTCCTTCACCTGACACGTTTCCAGGGCTCGCTCCCAGAAGAGGCCCTGTGATGTGCCATCCTTCTCGTCTGTGGAGGGGCTCCACCAGCCAAACAACCAGGAGGGTGCATCGCAGGGCTCTGAAATGTAACTGGCGGCAGAAATCGCTACCTCCATTTCACCTTCAAACATGCTTATTGCAAACTGAAACCTCCCTGGCTCCATGTGGGTTGGCTCTGGTAATGCCTCTTTCCCCTGTTTGCATAGAAAAGAAGTCCTTTCTTTGTGGCTTTCTGCAGAAGTTAAATGAACAAAAACAACAAAGATTGCTCCACCTAGGCAGATGGCTTTTACCTGAAAGGGATACAGCCCACAGCCCACACTCCACCCACCCAAACCTTAAAGAAATAAACATACAGTGACATAAAATCTGTTATCAAGGAAAGTTTCCCCCCACCCCCTTACAAAAACACTTTAATATTTTGTTCTCCGAGGTGCTGCCAACTCACTTCTCCCCCGCAAACCAGAATGTGTGCAACAGATAAGGAATCAGACACCCCTTTTTGGCTTTAAAGATGTTTCGCTAGACGTTTTCCAAAGACCATTAAAAACTAGGATATGTGCCAGAGGCAGGGAATTCCTGTTATTTTCTAATAAATGTCCAAGAAGACCCCCAAAAAATTAGTGATATAATGATAAACACAATGGTAGCTTGTTTGTGCACCAGGCTCTGCTACGGTAGGACAGAGCAGCGCCGTCCTTCGAGGGTTACGCTAGGTCTGCCCGTAGAGCAGCCAAGGTCACATTTTGAGCGTGAGTCCTACCGCCGCTCAAGAAATGTGGATTTTATCACTGACGTCAGTCAAGCACCCAGGTGCGGGCACAGGCGCTGCCAGGTAAGCTGTTGAGACAGCAGGACTTCAGTGGGTTGGCAGCAGGGAGCGGCGTGACCGTTTGTCTCTGCTCTGCTCTTCTTCCAGCCTCAGAAAGACTCTAACCTGCTCCCACAGCTTTCATTTCAGTAAAGGTAACTCTTACGCGATTCCTGACGCTGTCAGCAAATGCAGCGATGCTGAAGGACTTGAGCAGAAGGTCATCCCGTCTCTTACCTGCCACGCTCCCATTTTCTGGAGTCTCCTCTCCCAGGTGAAGCACTCTCCGCTGCTGTGGTGCTTCCGGACAATGCGCATCCGCCAGCTTTCCCTGCAAAGTAAACGTTTAAAAGCACTGGTTCCAGGTTTGACAGGCTCTGGACAGCAGCGCAAAGCCAAGCTGTAGCAGGGCTTCTGTCAACCACCCCTGACCTGGCACCAGCTTCCCAGGCACTTTGGTGCTTTCCTAAGCTTTCCTACTCCATGCTCGGCCTCCATCCTTGGGGCTCACTTTCCTGAGCAGAGCACTTGGCATGGCGTGGCTTTGTGAAGCAATTCCTCCCCGTTTCAACGAGTCCTGATCACTTCTCCATCACAGGCTCTGAAGAAACAGCAGCCTGAACGCCTCAGCACAAAGAGAAGCTCGGGATCTGGTTCCCTTCCCAGCTTGCCTACACATTCCCTGCATGATCCTAGACCTAACACTGAGGAACAGCAGGTCTCAATTCCCAAGCTATAAAACGGGGCCATTAGCACTTAATTTCTCTAATCCATTGTCTGCCTAGATTGTAAACTCAGTAGGAAAGACTGTGTGTTTGTACAGAACCTAGCATGAAAAGCCTCCAGACATAAATGAAATATAAAATAATAAAAATAATTTAAAATCCCCAGTAGGCAGTTGTAGAAGTAGCAGGATAGAAGAGAAACACATGCTTGCCTTTTAATGACAAAAATAAACACCCTCCAGGCAGTCAGGAGACTGCTGAGCTCCGCGGTGCAAGGTTTCGCGTTGCTTTTCCGGGATGGGCTCGCAAACCCGCAGCTGGGGACGCCACGCCAAACACCAGCAGGCAGGTCGAGATCCCATTAACACCCCACCAGCATCGTCCTTCGTCGCACCCTCCCCGCAGCCCCTCAGGCCCCGAGCGCACGAAGCCTACCGCGCTCGGCGCAGCCCATCCGAGCGACACGCGGCGCTGCCGGCCCCGCGAGGACGGCGCGTCCCCCCCTTCCCACAAGGGGCAGGGCGGAGGGAAGCCCCGTCCCGCGAGCCCGCGCCGTTCCTGCTGCGAGAAGCGGCCGAGGGATTTCACCCCATTTAAGCCACAAAGCCACGCCTAACCCTTCCCGTTTACAAGTCCGCAAATTCCGCGGGAGGCGGCTTTGCCGCAGCAAGGCGAGCCAGGAGCGCCCTCGGCGCGAGAGCCCAGCGCCCGGCAGCGAGGGACGAGCGGGCGGCCGTGGGGGAGAGCGCGCCGGGGGAACGCGCGTTTGGGGGCGAAGGGGCAGCAACCAGCGGCGCAGCCGCTTTGATAAGCGCCTCCACGGGCCGCTGCGCCGACACCCCAGCAAGGCAGCACCCACCCCGGGCCCCCCCCGCCGGTCTCTGCCCAGCCAGCGTGGGCAGGCGCCACGAGGGCCGTGGTTCGGGGAGGGCCGTGGAGCGGTGCTGCTGCTCCTCGCGCCCCAGCCGCGCTCGGCGCCGGGGTCCGGGGGCCCTGCGCGACGGCGGATCCCAGAGGCCGGGGCAGCCACAACACGCGGCGGGGAGCCCCCCCCCCCCACGCCCCTCGCACGCTGGGCACGCTGCAGGCCCTCCCGCGGCCACGCGCTTGCACACGCCGGCCCCGCGTGCACTGCAGGGGGCGCCCACGCGCCTGCACCCGCACTGCCTGCGCGCGTGCAGCCGCGCGCACAGACGTGCGCTCGAGCACAGGCGCGCGCGCACAACCGCGTGCCATCACGTGCCCCCCACGCGCCCGTGCACTCCCACGCGCCCACGTCTAACACACCGACGCGCGCGGGCGCACGCACGCCCCGGCACACACACGGGTGCAGGCGCACACGCACGGGTGTGATGTCACCCGCCTGCATCCGCACGCACCGTGCACACACGGGCACGCACAATCGCGGGCACGCACGCCTGCAGCCACGCGCGCGCCGCGTGCACCGCCCCCCCACACACACGCCGAGCCCCGCGCGCAGGCGCCCTCGCGCCCTCCGCACCTGCCGTCGCCGCGCGGCGCCCCCTAGCGGCCCCTGGCGGGACGCGGCGCCCGCAGCGCGCAGCCCCGCGCGCCCCTCCGGCAGCCCGCCCGCTGGAATGGGGCAGGCGGCTCCGCCGGGCCACGTGACCAGGCAGGCCTGACCACTCCCGCCCCGTGGGGGGGGGGAGCTGGCGGCATCGCCGCGCCATCCGTCCGCGGTCGGAGCGGGGCGAGGGGGCTCCGCCACCCCCGCGGCTTGGAGCAGCCCGGGGGAGAGGGGGCGGCCGGGCCGTGGGGGCTTTAAAGGGCGGGTCCGGGGTTGCTGAGGGGAAATGGCGGGAAGGGGGCTGAGGGCAGCGGTGGTACGGAGCGTGGCCCGCCTTGCTCTGGAGGCAGGCCTGGTGCCCCAGCGCTGCCTGCAGGGACCGGCCAGCCCCCGCCATGGCGGCCCTGGCTTCTTATGGGGCCTGGGTGTAGCGCAGGGGCTGTACAGGCAGCCCGAGTGCCAGGGCCTCTAGGGGTGCTGGAGGTTTTGGGCTGCTCAGGGCTGCTGGAGGTTGCTGCTGGCCTTTCTGTACCTGTGGTGGCTCGCCTTCCCCAGTGAGGGTGCTGGGTGTCTGGTGGGCCCTGGGATGGGCCCGTGTGGGGGACAAACAGTTACAACCAGCACTGTCCTCACAACGCGGGTTGTGGTGTGCAGCACTGCAAGGGCCATAGTCACGGGGAGGGAACTACAAAAACACTTCAAAAGAGGCGTTGTGAAGGAAAATGGGGTTGGCCATGGGAACGTGGTGTCTGTGGCAAACGCAGGGCACCTCCTGTCTGACCAGACCAGAGTGATGGGAGCTGTGTTCCTCTGAGTTTCTCTCCTGTGATGGGCTGGATAACAGCAGCGTTGGATTTGTAGTAATGTAATTATCTGTGTATCAGGTCACAGAGATCAATGCTTTAGTAAGCAGAGCTGCCAAGTAAGATTTAATCTAGGTCTTTATCATCTCTGAAAAAAAACACAGGAGAGAGTTGGTCAGAAAAACAGAAAATAAAGTGTTGTGACCTGCTGTGTTAAAGGGGAGCTCTAAGCTGGGTTTGAATTGCACCTGGTTGTTCGTGCTGCCATTGCACCTACGGGGCAGCAGGCGCCGTGCGTTCGGAGGGAGGCAGCGCAAATGCAAAGCTCTAACAACTAGGAAAAATGTCGCCATCCTGGAACTCTTGTGTACCGATCACCTGGCCCTACCTAGAAAGAATCTGAAAGAGAAATAGAAGAAACAGCTTTAAAAATCAAGGCATTCCCATTCCAAAATTGGAACCAGGGACGGGCGCACGCAGAGATGGAGGAACAGGCGCGTCCTGCGGCAGCCCGCGCGAGGAGGCACGGCGAGCGGAGCTGGCTGGCCTCGCAGCCGGCCTCGGCCTTCTCCCGGCCGGGGAACGGGGGAGCGGAGCGAGAGAGCATCAGCATCGGTATGCGCTCGGGGCGGGTTAGCCGCCTGTTCGTTATCCGCCTGTTCATTAGCCGCATATTAAACACCAGGGGGAAATTACCGTCTTCTCCGGGCCGGCCAGGTGAGAAGCGCGATTCCCGGGGCTGTGCTCCGCCTGGCTCCGCTGTGAGCCGCTACCACTGGAGGGCAACAGGAGACCACCGGATTTCTCCCACCCTTGAACCTGCGGTAGAGCTAAAATGAGCATAAAGGGCAAATGAAATCAATCCGCTGTTGCAGAATAGGTCTGCTGGGAAGCCGAGCCCAGCAGAAAGATGAGGGAGCTGCAGCGTGCTGGAGAGATCAAGCTCTAATTAGCCTTTCATGTGTTTTCTTCCCTGTATTATTTCCCAAAAAAGTTTCTAAATATTTCTCCGAGCTGTGTGTCATGTTATTCTGGTTTAAGTGGAACAGCATGGTGCCCTTCATTATTTTTTTAAAGGGCCTAAAAGCTCAGTCTGACGCTTGAATGTCCTCGTGCCTCCCAAGCAGACGCTGTTACAACCTCCCCTCTCACTGCTGCAGGGAGTCAGATAATGCCCAAGAAATCCAGAAACAACACATTCTTGGCAGCAGTCGGCGTCTTCTTTTTTAAACGCAGACTTGCACCATATAAATCCTGGCTCCCTCTGTCCTGTCAGTGGCCACTGAGGCATGATTTCCAGTTCTGCAAACCGTGAACAACGCGGTGGGAAAGCCCAGCTAGGAAACAAGGTGGGAGAGCCACCTTTACGTTTCTCTGGTGCCTTTTGAGGCTCTCGAGGCCCTTTGGAAGTGAGAGCCAAGCTCTAAGTGTGTGTTACAGAGGGAGAGAAAGAAGTCCGAGGTGACGCTTGGAAGTGTGAGCGGAGCCTGGAGCCGGGCATGTGTTTCCAATGTCATGAGCTCATTCTCATGCCTGTTTTGCTGGCGCAGAACTGCAGCACAGAGCCGTGGCACTTGAATTAACGGGGAAGGAAGTAGTAATGCAGCACTTCTGGTTTTAAAATGAATCAATAAATAGACCATGACCTGCACGCAGTGCACTAGAAGGGCACTGTAGTTTGGAGCCGTTAGTTTCTTGGCCGAGGTCTAGGAGCTGATCCTTTCCTCGTGCCGCGGCTGGTGAGCTGTAACATCGTGGGTTATCCACAGTTAGGGGCAGGAGGGAGAGGGAGAACACGGGCAAGCAAGCAAGTGCTAATTCACAAACATGCAGGGAAACAAACAAAACCAGAGGCAAACCATCTTGTTCTTGTAAATGCTGAGCATCGCTCTCTGGTTTGTTCTGTTTTCCCATGACAAATTTTTGTCAGCGTCATGAGAAAAGCACTGAAAATTCCTAATGGCAAAATAAAAATTAAAGAGGCCAGCGTGTCATGCCTGACACGTGGGTCAGGCCCATCCTTGCTGCCAGGATCCATCTCCAGCAGGGAGTCTCACCAAAGAGCTCCTTTGCAGAGGAAGACGCGGTGTTATCTGGCAGAATCGGGATGCTGGCGAGGCAGAGCGTGAGATACCACAAGTCTCCAAAGTGGTGGCACTGATACCCACATTTCCCATCCTGCCTGCCTTGGTGGTCATGCCTGGAGTTGCAAATCCTCCTCTGTTACAATTTGTTGAAGCTGTGACCCCCCCGGGAATGTCTCAGAGTGACAGCCAGACCAACCATGGAAGTGCTAGTGATCTGCTCGACACTTTTTCTCTCTTCAGGACAGCTTGTCTGCCTCCCAGGAGAATCACCACAACTCCATTAGAGTCCATTAGCAGCTTCCTTTCCTCTAGCCTTGAAGTGAATTTAGCGCTGGCGAAAGGTGTTGTCGTGGCGGGACGCAGGCTGGAGCCTGCTCGCAGCACAGCTCCGGCGCGGAGAGGAGCCAGGCGCACGCAGAGCAGCCCCACCGAACCTGCCCCGTCCGCAGGCAGCCCTCTCTCCGTGCAGGAAGGAACCGCAGGGGCCTCTTCTTCCTTTTCCTGCAGACTTGGACAATAGCAGAGGCAAGGACTTGAAAGACAAGGAGCGATGGGCTTCCCCACATCAAAACAAGAGGTTTTTAAGAAAGTGGTGTCTGACGGGCATTTGCTTGCCCTGCAGAGGGGGTTTCAGGGGCACTAGCGCTTTGCTGTGAGCTGTCTGTGCCATCGGGTTATTGCTACCATGACCTGGCCATCCCAGTCGGAGAGCCCTTTGCATCCCGAGCCAAGGACAAAGCCTGACAAAAAGTGTTGCGGGGCCGTGTGGGACAGGAATGGATGGCAGTCGTATTGAGGGCTTTGGCCAGGACAAAGAGATGCCTCTTTCACTGAGAAATGGCCCAGCTTGGAGCCCCTGGGGGGACCATGGGCAGAGCGGGGCAGGTGCCCCGCAGCCTCGGCAGCAGCCAGGCAAGGGCACTGCAGGTCAGGACTGAGGGGTGGAGAAAGCACGCGGAGCATTTGGCCTTGCTATACCCTGCACTGCGGATGTGAACAGCCTTCCATAAATATCAAAATGCTTTCAACATGACAAGTGTCAGCAGCTGTGAGTCAGCCCTTTGCAATGCTTCCAATCAGACAAACCATGGTTTCATTGCCTCTGGGTCCCCTGGAATGTGAGCCACACAGAAGCTCACCCCGGCAGTCCGGCTGCTTCTCTGGGCTGCAGACAAAGGCGAAGCAAGCACCTTGTGAAGTCCCGACGCAGTGATGCGTGCCCAGGCTACAAGGGATGCGAGGGGAAGATGCCACTTTCCAGGTAGCACTTCAGCGCGTTGTGCCTGGCCAGCATGTGGCTCGGTGTGGCAAATGGATCCCAAGAGCACATCCCAACTCTTCTGCCAGGGGAGATCTGGGAACAGCTGCTGAGAGAGTGCTTGATCCTCAGCCCTTCAAAGCCTGCTGCAGATTTCAGTGGATTTTAGCCATTGTAAGATGGAAATGTGCAGGTGCCTATCTGTGCACGCCCTCAGCACAGCCCTGTCCCACTCACAGCCCCTGGCAGCCCTCCAGCTCCAAACGATTCTCACCTATCTCACCATGCTTGCCCACTTTATCCCAGTAAACCCACAATAATCACTCTATTCTTCTCAACCCTTTGCTGCTGCACCCATCCGGAGGCCCTCAATACACTTTGGCTCTACTTTTCCCCTTCCTGTGCCGTACCTTCTTTCATTCCTACTCACCCCTACTATTAGCAATAAGAGCTGTAATTGTCTGTGCAATTAATCTGTGTAATCACTGACTGTGCCCAGAATCCTCTCCCTACCTCTGTTGCAGTAGGGTTTACAGGTTTTTCCGTTGAACAAATATGGGTGCAATTCAGCTGAAATGCCAGTCCCTATCAGTTGCTGGCTTAGGGCATTGCAGCATGAGCAAACAATGCTGATTATGGAGGGGAAAAGCAAGTGTGGAAAGCAATTGTTCTCTTCTCGTTGACTTCACCTTGATAACAAAGACGCCAACTCCAAGACAAAAGCTATTTCATGGTTCCGTGCCCTGGGGTTGCAGGATTCCCATTCCTGGAAAAGGGACAATTGGTGGTACTAGTTTAAAATGCAGCTCTGAGGTGGGAAGGATACTCTGCTGGTCAGGCAGAGTGGGAAGAGCTGGAGTTCATTTCCTTTTCTTCTTCCACCCACCATGAAACCTTGGGCAAGTCTCTTACCCTGGAGAAGAAAACTTTTCTGTGATTTTTTTAGTTGAAAGCTGTCAACAGCTATAGCTCAGAGGTTAACGTCTCTCCTCTTGCAGTGCTGTCAGTGTGTGCAGAAATGCTTCTGCTGCGAGGTCACTGGAGTGCAAACAAGCGTGCACGTAGACAGGTGAAGGTGTGATGCCTTCATCTCCGCTCTGCGCACCATCTGCAGGCTTTGTGCACAGCGCGCCCGTGCTGTCGGCCCAGCTGCCATCTGGGTTTAGGGGCCATCACACTGGATTTCTTTACAGCAGCTACAGGCTGAACAGCCCAACTAATTGTCTTTCCCGAAATCTTGCGTGTAACTACCCACGGCACATGAGCTGTTGACTCTGAGCCCAACCAAACTGACCACAGGATTTCGCCCTGCGTGAGTGCGGGGGATCGATCCCTCACGGCTGGCCATGCTCTGGTTTCTCCAGTGGCTTGTGCCAGCAGGTTCTTCGCTGCCCGGCTCTGTGGCTCACTGGTGGGTTACCCACAGGTCTGGCAGAGGGCAGAGCGGAGTGCTGCACGTGCCACGGCAGGTACCAGCTTCTGCTGGTACTTGAGAAGACCAAGATCCAGGCCAGTGCCTAAATGCCAAGGAGCTTCTGTAAGCAGTCGGGGTGCAGGGGTGAGAGGAGCTCTGTGGGGTCCCTCCCAAAGTGACTCACTTTCAAACTGAAAAGTTTCTTTTAGATGGTTGGGGAATTTGCACTGAAGGGGAAACAAAGTCCTTAGGATCTTGCTCTGCAGAGGAGAAGCCTCTGTATCTGTGGGCACACATAAACATCTCCAGGATTTCTCCTGCAAGAGAGCCCCTGCTTGCTGAGAAGCTCCACGGGCTTCACCCAGCACTGCAGCTCCCGCTGGGCTAGCCAGCAGCCAGCTGAGAGTTCGAACCAGCTTATGTTTTTAATGATGAAACTGCTTCTGGCTTACTGGGGCAGGGCAAGTCCTGCTGCCAGGCAGCTCGGCTTGGGAGTGAGCAGGACAGTCTCCTCTGAAAATCCCTGGGATTTAGCGCTGATAGTTACTGGAATGGCTCCTAGTGTGGTGTTTTTCGGGCAGCTTCTCCACAGCCCTGTGTCGCTGATCACGTACAGAAGGACTGTGGAACTGCCTACTGAACTATTGCTAACGTGCTCCTTGGAGGTGTCCATCCATGTTCTGGCTCCGGCTGGCTGGGAGCAAAGCCTGAGGCAGCGCATGGGGACTAGTGGATAGAGAAACTCCCAGAGACTCGGCTGGAGCGGCAAGAGAGGAGGGAGCGTCGCTGCTCCTCTGGAAACACGATGTTATGGTTCCACGCCTGGACTGGAAGGTCTTCTGTTAGCCCATGGTCACGTGCCTTTGCACCATGCTGTCCTTGTTGAGTTAACGTGAGGGGTCTGGCACAGGCATTGGGAAGATCCTCTGGTACCTGAGAACCCCAGTCTGCAGAACCCCCTCAAACAACCCAGCTGAGGATCCCCTAGGACTCTGCTGACAGAGATGGCCTCCAGGGCCAACACAAGTCCGTGATGACTAGCTGCAAGGTGATGGTGTTGCTTGGCACAAGCTAAAATACGTCTCTGGTGGAGAGCCAGGTGGCTCCGTGATTCATTCAGTGCCTCACATCAATGTGGGATTGTTCACCGTTGTATCCGGGGTGGATCCTAGAAGCATCTTTCTAAGTAAAGCTTTGGATCCTGACGTCTCAGCTTCTGACGTATGGGTGCTACCACGTGGCACAACCTGCGCTGCCTGCTCCTGCCCTCCTGCAGCATCGCACACCACAGCAATATGGAGGCACTTATTGCCCATGCGAGGTTTCCTCACTAGAAATGGTCAGTTAAAAGCTGCCTCAGGAAAAGGACTTGCTGTCAAGAAAAGAAGAATCCAGTCTCTAACTCTTTGCAATTTTGAGAGCAAAATGCAAGCCGCGGATGCGTGCTGCAGAGAGCTGTCCTGTGCTCTTTTGCTGGCTTTAATGTCCCCGACCTCTGAGAAAACACCCCAGAGAAACCAAAGATGTGCATCCTGGGTGGCAGTGGCTCAGGAGTCTCCGTTGTGTGCTGAGCAACGTCTGTACAACATCCTCAGTGCCCTTTGGGGCAGGGAGCCTCTAGATGCCAGTCTTCTTTTGGGCTTCTCCGTAGCTTGTTTGCACATGGTAAACTACCAGTGTCCCAAAGCACTGGCCAAAAAGGGCTTTTTCTCAGTGCTCCACCTCCAAAGCAAGGTAATTCCTTGGGGGAGGCTGTAGGAGCCACCCGGTGCAGCACCTCAGCTTTGTCCATGCCGGGCAGCAGCAGGACCTCATCCTATTTCGTTGACGTCAGTGGTTTTCCCCTCGCTGCCTGCTGAAGTCCTCACGCCACCCAGCATGTACAGACAGATACAGGGAGCTCTGCTGCAACCCAGCCCACGCCTCTGGCACGCTCCGGGCTGTAGCAGTTGCTTTTCGATTCCATCCTGCACAGACGCATCTGTCGGCTCAGGGCACCCTGGCCAGCCCCCACCGCGGAGCGTGCGGCCGTGCCTGCAGGACAGAGGGAGCTGGTCCTTTCCCTCGCCCAGCTCGTGGCTGTCTCTGACTCACGGATGCTCCTGGGCATGGCGTGGCTTCTGCGGAGGCTTGCACTTTCAGTCCATGAAAATCTTAACTGTAAGGTCTAGAAAACAAAAGGTGCTTTTCCAGTAAGAGGAGGCTGATTAACATTCCCTCGGGGCGGGGGGGGGAACCAAAGGGCCTTGTCACTGTTCTGACTACATGCGTTTTGTTGTTCCAAGAAAAAGGGTGACTCACCTGGCGGAGGCTTCGGAAGCGGTGAGGTCTCTGCAGCACGCACGTGGCTGTTAAAACAAGCCCTCTAGTAACGGGGTTTAGCAGAGGTGTGAAGGGCTGCCTCCTGCCCCAGCGTGTACCCAGCATCAGTCTGTCCTCGGGTCCCCTCCGCCGGGCAGCTCACACCGTCACGAATGTTGTTGAATGCTTTGGGCTCGGTGTTGCCGAACAGCGCTAGATGCTGTGCCCGCGTGCTCCCACGCCGAAAGAAGGGGCTGGCTCAGCTCAGGGTGTCTCTGGGGGTGTTTGGAGGTGGCAGCAGGACCCAATTCCAGACCTCGGTGGATACTCATGGTCCTCTCCCCTGCCCCATGGTCCTCTCGTGGTCCTCTCCCCTGCCCCGTGCCACTTGGCAGCCTGGTCAAGGTCCAGTCAAGTACAAAGCAGGTCAGGCATCCCTCAAAGGTGTCCCTGGGAGCTGCCTGGACTTGCTCTGTCTGTAACAGTTATGCCGTCAATCCTAGGAAGGTCATAGCCCTCTGTGGCTTTTTCAGATAAGCATTTCAGTGCTTATCATGTTTTCTTAATTTTTGAAGGCCCCAGAGGAGGAGGAAGGCTGGAGGGGTGAGGAGGAGGAGGGAGGAAGATAGCAGCGGTCTGCTTCCTGCCCAGATTCATTGCTCGGTCAACTTCCCACGTCACTTCTGATGTGTTGGGCATGGTGCCACTTCAGTTCTCGTGTGTCAGACTTCTGCAAGGTGTTCTGGAGCCAGTGGTGAGAGGGAGGTGGTCTCAGCATGTAACACAGGACACAGGGCAGAGCATTCCCGAAGAACAATTGGGCAGAGCAGCTGCTTGGGCCAGCTCGCAAATTTTATTTGTTCTTTTTGCACTGTCACATTAATACTTTGTCTTTTATGAGCACATCCTGGGTAGGGCCATGCTCGGAGAAATCTGCTCTGCGCAGACAGGTCCATTTTAGTTAAGAAAAGAAGAGACAGAGGAGCTACCAGCAGAGGTGGTCGCAGAGGATTCTGCCACTGATGCTGCCGAGGGGCGTTCCCAGGGTGAAGAAGGACCTCGAGGACAGTCCCTTGTTCCAGCCCTTCTGCATGACCTGAACATTTCAGCCCAAGGCCTCCCCCACCTCGCCCCCCCGCCCCGGCCTGCAGTCCCCAGAGGCACTCCGTGGCTTCCCTCCAGTTAGGCAAGAAACAAATCTGCAATTCCAAGCAGAGGTTACAAATAGAGAGATTTTTTAACCTTTTCTCCTCGTTTGCACAGGTACATTCCAGGGAAGCACTCCCAAGTCTTATTCATAACCAATATTTGTTCCTCTGAAAACGGTCTTTTGTGTTGGGTCAGCTCATTGATATCTGTGTGTTTATTTTGCTCAAATTCCAGAAACAAGTAACCATGCATCTACAAAACCTACATGATCCTGACTATATGGCTCTCTGCCTCTCTCGTTCTTGAAATAAATTCTTATTCTTTATTTTTGCAGCCTGCTTCTGTTGGGAAGGTCGATCAGTTCTGCAAACAGCCCCTGCACAGCTTGCTGTTACTGGCACGGCTCTGTTTTGCCAGTGATCGTGCCTGAGCCAGCAGCCGTCTGAAGATGGGCTGCGCCTGGGAGGAAGGGTTTGCTCCAGCCAGTCCTATGGCCACTTCGGTTTTCCTCGGCCATCTCCAGCTACAAGCTGTGACCAGAGCGCCGTCCCTCAGCCAGTCTCCCACTCCTCCTGATTCCCCTCTGCCCTCCTGGGGACAAAAAAGTGGCATTTACTGGCTGCTAACCACCTTTCCCATTCCACCGTGGAAGGGTTTCATTACCATGGTCTTACCCACCTGCACGACTATGTAACTACTTACAGAGTCTAGGGATATGTTGTTTGCTAATAATGTTTGGGGCCTTGAGGGTGGGAAAATCCAGGATGACGCAGAGGCTTGTTTGTGGTGGGATTTTTCACTTCAGTCTAAGTACACCCGCACAGTTGACTGGCGTGTGGTACTCACAGGCGTTGCTGCTTAAATACAAAACATCCTCGGTAAATTCAGCTTAACCCGGGTTGTAATGGGGATAACAGAGCCCTAATGCAAGCAGATTTTTACACCTGCGCAACACAGGGGGTGGTTAGTGATCCATCGGGGCAGGTCAAAATACCCTGCTGTGTTGACAAGCCCTCTGTCCACCTCATTAATTTTTTCCCATTACTCTTCCACGCGTACGGAGAGCGCAAAGAACATGTAATGGCTTGGCAAAAGAGCTACCCAACATCTTGGCTTCACTGCAAAACCAGCAAAGTCAAAGCCAAAGGAAAATGGTGTTTTTTTCTGAGGGGTCTTGCAGTATGTCCGCGCTCATGTTTGCTTCAGCATTCGGGGAGGAGTTTGACAGTACTGCAACAAAAAAGCCTTTTTCTATAGCAGCTGGCCCTCCAGGACATCTCTGAGTGCCTTACACAATGCAAATGGAAAAGCACTGAGACGTGAATGTCTGTGCTGCAGATTGAAAGCAACATTAAAACAGCAACACAGGATTTCAATTTGGGTTTATAAGTGCCAATAGCAGTAACAATCCGATACCCACTGAGAAAGAATTGCATCACTCTGGGACAGCGAGGCCTCTTCAAGCCTGGGGCAAACGGGACGGGATGTTAAAACACAGCAAACAGCTTTGCATTTATTTATGTATTGCTGAGCAAGTTAATGTTAGCGAACGGTGTCAGTGTGATGGAAGCGCCTTCTTTTGTGGACGCCAGCCCAGCACTGCAGTCACGTTTGATCTGATCACCACCTTCTTTCAAGTGAGGCATGAACCAGCTGTGTGCTGGAGCTGGGGCAGCGGGACGGGGCGGTCCAGCGCAGGGTCGCTCTTGGATGTCCACGCCTGCGTGCCCTTTTTCCAAAGGAGATGCTTAGCCCTGAACAACGCGTTTTAGCCTGCTGACAAAGGGTTGATCTTACCAGGGTTGCAAACCCCATAGAACATCGTCAAAGCTGGGTGTGCTCTGAGTGCAAGCTGCAAATGAGGGGACCGGAGCATAAAGGCACCTTTTTCTACGGCCAAAACCCTTCCTTTCCCCCCGCAGCCCTGGCGCTTTCCCTTCCTACACTGTCTGTAGCTGCTGCAAACGGCGCAGTCCTCTATATCTGCCCAAGCATCCTGCGAGAGAGAAGATGCTCAGCTCGAGGGACCTAACGCAGATCGTGGTTCCCCAGCATTACCCCCCGTCTGCTCCCTCCAGCTGGAGTCTCGCACTGGTGATGGGTGTGCAGTAACAGCGATAGGGAACGTCCTCCAGGTTATAAATGCTGTCTGTCAAGCACCTCATCAATGGTGAATTTTACCACCCAGGAAAAAGGAAAGCTGCCGGGAGATCACTCCCCGCCGCAATCTCGCAGCTGTTACGGAAGGAAAGGGGCTGTGCTGGCAGTGTGAAACACTGTTTACCCAGGGATGTAAGGCAAGGAAAAAACAACTGCTGATAATAAATAAAACGTTGGAAAGACTGTAAAGTGAGATCAGGGAATTTAAAGGAAGGGAGTTTATATGGTGTATTTCCTGATAAAATCGGACATTTCAAAGCGTCCCTTAGCGGTGTGGCAATGTTGCGGTAAGCCAAAAGCATTTATGGGCAGAAGGATAGGCAGTCCCCTTGAAAAAGGGTATTTCAGATATATGATTTTAGAGGTTGCCGCGTGGCTCTGTGCCTACTGAAACTGGAAGAAACCCTTGAGCCAAAACGTACAGCAATCCAAAAAGATGTTTGGGGATTATTTATTATCATCCGTTCCCATTGCGGGAATGCTAAATGCAGCAGTCAGGCCTGGCTGCTCTGGGCTGGACACTGTGCAAACATGAGTTAGAGACACAGTTGCCTTTAAATATATTTTTTAATCTGCTCCCTGTAATACACCAGTCAGATAATTGTGCTGAGGGTGTGGGCAGACCTGGGTCTTTTTTTAGATCAGGCCAGAGCAGCCTCGGAGTCTACAGCCGCCCTTTAGCCAGATGTGACGTGAGATCGTTTCTTTCCCTTTGCACTGAGCTGGACCAGTCTCACTCATTAATGCAGCACCTTTGCCACCGAGGCGGTGACAAAGGGCCAGGCTGTAACCCCTTAAACTGTTCCTCCCAACAGGTCACTGGTGCCCTCTGCACCAGGGAGCAACAGATACCTCTGGAGAGGAGCAGAGAGAACGCACAGTTCGATGCTCCGGCTCGAGAGGAGACGGTCACGTGCTTTTTGTTCCCCCTTCGTTTATTTTCACAGCCTACGGCCGACGTTTGGAGAGCGAGGCTGAAGCACGGTCCCCGTCTGTTCTCCGTCCGCGAGCTGCGAGGGGGCCCATGCCGTGGCTGAGCGCTGGTTTTGGGCTCCTGCTGACCCGTGTGGGATTGCAGGGGCAGAGCACAGTCCTGGCCCTTGGCACCCGTAGCATCAAACCCTCAGCTGCTCCAAGCAGAGTTGCCTTGCTCTGCACCAGCTGAAAGCCATCCTCCTGAGCAGCTCGGCTGAGCAGCTCCCTGCCTCCAGCCCTCCTGTGCCAGCGTGCTTCGGAGGCGGCCTGGACTCTCGCCAGCTCAGCACCGCTCCGGGTTGTATCCCGGCGTCTGGGTCTTCCCTCTTGCATCACACCTGGCCTGAGCAGGGCTGCACCCTGCGCACGGAGGGGCGGCAAGCAAAGCTCAGCCCAGGTGGGAGGGACTGGGCTCCCATTAAATCCAAGGCTCCCAGAGGACTGAGTCCTTGCACAGACTCACCCTTGTGCTGCTTTTATGTGCTCAAGGTGCTGTTGGAGGTGTTGCAGCAAGAACGGTGCGCAGGAGAGGGGACGAGCAGCTGCAGCTCAGGTACCTGCCGAGTGCCGATTTCAAGGGCCATCTCTGCCTTTTCCATGTCTCTTTCAAGTCCTTTTTTTCCTCCTATCCTCCATGCTAATGTTATTTGCAGTTTGTATCAGTTCCTCTCTTCCGTCACTTCTCTTTCTTCTGCTGCTGCTTTGCATTTAGCTGGCGATTATTCTTGTGCCTTGCGAGAAATCTGCTGCGGAGATCTCAAATAAGCCAAGGCATGGTTGTTCCTGCCTGAACAGTGCTGCTGGCTGGCAGAGAGACCGAGGGGTGTTTATCCTGGGTGGGGAAGGCTGCTGGATGTTCTGTGAGAAATGGCATGGGATTGTGCTTATTGCTCAGGCTAAGGTTTTGGACTTTTCTCAGTAGTCTTTGGGTTTTATTTTATTAGCAATTACCTTTCTTATTCACCCGGAGTTTGAAGCCTGTTTAACATGTCCAGTGATGTTTGTTGACCGTGCATCTGTACGAGTGGCGTGAGACGCTTCATTCACGCTGCCTGAAGAGAATTCAGCCTGTAGAAATGAGGCTGTGATCGCGTGTCTGTGTGCGTGCACCCTGCTTTTCAGGGGGAAGCTGCGGCGTGGGGAAGTGTGGAGAGTTCAAGGCAAAAATGCCACATGGTAGCAAGAAGTGTGACTAGCTGGAGTAGTGGTTTGTGTAGGGCTCGGGAGGAAAATCAGCTAGCTGTGCATTAGTCGAGGTTATTTGGTACCACTGTACTTTCTTAAGCCCCTGACAGTCAGCGAGGTCAAAGCATCGTGGCTCAGGTCAGTATCAAGAGATGCTGTGAAACCAAAACCGAGGTCCTGAGGATCCGTCCTTGCGTAACGGGAGAGCAGAGCATCAGGATGATTGCGTGGAAGCTGTGCAAGCAGGGGTCCAGCCAGGAGCCCTGCGGATACACGGGCTGTGTAGACAGATGGATTGGCAGGAAGATGGAGGTCTGAGGAGGGGAGGAAGCGTATCTAGTCCCACCTTGTGCTGTTTGTCCCTTGGACCCAAGAGAAGAGCATGGAGCATGGTCTGCTGCTTCACAAGGTTTCAAGCCCTGGAACGCGGTGCTGTACACTCAAGGGAACGCGCACGGGGGAGTGCAGACGTACAGCGTCCTTCTGAAGTGCTTAAAGGTCTGCAGACCCCTCTGTGCAGCAGCTCCCATCCTGTCCCTTCCCTTGGCACCTCCGAAATGCAGAGAAACAGCCTCTCTTATGCTGCAGCTTCCACCGTAATAATGCTGCCTAATGCAGTCCCACAAGGGGATGGAGGTGAGATGTGACCATGGTCTCAGAAGGGAAAAAATCCAGGCTGGTGCTCTGAGGAGCTTGTTAGTGTGTCTAGAAAGGCTCACATTCCTGTAACTCATCTCAAACATTCCTAGGATTAGCTAACTTGGACTATTTTAGGACAGACACCCTCTTCTAAAGATGGTCTCCTTGCTGTCTTCTCCCTGATCTTCCCATGTCTGCTGCTCACCCTGCAAAGAGCTGGAGGGAAAACCCTCCTGGCTGTGCTGGGACCTCTCCTGGAATGGGGGACCAGGCTCTGCTGCTCATCTCGTACCCAGAGAAGCTCTTGCCAAAGGAGAAAGAGCCGTCCTGGGAGAGGAAAAGGGAGCATGGCAATGGGAGGGGGAGTTATTTGAGTAGCAATTTCAACATTGCTAATAACCCTCCTCATCCAAAACCCTGGAGACCCTTTCAGAAGTCTGAAATGTTGCTAAACAAGCAATGCGTTGGGGCTGTTCGCAGGGGGATTGCTGGGGGAGGATGGCTTCTGCTGCCAGACAGAGCGCCTCTCGCTGCCCCAGCAAAAAGTCCTCCTTTGGCAGTGGTCACACAGATGCTGCCCCGTCACGGGGCTCCACGGGCTGATCAAATACCGAGAGTTATCGATGCTGTCTGGGATTTCATAAAGGCTTCTTTTTGCTGCTGAACTTTCTAATTATTCTTGTTTGAGCAAGGAGGGAGGCGGCTTTGTCTGACAGTCACCCCTTCTCCCCCCGGACTCGGGGAGGGCTGCCCCTCCTCAGGCACCAGCTGCCTCGTGCTCCAGGTGCCGGACCCCCCCGTCGCTGGAGGTATATTAATATTTGCTATGCGATACCACTGCTCTCTCTGCTCTGCAGGCAAAACACAGCATAACCATGGCAACTTTTTTCCCTCAACCTCATCAGCACACCCTGGTAATCTAGGCGAGGTACCCCGCAGCCCTTGCAATGATTAAGCTGGGTGTAATGAGCTCTGTAAATCCTGAGTGTCCCAGCAGTTCCTTCTGCTCTTGCTGGTGAGTGGATGTGTAACAGACTTGTCATCGGGAGGCTCCCAGCGCTCACGCCGCAGGGGAAAACAACCCAGCCTTGGCAGCTGGCTTTGCTGTTTTGGGGTCTCTGCGCAGACGGGCAACAAGGCTGTGTCCCGGCTCATATGTCTTCGCTCCAAATAACCACGCTGGGACATCCAGGGCTCTGCGTGCGCAGCTGCCAGGCGAAGCCGGAGAGGCAGCGTTTTCGGCACGGCTGTTACCTTGCCCGATCTGCTGAAGCCTGGGGGAGAGCCGGCGTGGCCGCGGGCAGAGGTGGAGCTGGGGGTCCGCACCGAGCCCGCTGTGCTCCAGCAGACGAAGCCGGGACAGGGCCCTGCACGGACGGCCTTTGTTCCATGCAGGATCCACGGAGCTCCGTCCACGTGGCCGTTGCAGCCTGGCTGGGCTGTTCTGTGCCTGGCGGGTTTGGGCAGGGCGTGCAGGCAGTTATCTAACAGCCGGGGTGTGCCTGGCACAGCCCTGGCCCGAGGGCACCCCGCTTCTCCCGCCGCCGAGGAGGCACCCTGCAGCCCTGCGGACCCAGCGCCCTGCCTCGGCTCTCCGCAGCCCCACGTGGGTGCTCCAGCTCTGGTCCCGGTCCCGGCACCCCAGCCCGGCTCCTTTTCACGTCAGGGGGCTTTGTGCTTTCATGTCAGGGGGCTGCCTGCCAAGCTGGGCTGGAGGTGGAGGGGAGGACTGGGGTTACTGGGCTGAACTGCGGCTCCTGCCTCACCGAGCGAGACAGGTCTCTTGGTGCAGCAGGCAGCTGCCTCAACAAGAGCCTTTATAAGTGTGTCCGTCTGCAGCCAAATGTGACTTGTCCCCTTCATCTTAGGGGGAATTCTGTTCTCCAGTCTGGTTCCAGAAGCAGAAACTCTGTAATTTCCAGTCTAGATGTGTTTGCGGCCAGCTTATTTCCATTTCTTCTTGTGCTAGCCTCGTCTTAGCTTAAACAACAGTGCTCCTTCCCCCAGGGTTTCTGTACAGCCAGTAAATCCTCCCAGCCCCGGTTAAGCTAGCCAGCCAAGCCCTGTAAGGCATGTCTGCAGCGCCTGGGGCTGCGATGCTTCTGGTGCAGAGCTTGCTCTGCTGCCGCTGCCGGAGCGAAGGGCATCGCACCTCGTGGCACGGCACAGATGTGCCATCGGCTTCGCCGTGCTGCCTGCGCTCGTGGGCCTTGTACTCCAGCCCGGCCCCTCTTCCCCGCCCAGGGGGCACAGCTGGACACGGCCCAGCCTTCACCGGGGCCGTGCACGAGGGCACTGCTGTTTCTGAGCGCTCTCGGAAAGTCCTGATGCCTGCGGGCAGCGTTTGCCCTTCTCATGGCTGCACCACGCCGGTGGCGAACAGCCACCTTGTGATTAACCTCCTTCGCCCAAGCCCTTCTCCTCCTCCGTTCCTCCGAGCAGACGAGCCTGCAGCTGAGGCTCGAAATTCTTGTGAGGAGCCTGGGAGACCTCTCACTTTAACCCAGAGAAGGGAAGGGAGGAGAAATGAGGTTTGGAGGCTAGTTCTGGCAGCATCAGGCACAAGAAAGATCAAAAACTCAGGGCAGGAGTACAAGAGAGGAGGGAAGCTGTTGTGTGCATGCTCCTGGAACCCCCTGACAGTCCTGGTTCATGCATACTGCACGTTATTTCTGTACCTACTTAAATTAAAACCAGCCTTGTCTTGCGGATGCTGACTGGAGCCAGGCAGTTCTTCTCTCCAGGGGAGAATCCAATTTTCACTCCGTGTAGCTTGTGTTTTTGACCTGGAATGACTCTTCTTTTTATATTTAACAAACGCTCCCTCCAAGCCTCGTACAGTGCTGCACTTCTCACGGCGGTGCCTGCGGCGTCACGGCACATACGTGCACCGAGGCAGGAAACCAGAAGCGGGCAGACCGCTTACCTGTGATCCGACTGCCCGCACAGCAGACCCGCGCTGCGACCGGACCAGAGGCGATGCGAGCTCTGCGGGCAGCGCCCAGGCACGGCCGGCCCGGCTAGCCAGTGGGAAAGGGGAGTTGGGGTCCCAGCCCACTTCTGCATCCTCTGCGCCTTGGGCTTTGGGTCCAGAAATGCCGGGGAAGAGGACTGCATAGGCGCCGGCCATGGCACAGCCGGCTGGGGAGGCACCGGGGGCTCGCAGGAGGGACCCCGCCGCATGCAGCCGATGCATCTCGCCCACCTACCCTGAGGTCCAGCTCTTCCCACCCATTTTCTGATAGATCCCTTCACAACCGACCCTCCGTAGGGGTAACCTGCTCCAGACTGTCCATCTCCCACCGGGGCTGGGACAGACCGGCCTTGCAGAGCGCAGCCCCGAATGCCTGGAGGCGCAGCTGGAGCGGGTGTCTTTCCCCTCTGTAGTATTAATGGGTTGGTTACAGCTCGGAGATGCCGTGTGCCTGTCTAATTTGCAGCTAAAGGCACAACAGCTGCCTCCCAGAGGTGCTTTCCTTTCTGCAACACGGGTCTTGGTGCAGGACACGTCCTTGCTCCTGAGCTTTTCTTACGGACCAACCTGCCAGTCCTGTAAATAAAATCTATCAGAGGCTCAGGAGCACAGCGGGGTCCAGGCTGGGAGGAAGCTAAATGGGTTTGAAGTATTTATTCATTTCTGCAATCCTCAAAAACCTCTCCTAGTTCTTTTGAGAATGTTAACTGGTGTGACTCATGATCCGTAGCCGTGCCGAGTGCCGTACGCTGTGAGCAGCAGCAGACTGCAGCTATGTTTTGCTTCTAATTCACTAATCTTCAGGAGTCTGTGCTATTCCGGGTGTCTCTTTCTCCAGCAAGAGGAGAGGCTTCTTCAGGGTTATATAATTCATCGAGGGCAAAGCCGGCCTGTTTTGAGCCACCTCCGTTACAGCTCTCAACACCCAGCACTGCAATTAGTCACCGCTTACCAGACATGACGTACCGCGCCAGCCCAGCGCTCCTGCCCTCGCCCACGAGGGCTTGTGGACTGGCTGCCCAAGAGCAACGTGTCTCTTTGTTAATCCAGTGACTCCATAGTTAATCAATCCGAGATAGGTGAGTAAATAAGTCAGTCATTCAACACTGATGCAGGGAAGGACAAATGTTCTAATAAGTGTAGCCCACTGTTTGTATGTATTACACACCAGATCCACACAGGATATGGAGGCGGGAGCCTTGGGCTGTAGGATTAACTCCTGTCAGCGAGCCTGTGGCTCCGGCTCTCCGCACATCTCGTGGTCCCCACCGGTGCTGCCCGCAGAGGTCGGGCACGTCCCCGTGCAGCCTGTGCAGCACAGGCATGGGGAATGTGCTTGGCTTTTATGTCCCCAAGCACCGAGACGTTGAGTTTTGGCTGCTGCAGAGGGTACGGAGGGGACAGCCTTATTTTCCTCATCTTGAGACAAAATTTCCTTTAAGGAAGTCTTAAAGGCGCAGGAGCAGCTGTCCCCATGTGCCAAAAGACGAGCCGGTGGGGAAGAAGACCGGCCTGGCTGGACAGAGAGCTTTGGCTGGAACTTGGGGAAAAAAAGGAGAGTTTATGACCTTTGGAAGAAGGGGCAGGCAACTCAGGAGGACTACAAGGATGTCGTGAGGCTATGCAGGGAGAAAATTAGAAGGGCCAAAGCCCAGCTAGAACTTGATCTGGCTACTGCCGTAAAAGACAATAAAAAATGTACTATAGATACATTAGCAACAAAAGGAGGGCTAAGGAGAATCTCCATCCTTTATTGGACGTGGGGGAGAACACGGTGACCAAGGCTGAGAAAAAGGCTGAGGTACTCAATGCCTTCTTTGCCTCAGTCTTTAACAGTCAGACCAGTTGTTCTCGGGGTACCCAGCCCCTGAGCTGGAAGACAGGGACGGGAGCAGAATGAAGCCCCCATAATCCAGGGGGAGATGGTTAGGGACCTGCTACACCACGCAGACACTCACAAGTCTGTGGGGCCGGATGGGATCCACCCAAGGGTACTGAGGGAGCTGGGGGAAGTGCTCACCAAGCCCCTTTCCATCCGTTATCAGCAGTCCTGGCTCACCGGGGAGGTCCCAGTGGACTGGAGGCTGGCAAATGTGACACCCGTCTACAAGAAGGGCCGGAAGGAGGATGCGGGGAGCTACAGGCCTGTCAGCCTGACCTCGGTGCCGGGGAAGGTTACGGAGCAGATCATCTTGAGTGCCGTCACGTGGCACGTACAGGACAACCAGGTGATGGGGCCCAGCCAGCATGGGTACATGAAAGGCAGGTCCTGCTTGACCAACCTGATCTTCTACGGCAAGGTGACCCGCTTAGTGGATGAGGGAAAGGCTGTGGATGTTGTCTGTCTAGACTTCAGTAAAGCCTTTGACACGGTTTCCCACAGCATTCTCCTGGAGAAACTGGCTGCTCATGGCTTGGACGGGCGTACCCTTCGCTGGGTAAAGAACTGGCTGGACGGCCGGGCCCAAAAAGTTGTGAATGGAGTTTACTCCAGTTGGCAGCCAGTCACAAGCGGTGTCGCCAGGGCTCAGTACTGGGGCCAGTTCTGTTTAACATCTTTATCAGTGATCTGGACGAGGGGATCGAGTGCACCCTCAGTCAGTTTGCAGATGACACCAAGTTGTGCGGGAGTGTTGATCTGCTGGAGGGGAGGAAGGCTCTGCAGAGGGACCTGGACAGGCTGGATGGATGGGCCGAGGTCAATTGTATGGGGTTCAACAAGGCCAAGTGCCAGGTCCTGCACTTGGGCCACAGCAACCCCATGCAACGCTACAGGCGTGGGGAAGAGTGGCTGGAAAGATGCCAGGCAGAGAAGGACCTGGGAGCGCTGGTCGACAGCCGGCTGAATATGAGCTGGCATGAATATGAGCGGGTGGCCAAGAAGGCCAACAGCATCCTGGCTTGTATCAGGAATAGTGTGGCCAGCAGGACCAGGGCAGTGATCGTCCCCTGCACTCGGCACTGGTGAGGCCGCACCTCGAATGCTGTGTTCAGTGTTGGGCCCCTCACTCCAGGAGAGACATGGAGGGGCTGGAGCGTGTCCAGAGAAGGGCAACGGAGCTGGGGAAGGGTCTGGAGCCCAAGGCTGATGGGGAGCGGCTGAGGGAACTGGGGTTGTTCAGCCTGGAGAAGAGGAGGCTGAGGGGAGACCTCATCGCTCTCTACAGCTGCCTGAAAGGAGGGGGTAGAGAGGTGGGGTCGGTCTCTTCTCCCAGGTAACAAGTGATGGGACGAGAGGAAATGGCCTCAAGTTGCACCAGGGGAGGTTTAGACTGGATATTAGAAAAATTTCTTCACCAAAAGGGTTGTCCAGCGCTGGCACAGGCTGCCCAGGGCAGTGGTGGAGTCCCCATCCCTGGAGGTATTTGAAAGCCGTGCAGATGTGGTGCTCAGGGACATGGTGCAGTGGTGGACTTGGCAGTGCTGGGTTAACGGTTGGGCCTGATGACCTTAAAGGTCTTTTCCAACCTAAACGGTTCTATGATTCTATGAAATGAGTGAGGTTCCCCGGGTGCGTTTGGTGGCAGTGAGTTTTGCCGAATGGCAGCTCCTGCGGTGCCGGGGTGCAGACGAGCACGAGGGAGAGCAGCGGGGGGGGACCCCACTTGTTCTGATGCGGTGGGACGACTTCCCCACCTCCAAATGGTGTCCTGAGACCCTTTGCCCAGAACCCCCCAAGGGAAGCCGACCTTCTGCCGTGGGGTTTTTTTAATGGCGAATTCAAAAATACTTTCTATTTAAAGCGAAGCCAGAGAGCAATTCAAAATTGCAATCAGATTCCTAGAGCAGAGCCTTGACTGAGAAAGCAGCCACGTACACAGGCTTCCAGGGCTCAGCTCACGTTGTACCAGCAAAATAAACCCTCAGATTAAATGTACACCCACTCGCAGAACATTGCTCTGGCAGGCTGCTCCGTCCCTCTGGCCCACTGCAAGCCTACCCTGCGTGGCTCTGGGCTCGCTGTCTACCATTGCCTCCCCAAACGGCTTCCAAACGTCAGGATCCCATGGAAAAGTTGTTAGACTGATATTTCGTTTCGTTCTTAACCAAAAAAATAAGCACTGTGCAAATAAAGCAGAATGTCGTTTTTAGGCCTTTGAATCCTGAAAAGCCGTTGCGAATTAATCCTCCTTGCACTTGCCCAAATGCACTGCGGCACCGGCAGCAGCGGCTGGAGGGGGGTGGAAAAGCAATACAGGAGGACTTGTTTTCTTATGAGCTGAATTCCAGCTTTGCACTCCAAATCCCCGTTTTTATAGACTTTTCCGCTGAAGTCTGCTCCTGCCCTGGGCATGCCTGTGTAACCGCTCCTCTCTCTGCATTCCTTAGATTCTTCTTCCGCTTGAGACGCTGGATTGAAGAAGGGGTCTGAGGTCGCTGGTGAAGAAAGGCAGGCGAGGAGGAGGAGGTTTCCCTTGGACTCTAAGGCATCAAATCGGAAAACCAAACCATGTCACAGGTCATACAAAACCATGTGTTGCGTGTTGGACAGACCGTGTGTGTTTCCTCACAGGAGGAAAGCAAGAGCTTGCACCCGGCGGGGTATCCGGGCTGCTCCGCGCTGCCGATGAAGTATGCCTACTACTCAAGGGAGGGCTGGGCTGACCCCTCCGCGATGGTGCACGCCAACGCACGCCTGCTTCCCAGTGGAGGGCTGTACCGAGCCCACCCCGTGTTTGAGCATGCGGCTGCTCACGCCCAGGGGAAGGGGCAGCAGGATCTCTCCTTGGAGAGACCAACTGCCCCGTGTCAGCCAAAGGCAGAGGAAGACACCGGCACGGATCCTGAGGCTCACCTGGTGTCTCCTACCTTGGACATATCAATAGAGAGTCTCAACCAGCTGATCCTAGAAATCGATCCGACCTTTCAGCCGCTCATGTTCAAGCCGGTGAAGGATGGGGACCAACCTGCTTGTCAGGGTGACGCTGCTGCCACCAAGACACAAGATCCAGAGGCAATAGGTGAGGCAAAAGGTGCTGGTCATGCAGTGGAGCCAGCGCGGCTCAGACTTAGTGAAAACTATTTGCAAGAAGCAGAGCGAAAGTCCAGGGCGGAGAGGCTGGCCACATACCAGCCCCAGCCTCCTCTGCTGCGGGCGGGATGAGGTCCTGTGCTCCTGCGCAGGGCTGGAAACGGGCATCGGTGACATCGCCCGCCATCCCCAGCGGGATCAGCGTGGGATACTGTCTGCTGACATCAGGGCTTCATATAAAGGAGCGGGAGAACAGATCGTGTATCCAGGCTCTCCGCCTAACTCATGTGCTTAGGTGGCCCTGGTCTGGCCACTTTTGAAATGTCTCGTGTCCCGCTAGCTCAACAAGATCCAAAAGAAAACAGGGAGAACAGCATTAATTCAACCTGATGTTTGTTTCCCTGGGTTTGGAGAAAACATTTCTCATTAGGAATGAGACTTGTAGCTCTCAGAAAATGCCTAAGCCAAGTTATTCCCATCAGTGACTAGGGACAGGCACTGACCTCTGGATGCAACGTCTGGAGCGTGCTTACCCCCGCAGCGGAGCCCCAGTTCTACCAAAGGGCAGTGGAGCCTTTCCCAGGGTCATACTTGACCTGTGGAAGCACAAGGACTCGAAGCCAGATTTCTAAAGCCTTGGGCTAAGGTACTGATCCTTACACAACCATCCCATTTAAATGTTCCCAATCATTTTGCCAGGGAAATTCTTTTTCCAGGGCTTGTGCGCTCCTCCAGCGGCATACCTGGCATACACGAGGCAGAACATCAGCAGCACATACCAACCCCCTCTTTCTGCTCTCGTGCCTGGGTGCCATACGCGAACCCTTTTGCAACACTTCTCTGTCATCCCTGCAATCCAAAGCTGTGCTGCGTGCGCTGCTTCTGATCCAGGCACTCTTGCCTGTGGCTCTTCTGCAGGGTGTTAGATGCTCAGCACACTGTGCGCAGGGCAACGCAAGCAGACAGCGTGGTGCAGGCTGCTGCGAGCGTTCTGGTGCGCTGAAGGACAGCTCTGTGATGTGTTTAGGTGCCTAAAGATACACTCTCGCTGCTTCTGAAAAGCCTTATTGCCTCTCCGTGTCTTCAGACACGGAAATACCTTGAAAATCTGTCCCTAGGCCTCTTTCCAGAGGAAGGTCAAATGAGAGGATGTTAAAGGCATGAAAAAAATTCTGTTCTCCCTGAGCCCTCACGCAAACGACCGCATGAGGAACGCGGGGTTGGAGGAGGACGAGGTGCGTGTCTGCACCGAGCTGCAGCCCTGCAGGCGTGAGGGTCCCGATGCTGCCACGGGGAAGCAGCTAAGCCGGAGTCGGGGAGCGCAGGGGCCGGAGCGGTGCGAGCACGCTGCGGGGCTTGGGCGATTCCGGAGCAGACGGCATCCCTGCTTCCTGCTGGGATGGGAGGGGGTGGCCTTGCAGATAAAGTGCTGTCACAAAGTGGGAGTTCAGCTCTTGGCTCCTCAGACTAGTGTTTGGAGGCATTGAGGCATCGCTCGAGGGCTGGCGTCCCGAGCAGCTCAGCAGGTAGCGTGCTAGTGGTTTTGAAAATCTGGCTCCAAGTGTGGAACTGAACATCTGGAAGTCTGGCCCTGAATTCAGTGGGAAAAGCCTCACTTCAGCTTTCATTTTCTTTTAACAGCTCTCATTTTTTACGCAAACTTCCTACTGCTGCACGGCATCCCTGTTCACCCACCTCCTCCTGCTGCAGCCGTGCGACCTGTGCACGCACCGCTGCTCCCGTCCCACGCCAGCTGGCCCCGGGGAAACGCTCCCCTCGGGCTCCTGCCTCCTTCTCCTCCCCTGGCCGTGCAGGGGAGCGCTGCACGGGGCCCCATTGCGCTTTCTGCGTAACTTCCACACCCCCCCTTTCTGCCTAAGCTGTAAGTTCCCTGCAAGCACGGTCGGTTGATGTGTGGGCTGGCAGGAGACTGATGGTGCCCAGAGTCCACGAGCGGGGCTTGTTCTTGTCTAGTGGGAGCCAGGAGGAGGCTTTTAACATAACGGATGCCGTAGCAATGGGAGACGCAGTCGTGACAGGCGCTAACCCCCTCTGGTACTTGCTTGGTCCTGGAGAAGAGGAGAGCGTCTCAGCTTGCGTGACAGCTGGGCTCCCTGTTTGCAGAACTTTTGCCACTCCTCGGTGCTGAAAAGCTTGCCAAGGTCTTGAGCAAATATTTGAGGTTTAACCACACCTGATAAGCAAGAGCAAAGGCAGAAAAGTAGGAAGCAAAGGGCCTCGTTAGCCCAGGGTGCTTTTCAGTTATTTCTTTAAAGGACAATTAAAAACCTCATTTCTTTTCCCCTTTTGAGGGAGACATTGACAAAAAGCATCTGGCCGAGAGCTTGCTGTAAGGGTTTGCACGCCGATACCAGAACCACGTGGCTCCGGAGCCTTTCCGAGGACGGGCTTTGGAGGAGCTGCTGCTGGCTGCCAGTGGCAGTCGGGGTGTGGAGGGGGAAGGCTGTGGTTCTGGCTCCTTCCCCGTGCGTGGTCCAGCTGCGTCCCCGCTGGGGACCAGCCCTTCTGGCTTACCCGGCGCCTCCTCGGCGGCTCTCCGCTGGCCGTGCCGATCCAATCCCGCGCTGGGACCGGCATAGAGAAAAGGGGCTCAGAGAGTAACTTTTGTACAGACTTGTGCTTTTCCTGCTCATCAAGCTTTATGCCCCGGAGGTCTGGTTGCTCCTTGCAGTAAACAGGGTCTGCAGCGCTTGGCAGTCTGGAGTCAGCCGCTCTGCCCTGGCCAGCTACCCTCGCCAGCAGGTCCCAGGGCAGGGACAAGGCACGTAACATCAACTGCCAGGGAGCTCAGGGCTGTGAAGAGCAGTTTTTCATTGCTGCGGCAAAAAAGTGTTTCCCTCTCCAAGAAACACCTTTAAGAAGGGGAACTTTCCTAAACTCCATGGCAGGGCAAGAACCAGGAGCTTGAAAACAAAGCTGGGCACGTTCAGACTAGAAGGAGGCACATGCTTCTAGCAGTGAAGTGATTAACCACTGGAACAGCTTCCCTGGGGAGGTGAAGAATTGGCCATCGCTGCAAGCCCTTAAATCAAGTCTGAGTGTCTCTTGCTAAAAGGCACCTTCTAGCTCAGCTAGAAATTATGGGCTTGTTCAAGGAACCCAGTGACTGACGTGCATCGGGCACCTGGGAGCCAGGCGTCCCCTTGCCCTGGCTGTGAGGCTTCACTGAAGGTCGTGGAGCAAGCCATGCTCCGTCAGATGTGTTACCTTACACATAAGGGCAAGCAGAGGGGCTAGGAGATGTCCTGCTGCCCCAAGCATGAATGGAAGAGCAGGAAGAAACACGCAGCAGGGCACGGGCACAGAAACTGCCTTGGAAATTATTTCTCTAAAGAGATTTGTACAGGATGGGAGGAGGGAAGGGAGGGCAGCCAGCCCCTGCCCTGGGCTGCGTTCTTGCTGCTGGCACGCCTGGTGCCATAGCCGACACCTGGAGCCTTGCAACTGCCCTTGTCCCGCACGGCTTCCCTCTGCCTCCCGCCCCACAGCCACGGTGCGGATGGTGTGGGTGTCCGGCGGTGCCTGGGGGCCAGGTGACGTCCCCCGCTCCTCCGCCCAGCCAGCTCAGAGGGCGTGCAGGGCCACGTGCCCGCTGCCACGGGCACCCTCCGAGCCTGATGTCATCCCTGGGGGGAGCAGCCAGATGCTTTTCTCTTGAGTCAGGTACAAACAGAGCGGCTGCTGGAGGAAACACCCGCCTCTCGCTGCAGGTCTCAGCAAGCACTGGCTGTGCGATGCTGGCGAGGGGGATCTGTGCAGTCAGACGTGACTGCATGTAACCCCTCTTGCCTGGGAGCCTGCCTGCACTTGGGTGGGTCACCGTGACTTGGTGTCTGCGAAGAAATCGGCCCTCGTAGGGTCTTAACGAAGGCCAGCGTCGGGCCGTGGGGGTCTCCTTGCAGAGCCCAGGGGTCCTCCCCTGGGCCCAGCAGCCCTGCAGGCCATGTAAACTGGAGCCAAAATGAATAGCAAGAACAGAGATGCATGTCCCCCACAGAGCTTAGCTAACGAACCTGACTCGAACGCTGAATTGGTAACGACCTCCTCTTTCCTCCTCCAGACATTAAATACATAGAGATGACGCCAGGCAGAGCCACGTGTCCCGAGCTGCTGCAGGGCTCCCCCAGCCCTTCGGGCGTGCCGTTCTCGAGGTCCCCCCAGGGCAACGGCTTCCTGCCCCAAAAAGGGGGACTCAGAGGCAACTACAGCACCAGCGGCAGCGTGGTTTTCTCGAGCCCACCTGGACCTGCGAGCCCCGGCTCGGCCGCCCCGAGCTGCGCTGCCTCCCGGACCTGCAGCAAAGCATCCGAGTGCATCGCCATCCCCCAGCGGTGCGCGGCTGGCCAGACGGACAGCATCTCCTACGGCCCCAGGGCTCTCGGCACCTCCCCGGGCTTTGACAACCTGCTGAAGCCCGTGCATGTGGTGAGGGCCCTGCAGAGGAGCAGCTGGGTCTCCCAGCTCTCCACGAGCCCCGGCTCGGACACCAGTTACATCCTTGGAAGGTAAATGCCACCTTGTGTCCCAGTCTTGGGCTGGTGATGGGAATGGAAGGGGCACAGGGCAGTTACCCCCAGCCCTGTTGTCCAACACCGCCTTCCTCAGGCCGGGAATCAATGCCCGGCAGGGCCGGCGCAGTCTCTGGGTGGGCTGTGCATCCCATCCCGGCCGAACGACCCCGCTGATCTCCTTCTGCTCTCTGTCTCCCTCTTGCAGCAGCACCCACTCGCTCCACAACGACGACTCGGATGCTCACCCCGCTGCCTGCCGCTCCGCCGACTGCCCGTCCCCTGCCAGCTCCCTGGGCAGCCCCTGCCCACCTTCCCCAAGCATCGCATCTCACTCTGGGGAAGCTTTTGGCCTGAGTCCCCACCAGCCCGGGGCAGCCTGCTCCACCGCAGCCAACACCTCCCTGTCCCAGAAGGGACAGGCCAGCAGCTGCCCCCCCTCCATCCTCAACTCCGCAGCCGACATCCCGGTGCTGCTGGTGAACGGGTGCCTGGAACAAGGAGATGCATCTTCCAGGCTGGCCAAAGCCCCCCCAGCCTCTGTCAAGCAGAGCCCCCCTCCCAGCTGCAGCCCGGCCTCGAGGCTCGGTGGCCTGAACAACGCGCTGTCGGCACCAGCGCTCTCCTGCCTCTCGGAGGGTAAGTCACCTCCCCGCCACAGGGCAGGGCTGGGGCTGGAGGGAGCTGTAGAGCCCCACAGCTGCCAGGAAAGGGGGAGCAAACGCTGGTTTCTACTCTGGGTTATCTGGGGGTTGCAGACCTGAAGGACAGGAGGCCCTTGCTGGAGCTAGAGATCTCCGTGTATCTCCCCAGGGTTGCAGGGCTCTGCGGTGGTCTCCAGCTCTTTGCTGATGACCCTGCATTAGCCGTGGTGTTTTGCCCACCAGGGTCCTGGGGCGCGTGCTCAGCAGGCAGAAATGCTCTGGTCCCCTCAAGGAGATGCAGATACACGTATTTATAGCACCTGAGAATGAGAACCATAATTCGGTCATTTCATACTTCTTTGTGGGCCCAGAATGGGTGGGGAGGAGGGGTTAGGGTTCCAGTCTGCTCTGGAGGACATCTAAAGATACCAGAGTTCCTAAGGTCCCTCATTCAAGGGTAAACAATAGGGCTGTTGTTCTCTGGAGGGGATTAGCGGAGGCAGCTCTCGGGGCAGAAGGTTTTAATTGGGATGCTTATGGGAATAGCAGGAGGGTTTTGCGGGTCAGATCCTCAGCTGGTGTAAATCCCCATGGTCCAGGGGACTCGGGCAGGGTCGGGCAGACTGGCACTGCTGAGGGATTCCACGTGCTGCCTTTCTGCGCTCCATCGCAGCCTGCCAAGAGAGATAATTATGTGAAGAATGAATTATTCTGAGGACTAGGGAGGAAGCTCTGGTCAAAAGGATTGAAAAAACACTTCAACTCTGGCCAGCCTGAAAGGGAAATGTCTTTGCTAGGGCTCCGTCCTGCGCAGTGATGTCTGCTGCGAAGGTCTGTCAGGTCCCACGCTGGCCTTGACGCCGTAATGTCTCTTGCAGGTCCCCTCAGGGCTGGACAGCCAACCATGAAGTTTGTGATGGACACGTCGAAATACTGGTTCAAGCCGAACATAACCAGGGACCAAGGTAAGGCAGTGAGTGTCTCCGCCGGGATAACCCCATCTCAGACTTGCTCCCTGTGGGTCTGCAGGGCCGCTGCCTCTTCCCCAGGCTGGAGTTTGCCTCCCCGCAGCACCTCGGTCCAGCTCTTGCCTGTGCTGAGGTCCTGTGGGGACTCAGCGATGGCAATTCAAAGTATACTGGGGGTTGATGGGCGTGGAGAGACCCGCTCACGGGTCTAGGGGGAAGGCTCAGAAACACGGGCTGTGCCATGGCCCCTCCGTCCCCTCCTCAGGTCCAGAAAAGCTTCGCCCGCCTCCGACTGTGCTGGGACTCAGCATGGCCGGGCAGGGGCTGACCCTGTCCCGGGGACTGCAGGCACCCATGGGGCCGAGCCAGGGCCCCCCAGTCTGCAGGGCCGCTGCAGTCGGTACCCGCACGAGGGACGTGCGCGTCCTCAGCAAACGCTCCTGATGTTTTCTCGCTGCTGGCGAGGAACGACTCCCCGCGAGAGCATCAGCCGGACGCGAAACGCAACGCGGGGAGGTTCCACCTGTTTTGCTTGGCTGAGCCTCTGCCTGTGCTTTGACAGCAATCCAGCTGCTGAAGGACAAGGAGCCAGGCACGTTCGTTGTGCGGGACAGCACGTCGTACCGGGGGTCTTTCGGACTGGCGATGAAGGTTCCCGTCTCTCCGTCCGGCAGCCAGACAGGTACAGGGACTCGCTCGGAAAGGTGGGGTTTGCTTCGGGGATTTAACTGGAACCAGTCAAACTAAAGCAAGCTGAGAAGCCACAGGGCTCTGGTTGTGCGAGTGACGCTGGCAGCGGGGTCTGCGCGTGCCCGTCCCCATGCACGGGGGGCTGGCACCGCGCTCGCCACGCAGAGCAGAAGCTCCGGTGGGTGCCCTGGGACGGGGCCCCGGGGCGGGCAGGGGAGGGCAGGGGCGAAACAATGGCGGCCGTGCCGGTGCTGACGCTGTCTTCGATCCCGCTTGCAGGCGATGAGAGCAGTGACCTCATCCGGCACTTCCTCATCGAGTCGTCTGCCAAAGGGGTGCACTTGAAAGGAGCCAGCGAGGAGCTGTATTTCGGTAAGGACGGTGCCAGCACCCGCAGCAGCCCTGGCAGCCCCAGGAGCTGTTTCCAAAAGCCCCTCGAAGCACCGGCCAGGACCCTGCAGTGAGCGTGCTGGCCTGGGGGCCCTCCAGCCCCTGGCTCCTGCCCGCACTTCTCTGCCGGTGAGACCGTGGTAGCAGTCTCCAAAAGAACATGGGGTGGGGGTTGGAAAACCCGCTGCGAGGCCCCAGGCAGTCCGGCTTAGCCCTCCCCTTCCCTCCTTCCGAGGTCCCGGGGACACTGCTGGGGGGCCAGCGGCGCAGGGGTGGGAGGTTTCAGGCGCCAGGGCCCCCCTGACTCGCGGTTCTGTGTCGCAGGGAGCCTCTCTGCCTTTGTGTATCAGCACGCCATCACCCCGCTGGCACTGCCCTGCAAGCTGAGCATCCCCGCCCGAGGTAGGTGCCGCGGGCAGCGGAGATGCTCCGAGCGGTCCCTCCTGCCCCTCTGGGAGATGGGCACGGTCCTGCAGCGGGGAGGGGGCTGAGCCGCCCGGGTGCCCGGGCAGCGGGGCTGATTGCCCTGGCTGTAGGTGGAGCAGGGACCCGCAGGAGCCGACTCGGGTACGCGACGGTGGTGACTTGCTTCTGCTGGGGTGGAGGGTGGTCAGCAAAGCAGCAGGGAACCACTGAGGGTGGGCAAGGAAAGGAGGAGCGGGGAGGTCAGAGATGAATGGAGCCAGGAGAGGGAGATGGAGGACACTGAAATTAATTACTGCTCTAAACCCCTGCAAATTTAAGTGGTCCTGGGCCTTTGGGCCTCTTGTGAGAGAAGGAATTTCACCCAATGCAAAGTGGTGACCCAGAGCAGCCCGACCCGTGGACATCAGCGCTCCCGCTTGTCGTTTGTGCAGATCTGGCTGACGGAGAAGACGGCCCTGACTGCGCTCCTGAATCCGCGCTGTCCCTGCCGAAGAAAACTGCCGGTGAGGAAAGGAGCAGGCTGCTGTCGCCAGGGGACAGTCGCGTTTCCAATAGCTGGAACTCTGGGCGTGCACCCACGCTTTGGGCTTTGGTCCTTACGTGTCAGCCACAGGGCTCTATTTTTTTATGTCATCCATTCCGACGCCACGCACGGCAGAAGCGGAAAAGCCGGCGCTGTCTTTGGGCCCGTGCAGAACAGCAGCTCACCCCAGTGCATCTGGGGGTGCCGGTGCAACGTCCCCCTCCTGGCTTTGTCACCACGTTGGAGACGCCTGCGGGTTTTCTTCACGTCCTCAGATCGTGGGCCTGCAAGGGAACCTGATATTTTTGAAGGAAGGAGACTTTTTGTCCTCACAGCAGTGAACTAAAGTTTGAAAAGAGAGTTCTTGAGGTCCCAAGGCTGATAACAGACCCACAATCCCCACAATTTTAAATAGCCCCTGATTTTTAAGCCTCTCTCCCCATCGGCCTCAACCAGGGTATTGAACTGATGGGCACTGAACATCTGGGGTTTCTAGGAGAGGGATGGGGCGGTTGGGGGCTGGTTAAATTGCTGAGGGACCTTACGGGCGGTGCGTGGACACTGCACAGCAGGACGGGGAAGGGTCTTTGCTTCTCTTCTGCGCCCCGGTGCCCCCAGCCTGGGTGCGGCGGTGGGTGGGCTCCAGGTGAGAGCGGAGAGCAACGGACAGGGGACCACGCGGATGGGTCACGGCGCAGTCAGGGGAGTCGGGAACCGCTTTGTTTTGCTGGAAATTCTGAAAAATTAGTTGGCAAGCTGAAAAGTTTAGTTTGACCCAGAACAGCCCTTTAAACAGCTCAATCAGCCTGAAATGTCATGTTTTAGGTTGGCCTTCAGCCGTTAGTTGGCTTGGGGGACTTCTGCTTTTCATTAAAGGAAATATGTAATAAACAGAAAAAAACCCCAAATCTGACATTTAGAAACCGGAAATTAAATACTTTGACTTTTAAAACAATTAGTGCAAAGAATTAAAGTAAACCAAAATAAATTTGTGAAGAATTTCTGAGTCACCAAATCTTTAATTTTCATCAAAACAAATCTGACCCACGTACGTGTGCCCGGTTGTGCAGGACGATGCCTGGGACCAGGCCCTGGACCGGCACCGCCGTGCTCAGCGCCGCGCACGCCCAGCGCAGCGAGATGCCGGCACGACGCTGGCCCCGCGCTGAGCCGGGCTCTGTGCTGTCCTTGCAGTGTGCAACGTCTTGTACCTCAACTCGGTGAACATGGAGACGCTCACGGGAGCCCCGGCCATCCAGAAAGCCATCTCCTCCACCTTCGAGCTGGAAACACTGCCCACGCCCACCCTCGTGCACTTCAGAGTCACCGAGCAGGGAGTGACGCTGACGGACATCCAGAGGAAGTAAGAGCCGCCTGGGGAAGGTCGGGACGGGGCTGCCGGGCTGCTGCCGCGGCCGAGGGCTCACCGGCGGCGAGCTGCAGGGGAGAGCTAAGTGGCCGCGGAAACGCGGCTCGCCCGTGACCGCACAGCTCTCTCCTTGCCTCTCAGCCTGCCAACGCGCTGATCCGCAGCACGTCAAGGAAAACTGGCCTGCTAGGACAAATCCACGCTGCAGTCCAGGGATGGACTCGATCCCTTCTGTTTACAGCACAGGGCACGATGCTCCGTACATGGAGCTAGGGGCAGCAGCTCAGGAGTGGGAGGCAGGAGCCGCCTGAACCCAAGAGCTGCCTGCGCTTTGCCAGCTGCCAGCTCAGGGCCGGCCCCGGGGAGCGGGACCCCCACACCCCACGTCCCCCATACCCCCCGCTCCCAGCAGCCCCAACAGTTTGAGAAGGGCTTGAATTTGCAAATGCCTGTTTCTCCCACCAGCTCTGCCCGGGTGCTTTCCTCCTCTAACGCCACGCTCTCCCCCTTCCCCCGGCAGGGTGTTTTTCCGGCGACACTACCCCTTGGCTGCCATCAGGTTTTGCGGGATGGATCCTGAGAACAGAAAGTGAGTTATCGGCTGCTCTGCGGGATAAGGGCGTCCGTGCCGGTCGGAGCTGCCGCGCGGTGCTCGCTGCCCCGCGGTTCCCAGCGCGGCTCCGCTGCTCCCGTCTCTGCACCGCTTAAAATCCCAAATCCCAACCACCGGCTGTGCAGCCCCTGCCCCGGGCTTAACACGCTGGGTTTAGCTAAATATAAACCTTGACTTTGCGGCTGATGGAATGAGTTAAGTATCGCTCTTCTGAGCAAATCCAATTCTGTTCTTCCCTCAGGTGGCAGAAGTACTGCAAGTCCTCAAGGTAAGCCCTGCGCAGGGACCTCCCGCAGCCGAAGCGCGGAAGCCTGGGGGGAGACGCTGCTTTGGCCCAGCCTCGCCCCTCCAGCGGGTGCATTGCAAAGCTTCGCGGAGCAGCGAAGAATCAAAGCTTAAAAATGAAGAGGGGGTGCAACAAAAGCTAACGTGGTGGCACGATGAGATGCGGGCAGATGGGTGAAGCTTTGTGGGGGGGTTTTGCTCTGTAGGGTTTGATGAGAAGCTTGGCTAAGCCCAGTTCTCCGCATCCCCTCGTGTAGAAAGGCCCCGTCCAAATCCGTCAGCCTTCCCAGTGACTGGCTTGCTCTGGGCTCAGGAAGTGAGTTTATATCTGGCTCTACCTTGCGTTCAAGAAACTTTTCACAGCTGGGGAAGCCTTGCCAGAAACACTTCTCCCGGCTGTTTTGCTTCCAAGCAAACGTGATTGGGGAGCGGGCCAAGGTGCAATTGCTGGAACTGGGATTTTGCTTTGTGGCCGGGGCTAGTTTAAGCGTATTCCTTTGGATTCCTGGATGCAAACTACATAAGGCTCTCTCTCCTTTTTCAAAGGATCTTTGGGTTTGTGGCCAAAAGCCAGACAGATTCGGAGAACCTCTGTCACCTGTTTGCAGAGTACGACACCGTGCAGCCAGCGTCGCTCGTCATCGACCTTCTGTGCAAGCTCCTGCCGGGCTCGTAGAGGACAGAAACCCCAGGACAGCTCAGGGCTGGCAGCTGCCCACGTGCTGCCGAGCTTCTGCTGCTCACCTTTTCCTGCTTCTGGGTTGCATCTTGGCAACAGCTCATATTTATATTTTTTTGTTACGTACCATCGCGTCAAGAGCCTCAGTTAAAGATTTTATGCTCTGGTGGGATGAGATGTTCCTCTGAGACCCTCTGCAGGGCATGGCGTGGCAGGGCTCGCCGCGGTGGCCAGCACGGGACGGCTGCCCACGGGGAGCCGTGCCGGGCCGGGAGCGGAGCTGCGGGCCGGGAGCTGCGCTCACCGTACAGAACTGCCGCCTCCCTCACGCGGCGTGCACCAGTCGCTTTTCTCTGGAGGACTGCGATACTCTGGCTGAGATTGCTACCGGCAGCGGGGGCTGCCTGCACTCGGGGTGTCCAAGCTGAGGCGCGTTCGGTGGAGCTGAGCTCCCACGTTCGGGGACTCGGCCCTAACGGCCCCCCCGTGCCGCAGGAGGGGAGGCCTGGCGCAGGCAAGGGGGGACTCACCCCCCTGACGACAGACCAGCATCAGGAGGCAGTTTTGCAAATCAAAGCATATAAAATCACCAAGCCCTGCTGAGAAATCCCGCTTCCCTCAAAGGGCCAGAAGCATCGAAAGGCCGCGTATTTTTGCCTGGTGCTGGTGAATTCTCCTGCCCTTTTTTGCGAAGCGGGGTTACAGGCTAGCTCAACCTCCAGGCATCGCGGCAAGCTGAGAAAGAAATGTTGACATTTTCCTGACAGTAAAACGTTGGGTTTTTGGAAATGACTTGCATGAATTTGGGCCAGATCCTCAGATGACGTAAATTGGCGCAGCCTCGTGAAAATCAGTGCCGCCGTGATTTACACCAGCTGAAGATTCAGCTCTTGCTGTAATCTCAGGGAGGAGCAGGGCGGCTCTGAGGCCGCCATACGGCCGTCTCCCTCGGCACCGCTTACCTGGTGTCTCGACAGTGTTTTAATTTTGGACCCCGCGCTAACAAACCCTGCTTAGGGGTATTTTCAATAAAGCGGTGGATCGTTTATCTCGCCACAAACGCTGCGGAGATGTTAGCAGCTGAAACACGTTGCTCTGCTCTCTTAAACTGCCGAGCGTATGCATGCGTCGCACATAAAGAAAAAGTCGCTCTCCCCCAGCCAGGCTGTGAAACGGCATCCGGCTGCAGCAGCTCTTGGGCAACGAGAAAAACAGATTTGGGAGTTACCGCGGGGGGCGGGGGGAGCACCGGCTCCGGGACGAGCAACTGACGGCTCTGTGCCCCCGGTCTGGCTGCCCTAAGCTCTGCTCGGCCGAAACCCAGCACCCAGGCTGCGACCCCCGGGCTCCGCGCGCCCGGGCCGGCCCCGCGTGCCGCAACGCTCCGGCGCCGAGGCCCCGGGGAAGGCGGCTCAGCCCCAGCGCCCCGGCCTTGTGCGTCCCCGGGACCCCCGGCCCCGCGGGCACCCCCGGCCCCCCGCGGGCTGCGCAGGATGCGGCCCGCTGCAGTGCGCGCTGCAGCCGGCAAGGGGCCCCAGCACCACACCGGCCAGCCCTGCCTGCCCCTGCCTGCCCCTGCCTGCCCCTGCCTGCCCCTGCCTGCGCCCTGCCTGTACCCTGCCTGTGCCCTGCCTGCGCCCTGCCTGCTCCCTGCCTGCCCCTGCCTGCGCCCTGCCTGCCCCTGCCTGCGCCCTGCCTGCGCCCTGCCTGCCCCTGCCTGCCCCTGCCTGCGCCCTGCCTGCGCCCTGCCTGCCCCTGCCTGCCCCTGCCTGCGCCCTGCCTGCCCCTGCCTGCGCCCTGCCTGCGCCCTGCCTGCCCCTGCCTGCCCCTGCCTGCGCCCTGCACCCTGCCTGCACCCTGCCTGCCCCTGCCTGCCCCTGCCTGCACCCTGCACCCTGCCTGCACTCTGCCTGCCCCTGCCTGCGCCCTGCCTGCCCCTGCCTGCGCCCTGCCCCTCTGCTGGGAGCCATAAGTAAGGGCAGAGCCGCCGGTGCGCGCGGAGCTGTTTTCATTAACCAACACTTAATTAGCGCTGCGCCGGCCCAGGGACCCCGGCCCAGGGACCCCGGCCCAGGGACCCCACAGGCTGTGCGGCCCGCGAACCGGCGCCGCTTCGCTCCGTCGTGTTCATCGCGATGCTGTTCAGGACAGCAGCAATAAGCACAAAGGGAATATGAACGTGCAAAGGCTTTGGCTGAAACCGCGCTTTGGGGGGGATCGCGCTGCCGCCCCCCGAGCCCGCTGCACGCCGCTCCCCTGCGTCGTCAAATCCAGCTCCCTTTTGCAGAACTCCAGCCGCAACCGGGAGGGTTCATCTGCTGGGGAATGGGGTGATGGCTGCTTTTCCCCGCTTTGGGACCCCTTTGGGACGGGAGCGGGCCCATCGCCAAGCGCCGTATTCCGCACGTGGAATTTTTAGTTCATTGAAAGCCCTTTTCCAGCCCAGCGTAGCTGGAGCACGGGCCCAGACACCACGGGGACAGTTCAGCCAAAACCACCTGGATTCAGGAAAAAAACAAACAATTCTCTGAGCTCCTCGTGGCTTCCAAAGTTTGTCCCAGGCTTCCTGGAAGCGCAGCTCTTGGTTTTGGTTCCTGGGTCCGGTTCCAGCCATTTTGTAACAAACCCAGCCCCTGTCCTGGCCGGGCTCGCAGGTTTGTTCCCAGCAGCCTCTGCCACCAACGGGTGCTGCCCCACGTCCCCACCCGCAGCAAGACCCCAAAAGCCACCAACGCTGCGGCGTGTGGCCGGGCTGACCCTGGTGACGGGGCCACGGATCACACCGGTGACCACCCACCATGCATGTGGGTGCACGGACACACGTGCGCTTATGTGGGTGACACTCAAAGCCCTGGTGGCAGCGGGGCGGGCAGCAGCGTGGTGGCCACAGGGGTTTCTGCACAGACACGTCCTTGCCCTGCACAGGGGACGGGGAGCTGCCGGCTGTCGAGGTGGAGAGCGTGCAGAGCTTCGCTCCCCGATGAGACGTGGACCGGCTCACCTGGGACCCAGACCTGCCAGCGGACACTGCCGGGGTCAGCATCACCGCCTGCCTCCCCATCCCGACACAGCGGGGTCCTGCCACCGCCGCCCAGCACAGCCCTGCCCGTCCCGGCCGGCAGCGCTTCCGGACACGTGGAGGGTGCGGGGGGGTTCGGTTGCCTCCTGTCCCCGGCTCTCTGGTGACCTCCAGAAAAGGGAAAGGGCCGCAGCCCTCCCTCGGCCGGCAGGGAGGAGCAGCGGCGGGGGGGGGAGCTGGGGGAGCCGGGGGGAGGCCGGTGCCCCCGTTCTGCAAGCGTCACGGGAAAGGGCAAATGACCCCCAGGCCCCGTGGCACCAGCCCCCGCGCTCCCGGCAGCCCAGCAGCAGCTCTGCCAAATGCACACGCACGCACACACGTTTTTCTCCAGCCAAATCGGTTCCCGAGTCCGGCCCGGTGCCCCCGCAGCCTCCAGGGCTGGGGGCAGCCGGAGGGGGGGCCCTGAAGGAGAGCCCGGGTAGCCCCAGCCCTGGGCAGCCGTCGATGCGGGGCTGGGGCGCTGGGCCGGGCTCCAGGAGAGCTGGCGTCTTCCCTGGTCCGGCTGCTGATCTGCTGCGCCAGCAAATTACTGCGCTTGTCTACATTGGCTGCAGACGGCTGCCTTCGGGCCCAGCTCCTCCGGGGTGTTTGCACAACCCCGAGCACCATCGGCCGCGCAGCTCCAGTAACAGGAGCATCGGGCTGGCACCGGCCCTGGAGGACACCTCCAGCCCAGGAGCCACGATGCCAGAGACCCGGGGTCCTCCTGCGACGTGACCGCAGGCGACGCTGCCTCCCAGCTGCCCCGCTGAGCGCGTTTGCTGCGAACACCGTGAGAAAGCCGAGCCGTGGCCAGGAGCGCCAGGCAGCCGGGAGGCGTACGGCCACCGGCATTCCCACGCCTGGGCATCTCCCAGCTGCCGGTCCCCCGACACCCTCCCAAAACACTGAGCAGAGCTGGTGATGCTCGGTGCGTACCAGCACCGGCATGCACGCGCACACGTGCCGCGGGCTGCGGCTCTGCGAGGCCGGCGGCGCTGCCTGGCCACGAGCACGTCGCCCTGGCACGAGCCAGTGCCTGTCCCTGTCCTCCTCTGAACTTTGAAGCCCGTCCAGCGTCTCATCCCAGCCTGCCGCCGTCTCCGGGCCCCACCGCTGCTCTGCGCCGCTGCTCTGTGCCGCTGTGCGGGGCCAGCAGCGACGACCCTCCCTGCCCTCGCAGCGGCAGCGAGCGGAGGCTGAGCTGGGACTCGCAAGGAGGCACAAAATCATTCGCTTCCCGCCCCATCCCTGCTCGGCGTAGCTCTTCCCGAGGCTTTGTGGGTGCCCGGGTTTTCAAGGCTACTGAACCCCAAACCCAGTGCGGCGTCCCCCAGGCTGGGGGGCACCAGGTGCCCGGGCAGGGACAGCGCAGCTGAGCCTGTCCCCACACCGGTGGGATGCCCAGCGCCGGCCCCCGAGCCCTGCAGATGCTGCCGAGCGCAGGCAGGCGCTGGCCCCGCTCCCGCAGCCCCGTCCCGGGATCTACAAACCAGACGCTCTCAGCTCAGGCATTTTTTCCGCTTCCAAGCTGCCGCAATCCAGCCCCCCGCCCTCCCCGGCCCCCCCCCCGCCCCAGCCACCCTTAGCCCGCTCCGCAGCTGGCCGTGCCCGCGGCCCCTGGCGAAGGGCACGCAGGTGCCTTTGGAGGTGGCCAAAGGGGGTCCCTGCCCGGTGGCTGTGAGGAGCAGCCCAGGGCCCAGCCTGCGCCAAGCCGCACCCGGGGGAGCTCGGGGAGGGGAGCAGGGGAGCTCCTGGGGAGCAGGGACCTGCGGGTGCTCCCGGGCAATGTCCCTCGCTGCCACCGAGGACCCCTCCCCGCTCGCCCCGCCGGCAGCCGCTGCAGCCACGCTGCTCTCCCCAGTGCCCATCCCCGGCAGCAGGCGGAAAGAAAGCGTCAAATATTTTTGCTGGCGGCTCAGAGCCGGAGCCGTCCACAGCCGCTCGGCCGCCTGCCCCCGTAGCTACAGCAAACAGTCCCCAGCCAGGCTTTCGTGGGTGCGCACCTCGAACCCCTCGTCCTGGAGCGCCGGCCGGCTCTGGCACGCTCTGCTCCCGCCGCCAGCACCGGCACTTCCCAGGGCCGAGAAGCCAGGGCTGGTCCCGCCGGCGGTCCCTGGGGACGGGGTTTGCGGGGGCTCTGGAGCCGGGGCAGGCTGGCAGCACAGCCCAGCGGGTGAACCTCCCGGGGGGGGGGGGGGGCTGCAAGTGCCGCTCCTCCACCCTCTGCCAGGGCTCGAGACAGCGGCGGGAGGGTGCCGAGGTTGCGGGCAGTCTCTGCTTTAATTTGGCCTGTTTGGAAGGGGCGAGTTTCCATACGGCACGCGCTGGCACTGCAGGAACCCGGCGCCCAGCTGGGTGGGATCCCCGCAGACCCCTGGCTCCTCCTCCGCTTCGCTTCCCCCCCTCCTTTTCTTTAAAGCAATGCAAAGATAAAATACACTCGATAGAAACACGTTCAATAAGAGGGAAAATTAAATACAGTAATTACCTTTTTTTTTTCTTTTTGACGATACAAAGGTTCAAGTTTACTGTAAAAGAGGGTGGGTGCTACACGGGAGTCCGAAGGGACGGGCTTGGCCCAGGAGGAACTGACAGAAATCACATCGGCGTGGAAAAACGCCGCTGGGGTTGGGGAGCCTTACGCTGGTATATGATCGTGTGTAAATACAGCCTTAAACTACAGGAGAGACGATACAAAACGCTGGAGCCCTCTGAGCTGGACACAGAACGCGCCCTCGCAAGCGCTGGCATCCCCGGCCCGGCCCGGCCGCTCGCCGGCCACCCCAAAACCAGGAGAGGCCCCGCCGGATCTGCCGGCACTGCCCTGGCTGCACGCGGGGAGGGTCCGGGTGGCCGAGGCCAGCGGGCTGGGGCTGCCGCTGCACCCTGCACCCCACCGCGGTGCTGCCGGCGCGGCCGCACGGGACCGGCACCGTGACCGGCCGTGGTCCCCAGCGGCACCTCCCCGCGCCCCGGGAAGCCCATCCTTTGCGCGGCGGCACTGGGGGGCCGAGGGCTCCGGCAGGGGCAGGGACCCCCATCCTCGCCCACCACCGTCCTGGCAAGTCGACTCGGGTTAGAGTTTCGGGCAGCCTCCTCCGAGCGGGGCCACGCGCGGGCGGGCGGGCGGGCGCTGGGGCAGACAGGGGATCCGGCAGGGCGCGAGTGCAGGCAGCGGATCCGGCGGGGTGCCAGGGCAGGCAGCGGATTTCGGCAGGAGCCCGGCGAGGCACCGAGCAGGGATGCAGCCGGTGGTTCGACAGCTCCGCAGGACCCTGCCGGGGACGGCGGTTTGCAGAGGGGCAGGGGCAGGCACAGCCCCGCGGGACACGCAGTGGAAGGTGCTGGGGCCACGCCGGGACACGTGCGCCTGGGGACACGGGCCGTGACACGGAGACACCGTCACCCGGACGAGAAGCCAGGCAAAGCCGTGCCGATGAGCTGCAATGCTGAGCCCGTCCCAGCTCGCTCCGTCCTTGCCGTCCAGCCAGCCCTGGCCAGCAGGATGGCGGCGCTTGCCAATCCCCGTCCCCACCCGCACCCCCACCGAGACACGCGGGGACGTCCCCAGCGGTGCCGGGGAGCTGCCGTGCCGTGCCGTGCCGTGCCGTGCCGTGCCGTGCCGTGCCAGGGAGCTGCTGGGGACCGGGGGGGCAGAAGGGTGTTTCACTAAAACTGAAACATTTCGTTCCCATCGGGGCCTTGGCACCCACCGGCGTGGACGGGGCAAATCCACACAGAAAACCAAAACCTCCCAGTGTGGCCATGGAGCCAGGGCGTGGGTTGGGGGGGGATCGGCAAAATCCCCTCTGTCTTTGGCACACTTGCCATGGCAGCCAGCACAGCCATTTCTCACCTAAAAGACATTTAGGTGAAAAATTTCCAGCCCAGCTTAAAAGAAAAAAAAAAAGAAAAAAAATAGCTACAAAAATAGTGACAATTTCTCAGCTGAGAACTTTGTGCTGGCGAAATCTGCAGATCCCGTCACTGAGACGTTCCAGAAATTCATCCCGGTTTTGTCACGTTGGCCAAGTTGGAAGAAGAGAAGACAGAAACCGTCGCCGGCGGTGCCCCGTTCTGCGGAGATGGAGGATTTCAGCCTCAGGGGCCACACGCTCGGTTTTAAGATCCCACCAACGACATTTTTTAAATATTAAAAATCTTTGGGGAAGAAAAAAAGAAAACAAAAGAAGCCCTTCCTGCTGGGAGCCGCTTCCTGGGCGCCCCTCATCCCCCGACCCTCCCCTTGGACCCCTGCATGCCCGGGGGTCCCCGACCCGCCTCGCGCTGGGGACGGGGCAGGGGGGACAGGACGGACGGGAGGAAAACGCTGCGGCCGCCAGCTTTGTCCCTGCACAGGGAGCGGGACGGGGCTGGGCCGTGGGGCAGGCAGTACCCGGGCTGTGGGGCAGGCGGTTCCCAGGCCGTGGGGCAGGCGGTTCCCGGGACGGGAGGCTGCAGTGGGGAGGGGGAAGGTCTCTTATTGCTCTGTGCGGCTGCGATGCCCATCGCACGCCCGTGCTTTGGGTGAGGTGGAGGCAGGGGGGGCCCCAGGCGGGGGGGGTCTCTCCAGGCCCCCCCAGTCCTTGCCTGGGCAGCCTCCTGCTGCCGCCGAGGGCAGGACGAGGCACTTCTCCTGCTGCCGCACGCAGAGGTCTGGCGTGGACGGCAAGGCACTGCGGGCAGGGGTGCCACCGCGGCACCCCACGAGGCGCCGGCGTGTCCGTGGCCGCCTGCGGGGCCGGGCTGGGCCGGGGCAGCGGTCGAGCCTCTGCCGCAGCCACCGGGCTCCAGGTCCCCCGGCCACGCCGCAGCACGGAGGGGCCGGGGCGAAAGCCGGGGGGACGCCCCGGGGCAGGCGGGCAGCGGCAGCTGCGGGAGCAGCACCGAGGGGCGGCAGCACGGTGGGTGCTCTCCACCCGCTCCACCGGGGCAGCCCGACACCGGCGCCGGGGCAGCGTCCGTCCAAGCAAGCGTCCATGTGGGATGGAGGTGCCGCTGGCGCGTGCCAGGGACCCCGCGGCGGCGGCGGCTAGCGGTCACGGCGCAGGTCGCGGTGCTGTGCCCCGTGCTGTGGGCAGCCCGTGGCACAGAGCACAGCGGCGATCTGGGGCACGTGCCGGGGTCCCCCAGCCCCGAGGAGCTGCTCGGCGGTCACGTCCCCTCTCTTCCTCTCCTGCGCAGCCCCGGTGGGTGTCCCGGCCGCGGCACGGCGCGGGGCCGCCATGGTCACGCTCACATGCTGTCCGCCAGCTGGTGACAGTCCAAGTCCCCCTTCAGCTCCAGGAAGCCCGGCAGCTTCACCCCCGTCTTGCGGTCCACGCACCAGCACTTGCCCCGCTGCCCGTCCAGCGCCGGGTGACACTGAGGGGACGGATTCGGTGAGGGGTGCCCAGCCTGGCCCCCGCCGCCCCGTCCCCACGGGCTGCCTGGCTGGGGCGACCAGGAGCTCTTGCGGGGGGGTTTGCCACCCCCGTCCCACCCCGGGGCTCTCGCAAAGGGCCCCACAACCCCCAAAGGGCGATTCCCACCGAAGCCAGGAGCTGCGGTGCCCTGCTGTGCCCCAGCACCGGCCCATCCGTCCGTCCATCCGTCCGTCCCCCCTCCCAGCCTTGCAAAATGCCCCCACACGAGCGGCCCCCCAGCCCCCCGTGATGGGCGAGAGCCCGTCCTACCTGCTTGGGGTGGAAGTTGCCGTTGCGGTCGCAGTTGGGGATGGGGATGACGTACAGGTCTTCGTGCGTGCGGGTCTGCGAGGCAGCCAGCCTCTCCAGCGCCCGGTGCAGCTCGCTCTGGCACGAGCCCTGCGCCTGCAGGAAGGTGGGGCTGAGCCGGCAGCAGGGCTGGCGCGTGCCCCCACCCCAGCACCCTGGGACCCCAACCCTTGGGGCTGCCCCACAAGCGCCGGCTTCAAACCCCCCTCCTGCCCCAGGCTCCGCCGGCGCTGGAGCAGGGCCCAGGGGTGCTCAGCACCCGTCCTGCCCTCCCCAGCCCGGTGCCAGCCGCCCGCCGCGGTGCCACGCAGCGCTCACTATGGGCCGCGTCTCCTCGCGGTGGTACGGGCTCCCGCTGTTGCGCATCTTGTTGCCGTGGTTGACCCGCTTCGCCTGCTGCTTCTGCAGGCACTTGCGGTCGTGGATGCTGCAGGGGCTGAAGCTGTTGTTGGGGTGGTCGATCTCCTCCTTCTCTGCAAAGACACAGACCGGAGAGGGCTCAGTGCCGTGGGGCGGCCCCGGGGACGGCGGTGCCCCCGTGGTGCCCCGGCGCTCGAGGAGCAACTTGCACCCCCAGGCACAACGCGCAGGCGGTGCTGCCAGACCCCACGGCACCCTCCCTCGTCCCCACAGGCATCACCCCCAGCCCCGGATCCCCTCCTGCCCCTGCCACCGCGCTGGGCTGAGCTCTCCCTGCAGCACTGGGAAAGGCTCCTGGGAGTTTTTACGACTCATTAGCCACGATTCACGGGCTTGTTGCCGTGCGTCTGTTATTGTAGGGTGGCAAACGCATGCTGCGAGAGCGCCAGGCAGTTGCTCCGGTGTGCTGCGCGGCACGAGGGTCTCGGCTGCGCCCCGGCCAGCCACGTGCCGCCAGGCGCCGGGTGCTCGCCCACGGCACCGGACCCACGGGGCTGGAAGGTGACTGCGGGACGCACAGCCAGGGAGCCCCAGGAAGACCCCGGTGCCCCCAAAAAGCGGCTTCTGAGGAGCTGCGGCGGGAATGAGGGCACCGGGGCTGCACCGGGGCGGTGCTGAGCACCCGCCAGGCCCAGGGCGGCACCGGGCGCCGCGGCCAGGAGCGGAGCCACGCTCTGCTGCGGGGCACAGCCCCCACGAAGACATGAAAGAAGGAATTCCTGGAATAAGAAAGTTAATCTCCCGTGGGGCCAATCCCAAAAGGCGGCGCTTGGCATCCTCGCCTGCGCCAGGAGCGCAGCCAAACTGCGATCCCAGATGTTGGCAGCTGGAGGGAGCGTCATGAGACCTGAGCTCTCGGCAGGACTTTATTTTTAAAAAGCTGTCGGTTCCTCCGGTTTGGGGCCCGTTAACGCTCTGCGGAGGGGGGATGCCCCAGGGAGCCGGGGTTCCACCTGCGCTCGGAGCTGCATCAGGCACTGCCCGCGCAGCGTTTTGAGTCCCGGCCCACCTGGGCTGTAAGAGGAAAGCGGCCAGGGCTCCCTGCCCGAGTTTATCCCGGGGTTGGGCTTATAATAATCGATATTGCAGCTGACAACGGGAAAAACCTTCCCAAACCAGGCGGGGAGCGGTCACGGTGCAGGACGGGTGAAAGCACCCAGGGGCTCACAGCATCGGGGACAGAGGCTGCCGGGGTTATGCCCAGCACCGGCCCTTCCCGCAGGCGGGCAGCAGGCAGGCAGCAGGCAGGCAGCAGGCAGGCAACAAGGTCGGAGCCACGGCCTCCTGCCCGCCACGTCCCCGTGGGATCCCGGTCTCCCATGGGCACCTCACGCGGAGGCTCCCCTGCAGCGAAGGCTTCCTGGAGCGGCTCCCAGCGGCCCGGTTAAAGTTCACAGCGAAGCCCCGATCAAATCCTTCTCCTTCATTCGTGTTATTTGCTTTTTTGTTTAATCTGTCAATTTTTTCCAGGAAATGGCTCATGCCCTTGAAATTTGAAACACAAACCCAAAGTCTCCAGGACCCCGCGCAGAGCAATGCCAGCCCTGGCGCGCACCAGCCCCAGCGGCACCAACCACGGGGCCGCGGTGCAACGCGGGCGCCGGCGGCAGAGCCCAGCCGGGGCTCGGAGGGCTCGGGCAGGGATGCTCCTTCCCTCCCCTGCCTCCCCCCTGCACCTCCTCGGGGAGACACGCAAGGAAGAGCCGGGTGGGAGATCTGGCACCGGTGAGGACCACGGTGCCAAAGTCCCGGCACCTCCACGCGCTGCTCCCGCGCCGTGGAAAGGCAGGACCGGGAGGCACCGGCCGCTGCCCGCTCTGCCCGGGGGGAAGCCCTCACTCAGCCCCGGCACGGACAAACACCCCTCCTCCCCAAACCAGCCACGTGCAGAGCGTCAGATCTCTTGGCTTAAATAAAACCAGATGCCAATAGCATTTTCATAAGGTCACACGAAACGTCGGTGCCTCGGGGCAGCGAGGCGGCTCTCGCCCGGCACCCGGCTCTGCGGACAGAGCTCTGGGACCTGCGGTCCCTCAGCCCGCACACCAGCTCCAGGGTCCCTCCCTGCGGCAGGGATCGCCGCAGTCCTCGGGGCGACTTTCCCACCCGCTAAGTGACGTGCGGCAGCTCAAGGAGCCTCTCGCCTCCCTTGGCGATCCTCCCGCACCAGCCGGACGAGGAATCTCCTCGCACTCGCCGCACAAAGGCGTGGAAGAAGCAACTTCTGCGGAGCCTGGAGGCCCCCGACCCGCCAGCCCCCGGCACCGCTCCCGGTGCAGCCCACTCTGCCCCGACCCCTTGGGAAGCACCACCCGGATGCCGGCCCCGGCAGCACCGGTGCCTGCGGGGTGCCCCCGAGCCCCGGGGTGCCCTCTCCCCCCGGTCCCGCTCTGCCTGGCAGCCTCGGCCGTGCAGGGCAGCCCACGCACCGGCCGCCGCCACCCTGGTGCTGCCGGTCGCGGCTGGGGCTGTGCCGGCAGAGAGAGGTCTCCGGGCGGCAGGAGGGGACAGGCAGAGCGGAGGAGGGGGAGCCTGCTCGGCCGAGGGCTGGGGGGAGCCGCTCTGCTTGGTTTGGGATGGAAGCCGGCGCCAAGGGGATGGGAACGGGTGCTGCCCTCGCCGGCCGCGCGGACTGGCCGCCCGGTCCCAGCAGGAGGAGGGTTTCTGCCCGGCCTTCTGCTCGGCCGGCGGACAGGAGACACAAACGAGTCATTCACGTTGCCTTCAATTAACAGGAGCTGCAAATGAGGTTGGTCACGTGCCGAACTTGTGATTCACCACACTGAGCCCGAGGGAGCGGTGAGGGGCTCTGGGCTCCACCGCGCGGCTCCCATGGGAGGAGAGCCTGGGGCAGCGAGCGAAGCCTCAGAAGCGTGCGTGTGTCCGTGGGAGAGGGACGAGTGTCAGGGGCCACCGCAGCTCCAGCCCCGCTCCCCCCACCCCGCCGGCCCGGGCGCAAAGGACCCCCCGTGCCCCATGGGCCGGAGCGGACGCATCCACGTGTCTGTGGCCAACGCAGCACGTCAGCCGCAGCGGTCCCAGCACCCTCCGCTTCCCCGTCCGGCACCCCGGGTGTCTCCCGCGGGTGGTCCCGGCAGGGCCGCGGCACAGCGCCGGCTCTCTTGGCCGCCGGGGCTCGTGACCTGGCAGGCGCCAGCGCGGGGAAGTCCGCGCTCGTCCTGCTGAGCCCTGGCCCTGGCGGAGCGCGGGGAGCCGCGGCGCGGGGGTGGCTGGGGCGCAGGCACCGGGCACCCACTGCCCCTTGGCCAGGGACACCGGCTGGGAAGCCTGGCCCATCGCCATCCCGCGGGGACACGCTGCTGAGCCCTGCCACGCGCAAACATGGCCACGCACATCCGCATCTCCCAGCTCGGCGCCCGACGTGAGCCCGATGGAGGAGAGGTCGGGATGCGGGAGAAGGAGTCAGGGGTGCAGATGCAGATGATTCCCCACAGGGACCAGGGCCTCGCCAGGAGCAGCGCCTGGCCCGGAGAAACCTGAGCACGGGCGAAGGCCAGACCCCATCCTGGGGGACAGCTGGGACAGGGCATCAGCCTCGCCTGGCCCCCCGACCGGGCGGAAAGGGGCAGCGACGGATGCATGCGTGGTGGACGCTGCCGGGGACTGAAGCCAGCCCATCCTCACTGCCCGTGCGCTGTCCAGCCGGGGCTCGGCCACCACCGTCCCTCCTGGTCACGCGGGAAGGGAACAGGATCCGTCCCAGCCGCTGCTTACAGCAACTACGCGGGATGCACGCAATTCCCATGGGGTCAGTTTTTCCCAGACGTAATTATTTACCCAGCATTAAATCACTCATCGTGTGCTGGGGAAAATGTCCTCACCTCTTCCTGGCTGCCACACACGGGTTCAGCCATCGCCTCCCCCAGGCACCCACGGGCTGTGCCGAAAAGCCGCGGCTGGAACGTCCCGGGTCCGGCCCCGTCGCAGGGCTCCAGCGGGGCAGCGGGATGCCCCGGGAGCCAGCCTGGAGCCGGCAGGGCTGGGAGCAGGAGGCAGGGACCAGGGTCCTGCACAAGGTCCCCAGACCCGTAGCCACGGGAGAGGGTCTCGGTCAGGAGAGCGGCCACCCGCTCCCTCGCTTCCTAGAAAGTCCCGTCCCACGGGTGCTGCGGGTCCCGGGCGAGCGGAGAGGCTCTTTCCTGGCAATGGAGCAGGGAGCCATCGTCCAGCCCCTCGGAAAGCCCAGCCTCAGCCCAGCCCCCCCACCGATCCCAGCCTCTTCCCTGGAATGTGGAGCCCCCCAGGCCGAGCCCCCAGACAAAGTGTTTGCTGTACGAGCTGCACCATTAACCGCTTCCCAGCCGCCCGCCCGCTGCAGCCTCCGCTCACCCGGCACCCACTCAGCCCCAGGGACACGGGCGCGGCCGAGGGGCACCTGCTCCATACGCCCCTGCCCCTAAATAGGCATTTACGTCCCTTCCGCTCACCCGAAGGGGACCCCTCGGATGCACTGGCCGTGCCGGGGTGCCCTCGCTGTGCCAGGCAGGGCTGCGGTGGGAGCGATGGAGCCCGCAGCCCCCAGCCCCACGCTCCCGCTGGCTCCGGGCTGCCAGAGGGGGACAGGGACCCACGGCTCAGACGTCCCACCAGGACCTTGCCACCGGGGCCACACCGAGCAATGTGCTGCGGGGGGTCCTGCCCGCATCCTGCTGGGCTGTCCCGGGCAAAGGGGCTCGCTGCCGCCCGCTCCCCCCTGCTGCCACCTGCGACGCTGCAGGCAGGCGCGGTGCCCGGCAGGCGAGCCCTGCTCCCACGGCCACCCACCCGTCCCCAGCAAGGCCAAAACACCACAGGAAGGAAAGGAAAAAACTGCAAGTCTGTTTCCTAAAGGCTCTGGGAAAAAATGCTGCGTTACACGGGGCACGGCCAAAACCAACAGGCCTTGGCAGCCCGACGCAGCCCCGGGCCAGGAAGCCCAGACAGCTCCTGCAGGATGTGGGATGAGGACAGACAGGCAGGGCAGGGGGTCTCCGCAGCAGACCCCATGCCGAGCACTCGCGGCCGACTCCTGTTCCTGGAGAGAGGCGGCCAGAGGGGCCCATCCACGAAGGGCCCTCCTCACCATGGGGACACCGGCAGAGCTGCCGTGGGCCAGCCACGCGAGGAGGGAACGGTGCTGGGATCCGGCCCTCGGGGCGGACAGGGACAGCCCCTTCTGCCCCTCGGGGAGCTCCGGGTGACCCCGCACGGGAACACAGGGCCAGTCCCATGGTGCGATGCTGCTCCCCAGCTCCAGGGGATGTGGTCCCCCTCAGAGCCTGCGGGATGGGGAAGCGGGGAGCGTGGCATCCAGACCCACTGACGGGCCAGCCCCACGGACCAGGTCTCCACGCTCAGCCCCGGGAGCGGCTCCGTTCCCACTGTCAAAGCCACGCCGTGACCTGCGCAGCTCTGGGGCTGGGCTCCCACTGCCGGCTCCGCTCCCGGCCCCCAGGCCCTGTCCGAGCACCACGGGGGTGGCAGGGGGCCACGATCAACACCCGCGAGAGGGTCCTGGGGCAGACAGGCGCGGGCAGAGCCTGCAGGCAGCGGGTTTCTCCAGCCTGGCCCTGCCTGCTGTCCACACCCCCCTACCCTGCCCGGCTGTGGGAAGGATGCAGATTTTGGCAGAGCCCCGGCACAGAGCCCAGCCTGACCTGCCTGCGAGGGAAGCAGGTGCCCCGAGGCCTCTTTCCTGTTTCCTCCTGGCGGTGCAGGCAGAGCTGCCGGCAGCATCCCGGGGAAGGGGCAGTGCAGGGGTCACCATGCGATGGGAGCTTCCCCGGCAGCCGGGACCTGTCCCCAGGGGCCGCAGGTGCCTGCGGGACCCCGGGCTGCCCTGCCGTCCAGGGGCACTCTGCAGCCAGGGCACGGCGGGTGGCGAGTCCCTGCGAGGCACCCCACTCCAGCGTGCACGGTGCCACCGGCGTGGCACTGCCGTGCCAGCGGTGGATAAGGACGGCACAAGCGTGACCCGCTGGCACCCGGCTGTGGGAGCTCACGCAGCTCCCCGGGACACGCTCCACGCACGCCCATCCCCGCCCGCCCCGTCCCGTCCCGCCACAGGGTCCTTGCCGAGCCCCCCGCCCCGCTGCCAGCCCCGCAGCCCCAACTCTCGCCAAGCGAGCGGAGAGCAGCTCGGCACAAACGGGGGGGGGGGGGGGGGGGGCTGCTCGGAGCGGGCACTGCTGGCAACCCGGCACCCACCCTTCGCCCCCGGGCCACCCGGGGCCGGCCTTACCTGGGCTCTGGAGGCTCTCCTGGATGGCCTCGACGTCGGCCAGGTCGGTGCAGACGCCCTGGCCGTGCATGAGGGTGTGCAGGGGCCGCGGCACGCCGCGGGGCGGGTAGCAGCGCAGCCCGGCGCCGCAGCGGGCGGTGTAGACGCCGCAGGCGGTGCCGCGGCCGAGGGCGCAGGTCGCGCAGCAGCCGCAGCCCGGCTCCCGCACCAGCTCCGCGCAGCCCTGCGGCGCCTTGCAGCGCGCCAGCCGCTCCTCCGAGCACGGCGGGCACTGGATCGCCTCCTCGCCGCCGCCCGGCCCCGCCGCCGCCGCCAGCAGCAGCAGCAGCACCAGCAGCGGCGGCGGCGGCGGCGGCAGAGCGCGCCCGGCGGCCCCGCGCATGGCGGCCCCGCGCCCGCGCTCCGGCCCGCGGCTGGCGGCGCTCGGCTGGCGGCGGGCGCGGGGCGGCGGCGGCTTTATGCGGCCCCTGGCCACACCTCCCGCCGCCGGCACCGGGGCCACCGGCGGGGCCGCCCCCGCCGCCACCGGGAAGCCACCGGGGAGAGCCGCTCCCCGCCGACGGGGGCGGCGGCGGCGGCGGCGGCTTCAGCACCGGGGAGGGCGGCTTCAGCACCGGGGCCACCGGCGGAGCAGCTCCGGCGCCGGGCAGCCCGGAGGCGCCCGGCCCCGCACACCACGAGCCCCCCCCACCCCGGAGACCACCTCGCCACCCCCTCGCAGCTCTGCCGCCCCCGGCAGCCGCCCCGGCACCCTGCCCGCCGCCGCCTGCCCGGTCCTGAGAGCGACTGGGACGAACTGGGAGGGGTGGGAAGCATACGGGGCTGCATCGCGGGGGCCGTGGCCGAGACCACCAGCGTGGGGCAGCCCGGGGTGGGCTCCGGGCCCCGGGCGCGGGGGTCCCCGGCGGGAGCAACACAGCGTCACGGGCAGCTCAGCCCCAGTCCGCCGGCGACGCCCCGGGGCGGCACCGCCGGTCCCCGCGCCCCCCCCGCCGGCCCCGCACCGCCGGTCCCCGCGCCCCCGGCCCCGCACAGGCCCGCGATAAGTTGAAAGCTGCCGGCACCTAGTGGCTGTCGAGGGAAATCGGGAGGCGGCCGGGCGGGGAGCCCGAGCATCCCTCCCCGCGGCTCCGGCCCCGCCGGCCCCCGCAGCACCCGGGCGGGGGCGGCCGGGCAGCACTGCGGGACGGCGGAGGCCCGGCAGACGGCGGGGACCAGCCCCTGCGCCCGGGGGAACGGGGCCCCGAGCATCACCCGGGGGCCTGGTGACCCGCGAGCTGCACCCAGGGGCATCTCCGCCAGCATCGGGCTCGGGGCAGCCGGGGGGACCCGCCTGGATGTGGCAGGGGGGTCTTGGACACAGCCCGGGGTGGGGTGAGCTCCGGCACGAGCACGGCCTCGCTGCCCGTGCCCCGCGTGAGGTGCCGCAGTGCCTGGGCAGGCCTTGCGCCGGCTGTCCCCCACGCGCCCGGCTCGCTGCGGGGGCAGAGAGCCCCTCTGCCTGTCCTGGGGACGGGATCCGCTGCGGGCAGGGGTAAGGCAGAGACTGGCTGAACTCACGCCATGGGACAAGGAGCAGCTGCGCGCTGCAGGGAGCTTTGTCCCGCGTGTGCAGGGACAGAGCAGCGCAGCAGCATCCGGGTGCTGGCCGTGTCACCGCGCTGGCCCTGGTCGACGCCAGCAAAACCGCCACCCTGTGCTGCACAAAGACTGGCAAGATGACCACAACCATCCCCACCGCCAGCACCAACGGGGAGGCAATGCAGCCCGTCAGGAAGGTGACCTTCACCCTGTGGGACGTGGGGAGCCAGCCTGGCCCCGTGCGGCACTGCGGGGCGAGCACACCGTGCAGGGAACAACCACATCCCGCAGGGTCTGCGCCGGCCCTGCCGAGGACCTGGCTGAGCAGCGGGAGCCGCTGGGGTTTGTGACTGCGCTCTGCCCCGCGTACATGGCAATTAACGGTCATTAAACACTCAGACACTGGGCCCCGCTGCGGGGTCCTGATGTGGGGCTTGGTGTAGTGGGTGGGATGAGAAGAGCAGAGCCAGCCTGTAATGCAGGGCCTGGGCTGAGAACCCCAAACTCATCTCATGGGTGAGTACATCTAGTGCTCAAACCGGCATCTTGAGGCTTGATTGCCAGCGCTGGTGGCACTGGCCGCAGGGGCTCCCCGGACCATCTTCTCTCTCCTGGGCAGCGCCAAGTGTGCAGGCAGGACACGGGCAGGAAGGTGGGACTTAGAGGCGGGCAGGCAGGGTCTGTGTCCCCCACGCTCCCGATCCCCCCTTCTCCCCTCCCAGCTGGCGCAGGGGCCCTGCAAGGCATCGGCACCCGGTGCCGCTCCGGAGTCCCTGCCCTGCCTGGCACTGCCGCGCGGTGGCCATGACTCGGGGCAGAGGCACCAGCCTTGACACAGCGTCCAGGCGGGGACCAAACCCAAACAGGTGCCCAGCCCCGCTCGGGCCGCGGCACCTTATCAGGCCTTGGCAGCGCTGAGCACCCACTGGAGAGACTGTTGTGTCTGCGGGCGCAGGCAGCGCGGCAGTGCTGGCGGCTGGTGTGGCACGCAGGGAACGGGGATGTGCTCGCTGCACAGCCCTGGGGGCTGTCCTCCGCTCTGGCCAGGCACGGCTCCTCCCCGTCCCAGCACCATCCTGCGAGACAGAGAGGGGGCCAGGGCTGGTGCACCCCACAGCCGTGCTGCCCCCCACCCCGAGATCACGGCCCCGCAGGTGAGGAGGGTGCTCGGTGCACGGTGCTCGTGCTTGGTGCAGCCCAGCTCCCCTGCCTGAGACGGGGCAGCCCCATGGTCCCAGCACATCTTTCCCAACCTCAGTGGTTCTTTGGGGTTCCTTAGGCTTTGGGGGCTCAGGCTGCTTCCCTGCAACCCCCCCAAGCAGGGTCTGGAGCAACTCCAGCCCTGGGGAGAGGCTGCAGGTCAGCGCAGGGCATGGGCAGATGCAGGGCTGGGGGTCAGAGGGGGCTGGAGACCCCCAGCCGACGGTGGCCCTGACGGAACCGGTGAGACACAGGGCCCCTTGCACCCGCTGTGGGACACGCTGACTGCACACACCACAGGGCACAGGTATCGCACGTGCTGCGGGACGCCGACACCTCCCGGGCTCTCGCAGCCCAGTCCCCAGGGCTCAGCCCGGCCGGCCCTGGGAAGGTCTCTGTTCCTTCCCAGCACCAGGCACCGGCGGCCGGGCAGACCCCGTGGAGCACCCAGCTGCTCTCGCCGTGGCCGATGCCCCCTGCTCTCAGCCAGCCCCGTCCTCCACTCTCCTCCTCGCTGGTTTTACTCCCCATTTCCAGGCAGCATCTCTCCTCCCTGGCCCTCCCTCGCCTTGGTTCCAGCAACTCCTCCTGGCCCTGGCTCCCTTCCCCACGGTTCCCGGCTGCCCTCCTCGCCCCTGGCCGGTGGGGCAGACGGTGACCCGGCTGCGTGGGTGCTCAGCCCCCGCCGGATGCGGCCCATGGGGCGCGGGCGCAGGGGCGGGCGAGGGGCGTGTCGGGCAGCACGGGGGCTGCCGTGATAACAGCGGGGGCCGTGCCAGGGCCACGGGAGCAGACGGCGCGGGCGAGCGGGATGAGCCAAGCCCCCCGGTCCTGGGCAGCCTGGCCCCGAGGCAGCAGCATGGGGTCCGGTGAACCCCATCGCCTCCTCTGCGTGCTCTGCATCCTCTCGGTGCTGGCCGGACACCTGCCCCCCACCACAGCCCAGTGGTTTTACCCCCTGGGCTCAGAGGACACCACCCCGGATCCAGGCACCAGCCCCACGGCCCCCACGGCCCCTGCCCCAGACGGGGAGGAAGGTAGGTACGGTGAGGCAGGGGCACGGCTTCCCTGGCAGCCCCAGCTCTGCACCCCAGCAAGGAGGGGGCACTCGGGCATAAGGCTGGAGGGGGAGGTGTGGGGTGCCAGGGTCCAGGGCTGCTAGCGGCACCGCTGTGGCCGCGGTGAGTGCCGGGAGCTGGGAGCGGTGTGCCACCCCGGTCCCCCTCCAGCCCTGCCACCTCCCGCCTCGTTGCCCCTTTGCTCCTGCAGACGGAGATGCTGGCGGCGTGGAGCCCACGCAGAAGGTGCTGCTGAGCAAACCCCCGCTGGCGACGGCCCCCAGACGCCGGGAGCCCCTCGCCAGGGGTGCGGCGAAGGGCCCGGGCCGTGCCCTGCCGCGCACGCGAGGCCAGGTGCCTTTCCCCGGGCAGCGTCCCCCCCGCTGCTCCCCCAGCCCTCCCGAAACTCCCCGGCCGCTGCCGGGCCCCTCGCCACGTCCTTCCCCTTATCTGTGCCCTGCCTGCACAGCCGCACCAGCCCGGGCAGGGCAGCGTGCCCTGCTGCGGCCCTAAGCCGTGGCTCAGCCGCCTCTGCCCCCTTGGAAAGGAGCCGCGGAAGCTCCCGGCGTCCCCCCGCCCGACACAGCCCCACGGCAGCGCTGGGGCTGAGCCCCCACCCTGGGCTGCGGGCAGCGATGGCTGCGGGAGGGTCCCGTGTGTCCCCTGGGATCCCCCCCAGCCCTGCTCTGAGCTCTCCCCGTCTGTCCTAGCAACAGCGACCCACAGCCGCCCCAGAGATATTCGAGGGGAGCGCGGAGGAAGAGGAGTTCCTGCAGATCAAGGTGGTGGAGGGGTCCTGATCCCCGAGGGTGCTGCGAGGGGCAGTCCGGGATGGGCACCCAGGCTATGGGCTCTGGGGGACGCAGGCTGGCAGGGTGGGACAGGGGATGGTGCTCGGGGGTCTCGCGTTCAGCCCCTCCTCTCCTCCGCACAGACGACGGCGAAGGGGCTGCCCCAGCGGGTGCCCCCAGCCCCGGAGACGAGCCCTGCTCTGCAGGTAAGGGGTGGGCGCAGGGTGCCCGTGCCGGTCCCTGGCAGCCAGCGCTCCTGTCCCGTGGCTCACCGCTCTCTCCCTCTCCAGACGCACAACGGCTCCGGTTGCATCTGCCCCGTGCGCCCCGGCCCTCCTGGCCCAAAGGTGCGGTGGTCCTCCCCGGGGAGCGGCGTGGGGTCCCGCTGGGAGAAATCCCTCGGCTCTTTTGGCCCTGCAAAACCTTTTCTGCTCAGGATTTGGACTCTCACTTCGGGGTCTGGGTTGGGGGGGACAACTCAGGTGTCCCCTGCCAGGGGGGCAGCATGTCCCTGAGGTGGGTGCCGGTGGAGGAAAGCGCCGGGGGCCAGGAGCCACGAGCCAGGCTCTGTCATTCCCCAACAGGGAGAGAAAGGTGACCGAGGGTCCCCAGGAGAGAGAGGCCAGCCCGGATTTTCCGGGGAGAGAGGGAAGACTGGCAGCCCAGGGCAGCCAGGTCACCAGGGTCCCCGGGGCCCCCCAGGTCCTCCGGGACCACCAGGGCCCCCGGGACCACCAGGCACCTGGGGAGCCAGGAGCCCACCCGGGCCCGCCGCCCTCCCCGCGGGATCAGAGAACGAGGTGAGCGCCGGGGTGGGGGGCATGGGTGGGCGATGCCGGGGCCGGTAGGTGATGCCAGCACTGGCTGCGGTGTCCATCCCCGGCTGGACCGGCAGGGATGGGGAGGGAGGGCTGGGGCACGGGAGTGTGGGAGCGGGCAGCCCAGGGGAGGGGGACCAGGGGATGGACCGTACGCATCTGTTCACCAACTCTGCTCTCTCTTCCCTCTCTCCCTCCAACCCGACACACAGCTGGGAGCATCCAGCCCTGCGGGGAACCCAGGACCCCCAGGCCCCCCCGGGCCGCCTGGCCTGCCCGGACCCCCTGGCTACCCAGGCCACGAAGGCCCCCCAGGGACCCCCGGGCGGGAGGGGCAGCCGGGACCCCTCGGTCCGCCAGGGGCTGTGGGACCACCCGGATTCCCCGGGGCTGAAGGACCTCCAGGGTCTCCAGGCTTGGCTGGGCCAGACGGACCCCCGGGGGCACCGGGGCTCCCAGGCCCACAGGGTCCCCCCGGGGTACCTGGGCACGAAGGACCCCCCGGTCCTGCGGGACCTGTGTCGCTCCCTGGCAAACCAGGACTCCGAGGGGAGCCGGGATTCCCCGGGCTGAAGGTAAGCGGGTCCCGGCCCCGCTTGTCCATGGCCCTGGGGCCAGAGCAGAGCCAGCGGGGTGGGCACCGAGCCCATCAGAGGGGCTCCGGGGCTGCCCCAGCCCTGCTGCTGCAGGGCCCGGGGGGACGCAGGGTGCTGAGCCCCCGCGCTCACCACCCCGCACGCCGTGTGCCGGCAGGGTGAGAAGGGCGAACGCGGACTGCCGGGCATGCCGGGGAGCCCTGGCCGGACTGGAGAGACGGGCTCCCCAGGCGTGCCCGGTCCCATGGGGCCACCGGGGCCGCCGGGGGACTACAGGGTGAGTAGGGGGTCCCAGGGCTGTGGGTGCTCGGGGGTGGGGGGCAGCCCCCGCGCTCACCCCGGTACGTCCTCTCCTTCCAGTGCGACTCGCGCCACGTGGGGCACCGCGGATCCGCCGGGCCACCGGGCCCCAAGGTGAGCCGGGGGAGCGGGCACCGCGGGCGGTGGGTGTTGGCAGCGAGGGCATGGGGACAGCATCGGCTGTGGCCGCGGCCGCTCCCCGGTGCCCGTGCCACGAGCAAACAGCCCCGTGGCCCCGTGGAGTGAGGCACAGCGCTGTGCCGGGGGGCCGGGAATGCCCGGGGACCACCGGCACCGGGGCACTGACAGGACCTCTCTGCTTTCCTTCCAGGGAGAAAAGGGCGACCCTGGAGAGCGGGTTTGTAGCTGCGGGCACGGGCGCTGGGGGAGCTGGCGGGGGGGTCCCGTCCCCACAGCCTGGGTGTGAACCCCTGAGCCCCGTGTGCTGCCTCCGCGCCCCCACCGCCCTCCCCGTGCCAAGGCAGCACCAGCCTTCGCCTCGCCCCGGCGGCAACACCAGAGTCCCCAGACGGGCTGGGACATAGGGGGGTGGCAAGTCACACCGTCCCCTGCGGCATTTGCAAACGCACGCGTGCACACACCCATGCACGCAGGGAGAGCACGCACGTGTGCGCACCCGTGCAAGCACGCAGCGCGCCCATTCACGCACACAGCACGCACCCCCATCCCCACCACCCGGCGCAGGCTCTAATCGTGCCTCTCTCTGCGGCTCACCCAGGGGTGCTGCTACGGGGAACACGGGTGCAAACCAGGCCACATCCCCTTCCCCAGCACCAACAGCCAGTCCGGCTCCTGGGTGCCCATCAGCGGGTACCAAACGGTGAGTCCTCAGGGTTTGTGGGGCCCCATCACGGCAAGGGGTGCCCGGGGACCCCAGCCTGGCCTTGGGGACACTGCCGCGGGAGCCCAGGCAGCTCTGCGTGCCCCACGCCACGGCTCACCCCACCGGCAGCCCCGCAGGGCTCACGGCCCCAGCTGGGATGGAGGGATGGAGGATGGAGAGGGGGAGGATGGGGATCAGTCTCAATCTTTTCTCTCTTTCTCTGCAGGGTGGCAAAGAGGAGCCGGAGATTTACGGAGCGATCATCCCCCACGTGAGAGACACTGCCTGGCTCGCGTCTGCGCGCTGCCCTGGCCCGGGGAGGTTCAGCCCCGGGAGGGGAACGGAGTGGGAAGGATGAGGGACAGCAATGGGGTGTCTTATAGCTGCCCGCCCAAAAGGCAGCACCAAAATAGCCCAGTCCGATCTCCACACTGCTCTACCACAGGGTCTTCGAGGTCCCCCCGGGAACCCCGGCCCCCCCGGGCCCCCCGGCCCCCCCGGAGCACCAGGTCTTCTCTACCTCAACGTAAGGCCCAGCACGGGCTGTGCACGTGCCTGTGCCAGAGCACGCACACGTGTGAGCGTGCACAGCACGAGAGGCTCCCCACAAACCTGCCTGCCTTTGCTTCCAGAGGGTTTACCCCATCCGTGCCCAGCTGCCCTGCAAGCAGCCGGTAAGCCACAGCCTTGCTGTCCCCGAGAGAGACCCTGTCCCCTTCCCATGCACCGGGAAGGGCGTCCCTGTGCCCAGCAGCAGTAACGGGCCCCGCTTGCCTTCGCAGGCAGCTGCCGACGCACGCTGGGCAGCAGGTAAGGGCGTTTCTCAGGTGTTTCGGGAGCTCCAGCCTCCTTGGAAACACCTTTTTGTGAAGTCTTGCCTCCCTTCCTGGGCGCCAGGGCCGTGCCACCCTGCACGGGTCCCCGGCACCGCAGCTGGCTCTCCCACGTGGCTCCCACCGCCACTGCGTCCCTGCGGGGCCGGCTCCCACGGGAGCATCTAGCCCCTGCACCGGGGCGCCTTGTGACCCCCCACCCTCTCGGGGCTTTCCAGACGCTGACATCCCTCGGACGGAGCCGCCGGACTCCCACGCCGATCTCCAGGTGCGTGCTGGCTGCAGCCGCGGGCAAGCCCCCCAGGCTGCCCGGCTGCCCCGCGTGCCGCAGCTGGGCCGTGAACCTCTCCGTCCCCCCCAGCGCCAGGCGTGGGTCTTCCGGACCAAGGAGCTGATGCTGAAGTCGGGTGGTGCCGTGCCTGAGGGGAGCCTGGTCTACGTGCGGGAAGGGAGCAGCGCCTTCATCCGGACCCCCACTGGCTGGAGCCGCCTCCTGGTACCGTGCACTAAGGAGGTCCCTCAGGGTCCCTTGCGGGGAGGGGACACCGGGCTGGATTTGACGCTGGGGCAGCAGAGCCCGGGGAAGGAGCCGGTTCCCCCCTAACCCCTCCTTGCATTGAGCAGCTGGAGGATTCGGAGTCGGTCTTCGCCGGTGACGACCCTTCCGCCTCCACCCCACGGTACCAGGTGAGGGGTGCGAGCAGCCGCCGGCTCTGCTCGCGTCCCACCGAGGGGCAGAGCCCTCCTTTGCCGGCCAGAGCGGGGGACAGGCCCCCGTGGGACTGTCCTCTCCTTTCCATCCAGGAGGCAAAGCAGGTGCAGATGAGAGGTCCTCACACTGGGCCGCCCGCGCTGGCCCCGACGGACTCACTGGTGAGCGCTGCTGCCGGTCCGGCCGCGCCGGGAGGGACCTGCCGTGGAGACAGGCGTTGGCAGGGCAGTGCCGGCCCGGCACACACCGAGTCTGGGGTCCTGTTGGGATGGGGAGGGTGCTGCACCCATGGCACCCATGGCACAGGGATGGGTGTCCCCGGGCTGGCGTGAGCTGCGTTATTCCAGGTCCAGAAGGAGGAGGGACAAGGGCTGCCCCAGATGCTGCCAACCACCATCGCCCCACGGATCCCCTCAGTAAGCAATGCCGCGCTCCCTGGCTCCGGGGCTGGGAGACGGGTGGCCCGGCCACGGGAGAGGTGCCCAGGGGACCCCTCCGTGCCCAGCCGGCATCGCCGGCGGCTCGCACCCTCCTGGGAAGGGGGGAGCAGAGACCTCGACGCCTGGCCGTGCCCAAGCCTGCCCCTCACCATGCCTCCCCTCCCCAGCTCCGCCTGGCCGCCCTGAACGTGCCCCTCGCCGGTGACATGAGCGGGATCCGGGGTGCCGACCTGCAGTGCTACCGGCAGTCCCAGGAGGCTCGGCTCTTCGGCACTTTCCGGGCGTTCCTGTCAGCCCCCACCCAGGACCTGGTCTCCATCGTCAAGAGGACGGACAGGACCCTCCCTGTCGTCAACCTGAAGGCAGGTTCCCCTGTCCCCCGTGGGGGCCGCTGGCAGCAAAGCCCCGTGGCCCCCGGTGAGCCTCGGCAGGGGGAGCCTTGCCCGGTCCTGCGCCGGGGCTGCCGCACCCCCGCCATGCTCGGCACTTGTGTTTTGGGGAGCCGGGAGGAACCCACACGTGGTCAGAACGAGGGCATTGCCCTGGCCCCCCGCCCCCGGCCCCCGGCTCAGCGCCGCCACACGTGCCCGCAGGGCCAGCTGCTGGCCAAGTCCTGGAGCTCCCTCTTCGAGGGCCAAGCCGGTGCCGCCCCGCGGGGCCCCATCTACTCCTTCAATGGGCACAACGTCCTGACAGATCCCCTCTGGTGAGTTCGGCCGTGGGGTGGGAGCCGGCAGGGTGTCCCCGAACAAACGCACCCGTGCCAGGAACCGGGGTGGGGGGGCTGCAGCGGGTCTCCCCCCGCCCCTGGCGCTTGCACAGATCCAGGAGCTGGTGCAAAGAGCCAGAGGTGCCCCAGAGGAGGGTGACCCCCAGCCCCTCTCACTCCTGTCCCCGTCCGCAGGCCCCGCCGGCTGGCCTGGCACGGATCCACGCCACGGGGCAGCCAAGCCCGCCGGTGGGATTGCCACGGCTGGCGCAGCTCCAGCCCCGGGGAGGGCCTGGCCGTCCCCCTGGGCAAGGGCAGGCTGCTGGCCGGGCAGCGGCACAACTGTTCCGAGGCGCTGGTTGTGCTCTGCGTGGAGGTGGCTTTTCCCTACCGGCACATGTGGTGACCCCGGCACCGCAGCACCGGTGACCCCCAGCCGCACGCCCCAGGCAGCTCCCCCCGTCCTGCGGGGCCGGGGAAGCAGCGCCGGGAGCCCCGTGGGCAGTGCGGGGGGGAGAACGACAGCGTTGGAACCGTGCAAGAGCACTGAGAGGAAGGACACTGTCCCCGTGGCCAGGTTGTGCTGTGCTCATCCCCGGCTGTGCTGTCCCTGTGGATCCCCGTGCCGTGGGGCGGCAGGGTGATGCCAGGCTGTGCCCGGCCACCTCCCTGCACCTCCGGCGAAGCAAATGCTGTCGCTGCCCCAGAAATAAAGACACAAAAAAGTTGGTGTTTTGGATGACACCCAGCGCTCTGTTATGGGGGGGACCCTCCTCAGGACATCGCCTGCTGCAGCAAGGCGCATGCGGGGCGGCACGCTGCAGCCAGCCCGGGGAACGGGGAGAGGGGCTGGATCCACGTGTGGGCTTCAGCCCCATCGGGATCAGCACAAATGGAGCGGGAGGGGACACCACCGGGACGGCGAAGTCTCAGGGTTCCATTTCCAGTGATGTCAGCGTCACCGGGCGCTGCGCTAACAGACCAGCTTCTCCCAGAACGCGGGCAGCAGGCTTTGCCTCTCCCGGAGCGCAGGCAGCAGAGTTTGCCTCTCCCGGGTCGCAGGCAGCGGCGTTTGCCCCTCCTGGAGCACCAGCAGCGGATGGTGGCAGAATGCACGAGCAGGCACCGTCACCCTCTCCGCGGAGGAGCGGGCAGGCAAGGGCGCGCGGGCAGGGCTGGGGCGCGGGGTTTGGGCAGCAGCAGAGAGATTTGGGTCTCTGCCTGCACGTGGCGGCAGCCCCCTGCTCGGGGGGCAGGCAGGGGCACACTCCAGGGCCCGGTGCCCGTTGAAGAGGCAATAGTGTGCCCCAGTGTCACCAGTGTGTCCCCGGGACCTGCCCAGTTGGTCTCCAGGCCTGCCCAGTGGGTCCCAGTGGGTCCCCAGGACCTGCCCAGTGGGTCCCTAGGCCTGCCCAATGTGTCCCAGTGTGTCCCTGGGACCTCCCCAGTGGGTGCCAGTGGGTCCCCAGACCTGCCCAGTGGGTCCCAGCATGTCCCCGGGACCTCCCCAGTGGGTCCCTAGGCCTGCCCAATGTGTCCTAGTGGGCCCCTAGGCCTGCCCAATGTGTCCCACTGTGTCCCCAGGACCTCCCCAGTGGGTCCCTAGGCCTGCCCAATGTGTCCCAGTGTGTCCCCGGGACCTCCCCAGTGGGTCCCCAGGCCTGCCCAGTGGGTCCCAGTGTGTCCCCCAAGGCCTGCCCAATATGGTCCCAGGGCCTGCCCAATATGCCCCAGTGTGACATGAGGGCCAGCCCAGTGGGTGTCCAGGGCCTGTCCAGTAGGTCCCTGCGTGTCCCCAGAAGCTGCCCAGTGTACCCCAGTATGAGCCCGGGACCTGCCCAGCGCGTCCCAGTTCCTCACACCACCAACGGCAACCGGGCAGCTGTAGGACCCCACCACATAGCGCCCTCCCCCTCGCTCTTCTATTGGTCCATGTCGCTGTCCGTTCCGCAACTTTCCCTTCTGAGTGGCTGGTTTGAATGCGCGGAGCGTCTTGTGACTGGCGAGAGGGAGGGAGGGGCGCGACCCGTGTCCCCGCCCTTCCGCTGCGATTGGCGGCGCGCTGGGGGCCCGCGGGCGGCGATTGGCGGAGGGTTTCGGCGGGCTGAGCCGAGGTTTGAAACGCGCCGGGCCGTTGGGGCCGCCATCGCCTCCGCTCAGCAGCGCCCGCCGCCGCCATGGAGCTCCAGGAGTCCCCGTCGCCTCTCCGAGTGCGTGCGGCGCCCCGCCGCCCTCTCCCGCCCCACGCACCGCGGTCCCCTGTCCCCGCAGGGCTTCGGGTTCCCCCGCCGCCCCGTCCCCTCCGTGCGCCGGGCCCCCCTTAGCTCCCGGCGGGCCCCCTCAGGGTCTCCCCGGGCCCCTCTCCCCGCCTCTTCCCCCAGTCCCCCCGGTCTCCTCAGCTCCCCCGATTCTCTGAGATTTCCCCCATCCACGTTCTCCTCGGGCCCCTCCCGGGATCCTCGCTCTCTCCCCTGGTACCCGGCCGCCGCCCGGGTCCACTCCAACTCCCCCCCCCCCCCCCCTCCCCTCCCCGACTTGATCCCCTTCGGCCCCCCAAAAATCGCCTCCCGGATCCCGCTGCCCCTCACTGCCGCTGTCTCTCCCCCGAGCAGCCCGCGGACGGCAACCCCCGGGTGCCCAAGGGCGATGGCACCAAGAAGCAGTTCTCGGTGGAGCACATCTACCAGAAGAAGACGCAGCTGGAGCACATCCTGCTCCGGCCCGACACCTACATTGGCTCCGTGGAGCTGGTCACCCAGGTGCGGGGGACCCGGGGCACGGGAGGGTCGTGGGGCTAAGCCGCCCGAACTCCTCGGTGCAGGCGAGAAGTCATTAGCATCTGTTTATAGAGCACAAAACATCTGCTTTACAAACTGATGGCACGGAAGAGGAGGTGTACCTGGGGTCTTATGTATTTCTTGCCTTCTTTTCAGCAAATGTGGGTTTTTGATGAGGACGTGGGCCTTAACTGCAGAGATGTGACCTTTGTGCCTGGCTTATACAAAATCTTTGATGAGATTCTAGGTAAGGTGACTTACCTGTTGAGTCAATGGTTGTTGAGTTATTAATGGGTGCTGAACGTCTAAGAAACTGGAACTAAATGTAAGAACTTACCAAGTGTACTTTTGTCTAGTTGCGTTGTTGACCGAGTAATGCCTAACTTGACGGATGGTGTTCGCAGAGTACGTTGTTTGTTGATTGGGCTTGGAAATATTGGATACTAATGTCCTTCCGTTAGCGCTACTTACTAGTAAGCCATTCATGGGCTGATGGCGCACTCTACTACAAAACCAATTTCATTCAGCCCAAAATTCTCCCTTTTATGTTAACTTGTAGTACTCCTCTTTGTAACTTGCAAAATATTTGCATACCAAGGTGATTATTAGTAACGTTGTATTGAATTTTTGCATTCGTTCTACTGAAGACATGTTATAGTTAATAGTTTTGTCTTGACTGAGAATGTAATATAATAACAATAATCTTTCCGTTCTAGTCAATGCTGCAGATAACAAGCAGAGGGATAAAAGCATGTCATGCATTAAAGTTGCAATTGATGTGTAAGTTTTATTTCATTTTTGTTCATTGCTTCCCAACTCAAGCACATTAAATTTTCTCACTCGGATGCTGTTCTGCTAAGCTGGGGTAGCGCTGGAGGGCTCTGCAATGCGGCCGATCCAAGTTAGACCAAATGTAATGCACCAGCTGTGAAAGTCTTTTTCTTTGTTTAGCCTCTTGGTCTCTTACAGAGTGCTGACTGGTGAAATGACTGCTTTTTTGTTGTGGTTGTTTTCCGTTTGTGGCCATTTTCCTCTTTTCTTCCTCTCAATCTTTTTATTCTGTCATTGAGCGTAGGTAGAGGATTTTTATGTGTGGTAGTCCATTTCCTAGGCAGTATCTGCAGATCTGAGAATTTTTCTGTTGACTTGTCCTCCCTCTGCTGGCTGTTTCTGCACTTGCTGAGCAGAGATTTGCTCTTGATGAAATGGTGGCCTTTCCCCAGAGCTTTTGTATAACACTTATTTCATAGCTCAGTCATTTGCGGCCTTAAAAATGCAAATTTTTCTTCCCCTAGAGAGAATAACACAATCAGTGTATGGAACAATGGGAAAGGTATTCCGGTTGTCGAACACAAAGTGGAGAAGGTCTATGTGCCTGCTCTTATCTTTGGACAGCTGCTAACATCCAGCAACTACGATGACAATGAAAAGAAAGTCACAGGTAGGGAAGACTCTCAAATACGCACTAATATTTTTGAGCAGCCTGATCAACAATGTGTTTAATCAATGGTTTAAATGTGTGAACTGAACTAAAGTGGGGGGAAGGGGATCCTTGATGCAACACGAAAACGGTGTTCTGAGTCCATCAGAGAGAAGTCTCCATGCTCTGTTTTATAGTAATAATGGTACAAATATGGAGAACAGGAAAAGTTCTCTTTGAGCGGTAAACCTAATTAAATATGGGTTTGCAGTCACATACTGAGTTTGTAGGATATTGTTGCTTATTGACAGTTGTATTATTGATTGTGCTGAAGTAGCTGAACTCCTGTTAGTCTGGAATTCTTTTAGATGGTTTTGAACAAGGGTAATTACACAAGTCTGTTTTCCTTCTAATTCCAGGTGGGCGAAATGGTTATGGAGCCAAACTATGCAACATATTTAGCAAAAAATTTACTGTGGAAACTGCATGTCGTGAATACAAAAAGTTATTCAAGCAGGTATGAATGCTTCTCATTTCAGTAAGGTTATACTCAAGATTTTCAAAGAAGACCCTAAGTTTTTGTTCCAAAAATCTAGGCGTAACTTGCATTCAGTGCACCATGATTAGAATAAATTTGGTCCGTAGTTACTGTACCACCAAATATAATTCAAATGAATAATTAAATGAGCAGACATAATCAGAATCTAGTTTTTAACCAGTGGGGTTTTTTAATTGGAAAGTATTTAAAACTTGTAAATCAGCTTCCTGCTTTTAAAAACTAAGCTAGTTGCTCATGTCTGTTAGACTTGCAGCTCACAAAACTTCTTTTTCTCAGACCTGGACAGACAACATGGGAAAGGCTGGTGAAATGCAACTGAAATATTTTGATGGAGAAGATTACACGTGTGTCACTTTCCAACCTGATCTGTCAAAATTCAAAATGACAATTCTTGATAAAGACATTGTAGCACTAATGTCTCGAAGAGCATATGATATTGCTGGATCCACAAAGGATGTCAAAGTTTTCCTAAATGGACAGAGGCTGCCTGTAAGTGAGCATTTAAAAGAAGCAGTGATATCTGTATTTCTCATGCCATTTAAGCAGTGAGATTTTGTTGAAGCAATTTACCTCATTACACATAGTAAAGGGAAAATTTGCATTAGTGATTTCTCTACCCACTTTTCAGGAGGATATGAATTAAGTATTTATAGGAGCTGTTATAAATGAGTTGTCTGCTTTTATCTGCATGCAGGTGAAAGGATTCCGCAGTTATGTGGACCTCTATCTGAAGGACAAAGTAGATGAAACTGGTAATGCTCTTAAGGTTATCCATGAGGAAGTAAATTCTCGGTGGGAAGTATGTTTGACTTTAAGTGAAAAAGGCTTCCAGCAAGTTAGCTTTGTCAACAGCATTGCCACTACAAAGGTAACTCTTCTTTAGTTTACTTAGTCAAGCTAATGCCATATTCTTCATCATTAATATTCTTAGCTATTTTCAAATGTATGTATGTTAGTAAAAAATACTTAGTTGCTTAACGTTGCAAAGACTATGCTTAAAGTTTTAAATAGATATGCATACTTTTTTTTTTTCCACTGGAATCACCACCAGGTCTTTGGTCCCATTTTCCCTTAGGGTGGCAGGCACATTGATTATGTAGCTGACCAGCTTGTGACTAAACTCATTGATGTTGTGAAAAAGAAGAACAAAAACGGAGTTGGAGTGAAGCCTTTTCAGGTACAATGCCAGAATTTCCCCAGTGGGAAACAGCTCTTGCATTATTGCAAATTGTAACTACAGCTTAATGCATTACTACATTAATAATGCGTATTTCCATTGTACAGACGATATATATAAAATTGCTAATTATAGAAGTCTCATATTGTCCAGTTTAAGCCAACAATCTTCTCTTTGTTTGGCTGATGTATTTTGTAATCAAAACACTGTAAGTCAGTGTAGATGCACTAAAACTCAGTATCTTTTAGATAATACCTATTTAGGCTGAGAGCTGCGGATTCCTTGACATCCCAAAGCCTATGACATTGTTCATGAATGTTCATTAGCTGTCCTAAATTCTTTCAAGACATCTAGGAAAACTCAAAAACATACAGCGACAATTGAGGTTTTTCCTCACTGTGTGATTCTGACAGGCGAATGTCCGAATGCCCTGCTGTTACTGAGATGAGCCTGTATAACGTGTGATGCTTGTTGTATTTAACTCTAGGTGAAGAACCACATGTGGCTTTTTGTGAATGCCTTAATTGAAAACCCAACCTTTGACTCTCAGACTAAGGAGAACATGACTCTGCAGGCAAAGAACTTTGGCTCAACTTGTAAACTGAGTGAAAAATTTATTAAGGGTGTAAGTATTGATATACACAGATAATCAAGATGCCTGTAAAACTGCATCTTATGTTTAATGTGGCAAACAGATACTTTTGAAGTAACGTCATGAACTAAAGAAAAAGTATATAACTTAAAATTCTGTCATTGTTAAGGCTTTTCCCACAATTTTGGGGGGTTATTTTTTGTATTGCAGGCAGTTGGCTGTGGCATTGTTGAAAGTATCCTAAACTGGGTAAAATTTAAAGCTCAGAGCCAGCTGAATAAGAAATGTTCAGCTGTGAAACACACTAAGATTAAGGGTGTTCCTAAGCTGGATGATGCCAATGATGCTGGTAAGTGTTTTACATCCTTTGTAACCAATTCATTCAAAAACAGTTAAAACTTGTTCGTTAGACAAATGAAAGAATTGTCTCCTAAGGAAAAATGAGAAAACCTGTAATTAGAGTTTATCCCCATTTTACAGTCCCGTTTACTGTGTTTATCCCCATTTACTATGTGCAGTGCAACAAAACCTGTATGCATTAGAAGCTATTTATTCTCATTCAGTTTGTGAGTATGCAGGCTTTGATTTCACTTCTTAATTAGAAAATTGACTTGGGTTTTTTTGGTTGGTTCTTTTTTTTTTTTTTTTAGGCAGCAAGAATTCTTTAGATTGTACACTTATCCTGACCGAGGGAGACTCAGCCAAAACGCTGGCTGTCTCTGGTCTAGGAGTGGTTGGTAGAGACAAGTATGGAGTATTTCCCCTTCGTGGGAAAATACTCAACGTCAGAGAAGCTTCTCATAAGCAGGTTAGTTGGAAAATCTTTATAGTTTACATGTTAGAAGGCGCGGTGTGCTTTGTGTAATGCAATGTGTTTTAACTGAGTCAGTACAGCTGAACACCTGGAACACTGTAACTCACAGGAGTAGTGTCTCAAACGCCTGAGTCTAGTCTCATCTTCAGCCTGCCTTGCTGGTTAAGTGGGAATATTACGTCCTGTTCGGTATTTTGCCTGAAGGGATAATAGTGTTTATGTTTGGACTAGAAGATGTTTGGAATGATCTAGAATAATTTAAGCATTAGACTTCAGTTTAGAAATTATGAGTTTCTAAACAGCAAAAAAGTACTGACAAGGCAAAGCTCAGTCAACAGTATACTTATGGATTGTTTTAGACTTTTTTGAGCTACACTTTAAGTCTGAAAGACAAGTTTTTATTCTGTGTGATCTTTTCCAGATTATGGAAAATGCTGAAATCAACAACATCATCAAGATTGTGGGTTTACAGTATAAAAAGAACTATGAAGATCAAGAATCTTTAAGGAGTCTTCGCTATGGAAAGATTATGATTATGACAGATCAGGTTAGGTTCACTACAACTGAAAATTGGGAGAGGAAAAAAAACAACACTTGAAGAAGAAAATACTACCTTTCTCCCACTGCCATTCTTGTACCCAATTCTCTGTATTCATTTCTTTTTATCATTCTATATTTTAGTGGGTCATAACGTCTTTTCAGCCACAAAACAAAACAGATAAAGTAGAGGGGGGAGTAGCATCACCAAATAACTAAATACTGCCTTTCCAGTCTGCTGATTCAAGGTCCTTGACCAGTCCTTGACACCTTTTTTCACCAAGAATGTGCCTTTTCTCTTTCTCTTAATTTTCAGTAGTTAAGCAACGCATGGTCACCTTTTTAGAAGTGAAAGTTAATAGGGTCAGTTAGCTGGAATTACAGAATCATTTGCTATTAAGCTAACAATTATCACTCCCATCATGTCCCTGATTAAATATGTCTTCTTTTTTTCTCTTTTTTGTTCTTTTGAAATCAGGATCAAGATGGATCGCATATCAAAGGTTTGCTTATTAACTTCATCCATCACAACTGGCCATCCCTTCTAAGACACAACTTTTTGGAGGAATTTATTACTCCCATCATAAAGGTAAGGGCTGGGTAGATGGTAAGGTGAATGAGTAAGCATCCATTGGTCCAAATCTGCCTCTCATTTCATGGTTAAAATATTTGTTCATTGTAGGCCTCTAAAAACAAAGAAGAAATTGCATTCTACAGCATACCTGAATTTGAAGAATGGAAAAACAGTACGCAGAACTACAATTCATGGAAAATCAAGTACTATAAAGGTTTGTAGAAAACTTAATATGGTGCAATTAAATGATCCAAGTAAGAGCATTCATGATTAAATTTAGAGTTAGCCCTGCTTTTGCAGAAAGGGTTTGGACTGGTTGACTTCCAAGTCTCTTCCCTCCTAAGATATTCTGATTACAAATACATGCGGCATAAAATATAAAAGTAAGGAAACAATAACCTCTAACTGGATAAAACCTCAATGAAATCTCTCAAAATGGAACTACAATATTGTAGGTAGCCATCCTTTCAGCCCTCTTAGGCAATTATGCTCAGTTTTATGTGCTGTTTCCACAGTGCAGTCCTTGTGTACTGTTAGCCCTGTAAGCTGAGTACTTCCTCCAGAATCGCTACCAGTAAGAAAGCTACCAGCTGCAGAACAATGGCTGGATGATGAAGGAATCATTTCCAATTTACAGTTAATCATTCCAGATATCTACAGGAGTTACAGACAAAATCCGAAAATACAACACGCAGCTGCTCACTTATCTGTAATTCTTGTGATTTTTGTGATACCTTACACCTCATTTTAAAGTAACGTAAGTTTTCAGTAAGTCATCTTCATGCTGTTCATTTATATGATGCATCACAGAAACTAGGCATAACAAAATATTTCTTTGAACTGCAACTTAATTTAAGCAAGAAGTAATTAGGATTAACTAGTACTGTCTCTGCAGGTTTGGGTACCAGCACATCGAAGGAGGCTAAAGAATACTTTGCAGATATGGCTAAACATCGAATTGGCTTCAAATATTCTGGGCCTGAAGATGATGCTGCGATCACCCTGGTAACTAACACTTGATTTAATTGCTGACTTACTACCTTTGGTATTCTACTGCTTAGAGTGCTGGGTATTTTCTCTTAAAATGCTCTTAGAGGCCTTTGGGCTTGAGACAATCTCTTTGTTACCAAGGCTACGGCTTTAGTCTAACCAGTAGAAGCAAATCTGTCCATGGACCTCAGGCCAAGAGTACCCTTTTAATGATGGTTTTTAAATATAGCTCAGAACAAACTGATCACTACAAACCAATTGACATTTTCAGACACAATAGTAAATATTCCTTTAACATTTTTCTGCATGTTCTGCTGCAATTTTCCCCAAGTCAGACCTCCCCTTTCTCCCCCAGATTTTCTTCTTGCAAAATGGTTCACCAGTGGATTAAAACAGTCCTCACTTCTGTGAACTTCTTCACCTTCAGTAGGCATTGACTCAAGTATTCAGAGCTATTAGGCAATGCCAAAAAAACAAGTTTTTCCCCAAAATATTAATTTCCCCCCAAATCTGCTTTAGTTTTTCATTACTATGTTAAAAATCCATAATTTAAACCTAACTACCATGTCTCCTAAAGACTGGTGGAAATTACGCTCTTAATATATTTAGCTACAAGAACCTTTTATTGCACTACTTGGGCTATTAAGTCAGCCTGTTTAGCATGTTATTCTCCTGGGTAAACTCTTCCTGTATGCTTTCTTTTTCTCAAGTGATCCAATAGGGCACACCACAGAATGTCCTAGAATTCAGTTACTTTTCATTTTGTAATATACAGGCCTTTAGCAAGAAGAAGGTAGAAGAGCGAAAGGAGTGGCTGACTAATTTCATGGAGGATAGAAGACAACGGAAGCTGCATGGTCTGCCAGAGGTAAAAGGTTTACGTGTATGAAGGAAACTGGTTTCCTCTCTCTCCCGGGGGCTGTTCTCGGCTTCAGTCTGGCATGCTACAGCTGCACGCAGCGCAGAGTCAGTGAGTCAGTCACTGGATTACGGGACAGTTAATATGTTTCAGGATTTTGCAGAGTAGCTGCTTCTCTCATCAGTGTAGCCTCATTGTCAATTGTCCAACAGTTAATTTCATTTTTTAACTCTTATCTTTCAAATTACTTTATTGATAGGGAAATGACAACTCAAGCAGGACTGTATGAAGACTTTATTTCTCCAAAAAATGGGCCTGCATCATGGGAAGCAGTGTTCCACGTGCTAAGAATGTCAGTGCTTGAGCTGTGTTTAGCTAGTCTTACAAGGAGCTTCCATTTTAGTGAAATTAGCCAAGTATGAGCTAAGAAACAGATTAGACCTTGTTAAAATTAAGGCAATCTTGCACCTGTTTTTCTTAGGAATACCTATATGGGAAAAATACTAATTACCTGACATACAACGACTTCATCAACAAGGAGTTAGTCCTGTTCTCAAACTCAGATAATGAAAGATCGATCCCGTCACTGGTTGATGGTAAGTTATTTCAAGACAGTGATTCCTCATAGTGCATTCCCCAGAACTTAAATGGGTGTTTGTATGTCACATCATCAGAATCAGGGTAACCTGCTGAGTTTTCAGGGTCAGTGTTCTGAAGTCCATTTTCTGCTGTCCAAGTTTTTTAATCTTTGGATTAAATGTCTTGTCCATTTTGTAGTATATTATTGCAAGTATCTTACTCTCCTGGTGAAGAATCTTTAGGTGTTGTCGTGGTTTAACCCCAGTCAGCAACTAAGCACCACACCACTTGTTCACCCTCCCCCCCCCCCCCGCCCCGGTAGGATGGGGGAGAGAATCGGGGAAAAAAGTAAAACCCGTGGGCTGAGATAAAGACAGTTTAATAGAACAGCAGAGGAAGAGAAAATAATAATAATAATAATGATGATGATAAAAGAATGTACAAAGCAAGTGAGGCACAATGCAATTGCTCACCACCCACTGATGGATGGCCAGCCTGTCCCCGAGCAGCGATCGCTGCTCCCCGGCCAACTCCCCCCAGTTTATATACTGGGCATGACGCCCTATGGTATGGAATAGCCCTTTGGCCAGTTTGGCTGGGCCCCCTCCCAGCTTCTTGTGCACCCGGCAGAGCATGGGAAGCTGAAAAGCCCTTGCCTAGTGTAAGCACTGCTTAGCAACAACTAAAACATCAGTGTGTTACCACATTGTTCTCATCCTAAATCCAAACCACAGCACTGTACCAGCTCCTAGGAAGAAAATTAACTCTATCCCAGCCCAAACTAGGACAGGTGTATAAGTAGTTCTTAGTCTCTAGAGAGCAGAAGAGGGAAGTGAAACACATTGTGCATTCTAATCACAAGATCTTTTATTTTTTATACAGGTTTGAAGCCAGGTCAAAGGAAAGTTCTGTTCACATGTTTCAAACGAAATGATAAGCGGGAGGTGAAGGTTGCTCAGCTGGCTGGTTCTGTAGCTGAGATGTCCTCATACCATCATGGTGAAGTAAGAACCTGGCCTGGTTGTGCAAAATGTTTTTTAAATGAAAGGCAAAAAAGCCCTTCTGTTGACTTGGCAGTTAAGATGACTCTAAAGCAGGATTAGGTGTTTGAGTATAAATGCCAAAGCAAAGTGGCTGTATATCCGCTATTAATTCTTCAATATTAATTTAATCTGAGATTGGTCAGTCTGCCTGTCCTACCTAGACTTTATGGGAGTATATTTCGTTCAAAAAGTAGAACAGGAAAAACCTGCTTTATTTGTGATACACTTAGGCAGACGTTAATAGCCTTTCTACCTTGGGAGGAGAAGTTAAGCACTAAAACAAGCTTCCCTTGTGAGATTGATAGAATCTTTCACTGGAGATTTCAAGAACAGGTAGACAGCAATATATCGTGGATCACTAGAATATATCTAGTCATCTGGACTGGAGGGTCTTGGGATGCACTTTCAGTGAGAGTTTCCTCTAGTATTTTATTAGTTGGGTTTATTCTCTATATCAATTCTGTTCTTGGTGTGAATTTTATCTTTAACTTTGTCCATGCAGTGAAGAATTCTGCATTTTTAGCTGTGAACCTTCCTTTACTGCAGGCATCGCTGATGATGACTATTATTAACTTAGCTCAGAACTTTGTGGGCAGTAACAACCTCAACTTGCTACAGCCTATTGGTCAGTTTGGCACAAGGCTGCATGGTGGGAAAGACTCTGCCAGCCCTCGATACATCTTTACGATGCTCAGGTCAGCATTAAAGATTTCTTACTGTCTTAAATATTCTTAGCATATTACAGGACTCAATTTTACAGCAATTAAAATGAAAAATGAATTTACTTTTTTCCCTTTAAAACTTTGGACTACTTGCATATTCAGAGTAGCAACAATTGAAGTGAGATTTGGATGCTAGATTCAGATATGTAAACTTGGTTATCATCCCAGAGAACAGCAAGGCATAGCAGAGAATATGGAAATGGGAGCGAAAACAAAGGGAGAAATTTGGGTAGGATAATAAAAAATGACCTTGAGTTGGGAGAGTGAAGTTCTAGTACCTGAAAGTACAGTGGTGTCGTCTCTGTGACCCAGTGGTCACTCAGGTTGAACTTGGTCAAATCCATTACTTGAGCACGTGTATGGTCATACTAAAGCAAGGTATAGAGACCTGGAACCTTCCCAGACATTAAATGTCTAATTGATATACTTAAAGTACGAGCTTAGGGTCCCATATAGTCAGTGGAACCTGTGGAGATTGGTGAGATTGCTGAAGACGCATCTCTGTTCTGAGGGTTACGCTAGAAGCCTACTTTCCTAACACAGACACCCAGGCTGTGTGGCTAAGGTTGGTTGGTAGTAATAAACCTGATTTATGTGTTTTGTTTGTTTTCTGGGGGGTTCTTTTTATACATGGTGGTCACTGTTCTGTAACAAGAATTTGGGCTTAAATTCTCTTTTCCATTCTAGCCCGCTAGCACGGTTGCTGTTCCCACCAATGGATGACCATATCCTGAGGTTCCTATATGATGACAATCAACGTGTGGAGCCAGAATGGTATATGCCTATCATTCCAATGGTGCTGATAAATGGAGCAGAAGGGATTGGTACTGGCTGGTCCTGTAAGATCCCCAACTTTGATATCAGGGAAGTCGTGAATAATATCCGTCGTCTGATGGATGGAGAAGAGCCATTGCCAATGGTAAATAATGTATTTAAAAAACAATGTCTCACTCGTTAGTTTATTCAGCACATATTGGAGCATTTCATGCAAGTGCTTAAAAACAGGAGCATCAACACAAAGCTGAATCCAGTGTTCTTTTCTGCTTAGCTTCCTAGTTACAAGAATTTCAAAGGCACAATAGATGAGCTGGGACCTAATCAGTATGTGATAAGTGGTGAAGTGTCTATCCTTGATTCTACAACCATTGAGATCTCTGAGCTGCCTGTCAGGACGTGGACACAGGTAATAAATGGTGAATTTGCCTTAGGAATGTATATTTTGCCCTGTAAAGCAAAAAGTGATTAGTGGGTTTTGGAAAACATGGGTCTGACTGATTCTTTTCTCAGACTTACAAAGAGCAAGTTCTGGAGCCAATGTTAAATGGGACTGAGAAGACACCCCCACTAATCGTAGACTATAAAGAATATCACACAGACACGACAGTGAAGTTTATAGTGAAGATGACTGAAGAAAAACTAGCCGAAGCTAATGCAGTGGGGCTGCATAAGGTCTTCAAACTCCAAACAAATTTAACGTGCAACTCCATGGTATGTAATAGATTTTACTGAAGAAAGTTCTTGGTTTAACTCAAAGACTGCGTGAACAGCTGCAGTTGCTGCGCGTAACAAAAATACTCTTTTGCTGTAACCTATTCACTTCAGTTTTTCTGCTGTTACTGGTTTTAAATCAGCTTTCTAAATATACCTTCAAAAGGTCAAGAGACTGGCTTGGGAATGGGCCCAGAGTGGTATGGTTTTGCCTGAAGCAGTCAAAGTGATCTGAAACCACACGGTTCAGGGAAACCTTTGTTGTGACAACAGCACCACCATTGAATGTCTGGATTCTGACAAGTGTGAAGTTTGATGCAAGATGTTTATCCTGCAGATAGCTTTAAGATTCAAGTAACCTTAACCCTACTGTGTGTTTCCAAGAACTTTGAAATTCTAAAATTGTCTCTGCTGCTGTGCTTGCGAACTGAAGTAATTTCTAAAACAACACTAAGGTTTTATAATTTGTTGGCTAATAATTCAATTGTACTATCACATCTGTGTTATAGGTAATTTTCAGTGGGTTTGGAAATCAGTTTTATCATCATAACGCCTGTGTTCTTTCATCTAGGTTCTTTTTGACCATGTCGGCTTTCTCAAGAAGTACGACTCTCCCCAGGATATTCTTAAAGAGTTCTTTGAACTCAGGCTCCAATATTACAATTTGAGAAAAGACTGGCTTATTGGAATGCTAGGTGCCGAGTCTGCAAAACTGAGCAACCAGGCTCGTTTCATCCTGGAGAAAATAGACGGCAAAATTGTGATCGGTATGCATTGTTCTCGGCTACTTGGTTTCTCAAACTGGGAGAACTAGGTGCTCCCTTGAGTTCTGTCAGCACCCCCTCAGCCCTGGACTGGCTCTTAACAAACTACACCAGAGCTTATCTTTCTGTTCCAGTAACATACAAGAGGAAAATGCCTCACAGAGTATCCTTGGTCTATAGAGCATTATGCATATATTAATTAAAACAGGATACTCATACAGCTTTCCTACTGCATGTTTGACACCATTTGAGAGTAAAAATTTTTTTAACAGTTTAGCAATAATTCCTATCTATTTCTGACTCAGTAGAAAGGGGTAGTGTTTTCTGTTCAAATGCATACTTCTTAAGAACCCGTATCTCTCTCTGTTATCTTTGTGAACCTCTGCAAAAATATTCCAAATCATGCTCTCAGTGGATTGGGGTTTCAAACTTAGAAGATACTCAAGTTAGCGGCATCTGAGAATCATGAGCTACAAAAAGAAACAGATCTTTGTTCCCAGCATTCAAATTTTTCAATCAATTCTTCCACCTCAGTCTAAAAGGCAGTCTGTATTTCACTTGCATTCATGGAGGATGCAGCTAGACAAAGTGTCATAAGATGCTTTGTGGTTTGTGTCTGAAGGCAGCCCAATAATCCCAACAGCCTGTGTCTGACTTGACTTGACTCAGGAAGAGAAATAATTTCCTTGAAATTCATTTTCTTGGGTTTTTGCAATAAGCAGTTCCAAGGCTGACAGAGCTGGTTTCATTTGTATTTGTGTCTCATGGTTGATTGCTTCTGATATCTTAAAAAGGAACAAATTCCAGCTGAAGCATTTCCATTGGTTGGGGCACTTACAGCATAAATTTCCCAGGTGAAGTCTAATGAGGTGCAAGCTATACCAAAGCCTTTGAGTGCTATCAGGAGTTTTTTCCTCCACCTGCCTGCTTGTTATCCTGAAACCTCTTTGATACCATCACACCTATTTTTTTCAAGCTCAAAAACTACTTAGGGCAGGGGAAATGCATATATGAAAATAAAGAAGAAAAATATTTACAGTGCTCTGGCAGGTGTTCCTGACAGGTATAGGAGCAATGCTGACCTGACAAATAACCTGCTAAGTAGGAACTTTTTAGGTGTTATTTCAGGCTCTTCCACATGTCCCACCTCTGATGAGGAAAGGCTATTTTAGAGCCCGATAGGATGCTGAGCTGCTAGAACTATGGGATCCAAAATTTAAAGCTCATCTGTCTTTCCTAACAGTGATTGGTAGTGGTCACTAACTTGCAATCCTGAAATGCCTGTTTACAGAAAACAAACCCAAGAAAGAGTTGATTCAAGTTCTTATCCAGAGAGGGTATGAATCTGATCCAGTGAAGGCTTGGAAGGAATCGCAAAACAAGGTAATGCTTCAGTCATCCTCTTAAATAGACCCGAACTGGCCCCTATCTCTGAAGCTTCATAATTTGTAGGAAGAAGCCCAAGTTGCTTTTCAATTTGTAGGATTCAAGAGCTTGCGTGTCTGGTATGTCTGTGACAGGAAACATAAGCAAAAATTCAGTCTCTTGTTCAGAAGGCACTGAGACCTAGTCATTCAGGTTTGAGTCTGTCGGGTCAAGTCCTCCTGCCACAGCAATTTCTGCTGTTCCTTAAGGGTTTCCTTCTGCCTGTGGGACGCAGGTGTGGAAGGGCTGTGAGGAAGATGGCAGTTTTAAGTAGCCTGAGGAGAGAATCTGGACTATCAAGACAGAGAGGTCAAGTAGAGTAGAGCAAAAGAGATTTGGAGAATTGTTTTTGCAGATGGATTCCTCTGTGCAATAGCAGCTGAGGCATTAAGAAGCGTAACTTTATCCATTTCTGAACTGTTCTAGAAGAGTCTAGGACACCATAAGCCCATGGAGTACCTGTGAAGCAGTCCAGATTTGATCAACAGCCCTACCCTTGTATGTCAATATATTTGTTGACAATGTTTGTTTTAAATCCACATTCAGGAAGAAGAGGAGGAGGAAGACAGTGAGAAAGAATCAGCTGCAGCTACTGGACCAGACTTCAATTATCTGCTGAACATGCCCCTTTGGTATCTGACTAAAGAGAAGAAAGATGAGCTCTGTAAGCAGAGGGATAACAAAGTATGTTCCTTCCTTTTCTTATAAAAGCATTATTATATAATACATTTTTTTAATGGTGGATTAAAATATGTGACTAATGTGTCAACTGTGATTCCCTTTAGGAAAAGGAGCTGGAAAACCTTAAGCGCAAGAGTCCCTCTGATCTCTGGAAGGAAGACCTTGCTGTCTTTGTTGAAGAACTTGATGTACGTCAGTGTTCAGTGCAGATGGCTCACTCCCTTGTAGTCTTATCCACCAGCTCTTTATTGACTTTTTTGTCATAACAAGGAAACTAAACATGCAACTCCTATGTCTTGCCCTCATTGAGGAGAATGAAAGCTTTCTTCACCTTCATAGCTTGGATAGGAGTAGCACTGCTCTGGGCCAGGGAGTCGAACCACCAAGGTGGCCGTTGGAAGGAGGTCAATTACCAGTCTGAATAACGAAGAGGAGTTTTCGGAGGGCTTGAGAGAAAACTAGTACTAGGATATAGTCTGAGGAGATGTAGATCAAAGGGCTTTTGGACACCGAAAAGGTGAGGGAGGAGCTGGACTTTACTGAACAGAGCCCAGATTGTGCGCAGGTGTCTGTGCACCATCACACCTGGTCACCGCCTGTGTCTCTTCTTACTCCTCAAGTAACCAAACCATAGCTCTGGCTTAAATCATTGCTTGAAAATGCGCAAATCTGTAGCAGAGTGGGAAGCTTCACTTAAACTGATGGTAGGAAATCTATCAGCAAGTACAGAGTACTTCACTGCAAGGGCTGTGATATGGTGGGGTTTTTTCAGTAGTACATCGTTTCTCTGATATTCTCATGGTTGTGTTATTTTATGCTCACCTCTGCAGGCAGTGGAAGCCAAGCAAATTCAGGATGAGATGGCAGGGTTTACTGGTAAACCTTTAAATGTGAAAGGAGGGAAAACGAAGGTGAAGAAGGCGCAACTGTCAGAAGTAATGCCATCACCTCATGGCGTAAGGGTTGTTCCTCGGGTAACTGCAGAGATGAAGGCAGAGGCAGAGAAGAGAACTAAAAGGAAAATAAAGGTAAAAAGGAACATTCTGAATGCTTAATCTTTCTTTACATCCTCATCAAAACAGTCCTAACGAAACGCATGTTCTTGTTAGCTGAACTTGTCCTGATGCAGCAGCTGTTCAGGGAGAGGGACAGAATCTTAGGACACGGGGAACACTGGGAATGGATGTTTCTCAGTCTAAAGGAGAACAGATTCACTAACGTATCGGGAGATGGTTTAGAGGGAAATCTTTAGGCAAGAGCATATATCACAGTGTCAGAGATGGGTTGGTAGCTTAGAAACGAAAAGGCAGATGCAAGTAAGGTTGTTCTAGGTGTCTTGGGGATTTTATAAATCCTCTAGCAGGCAGGAAGTACAGCTAGTAAATTAACTTCTCTATAACAGCCTTTGCGTTTCCAGTAATGCTTTCAGCCACTTAATGCCATTATTGTTCTCGATATCAAGGAGATAAAGAAGATTTAACTCTTTTTATAGGGCTAGTTGAAATTATGCCACTCAGCCATTTGCAACACAGAAAATTGAAATATCCCCTCACCTGTTTTGACCTGTAAGCCAGACATATTGCTCCTTTCCTACAGATGGTTCCATCTAACAGTTTTTCCAAATAACTTGCACTGTTGTTTTTAACCCACCCTGTTCAATTCTGCATCCTCAACACACCCTAGAGCCACAGCACCAGCACACAAAGGCGGTACCAAAGCGCGCTCAGGAGTGGGGACAAAGTTCCTGTTTTTGTTAATGTTGGATTTTGCAGTTTAAGTCACCTGATCTGGGGAAAGATCACGTCTGATTTACTTGGCTGTAATCAATTTTACAGGCAGTTTGTTTCACAAACTCAGATTTCTTGTATCACTAGTTTGCATACATCTAAAATAAGCAGCTCCTTTCTACGTTACTCTGTGTGCCTCTTCTAATGGTGTGAGCTGACTCGCTATCTATTTGATATCTGCTTGTATCTTCAGACTGAAAAAAATGAATTTGATGAGAATCAAGAAGAAAACACATCAGGAGACAAAGAGCCTTCAGGCCTTAAGCAGAGATTACTGCAGAAGATTAATACTGAGCAAGGTAAATGCTTTTATGTGTTATTCCATCAATGGAAACTGAGGGGAAGGGTTGTAAATTTGGTTATCTGACCTCTTCCTGAAGGTGATGAGTAACATCTAGGATCAGTATTTTTGGAAAAACTAGGTGAGAGAGAAAGGCATCCTGGATAACAGTCAAGCAGGATACATTACTATTTCTCTTCGATGTTTAAGCCAGAATCCTCTGGATTTAGTGATGTATTTCTAAGCTGAGCTTGAACTGCTGCGCCTGAAGTACACATAGAAGTTTCCTGGTTCATCCTGCCTCCCAATATTTTTCAGGTGCTAAGAGACAGGCCACCCTCCCATTTAAGCCATTAAAGAAAATGAAGAAACGAAACCCTTGGTCTGACTCAGGGTCTGATTCAGACTCTGATTTTGAAGCGCCTCCTCAAAGAGAGAGAGTGGTTCGCCAAGCAGCAGGTGAGTGACGACACAAATGCAGAAGAGGGGCAGTCTGTGGAGGAGAAAATCGAACAGATTATTTAGAGAGCTCCCAGAGTCTGAGATCTTGGTCAGAAATAATTTTTAAGAGGCTTATTTATTTTACTGGATATAACAACTAAATATTTCTACCATTTGAGCAGATTTTCACAACGCTTTTCAAGGAAAAGCAGAAATGCGCAACTAGAGAAATAAGGTTATTGGTTTTAATTACACAACTGTCTTGGCAAATCAAATGCATTGTTGGTAAGCGAGCCCAGAATACACTTGTGCTTTGGAGTCTTCTCACTGGCAGTCTCAATATCTGCTTGTTTTCATTCAGATCTTTATTTTTTAATAACTGCAGCTAAAATATTGAAAAAGAAACTGCATATTGCCAAATGTGTAAAATAATACATCTGTGTCGTTTCATCAGCCAAAGTCAAGACTGTAATCAGTTCGGACTCAGATGCAAATCTCTCCAGCTCAGATGAGGAGTCTGAATTTCAGGCCAACAGTGAATCGGATACAAACTCAAAAGAAAAACCTGCTCCCAAGCCCAGAGCTGCTCCAAAGTGAGTATTTCTCCACATAATCACTGGAAATGAGTTGTGCTTCTAGTGTTAATGCTGTACAGAAATTAATAGCTCTTTTTCTTCAATGCACCTAAAAGTGCATCATAAGTTGAAAAAATACTTGGGGTTTTGTATTCTAGGAAAACCACTGAAAAAGCAGCTAAAGCTCCCAAGGAAAAGCCAGTGCAAAGCGCTATCCCTGGTGAGTGCAAGACCTTCCAAACCTGGTTGATTTTCCTAAAACCCCACGAGAGTGCACTGGGCATTCTGACCGGTGCTTAACGCTGACGAAGGCAGACATTAGTCACAAGATCTTGCAAAGAACCTTTGATGCTAGGGTACAAGCTGGTTTCAGTGCACCGGACTTGTCTGTTTCTAACTCGAATTTGTGGTTAATCCAGTTTTAATACTTGTTCTTTTTATAAAGTGGATCAAAATTATTTCCTTCTGCTCTAATGTTTATAGCCAGAGTAGGTAATTTGACTATTTCAGACTTCCTTTCTGCTTTCTTCATTCAGTTCAAGCCCAAGATGTTGCTAATGAAAATGTCAGTCAAGCTCCTGCAGTTCCTCCTGGTTTTGTGCCTCGCAGTAAGGCCGTATCTAAAAAACCTGCTGCAGCTAAGAAGGCCAGTGCCACTAAGGGTAAGGCGAAGTTTAGTAAGATCATTTTTAGATAACAATTATTATTCCAGTGGGAAACAAGTCTGAGTGATTTTGCTAGACATTTAGAGGCCTTGAATAACTTGAGTTTTCACTTCAGAAAAGATCTGAGGTTTGTGGCAAAGGTTGCCTAGTTGTTGTCATTTTTAAAGAAGTTTGTTTCCAAACATATCATGTTCTAGTTCATCTCAGACATGCTTGGAGGGAGTGAATTTTAGTTTGGGAACAGGAAAAGTGAATGCTTCCTACGGTGCTATGTAATACTTGGCAGAAATAATCCGAGTGGAATTTGTGTCTTGCAGTCAATGTCTTTTTGGGAAGAAAGCTACTTGGTAGCTCGCTTCCCAGGAAGAAGAAAAGCTTCTTTGGGGTAGCTTGATCTATTTAGTGCTAGCTCGACCTCATAAATCTACAGCATTTGACTCAGGTTTTTTAAACTTAACTGCCCAGAGTCTTTGTGAAACTTTGAAAGCTGTTTTGCATATTCCATCACTAGCTGGTTTGGATCCCATCAGTATGGTAGTACGTTGCTTCACAGCAAAATAGCCGTTTCTTCCGTTTCTAAATTGAGAAAGCCTATATCATTCAAGAATGGCCTGCTCATTTCAGCTTGACTTGGAGACGTGCTTCAAGATGCTGTTAAAAAAATGTCAAAATATAGGTAAGAAAGAACTCCACAAGTGACTGTTTAGTATAGATGGTAAATTCATTCCTTCTCCATGCAAAAGTTTTGAAGGCATAAGATTGGTTAGACAGCCTCGAGAGTTCAGGGCTTTTCAATCTGAAATAGTCTGTAAATTGCTTTGGGTACATTTTAATTTGATCCTCTAAATGTAGTTGAACTAAGCAGATAAACAACCTCATTTCTCATAATGTTGGGAAAGAGCAATCTTTCTAGAAAACCATGCTTCAAAATGAGACCTGCGTGCTGACCTCGCAGCATAGTGCAGAGCCATATTTATGTTGGAAGTCATTCACAAACTGCGAATGAGAAGAGAGGCAGCAAAACAAGGTTTAAATGCAGAGTTCTGTTTCAGATAACCAGCCGTCCATCATGGATGTTCTAGCCAAGAAAAAGGCTGCACCCAAATCCAGCAAGACAGCGGTGAAGGAGGGACCCCTGGATTGTGAGGCTGCAGCAGCGGGTGACAGGAAGCCTGACCAGACCAAGGGGCGGAAAGTTACCAAAAGACAGCCGAGCTCTTTGGATTCGGATTCAGATTCAGATTTTGGCTTGAAGCATTCCAAATCAGTTGCAGTAAAGGTTTGTACTCCGCCACCCGTTAGAGTCGAGGGGGTACCTCAGAGCGTGGTGTCGGTTATTCTGGCAGGAAAAGCGTGGCAGGGGTGGAAGCTCCTCTGCGACACCCGTCTGTATTGCTGGGTGGGGGGAAGGTGGGTGAGAAGGGAGGGTCGGGCACACGTACTTATCCCAGACTGTTGGTTTGGTCTCATCAGTCCGAACAAGCACCTTACCCGTGACACAGGGGTGCGTTTTATGCTAATTGTGGTCCCTGTTTATGCTCAGATTCATGATTCACTTCTGGACTATGCTTTCCCTCCAGAAATCCAAGCTGGACGACGATGATAGCTTTACTGTTGATTCAACTGCTCGTGCAGACAGCCCCGTAGCAGCCGTGCCCCGTACCAGGCCTGGACGTCTCAAAAAGCCTGTCCGGTACTTGGAGGAGTCCGATGAAGATGATATATTTTGAATTTTTATGACGATTTTAAACCGCTGATCCAAACTGATCTACGAACTAGCCTTCAGCAGAGCTGTTTACGAGCTGTCACCAAAGAACATCTCAGACTAGGAAATCTTTTAACTGAATTTAAGCTAGTCCAAAAATGTTTGTTACGAGTGAATACAGTTCTATTTTTCTTGGTTTTAAATAAGTTAGATTTGTTTAAACAGGAACACCCCCCCTTTCCCGTGAACACTGGAGCCATGCACCCAGCTAGTGCTGATGTATTTCCCTCTTACCCATTAGCTAGCTGGAATCTTTTGACACTTTGTGGTCATTTTAATGTTCGAGTAGACTTTAGAACATATCAAATCCTTTAAAATACCCTCTCACATAGATACCTTCCTCTTTAGATACCTTAAAAAATAATAAAATATATAAGCTTTTAATTCCACAACCATAAAGACGTAACATGTGAGGTGTAGGCACTTAGAACTCCATGCTAGTGTTTTTCTTTCTCTTTTCCAGTCCTTTATGTCTGTGCAGGCCCCGGTTGCTCAACCTCTGCCATGTTGAGTTTTAGCCTTTGGTTTTTTTAAATTCAGATTTAGTAATGGAGGTTTGTGCAGACTTGTCTCCACGCTGTGCTCAGTGTTGGCAGTTTTATCTTCTGCCCGGCTGCCAAGAAACCCCGTGTTCAGCTCGTTCAGCCCAGAGGTCATCTTCAGGTAAGAGATGCTGGTGACTGCCAATGCCTTGTGCTGTTAAAGAGCTAAACGGGCGTCTCTGCGGTGCCAGCTGAGTGAGGCAGGACAGACATTCGCCATCCGAGGGTCTTTGATCTGTGGGAACTTGCAGGAAAGCCACTTGGTCGTTCCAATGCGCGTGTTGGAAAGCAGCAGGTTCCCCCGTGCTGAGCTTCTCTGCTGCCATACTTGGCACTAGAAAAGGCTGTTGTGCAGAGCGGCTGCTCAGCGGCGTGAAGCTTCTCCTGCCTGTTCGTTCCCGGGGACAAAGAACTTCCCCTTAGCTTCTACATGCCCGGCTGCACCAAGAGTGCGGTCCCCTGTGAGATGAGGCCTCTTTGCCACCTCAGTGCCACAGGGTGGTCGGACCTTCCAGCGCTCGGGTTCCTCAGCAGAAGCAGGGAAGCGCCATCTTCCCCTTCCCCTTAGAAGTACTTCACTGGAGTACTTAGTCGTGTTTTGTTTTTCATAGAGCCATTTCTACAGCACTGAGGGGCATTTCTTGACTGTCTATGTAAATGTTTTCTGTGTGTTTTTCTTCTTGAGTTTCTGTCCTTTTTAATATTTATGTAATAAAAGTGTTTTTATTCAAGCTTTCTTCAATAAAAAGGAGTTGTCCTCATCTGCCTGTTCCCTCAGTCTTCCCTTGCACCGGCTCTCCACCGGTTTTGTCCACGGTGAGTACTTGAAGCTTTGTCTTTGTCCATGGTGAGTACTTCAAGCTTTGTCTTTGTTCACGGTGAGTCCTTGAAGCTCAGACTTTCTCAGGAGCAAGAAGCCATCAGCTCCCACCCTCTCCTGCCAAGACTAGTCTAAATGGGTCATCTCCATTGTCTTAACCACGCTTATTACTTCTGAGGTTATTTTCAGTGCTGATTTAGCCATTTTTGGTGGTGTTACGGAAATTATCATTGCAGAGCTCGCGCCAAGCCCTCTGCTCTGCGTGTAGGGCTGGTGTAGGTGGTCACCGTGGCCTGGAGCCACGTAAAGAAGGTGCCGGGGCAGAGCTGCACCCTATAGAAGGAGCTGTAGGAGCCTGGGGCTTTGCAGAGAGGGTCCGCTCAAATGGCGTCTCTCTTCTGCTTCCCTCTCGGGCACCCGTGGCTGGGAGCTGGTTGCTTCAGCACTCAGGGGAAGCTGGTGCCTGTGAAAAAGCGCTGTGAAAACCCCACTGGTGTCCTACCTGCCCCAGGGGCAGCTCCTGGGTGGGAGTGGGTCAGCATTTGCTGCCCCCAAGCCCTGAACCCCTGCCTGAGGGAATGCCTGCAGCCGGCTCAGGTGCTGCGGGGACCGTTTCCCTGCCAGTTCCTCGCTGCTGACGCCGTGGCTTTTCACAGACAAGGTTTCCAAATTCCTGTGAACGCCCGTGTGGCACCCGGCGTCTGCCCGCGCAGACCGGCTGCCCCAGGTTCTGCTTCTGCAGCCGGCAGGGGTGGCCGCAGGTGAGCGGTGGCTGAAGTTTCTGATGTGCTCAGCTCTCCCGGGCCGGAGAGTTTTACTCTCGAGGGCTGGGTTTGTGCTAAGCTGCCTCTCCAGGCTGGAGTCACAGCCCTGGGGGGCTGCCTGTCTGCCGGGGGGGCAGCCGGCGGGCTCTGCTCCTGGCAGAAATAGGGGGTTAGTGTGCAGGGTCCCCACAGCGGGAGGGATCAGGGTCACTAATGAAGCCGCTGTCCCATGTCCCTGCACCTCAGTGCTCAGCACCCCGGGGCCCCCAGAGCATCGTGCACGTGGCTGAAACGCGCGGCGCGCGGGGTTGGTGCGGGGCTGCCGTCGTGCCAGCAGGCACGGGGAGCCGGCAGCGGCTCCTGGGCTGGCACCAGGGGACAAGCAGGACCCAGCTGTGACACCGTCCCAGGCTGGTGATTCACGGCACACGGGGAGCTGCGTGGCTGCAGGACCAACTGGCAAACCCCAGAGCCCCCCCCCTCCCCCCGCTGCCCACGGCGTGGCGGTCGCTTGCAGGCACTATCGGTGCCACCAAGGTGCTTTGCTGGAACCCAGTCAAGTGTGGAAAGCACTGTCAGATTTTCCACTGCCAGGCTCTGGAGAGCGTCTCCGGCGCGTCCCTGCCGAGGGGCCGTGCTATTTACGGCTCTCCTTGCTGCAAGCGCGCCCGCAGAATCGGTTGTCACAACTCGCACAGCAAATGGCGAGGCCACGGCTGCGCCACGCCGGCTGCTCCGGGCTGGCTGTGTAGCTGCTCCCGTAACCCCGCCATCACCCCCAATGTATATATAGAGCTGCGCGTGCATGAACACAGACACAGTGCGTGCCGCGGTCTCTATACCAGGGTTTTCTCCATCACAAAATCTCCCTGACCGGGGTGTGGGGGACGCTGAGCGCTGCCGCAGGGGCAGCTGAGCTGTGGGGCATCGGGCACCAACGCGCCCCGGGCATCGCGGGGCCCGAGGGTGGCCCGCAGCAGCCAGGGCTCTGCTCCGCTACCAGAAGGGGAACCGGAGGCACAGGCAAAGGCCATCGGCACTCGCCCTGGCCGGGCAGGGGCTGGCAGGGGCCCCGGCTGTGCCACGCAGGATTTCTTGCAGAGCACCACAGTGCTTTGGAAAGCAGCTGCCTGGCAGCACGGCCTGCCGCCGGCCGGCACGGCTCAGTCAGCCAGCACATGCCGGAGCTCGGGACAGCCCGGGCTGGTCCACGGGACCCTCCACGGCCCCGACAGCGTCACGGAGCAGGGGGGCTGCTGCCAGTCCTGAGCATCCCCCGGGCACAGCACCCCGGCCCGGCAGGGAGACCGGCGAGACCGCGGGGCAGGAGCTGTCGCGGCACCGTCGGACGCGGCCGATGCACCCGGGCTCTGCCGGGCCAGGGAGGCGATGCCAGCGCCGGGGGGGCCTTTTGGGGGCTGAGTGCTGTGGCTTGGTACCCTGAGGCCCTGGGGGTTTGGGGAGGCCGAGACACGGGGGCATTTCTGCATGGGGGGGCCGCTGCCCCCTGCACCAACCCGTGTCCCGGGCAGCTGCTGGCCCCGGGGCAGGGGCAGCGTCGGCCCTTGAGGCCCCCCCCGGCAGAGCCGAGCCCTTCCCTCCCCTCCGGGTGCCCCTGCGGCTGCTCTGTCTCTTTAAAAGGACTCCAGGCGTGGCTGCGGGACCGTCATCCCAGCCCGGCCGGACACGGGACCGGACAGTCCCGCACAGCCCCGGACAGCCGGCGCCAGCCGCGCTGGCACACCGTGGACTGCAGCCTCCGCAGGTACCGGGGCCGACCCCGCCAGGCCGGGGCTGTGGGGGGCTCGGGGGGGAACCTGGGGGGGGGGACACAAGGGATGGGGAACCTGCTAGTCCTGCCGCAGCTGGAGTCCTTGGGCCCATCTCTGGGAGCGAGTCCCGGGGCACAGCAGACGCCTGGGGACACTCGTGACAGGGGTGAGCTGGGCTGGCACCGCCCGGCCGCCCTCCCGTGCGCGGGGCTGGTGCGATGCATTTGGGATTGGCGCGGAGGGTGGTGAGCTGGAGGGGCCGTGCCGCCCGCTGGGGCCCATCCTCGCGGCCACGGCATCCCCCCAGCGCTGACCCTGCTCCTGCAGCGCGGCCATGGGCGAGTGGGGCTTCCTGAGCTCGCTGCTGGACGCGGTGCAGGAGCACTCGCCCATGGTGGGGAGGTTCTGGCTGGTGGTGATGCTCCTCTTCCGCATCCTGGTCCTGGCCACCGTGGGCAGCGACGTCTTCGAGGACGAGCAGGAGGAGTTCGTCTGCAACACGCAGCAGCCGGGCTGCAAACCAGTCTGCTACGATGCCGCCTTCCCCATCTCCCACTACCGCTTCCTCGTCTTCCACATCGTCGTGCTCTCGGCCCCTGCCGCCCTCTTCGTCATCTTCGCCGTGCACCAGGCGGCCAAGCCGGGGCCCAGGGGGGTCCCCAGCCAGCACGCCCGCCGCCTCCAGCCGTTCTACGTGGGCAGCGTGGTGGCACGCATCGCGGCTGAGCTGGGCTTCCTGCTGGGGCAGGCGCTGCTCTACGGCTTCAGGGTGCAGCCGCTCTTCGTCTGCCACCGGCGGCCCTGCCCGCACCACGTCGACTGCTTCGTCTCCCGCCCCACAGAGAAAACCGTCTTCATCCACTTCTACTTCGTGGTGGGGCTGGTCTCGGCGCTGCTCAGCCTGGCCGAGCTCACCCACCTCCTGCGCAAGGGCCCCCCGCCCCGGGCTGGGTGCTGCCAGCGGCCGCAGGAGCGGGGACCGGCCCCTGGGCAGCCAGCGGGGGCCACGGAGGAGCCACGTTGCCCCCTGCCACAGGGGGACCTGACCGTGTAGCTGGCCCCAGGCTGCCATTGCCGGCACGAGCCGTGGCTGTTCTCAGCCGGGCTGGGGCCCAGCGGGCAGCCGCGGCTCCCCCTGCTCCAGCCCTCGCCGTGCCAGGGCAGCAGGGCCGTGCCGGGCCGGGCCGTGCCCCGCTGCCCCCGGTTCCTGTTGTGGGCGGTGGAGGGGGCCTCACCCGGCAGCTGCTGGAAAAAAAATATGAACAAAAGGAAAACAAACAGGTCCCATCCCTGCGCCGCAGCAGGGGCACCCCTGACACCCCCCACCCCCCCCAGCATGGGGGGGCCAGGGCTGCCCCCACACTCTGTGCTGGGGGTGTCACGAATGCATCGGGGCTCTGCGGGCCAGGGCAGCCCCTGGCGTAGAGGGACGCAACCACAGCATCGGGGCTGGGGAGCGCAGAGCTTTGGGGGTGCTGGGGGGGACCCCAAATGGTTCTGCCCCACTCCAGCCTTTGGAGACAGCCAGAGCCAGGAAGGGCAGATGGGGGGCGGGGGGGGGTGTCCTGGGGTGCCCCCCTGCAGCAAAGACACCCCCCCCAGGACTTGGGGTACCGCAACCCCGACCATGTCCCCCCCTCCCCAGGCACCCCCCCACCCCGGTGCCCCCACAGCAAGAACGAGCCGGGCACTAGAATAAATAAACTTTATTCTGGAGCCAGCCCCTCCCCCCCGTCCCCCCGTCCCCCCCGTGCCGGGCCCCGCTCCCCGCGAGGCCGGGGCTGGCACCGCCACGCGCCCCCACAGCCCCCACCCCGCCTGGGGGGGCCGGGGCAGGGCCCACCCGGCACCCCCCGACTCTAAAACCACTAAAATCTCAACAACAACAAAAAAAATTTAATAATAATAAATCGTGTGCCCCCCACCCCCCCCGGCAGCACCCGCCGTGCCCCCTCCACCTGCACAGGCCTAAAAACCCCTCCAAACTTTTACAAAGGTTTTAAAACGTATTTATAGATATTTATAGATATTTATATATATATACTTTGCTTTCTTTTCTCTTTTAAATGACTCTGCTTCCTCGGCGTGCGGGGTCTGGCCGGGTCCTCCCCGCCGGACGGCCGGGACGGGGGGGTGGCTCGGTGGTCGCGATCCCGTGTGTGCTGGTGCTGGTGGGGCCGGGGCGTCCCCGGGGACGCGGCCGAGGGCCCCCGTGCCCCTGAAATGTGACTCAACCAACGCGCTTCGCCCGGGGCTGGGGGGGGCCGGGGGCTGCAGGGCTCCCCGCGGGGTCTGCTCCAGCGGGGGGGTCCCGGGGCCGCGCCGGCGGGGGGCTGCCAAGGAGTCCACCCCCGGGGGGGCTGCAGCCAGGGCCCAGGCGCAGGGTCCCCCCCTGCGTGCCGGCGTGCCGGGCTCTGTCCTGGTGCACGCCGGGCGCGGGTCACGGCGAGTGCGTGGCCGGGCTGCTGCGGTTGGAGCTGGGCGAAAGGCTGGGGCTGCAGCTGCCCGGGGGGGGCCCCAGGCTGCCCGCGTGGGGGCTGCCCGGCTGCCCCCCCAGTGTGTCCATGCCCTCCGAGTTCTCCAGCATCTCCTGGATGAGGGGCGGCATCGACCCCGGGATCTCCATCTTCAGCGTGATCACCCTCTCGGCGCCTGCAGGAAGGGCCGGGGTCAGCGGGGCGGGGCAGTGCCGGCACCCCCAAACCGGCACCCCCAACCCCGGCTCTGCTCCTCCCTGGGTGCCGAGGACAAGGGACACGGCCACGTCCCCAGCATCCCCGGAGGATGCGGTGCTGTGGGAACCCCCTCCCTCGTACCCTCCGGAGGATGCTGTGCCCCGGGGAAGGACGAGCGACCTGGACCCCCCAGTGATGCCGAGCCCAAGGGCTGCTCCCCCGGGACACGGAGCCGCAGGCGGGCGGCCGCCCCCTCCCCAGCGCTCACCCTTGGCGCTGATGCTGCGGAGATCCGTGATCTTCATGAGCATCTTGGGGAACATGTGGGGCTTGTTGGGCCTCCTCTTCCTCACGTAGATCTTCAGCGCCTCCAGCAGCGGCTCCTGCAGCTTGTCCACTTTGTCGGGCTGCTCCAGGTCCTGGCGGTCTGGGGGACGGACAGTGGTTACGGGGGGGTCAGCACACGTCCTGTCGTTCCCCCTTGCCCCCCCGTGGGCACGGATATGACCCAGCTCCCTGTACCAGGCCCCGAGGGGGTCACCACGGTGGCTGTGCCGCGGCAAAGGGCACTATTTGGGGTCGTCTTGGTCAGCTCTTTGGGGAGGACAGCCAGGCAGGTGCCGGGGGTATACCGGGGCGCTGGGCAGGGTGCCCGTCCCTGTACCCCCCCAGCACCCACCTCCGCAGATGAGGCAAATGGCGCTGAGCAGCCCCGTCTCGGCATCGTCCATCTCCAGCGGCAGCAGCTGGTTGGCGAAGGCGAAGACCAGGTCGGTGAGGGGCCCGAAGCCGGCGTTGTGCATCTGCGTGCGGTTCAGCGTCAGCCCATCCGAGAAGGTCATGGTGTCCTGCTCCGGCGTGTAGCGCGTGCAGATCCGCAGGATCTGGGGGGGCGAGGGCGGGGGACTCAGCCTGGCGTCCCCTCCCCGTCCCCGTCCCCGTCCCGGTCCCCGCTCTCACCAGGATGTCGAGGCAGGCAGCTTTGAGGAGGGTGATCTGGTCGGCGATGGTGAGCGTGGTGAAGCCCGGGAGCTGCTTGGCAAACTCCACCGTCTTGATGATGCACTTGGTGGACAACTCGCTGAACTTGTCCCACAAGTCGATGTCCAGGGAGACCCGCTGCTCCGAGCTGTTGTTCTGCGGCAGGAGGCGGGGGGTGAGGGCATGGGGGGGGACGGCCGTGCTCCCCAGCCCCCCGGGACCCCCCGACACTCACCGTAGTGTATTTGCCGAGCTGGCAGAGGGCGGGGAAGGTCTCCTGGTGGGCTTTGCGCACCTTCTCGATGAGCTCCTCCACCTCGGGCGTGATGATGTAGCTCTCCGAGCACTCCGGCTTGGGCACGTCCTTCTTCTTCTTGTTCCGGTCATTGCGGACGGCTGCGGGGATGGCAGGGTCAGCGTCACCCGGCCCCGCTGCCGCCCAGCCCAGGCCCGGGGTGGGCTCGGCCCCACCGCACTCAGTCCCCCCCAGGGCAGGATTAGGACCCCGCCGCCAGTGACGGTGACAAATGGCCAGCGGAGCCGCCTGCCCTGCACAGCTTTCCTTTAAATAAGCACCCAAGTCACTAGGAGGCCATTAGGGGTGACACCACACCCGGGGGGGGACACACACAACACCCCTGGCCATGGGGACAGCGCTCAGCTCTGCTCTGCAAAGCCGATACAGCGGAGAAAAACACCAGGGAGAGAAAATGGCAGCTGAGCCACCGCGCTCATCACGCGGGCGTGCGGACACCTCGCGGGCAGCAGCGGGGAGGGAGCAGCCAGGCGCAGCCCCGGCCCGCGCCCCGCAGGGATCAGCCTCCATGGACCGGGGGGGGGGGGGGGGGGGGGGGCCAGGACCCCCCGTAGGTGCCGGGTGAGCTGCAGCCCCTCGGATGCCGAACACCCCTCGGCTGTGCCCGGCCCCCCAGCGCCTGGCAGCCCCCTCCCGGGGATCACGGCCCCCCCAGGGGCCGGCAGACGGGGCAGGACTGCCGGGTGCTGGGGGAGGCAGCTGCGCCCCAGCAGCCGTCGCCCCCGGTCGCCCACCGCCAGCGATGCCACGCGGCGCGGGGTACAGCCGGGCACCATGACAACTGGCACGCAGACGCCAGGAGGCCTCGTCAGCGTCATTTATCTCTGACATCATCAATCATGCGTTGCCTGGGCAACGGCCAGGCTGTGACACAAGCCCAGGCCCCCCCCCGGGCCTCCCTGGGTACATGGCGGGGGTTGCCGGGATGGCCCACCGCACCCTGCCCCCCCCGGCTGCACCCAGGCAGGGCGTCCCCATCACCGTCCCATCCGCGTCCCCATCCCTGTCCCCGTCCCCGCACTCACACTCCTTGGACATGCCGACTTCGAAGCACTTCTGGAGGCGGCAGTACTGGCACCGGTTGCGCGTCACCTTGTTGATGATGCAGTTCTTGTCCCGGTGGCACGTGTACACCATGTTCTTCTGGATGCTGCGGCGGAAGAAGCCCTGGGGACCCCGCACGCCCCGGTCAGCGCCCGGCCCGGGGACCCCGGGGACCCGCGGGGACGGTGGCCCCGGGGCGGGGCGCTGGCAGCTCTCACCTTGCAGCCCTCGCAGGCGCTCACCCCGTAGTGGTAGCCCGAGGACTTGTCCTGGCAGACGAAGCAGGGCTTGTAGATGCGGGGCAGGGGCGGGGGCGAGGGCGGGCTGGGCACGATCTCCTCCGAGCTGGTGCTCTGCGTCTCCACGGCTGCAGGGAAGGTGGCGGCACTCAGGGCACGGAGACCCCCAGGCAGGGCTGGCCCCATGGGGACCCCCCGCCCCTCGCCCCCCGACAGTGCCAGGGCCGGCCCCCGGCTCCGGTGGTCCCACCGGCCCCCCCGCACTGGCCACCCCGGCCCTCCCCGGCCACGGGGCCGGGTCGCGCGGGGCCAGCGGGGAGAGGACGCGAGTCGGGAAGATGCAACTTGACATTTCCAGGCCACGGAGACGATGCGGAATTCAGGCAGACAAAAAAAAAAAAAAAAAGAAAAAAGAAAAAAAGCCGGGATCCCAGGAGCCCCCCGTGTGGGCGGCGCTGATGGCGTCCGTGGGGCCGGCACGGTGCAGTCCCGGCCTGGCGCGGGGGGGCCGGTGCCGCGCACTCGCTCGCACGTGCGGGTACACACGCGTGCATGGCCCGGGGGCCGCCCGCTGCGCCCCCCACCCCGGGGCTGGAGGCGCGGCCCCCCCGGGAGGGGACGGGCACAGCAGCACCCAGCCGGCACCCCAGGGGACCCCGGCAAGGGTCGTCCCCGAGGGCAGCGCTGCCCTCGTCCCTGCCACAGGCGGCCCCGGCCAACGCGTGCCGCCACGGCCCCGCCGGCACGGGGGACGCAGCCAGTGCCCCCTGCACCCCAAAACCTCGTGCGACGTGCCCGCCCCCCCTCCCGCACCCCAAAATCCCGTGGGACTTTGCTCCCTCCCGTCCCCAGGACCGCCCCTGTCCCCCGCTGTCCCCCAGGACCGCCCGGGAGGTGCCCAAGCCCCCCAGGACGAGCCCCGTCCCCCGCCCTGGCGCAGCCGCAGCTGCGGAGGGGCCGCGGTGCGGCCGGGGTGCCAGCCCCCGGAGCGGGGCGCAGCCAGGCAGGGGTTAAGCGCTCCCCGGCTCCTCCGGGATGTTTGCGAATGTTTTTCTGCAGCGGAGCCAAGCGAACCAGTCAAACAGGATATTAAAGGCCGGGCCCGGCGGGGGAGCCCCCCCCCCCCGCCCCGCTGGCCCCTGCGCCCCAAAAAGGGCCCCCGAAAAGGGCCCCGGCGCTCGCTTCGCCCCCGGGGCCGGGGCAGGAAGAGGCCCCACGAGGGGCACCCACCCTGCGCCCACCCCCAGGGCCGAGGTCCACGCTGGGTCCCGCCGGGGCGGCGGGGCTTGGGGGGTAACGGCTGAGGGGCTGGGGGTGTCCCCATCCTGGCTGCGCCACCGGCCCCTTGCCAAAGGACAGGGGGTCAGGGACGAGGGGACACGGGGGACAAAGGCACCCATGATGCTGTCCCCCAGCACAATGGGGACGGGCGAGCGTGCCGGCAAGGAGGCGAGCGTGCGGGGTGGGAGGCGAGCGTGCAGGGCACGGAGGCACGCATGACGGGCGCAGAGGTGAGCGTGCCAGGCGTAGAGGCGAGCGTGCGGGGCAGAGAACGCAAGCGCGCAGGGTAGGAGCGAACACGCAGGGCGCGGAGGCAAGCGCGCAGGGTGGGAGGTGAGCGCGCGGGGTGCGGAGGCGAGCGAGCCGGGCAGCGCTTCCCGGGCGGCACTGAATAAATCACCGCTGCCACTCGAGGGAGCGGAGCCATTAAAGTGACTGAGCGAACGTCGTCCATAATTTATCGCCTCTTTTATATAATTTAAGAACTTCCTCGTGGAGAGCTGCACTCACAAAATGCAGATTTGACAAGATTTTGATGTGCTGGGTGCGGAGGGGGGGAGGGGACCCGGCTCCCCCCACGCCGGTGTCCCCGGGCAGGCACGGCTGCGCCAGTGCCGTAGGAATCCCCTGCCACCGCGGCCACCGGCGAAGGGACCGCGGTGCCACCGGGGAAGGGACGGGGCCGCGGGCACAGCCGCCTGCCTGGCCAGCTCCCCAGGAGCCCCTCGTGGTGGCGTCAGGCCTGGGTGCCCCTCGCACCCCTGCGGGACAACGGGAGGGCGCAGAGCGGCACCCAAAGGTGCTGAGCGGGCAGGATGGGTGCGAACCTCCCCTTGCTCCCGCAGGGCCGGGGGCAGGAAGGGCCGGCCGGGGACATGGGGGACCCAGGCGGCCGGGCCCCCTCCCCTCCCCCAGCCCCATCTCCTCCTGGAACAGGAGGGACCCAGGCCTCCTGCCCCCCCCCCCCGCCCCATTCGGAGGAAGCGGAGCCCAGCTGCAGACCAGATGCTGCGGCTCCGCCAGCATCCCCGGCCGAACGAGCCGCCCCCGCCCGCGGCCCCGCCGGCCGCTTCCTGCCCACGCCAAGGGACCCCGGGGCGCCCCGACACACGGCAACCCGCCCCGGCGTGGGAAAGCGCCCGCGGGGCCGCCCCGCGTGCCAGGGCCCAGGGGGGACAACACCACCGACAACCTGCCGTCGCTCCCGGGCCAGAGCCGGGGCCGGGACCCAGGCCTCCAGAGCGGGAGGACGAGGAGCAAAGCCTGGCCGGGGGCCGCAGCGGGGCTCCGCCGGTGCTCGCCGCAGGGCCTGATCCGGCAGGCGGGGCCGTGCCAGGCGGGACAGCCCCACGCCCGCGCCGCGGGGCCCGGCGCGCCCAGCGGGAGGGTGGGCGCCCGCCCAGGGCTTTCCTGCGGATGAGGATCCCACGTGCCCCAAATTCCTGCGCCTCTGCGGGAGCGAGGGAGGGGGGCGAAGGAGGGTCCTGGGAGCCCCGAATCACGGGGTGCCCTGGGCCGTGGGGTGCCCGGTCCTGCCCACGTGGTGCCAGGCACGGTGCTCAGCCCGCCGGGCACTGCCGCCCCGCCTGGTCCCCACCGGGCGTCCTGCCCAGCAGACCCAGGGGCCCGGGGTCCCCACCACCCCGACTCACCCATCTGCCGCGCCGCCACGCCGTGCCGTAGCGCTACACCGGCTGCGCGCCACCGGCCGGCCCGGGGTGACGGAGCGCGGCTAACACGAGGAGACAGCGGGGCCACCCCGTGCCCGGCGGGGCGGTGCTCGTGTACAACCCAACCCCACGTACCCCCCGAGACCCCCACGGCACCCCACAGAACCCCTGGCAGGACGTGGACCCAATGTGGGCACGGGAGGCCCACTGCCTCCGTGGGCTCCCGCAAGCACCGCCGCCACTGTCGAGAACCACCTCGTGCCTCAGTTTCCCCAGCTGCGGCGTGGCAGCGTCCCCAGGCCCCGCTGCAGCGGCGGGCAGGCTCCCCCCACCCCGAGGAGCGGCTCTTCCCCCCGCACCAGCGAGACGGCATCCTGCCGGGCAGGGCAGTGCCGGCGCCGGGCCAGCAGCCAGCACCTCGGGCCGGCCCCGCCGGGTACAGCCCAGCCGCAGCCACAGCCGTCTCTGGGGAAACTGAGGCACGGCATCTCCGACACCAGCACCACCACGTGAGCGGGGCACCCTGCCAAGGAGTCGCGCCAGCACCCGCCGCCCACGCACCCACTGGGTCACGGTCACCGTGACCAGAGACCGGAGGTGTCCTGGTCTGGGCAGGGCCCCCACGCAAGCACCACAGCCGCGCGCCCACCCAGAGCTGCAGCCCACGGGGAGGGGGCTCCGGCCGGGAGGCCCCTCTCCTGCACGACTGGGTGTACCGGGGCGGGGGGACACGATGGCCCCCAGCCACCCCACTCAGGACAGCAGTGGGATCTGGGGGGACCCCGTGCTAAGGGGATGGCACTGACGCCTGGGACGCACAGCCCCTGCCAGGCCCTGCCCGCGCCCTGCCCGCTGCGGGGCTCCGAAGGCAGCAGTCCCCCGCGGCGGCCCCACGCCGTCCCCAGCTGCAGACAAAGGCCCCTCACGCCCGATGCCAGCGGAAAGGTCGAGCGGCCCCGAGACAACGCGGGGAGCGAGACCGCGGGGGCCACGGTCGCACACCCGCACACGCCCGTGACGGCCACGGGCGGCACGCCGCACCGGGCATCGCCACGGGAAGGGCAAACCGGCGGCTGGGAGAGAGGCTCGCCGGCCCCCCGGGGATGAGGCGGCCCCCCCGGCCCCGCTGCGCCCCACGGGAGGGCCCCGCAGCCCTTATCGGGGTGAAAGTCCTACGGGGCCGGCAGGACTTTCCCCAGGCCGTTATCGCCGCCTGCGGTCCCTGGGCTCCAGGCCAGGCCGGCCGGCTGCCCGCTGGGAGGGGACGTGGGACCCCCTCCAGCCCACCCGGGCCCCACTCGCCCCCCACGCCACCCTCGCCCCTGCACGGTGGGCACAAAGCACAGCGGGGCCCCGTGTCCCCCGTGGGGTGGCAGCCCCCGGGCCGGCCGGCAGCTCGGGGTGCCCCTGCCTGCTCCCACTGCCCGCCCCGGCACGGAGGTGCCCGCACGCCCTCCGCACCCCCCGTCTGCACGGAGCACGGGGCTGCCCGTCCCCACGGACGGTGGGTGACCCACGGGGGACACCGGGCTGTGACCCGCCCCCCCCCCCCCAAGGGACACAGGGCAGGATCCCGCTGGCCGGGCCCCACATCAGCACCCAGGACACCCCGGCCCAGGGGTGCACCCCGACCCCCGGCGGGCCCGTGGCGGGGGGGCCCACGCTGGCGCTCCCCCTCCGCCCGTGCAGCAGCGGCGGCGGCAGCGGCTCTGTAGTTAATTGGATTTTGTCGGAGCCCTTATCAGGAGGGAGCAAAATTCCCGGCGGAGCCGGCGCTGCCGCGGCCCCCGCCCGCGGGAAGGGGGGGGGGGCCCCGCCGGGCCCCGGCCCCCGCCGCGCTGGGCTCGGCCCCGGCCCCGGCCCCGGCCCCGGCCCCGGCCCAGCCCTCGCCGAAATAGGACAAGGGTTGTTTATGGCCGAACCGGCGGCATCTGCGCAGGGCCGGGCCCGGCGCTGGGCCGGGGGCTGAGCCCGGCACCCCCCTGGGAGCGGCACCCAGCAGCCGGCTCGGCCCCCCCGCCCGCGGCCAAGCCCCCAGCACCCACCGCTCTGCACCCCTCCCCGCACCCGGCACCCCGCACCCCTCCCCGCAGCACCCCCCCCCCCCCCCCCGCCCGGATCAGAGCCGGGCTTCGGGCCGGCTCTCCCCGCCCGCGCGGGCTCCAGCACCGGCCCGAGGCGGCGGCGAGGGGCCCGGCCGCCCCCGGGGCGCGGGTACCTACAGCGGCCGGAGCTGCTCCAGGGCGGGGGGCGGCGGGGGGCCCCGCGGGGCGCGGGGGGGCCGCGCTCCGGCAGCAGGCAGCCCCGGCCCGGCCCGTAGAAATCCATCCGGAGGAAGGGGCCGGGGGGCAGCCCCGCCACCGCCGCGCCCTCGTACATGGCCCGGGGCCGCGGGGGCGGCTCCCCCCGCCCGGTCCGGCGGCGGGGGCGGCCCCGGGCGGTCAGCGCCCCCCCCCGCGGCAGCCGGGCCCCCGGGGCGCCCCGCGCCGCGCTGCCATGGCCCCGCCGCGGCTCAGCCGGGGAGCGGGGCCCCGCCGCTCCGCTCCGCGCCCGGGCAGGCGGCGGCGGCGGCGGCGGGAGGCGGAGGAGGGGGAGGGGAGGGGAGGAAGGCGCAGCCCCGCCGGCTCTGCGGCTCCGGCAGCCCCGGTCCCTCCCGACACCAGCCGCCTCCCCACAGCCTTAACCCGCTCCGCGCCGCGGGGCCGCCCCCGGCCTCCCCCGCCGCCGCCGCCTCCTCCCCTCCCTTCCCCTCCCCGGGGACGGCCGGCACCGGCACCGGCCACGGGCGCGCGGGGGGACACGGACGCGCAGGGCCAGCGCCACGCGGGAGCGGGCCGGGGCGGGGGGGGGCGGGCGGCGGGGCCGGGGGCTGCCCGGGGCCGGGGGCTACCCGGGGCCGCGGCTCATTTGCCTAATGGGATGCGGTGAACTGCGGGTGAACCCGGCGGGGAAGGGCTCACCTCGCCCTGACCCCCGGCCGCCCCCCCGGGGGTGCGCGTGCCACCGCACGGGGGGGGTGTGTATGTGTGTGTGCATGTGTGTGTGTGCATGTGTGCGTGTGTGTGCATGTGTGCACATGCATGTGTGTGTGCGTGCATGTGTGTGTGTGCATGTGTGTGTGTGTGCATGTGTGTGTGTGTGCATGTGTGCGTGTGTGTGTGTGTGCATGTGTGTGTGTGTGCATGTGTGTGTGCGTGCATGTGTGCGTGTGCGTGTGTGCATGTGTGCACATGCATGTGTGTGTGCGTGCATGTGTGTGCACACATGTTCCGCTGCATGAGGGGGTAGGCGCGCGTCTGCGTTCCCACTGCAGGGGGGGGGCCCACGCGTCCTCCTGGTGCACCACTGCACGGGGGGGTGCGTGCGTGCACGTCCCCGCGGTGCACGGAGCAGCCTGTGCACAAGTACACGTGCGTGCACTCCTCCTGCACACACGTAGCGTACGCGTGTGCGACACCGAGTCCCCACCGACCACAGGGGCAGCTGAGCGCGTGCACACATATGTCTGCGCGTGTGTGCGCCTGCACGTCCCCACCGTATCTGTGTGTGCACGTCCTCACCGCACACGTGTGTGTTTGCGCCTGGCCCACGCAGGGCAGAGCACCACGCGCTCCCCCCTCCCCTGCCCGTCCTCACAGGTCCCCACGGGAGGCGGCACCCCAAGCCCAGCCCCCCTCCCGGGGCTGCCCAAGCGCTGACGGACACACGGGCCGGCATCACCCCACGCGCCGGCATCACCCCACGCGCCACGGCCCCGCCGCCCACACCCAAACAGGGACGGACCCGCGCCAAGGACAGCGGCCACAGCCTGGGCCGGCAGGACGGGCCCCGGCGGTGCCACTTCCCTGACGCGCCGGTAACCTCCCCACCGCACGGTCTCACCCACCCACCCTCGCTTCCTGCAGCGCAGCACCGCTGCCACAGCCACTCCGCCCCGGCGCGTTCCACGGCGGGCACGCGGCCTCTGCCACCCCGAGGTCTGCTCTGCCCCGGCCCCCCGCTGCCCCCGCCCAGGGGTGTCCTTACAGGGAGAGCCCAGGACGCTGCAGGGCCCACCCAGGCCTCCGGCCGGGTCCTGCCACGGGCGAGGGGCAAGAGGAGCACACGCGTGTGCACGGCCGGACGCTGATGGGAGGATGCACGTGCCAGCCCTGCACGGCCGCACGCAGCAAGCAGGGAGCGTGCGTGAGCAGCTGTGCGTGTGCACGCGGGTGTGCACGCGTGTGTGCACACGGGGCAGCGTGCGCGCACCCCCCCAATGCCGAGGGCACCCTCCCGCCCACACTCCGCACACCCACGCACCCCGGCCCCGCACACGCCAGCAGCCCCCCCACCCCCAGCCACAAAGTGAGCAGCCAGGGCCGGCCCGCTTTTATTGTAACCTGCCCCCCCCCCCAAGAGGGGGGGGGGAAAGGGGAGAAAAACAAAAAAGAATAAGAAAAAGGCCGGGGGGCGTGTGTGCATGCGTGTGTGTGTGTGTGTGTGTGCATATGTGTGTGTCTGCGCAGAGCAGATCAGCAGCGCCTGTTTAAATAATAATAGAAAGTCAAAGGCTTTGCTTAGCCAGCAGGTTTCTGAACAAAAGCCCAGCGCTCCTCCAACTTCCTGCAGCGAACATGACAAATGTCTGCTTTGACTCATTTACCAGCGCTGGAAAGAATGTGGCTGCGACGGAGGGGACGCAGGCCGGTGGCACCACACGGCTGGGCCACGGCACAGCCGTGCCATGCACGCACGCTGGCGGCCGTGCCGCCGGGCAGCGCTTCCCGTCCCGTACCGGCGGCAACAGGAAGAAACAGAGATTAAAAAAAACCAAAAACCCCAAGTCTTAATGCAGAAGCCAAGAGGAACAGGGCGAGGGGAGCGCCCCGCACGCAGCCCTGCGGCACGAGGGGGACGGGGACGCCCCGCCATGCGCCACGTCCCACGGCCACGTCCCGCCGCCCCGCCAGCAGCCTGGAGACACCAGAATGAGCCCCCCCCCCCCCCCCAGCAGCAGCCCCCGGCCCCGCTTCCTCCTGGCCCCGCTCACGGGGGCGGCCGATGCTCCGGGGAACACAAGATGCCCCCCCCCAAGCATGATGGAGACCCGGCCACAAAGCCCATGGGGACACCACGGGGGACACCACGGGGGACTCTGCCGTGCCCAGAGCGTGCAGCTTCAGGAGCGCAGGGTCACAGCCCCAGCGGACAACGGGATGCGGGTGGGGACAGCCGGGACCCCCACGCAAACTCACCCATCCCAGCCTTGGGGTACAGGGTGCCTGGCCCCGGCCCCTTCCCCCCATCCCCACGCCGGCACCTCGGGGCCCCGCGGCCCCCCTCCCGCCCGCCCACTTCAAAAGACCCCATTTATCCCCTTCAGCGGCTTTTGAACGCGGCGAATTCCCGGCCCGCGCAGGCGGCTCCCCCCGGCCCCCCGTGACAGTGATAGAAAACCTCCGCCGTAATGGGCTTTCCCAGGCGCGGGGGCCCAGCGCCCAGCCCGGCCTCATCAATCTTCCCCGGGTGGGGATGGGGGGGCCAGGGGGTCCCCAGCACCGCACCCCGCAGGGGCTCCCCGGCCGCTGCCCCGAGCGGGGCCCCCCCCAGCCCCGCCGCCCCCCGCCCGCAGCCCCCAGCCTGCAGGGAGCACGTTTTGCTCATTAATTTTTAAAAATTAATTAATTACAGGGCGCTGCGGGAGAGCGGCTGCGGCGCAGAGGAAACCAGAGCCAGCGGGTAGGGTGACAGGCCAGGCCCGGCCACGGGGCCCCCCGTCCCGGCAGCCGAGAGCGGGGCCGGGGGGGGCCCGGCTGCCCAGGGAGGGGGCCGTGCCGGGGTCCCATTTCCCGCAGCCTGGGAACCAGGGCAGAGGGAGGGTCCGGGGGGGGGCGCGGCAGCCCAGGGAGCCCCTCACGGGGCGGCGGGTGGGAATCCCTCGTGACCCCCCCGAGACCCCCCCCATGGGCCAGCACTGGGCAAGGGGAGGGGACCCCCGGGGACAGCCAGGCCCCGTGGCGGCAGGCCACCGCAGAGTCCCTGGGGACGGGGACACAGGCACAGCCCCAGCACCCCCACACGCTCCGACACGCGTGTGCACACCCGGCACAGGGACACGGGCGGCCTCGTGCCGCGTTCGGCGTGCGCACAGGGGCGTGCAGGAACAGGCACGCGCACAGCGGGCTGGGCGCCGAGCACCCCCGCGCACCCCCCGCAGTCGCTCAGCCCCGCGCACGCTTGCTACACGCACCCCCCCGCACAGCCCCAGCTGCGCGCGCACGGACGTGCACGCGCAGGCACAGCGCACGCGCACCGCGCCACGGACACACGCAGGCAGCCAGCTCCGCGCGCGCACGGATGTGCGCACCCCCTCGCACGAGGCGCGCACGCACGCGCCCCCGCAGCGTGCGCGCACGGGCACGCGCACGCACGCCCACCGCGCCAGAGCGCACGTGCCCACACGCAGCTCGGAGCGTGGAGAGGCCCCACGCCCACCCTGGGTGCCCCCCGCCACTGTCCCCTGCCCGCCCCGGGGTGCCTCACGTCGGGGCCCAGCGTGGGGCAGGGGCTCCCGTCCCCACCCCGCAGGGGAAGACGCAGCGCTTGTGCCGGGGGTCCCCAGCACCGTGCCCGGCACCTCCGCTCACCTTCCCTTTGCCCGGCGCTCTCGACTCGTGGCACGAAGGGCCCCGGCACGCGGGTCTGGCCCCAGTTGGGACGGCGGCTCCCAGGGACACCCGCCTCGGGCAGGGGGGTGGCAACGGGTCCCCCCTGCACCCGTGCCCGGGGCAGCCCCCAGCACCACGCACAGGACGCGGCCGATCCCATTTCCCCACGCCGGGGGGCCGGCACGCAGCACCCCAGGGGGCCGGATCCGGCCCTGGCAGCTCCCCTGTAGCCCCAACGCCGCCGGATCCCCATCCCAACACCCACGGCCGCGGCGGGGCGACCGGCCAAACCCCGGGGGGGACATCTGCACCCCCAGGAGGGCCCGGTGGGATCGGTCCCGGGGCCGCGCAGCTGCAGCACATCTGGCGAGGGCGGGCCGGCGGCGGGGCCAGCGGCAGAGCCGGACACACATGAGGAGGGGGTGGTTGTACTGGGCCCCTCCGCAGCCCCCCAGCCCCAGGTCCCCCCCAGCCGAGACACGGACCCCAGCGATTCCCTGCCGGCCCCGCCACCAGGAGGGAGAGCGGAGGAATCCCACCCGGGCACGCACCGAATCCTGCACGACCCACACAAACGGGGCACCCACCAGGCTGTACGGGTGCTACGAGGGGGGGGGCAGACACGCTGCCATCCCGCCAGGACCCCTGGGCACCCCAACAGAGAAGGCCAAGGGGAAACTGAGGCACAGTCCACCTGGCCACCGTCAGCCCCAGGGCACCCTCCAGCCCTCCCCAAGGCCCCCATCCCCAGTGTCATGGAAAGGGGGGGACAGGCGCGTGTGTCCCCCCCCAGCCTGTTCCCACAGCGCTGTACAGGAATGGCCCCAGAGCCAGCGCGGGGGAGGGGCCCCACCCACAGCCACCCAGTCGCTGAACTGGTCCCACTGGGTCCCACCGCCGCCGGGGCGTCTCCGGCGGGGGACAGCGCCCGGGGCCGGCCCTGCCCGGGCCTGCACCGTCCCCCGGGGCCAGGGACGGGCTGGGGGGGCCCCGCCACACCCCGACCCACGGGGGCCTCCCCGACAGTGGGTGCCGCGGGGCACCCATGCCGGCACGGCACGGGAACGGGCAAGGGCACCTGTCTGCAGCGGTGCCGGCGATAGGAAGGGGTCTGGCAGCCACCCCACGGCACCCAGCGAGGCTCTGGGGAAACTGAGGCACGCCGCGAGCCCAGCGCCGGGGTGAGGGTGCGGGGAGGACCCCGGCCGGGAGCCCACCTCCCGCAGCTCCCAGCTGCCGGCGCGGTGGGGCGGTGATTACCGGGGCCGTGATGGACGACCCTGTCAGGGGGAAATTGAATCAGGAGCAGACGCGATGATTGCCTTCATCGCCTCCCCCACGGGCGGCCCCCGCGCCGCCGGCGAACAAAGAGCCGCCGTGGGGACGCAGCGTGGCACCGGCCTCCCCAGCTCGCCGCTACCGCCGAGCCCCCCGTCTCCCAGCCCTGCCGCGGTGGGTGCCGGGGACGGTGACAGCCAACGGCCTCTAACCAGGGCCAGCTGGGCCGTTAACGGCCAGGGTATAAACACGGCCATTAACGAAGGCGGCCACACAGCAGCAATTAACTCGCACGCATCCCGCCGGGTGCCACTGCCCGCTCCGCGCCTCAGTTTCCCCAGCAGCAGCGCTAACGGGGACACACGGGGGGAAGCGCCTGCCACTCGCCTCCCACCGGGCGAGGAGCCGGTGCCCCCCAAACCCAGCTCCCCGCGGGTGGGCAACGCGGTGGCTGGGAGCAGAGGCACCCGCTCACCGGTGCCGCTGCCCCGGGGCAGGTTACGGACCGGTGCCGGAGCGGCAGCCCGGAGACAGCACCCACGCCCCACACTGGGGACAGACCCCGGCACAGAGGGGTCCCCGCACACCCCCCGCAGCACCGGGGGTCCCACCACCCTCCCCGCGGGGCCGCGGTACTCACTGGCGGGTGACGGGGTGCTGTATCCGCTGACGGGCAGCTGGTGCTGGATGCCGGCCAGCGTGCTGGGTGGCGAGAGCCCCCCCAGCATGTGGGGGAAGAAGAAGGCGTAGGGGGGCACGGGGTAGCCGTTGAGGTGCCCCCCTCCAGGCGTGGGGCAGGAGCTGCTGTTGCTGGCCATGGCGGGGGTCTCCGGCACGGGGGGGCTCTCAGGCGTGGGGCGCGGGGGCCGAGCAGAGCATGGGGCCCGTGGGCAACCCGCTGCCCGGCGGCTGTCCTCGCTGGCGGCGCTGGCTCCTGCGATGCTGCGGGGGGGAAGCAGAAAAGGGGGTTAGCGGAAAGACTGGGATGCCTGGCCCCCACCCCAATGTGGCACCCACCGGCCTTGCCTCAGTTTCCCCAGACACCCCCCCCCCCTCCCCCCCCGGGGTTGCATCCCCTCCCGGCCCCAGGAGGGCGCAGCCGGCCGGGCCCAGCGCTCCCCGCGAGATTAATGACAATCCCCCAGATTAACGACACCGCGACTGGCGGGGCCCGGCAGGCGCAGGTCGCTAATCCCAGCTTAGTGGGCGAGGGGACAGGGGGACGGCGTGGGGACGCTGCGGCCCCACCGGACACCCCCTCGGGCCAAGGGCCACGCGACGGCCCCAGACCTGCTCCCCCAGGCCTGGCCCGGGAGCAGGCGCACGCGGGGGTCCCAGGGGGGCAGCACCCCTTGTCCCAGCCCGGGGGCCTGCGAGGCAACCGCGGGGTGGGGGGGGGGGGTGGGGGGAGGAGGACGGGCACGCCGGGGTCCCCTGAGGACAGCGGCTCCGCTCCAGCCCAGCTCTGCTGTCACGGCCACGCGCCCTCGCCGGCTCTGCTCCCCCCACGCCTGCACCGAGCACGAGGGGGCTCAGCCACCCGGCCCCGGGGCTGGAGGGGGCTCATCCCCCTGGGACCGGCACCCGGGGACTCAGCCTGGCAGCCCGCCGCAGGGTTGGGCTCTGCCCGTCGGGGCGCAGCCCCCGCCCCGTGCCGTGTGCCGGGCCGGGCCGTGTGCCGGGCTGTGCCAGCAGCTCCCACGCCAGCCTGGCGGGGTACGGACCCCGCGGCCCAGGCCAGGCCGGGGGGCGGCGGTGGGAAGGGGGGCACGGGGCTTTCACAATCCCGGGCTGGCTGTTTATTTAAGCGCTGGCGTGGGGCCCGGCGGGGGCTGTTTATTTGCCGAGAGTGCTGGCTCCCGGCCCCGCGGAGGCGGAAAAGGATCCAGAGGAACAAGGCTGAGCCGCCCGGCGAGGCGCTGGGGAGGGGCTGGGACGGGCACGGCCCTGCCCGCCCCCCCCAGCACCCAGCTGGGTGCACCCACTGGAGGCAGGACCCCCCTCTTCCCAGCTCACGCCAGCACCCACAGCCCCGGTGCTGCCCCCCCCCCCGCCCGTGGGGACCCACTGGAGCACCCGTGGGGAGACCCACGGTCCAGCCGCCCCCAGGGTGGGCACCCGGGGGCAGCTGGGGTGGGGGTCACGTCCGCCCCCGGCACAGGGTGCCCCGCCGGGTGCTGCAGCGCGTGCCGGATTCCCACGGGCACCGCGGGGGCACGGTGCCGGACGCCGGGTCAGCATCCGCCCGGGCACAGGGGCCACGGCTCAGCCCCGGGGAGGGGACGGCCCTCGCATGGGGTCCCCACATGGCGCCGCAGGGACCCCGGCCCCCCGGTGCGGGGGCCTGCCCGTGGCCCCCGAGCCGTGCCGGCCGGGGGGAGCAGGGGGGAGGAAGGCGCGGGAAGAACTGTTTATGTTTGCCGGTGCCAAGTGCTCGCCGGGCACCGCGCCAGCCGTGCCGGGGCCCAATTACTCAACCCGCTCCTGCCCCCCCTGCACACCGCCGGCCTGGGACCGAGCGAGGCCAGCGCCGCCGGCCCGGCCACCGCGCACCCCGAACCCAGCGGGCGGCTGCCGGCCCCCCCAGCCCCTTCCCAACACCCCCCACGGGAGCGGCAGCGGCCAGGAGGGTCCGGGGAGCCCAACCAGCCCCACTCCTGTGGGTCCCCGTGGGCAGAAGGAGCCGCAGCCCAGAGGAGCCCTCAGGGGCCCCTGAGCCGGCGCAGACCCTGGCACACGGCTGCTCCCTGACCAGGGGGTCCTGGGTGTCCCAAACGGGGGTCCTGGGTGTCCCAAACGGGGGTCCTGGGTGTCCCGGCCAGGCCCCGCTGCCAGAGCGTCCCAAGCCAGCAGCGTGGGGCTGGGGGCCGTGCAGCCCCTCGTCGGGGGCCTGCGCTCGCCCTCCCCGGCGCCTTTTCCTCCAGTCCCCGGCAGGAGCTGGATGGGGCCCGGAGCTTCCTGGAATCCAGCGCCTCGTTCCAGCCCCGCGGAAAACACGGCCACGGGGCCCGGGCCAAATCCCAGCCACGAGGAATCTCCCGCCCAGGCCGGGGGCGGCCCCCGGGAGCGGACGGACGCACACACCGGAGCCGTTCCCAGGGCCGGCGGCAGCGCGGCTGGGGGACCGCGGCTGCCCAAGCCACCCGTGACCCCAAACCGGGGCACGAAACCCACCCCACGCGCCCGGATAGGCCGGGCAGCGCTGGCACAACCCCCCCAAGAGACCCCTTCTGAAAATGCAGCCCCCAGGCTGGATTCACTGCCCACACCCGGACCCGGGCAGGGACGCATCCTGCGTGGCACGGCCAACACGAACCGCAGAGATTGCACCGGGACGGCGGCACCACGACACCCACCTCCCCAGCGGCCGCCCCGGCCCTGCCGCCAAGGGGGCCGAGCAGCCTCCCCCCCCCCCCCCCCCCCGTCCTACCCCAGGGGCAACCTGAACCCCTCGGTGCAGGCAGCACCCTCCGTCCTGGTGCCCGTGTCACACCACCAGACCCAGCCGCGCTTCCTGCCAGGGTACGCGGCGATGGCAGCGCCAGCGTCCGGATGTGACACGCCGGTGAGTGGGGGCACCGCCCTGTCCCCGTCCCGTGTGTCGTCCCCCCCCAGCACCGCAGCGGCAAGCGGGACCGGGGCTGCTCCGGGGTGCCTGGCGGGGCAGCGGGCAGTGGCCAGGCCCTTCCTGTCATGCCTGCGGGCACCGCGCTCCCGGCCGCAGCTTCCCCTTGCCGCTCTCGATTCCCAGGCGGCCAGGTTTCAGTTCAGCCCCGGCCCTGCTACCACCCTGGACCCTTTCACCCTGCTCCCCCGCCACCCCAGACCTTGTCACCCTGCTCCCCCGCCACCCCGGTCCCCTGCCCTGTCCCTGCTGCCACCCCAGTGCCCATCACCCCAGCCCCCGCCAGCCCACTCCGCTCCCCAAACCTGGCAGGGGCGGCTGCCGCCCACATCCCCCATCGAAGCGGGGCGGGGGGAGACCAGAACAGGTCACGGGGACACCCCAGCGCCAGGCCACCCCGCGGCACACGGGCAGAGGGCGGGGGTGCCGTGCCCCCCGGCGCAGGGCAGCAGGGTGGCCCCGCTCCGCTGGCAGCCTCCCGGGCAGGGCAGGAAGCGCCCGCGGAGCCGCTGTGCGGTCACAGCCTGCGGTTTCCTCGCTGCTGTCGGCGCCCAGCCCGGGGCGGCCTCACACGCGAGGCCGAGGGCCCGGCAGCCAGCCCCCCCGGCTCTCCCCGGGCCGGCCAGTGCCACGCAGGGGGGTGCGAGGTGCCCCCGACAGGGCAGCCGAGCGAGACCCCCCCCTCCCCGTATCCCCGAAGCATCTCGGCCGTGAGTCACCGTCACGTTTCTCACGTCCCCGGGCAGGCGTGAATCATGCCCCAGCCCGGCGGCAGAGCCAGAGCCGGCGGCACACACTCGGCACAGGCAGCGTGCGCCAGAGCCGGGGCTGCCCGCAGCACCCGTTCAAGGGGATCTGGGAGTGCTGGGGCCGGTGCAGACGCTAGGACTCGCACGCCGCTCCCAAGGACCAGCGGCGCACGCGGGGCCCGCTCAGCCCCGCCGTGGGTCCCCGGGCAGCGCCGGTGCCCCCGTGCCCTGGCACCCTGTGGGCAACAGCAACCCACGCCCGGCTTCCACCAGCACGGACCCTGCGCTGGCCAGCGGGGACGGTGTCCGTACTGGCCTCCCCACCCCGTGGGGGCACACAGGCACCCCAGGGAGCGGCCGCCAGCCCCACGGTGTGGGTCCTCGCCCCGGCACCCCCACGTCCCGCTGCCGGGTGGAAGCCACAAACTGAAATTCCACCTGTCGCAGCCGGGCCGGCTCCGGTTACGTGGGGAACGCGCCGCTCCAGTTACACCTCCCGCACCCACCACCAGACACGCCATTCTTCTGCGGGAACAGGTGCCACGGCCCCCGCCACGGCCCCCAGGACGGGCGCGGCGCTGTGCCACGCCACCACCGGCACCAGCGCTGCCCGGGGCCGGCTGACCCACGGGTGCCGGCTCGCCAGATCCTGGAAGGAGCGAGCCAGCCCGGCTCGGCCCCGAAGGCCCAGCAGCGCCCAGGCCAGCCCTACCCACCAGCCCCTCGCACCACGGCACGGCCCCGCAGCACCCTGGGGACCCCCACCCACACCCCAGCGCCACCCACCCACGGAGGTGGCACCCCCAAGGCCCGGCCCGGCCCCCGCCCTGCGGCACAGCCCCGACCCTGGGGACGAGCCCAGGGAACCGCAGGTGCCGCAGCCCTGCCTGCTGCCAGGGGAGGGTGGCAGGCCCGGGGTGCCCCATCCCAGCTCCCCGCGGGCTCCCGGGAAGCAGTGGGATTGTGCCACGGCAGCCACTCGCAGCAGCCCCCGGTTGTTTTTAGCCCTGGATGCGGCACGCAGCCGGCGCCCTGGGAACGGCGTGCCGGGAACAGCGCGGCCCCAGACAGCCCTTTCTGGCTCGCGACAGCCGGCAGACAAGTGCAGCTGGCTGCACCCGCCGGCTCCGCGGCACGGGGCCACTCGGGACACGGCGCCCGGGGCTGGCGTGGGTGGACGCGGCGGGCAGGCGACCCGCACGACACCCCCGGACACCGGGATTTGGTGGCACCGTGCCCCCGGCCCGGGCAGGCTGCTGGGATCAGGCTGGGACCCGGCGTACCTGGGGGGCCCAACCGCCCTGGGCTGCGGGCACCGCAACCCAGCACGCCGCAACCGGGCCGGCTGCGGGAAGGCGTGCAGATGCGCGGCAGCGCATGGTCCCCTGTCACGGCCTGGCAGCTGTGGCTCAACCGGGGACAGCGGAGGCCAGGGCGGGCGCACGAGGCCCCTCGCCGGGCCCTGCCACGAGCCACCCCCCACTAAGCTGCTTCCAGCCGCAGGGAGATTAACCCATTTTCCGTAATCAGCACATGTGTCACCGCAGATATGATCGCAGCCCCCCCCCCGCCCCGCGCCTGCTGGCACCGCAGCCCGTCCCCCTCCCTAGCCACGGGGCTGGCACTGCCACGGGGGGCCCTGCGGCACAGGGGTGCCCCACGGGGTGGGGTGCCTGTGGGTGCCGGGGGTCCCTGGGTACACGCTGCAAGGGCCCCGCAGCTCCGCCGGCCAAGGGCCCCCCGAGACGCCACAGCAGCACCCCAAAAGGGGCCAGGGGACCCCAGAGCCCAGGCTGGCAGCGTTGGCATCGGCGCAGGCCCTTGCCGGGGCGGGTGGCCCAGGGCACGCTCTGCCCGCGGCTGGCGCAGCCGAGTGTGGCACGTCGACACGCCAGAGCCTCCTGGTTATAAATAGAGCCGGAGCCGCGGAGCTGGTGAATCCCAGCGCCGCAGGGCAGGCGGCGGCACAGGCCCTCCCCAGGCTCGGCAAGCCGCGACGCTGCTCCTGGCACGAGGACTGCGCGCCGGGGACACGGCGGGTGTGCAAGGACAGCCGGGCGAAGCCGGGCATCCCGGCCGGGACGGGGTGCCGTGGGCACCGGGCGGCGTGGGACGGGGCACGGGGCCCTGCCCTCCTCCCCGCTGTCCCGGTGACCGCTGGGTGGCGGCCGCGTCACCTGGGGGGACCACGAGCGGAGCGGCGGATGAAGGGGCCGGGCACCCCACCGGGCATCCCCGGTGCAAGCACCCGCGGGGCCACCCGTGTCCCTGCGCTGCAGCAAGGTCACCCCCAAGGGCAGGGCGCGGGGCCCACGGGTGACATATGGCCTGGGAGCGGCGGCCGCGGGGCCGCTAAGCCACCGAGCCGTCGCCCGCTAATCCCGGCATGGAGGCCGGCGGTCGGGACACCGCACCCAGAGCTGCCGCCAGCGCCTGCCCGGCACCCCTCGGCGGGGACCGGCGTGGGCACCGCAGGGAAGCGCCCCGTGTGTGTCCCCCCCACCCCCTGCGCCCACCGGGCTGCAGGACGGCCCCCGCCGCCCAACGAGGTCAAAGGTCAGAGGCATACAGATTTGGGGGCCACCCCGGCTCCGGCGGGCAGAGGGGCTCTGCCCCGGCCCCCCCCACCCCCCCCCGGCCCGGGGCGCTGCTGCCCGGCCCGGGGGGCTCCCCCCACCCACGGGGCCGCGGCCCGGGGAGCCCCCGGCGGGGCGGCCCCCTCCCCACCTCCCGGCCGCCGCCGCCGCCGCCGCCAGGAGCCCGCGGGGGCTCCGCCGCCCCCGGCCGGCCCCGGGCATCTGCTGCGGCGGGGGAGGCGGCGGCCGGCGCCCCCCGCCCGGCCCCCCCGGCCCCCGCCGCCGCGCCAGCGCCCTGTCAGCCGCGGAGAGCGATGGCTTCCTCCGCCCGCCGGCCAGGAAACGGCGCAGACGCCGCTCCCCGCCCCCCGGACCCCGGCCCCGGCCCCCGCCGCCCCCCGCGCTCCCGGCCCCGCTCACCCGCCGGGCCCCGCCGTCTGCGCCCCGGCCCCCCCGCACCCCCAAAAGGGGAAGCGACCCCGCTCCCCCCCGCCCGCCTCCTCCGCCGCGGGGGGGGGGGGGACGGGGACACACGGACGACGACGGGGGGGGACGTGGCTGCGCGCACCGGCGGCCCGGGGGGGCCCGGCTCTCCCGGAGGGGCACCCCCAACACCGCGCTCCATGGCGGGGGCCCGGCCCCCCCCGGGGCGGTGGGGAACCGCAGCCCCTCGCACCGGGGGTGCCCCGAGCCCTCCCCCCGGGGTGGGGGCAGCGCTGCCGCTCGGGAGCGCCCAGCCAGCCGGTCCCGGGAGGGGGGACCCCAGCACCGGTAACCGGAGAGGGTATGGGGGGGGCCGGCACCGCCAATCCCGGGGGCAAAGGCACGATCCGGAACGGGGGGCAACGCTGCCCCTCCGGGGCTCACGGCAGCCTCAGCCGGGCGGGGGCCCTGGCCCCCCCCGCGGGGACCCCACCACCACCGAGACGCGGAGCGCGGGGGATCCCCAGGATCCCCCCCCCCCCCCCCCCTTTACCGGAGGGGGATCCCCGGCGCCGCCTCCCGGGAGGGCCCCCCCCCCACCGCCCCGGGACCCCCGAGGCACCCCCTTCCCCGGGGCAGGACCTCCAGGAGCCCCTCCCAGGGCGGGGACACCCCACTACCCCGACCCACCGTGGAGGGGAGGGGGGGGGGGGGGTGTCCCCGGGGGGACGACGACACCGACCGCCCTCACCCGGTGCTTGCACCCCCGCCAAGACGGCGACCCCTCCCACCGGCACACCGCAACGGTTCCCCCCCCCCCCCCCCTTCCCAACCCCCCCGGTACCGGGACCGCGATAGAACCTCCCACCCTACCACGGGTGGACACGGGGGCCCATTCGTTTACCTGATCACGGTAGACTTCACCCCGAAATCCTTAAAACCGGAAAGCTCCCGGTGGTGCTCGCATGGCGGAGGCACGGAGAGACCCGGCCTAAGGGAAGGGGGGGGGGGGAACGGGAGGGGGGTTTAACGAGCGGCGGCCGCGGCCATTGCGAGTCATGTGCTCGCGGGGAAACTTTACCCGGGGCTGGGCCGGGCGGGGCGGCGGCGGCGGCGGCGGCGGCGGAGGGCGGGCGGGCGCGGGGGGGGGGGGGGGGGGGGGGAGCGAGGGCGGACGCTCCGCCCCTCCCGCCGGCCACGCCCACGCCCCGCCCCGCCCGCCAATGGGGCGCCGCCGGAGGCGGCGCCCCATTGGCGGGCGGGGCGGGCGTGGGCGTGGCCGGCGCTACATTGTAACTCTTTGAAGTCACCAGAAGGCGGAAGGGGAGAAAGTGGGTGCGCGCGCCGCGCGAAGGAGGGGGGGGCTCTTAAAGGGGCCGCGCAACCGCAGCCTCCTCACCCCTCTTTCCTCTCCCACCCCCCCCCCCATGGTTCAGGGGCCACGCAAGGACCCGAGGGATGCCTAAAAAGGGGGGGGGAGGGGAGTCGCGGGTGGGGGGGATGGCACAGGGGGCACCCAGGGTATGAGGGGAAACGCGGGGAGGGGGGTGTGACGGTGACACACACACACACCCCCCCCCTCCGCGGGGGGGGTGGAGGGGCAGAGCTGGGACCACCCAAGGACCCCGCGGCAGGGTGTGGGGGGGGTCAAGCGGGGTGGGGAGGGGTAGGGTTCCCTGGGTGGGGGATCCCCCAGCTGCCCCCCAGGCTCAGAGGGGCAGGGCTGGGGGTCGCCCACGGTCCCCTGGGGCTGCAGAGTGGCTGCACCCAGAGGGGGGGGGGGGCTTCCCTGGCCGCCTGCCTGCCCCCAGCGGGGCCACTGACCCCGGGGACGGGGACAGGGACACGGGCGCAGGCTCCTATCAACCGCGCTGCTGCGCCCGCAGCACCCTCGCCCCCGCCAGCTGCCCCCACCCCGGGGTCCCGGTGACGGCCCCGGCACCCCCGTGTCCCCCGCACCGCACCGAGCCACCCACCCGGAGCCCACCGAGGGCAGGCGAGGGGTTAAAGCAACTGGGCTGGGAAAAAAAGGGAAGAAAAAGGAGAACTGCAGCACTGGGGCAGCCCTGGCACAGCCCCGCGCAGGGACCCGGCCCTGCGGGAGCCCCAGGCCCCGGGCGGCGACAGAGGGGGCAGGGGAGGGCCCGGTCCCCCGTGCCGGCTCCCCCAGGGCCACCCCGAGCCACCCTGAGCCCGGGACAGGGCTGAGCAGGCACCCAGCTCCGCTGCTCCTCGCCTGCACTCGGCTGCGGAGGGAAACTGAGGCAGGAGGGGAGCCGGGGCCTGCCGTCCCCTGCGGGGGGGGGAGGCCAGAAGCAGCACAAGGGCTGGGGGGGGCAGCGGGGCAGGAGCTGCCTGGCGGAGACACACGTGTGAGGAGTCCGGGCAGCCTCAGCACACGCCCGTGGGGGTCCCGCTGCCCGCCCCAGCGCTGCCCAGGCCCCTGGGTGCCTGTCAGGCCCCGCGGCACCCAAGCCAGGAGGACCGGGTGCCCGCCGGGCCACTCTGAGCAGCACTCCCGTGCCTCAGTTTCCCCTGTGTGCTCAGCAGAGCGAGGCAGGACACCCTGGGCCGGGCGCGGGCAGCGAGGCCAGGGCACCCATGGCCCGGCACGGCCGCCGGCCCCCTCCCCAGCACGCCGGGTCTGCCGGCTGCGGCGAGGCCCAGCCGCCGGCGTGTGCTCAGCCCAGAGGAATGTGCCAAATCACTCCCAGATGTGCGCGGCGGCCAGCCCACCACCCCCTCCGCGGCCCACCGGGGCGGCCGTCGAGCACCGGGGACCCCGCGCCACCCTGCCGTGGGGCTGCCCGTGGGGCCAAACCCGCTGCTGGCCGGATCCTGCCCGGCTGCAGGGCCCAGCCCCAGCCTGTCCCGCGGCGTCGGGGTGCCGAGGTCCGGCAGGGCACGGGCAGCAGAGCGGGCAGGACAGCAGGGTGCCGGGGCGCGGACGGGAGGCGCGGGCGGGGCAGGGCTGCGTCCCCGGTGTCCCCGTCCCGCCGAGGCTCCGCAGCCGTCACCCGGTGCGGGGCCCAGCGCCGGCGCGGTGGGGTCGTGTGGGGTCCTGCCCCGCACCCGCGGCCCCGGTGCCCGGCAGGAGCGCAGCCGAGCGGAAAGGGGCTGTCAGATGGAATCTGGGTGCTGGCAGTGACGGCACAGCGGGAGGGGGCCGTGCCCGCCACGTGGCCACTTATGTAAGGAGAGTGCAAGGGAGGACAGGGAGGCAGCCGGGGCACCGGGGACACCGCCGAGGGGGCACCGGGCCCCCGCCACGCACATGCGGGCCGGTGCGCAGCCGGACGTGCGCGCCGGGGGCTGCCCGCGGCACAGGCAGGCGCTGCCCAGCCCCGTGGGCACGGCACGGCACGTGTGCGTGGGAGCAAGAGGATGTGGGCACACGTGTGCCGGAGTGGGGGGGACGGGGCCCCGCCAGCCCCTCGGCCTCCCCGCGCTGCTGCCGCCCCGGCTGCCGGCCGCGGCGCGGGGCCTGGGTGTCCTGGGGTGTCCCCGGGCCAGCAGAGATGTCCCCGAGCCGCGGTGCTCCCGCCGCGACGCTGCCGGCCCCTCACCGAGCGGTGATGAACGGCTCCGGCGGGAGCTCCAGCACCCGCGCAGCAGAATCCGTCTGCACTATCGATTTTTCATCCACTGCGGCAGAGAGCGGAGCCAGGGCCGGCGCGGCCGCGGGCACCCCGGCGGGCTGGCACGGCGAGGGGAGCTGCGTTCCCGCACCCTGGGGCCACATCCCCCACGCCGCCCGGCTGTCCCCGTCCCCCCCGCGCAGCCGGGCCACCCTGGGGACAGTGCCAGGATCGGGGACCCTCCAGCCTCGCCGCGGGATGCCCGGTCTGGCCTAGGTGTGGGGGTGCCCCCCGTGGCACGGCCGCCACCTCCCCCGGCCCCACGGTGGGCACGGGGGGGGGGGGGCCAGGGATGGAGCAGCCGGGGGGACGCGGGGAAGCAGGGGCACCGCGGTGCCCGCCTGCGTCACCGCCGTGTCACTGCGGTCACAGACGCTGCCAGCCGCTTCCTTCTGGCCACCGTCACCGCGTGCCACGGCTCCGTGCCGTGGGGCCGCATCACGGCCACGGGGCTGGTGCAGGGCAGGATGCGGCCGCCGTGGCCCGTGGGGGGCAGGGGGCCCCCCGGCAGCCCAGCTCTGCCCACGGGCGCGGGGATGCCGGTACCCGCTCGGCCCCGCGGCCTGGCGACGGGCGGCGGGACCGCGGTCCCCGCTCAGCCCCGTGGTGTGGCGAGGGGGTAGGGAGGGGGTCCCCCTCAGCCCCCCGGCACGGCGAGGGGGCAGGGACGTGGAGCAGAGCGGGCGCAGCCTGGCCTGAACCCGCTGCCCTCCCCCGTGCCGCCGCACACGTCTGACACATGGCAGCTCCGGCTATAAATAGCCCCACGGCAGCGATCGGCTGAACCGCGCTCGGGGCCCGGCTGGGGCCATCGGCCGCCCCCGGCCCCGCCACGCCGCCCCTGCCTCGGTTTCCCCACCGCTCCCCGTGGCGAGCGGCGGCCGGGAAAGGACCCGGTGGCCGGGGCCTGCCCCGTCCCCACGGCGTCCCCTGGCACAGCAGGGACGGGCAGTGCCGCAGCGTGCCAAAATGGGGGTGGGGAAGCAGGGGCTGCACCGGGACGCCCGGTTCAACGGTGGCATCCAGCGGCCTCGCCAGGCTCCGCTTTGGCACCGGGCGCCCAGGGAAAAGACGCAGCTGACGTCCCCACGTCCTCGCATCCGTCCCACGTGGGGACCCTGCAAGCCGTGGGGCCGGGGCCAGGACGGGGCCGGCACACACCGGGGCCGCACCATGGGGCCAGGGGAAACTGAGGCACAGGGGGGGCCCAGGCACCCTGCCCTGCCCCCACAGCCAGCACCCCATCCCCGGGTGGGAGCTGCCGAGGGGGCAGCCGGGGGTCCCGGGGACAGGGTGGGATGGCCGGAGGCGGGGTGCGATGGCCGCACACGGGGGCACCGACGCAGCCCCAGCCCCTCCCTGCTCCCCCGCCTGCCTGGGGCCCCCCCACCCGGGGAAGCTGAAAAATGAGGTCAAAGCATCTATTATTTAACACAAACGGAGGAGCCAGGGCCAGGAGCTGGGGGGGCTGCAGCCCGGGAGGAGAGGGGCTGGGGGGCACAGGGCTGGGCCCCCCCAGCCCTGGGGCGGGGAGGGAACGGGGGGGGCAGAGGCAGGAGCCAGCGCTGAACCAGAACGACTTTATTAACGCCAGGAGATGGAGGGGGGCCCCGCTGTCCCCCCACCCTCCGGCCGGGCACAGCCTGGAGCCGAGCGCACCACCCACCCCCTCTGCCGCCGTCAGCGCCGGGACCCGGAGCGGGGCTGGCACCGGGACGGAGCGGCCTGCCGCTGGGGCCTGGGGGGCCCAGAAGGCTCCGAAGGAGCCGGGAGCAGAGGGGTCCGGGGCTCGTAGCAGGGAGCAACCCCGGGGTCACGCGTGCTGGGCTGGGAGCGGGGCCAGGAGCACCCACTGCCCACGGCCGCTGCTGCAAAGGGGCTGGGGCGGGTGGCAGCCTCCCGCCTCGGCTCCAGCCACACAAAAATAATAATAATAATAATAATAATAATAATAATATTATTAATAAAACTGCCCCAGACCGAGGCCCCAGGGCAGGGATCAACAAACAACGGCTGAGGCCTCCGGGAGCCATTTCCCTGCTCCCGCCATGGCCCGGCCAAACCACGCACGCACCGAAATCCCACCCGGGGCAGCGTCCGCCCAGCCCGCGCCGAGGGGCCACGGGCAGGGGGCCGCTGGGGGGGCTAGCGCAGCCCCTGGGCCAGGATGCTGCCCACCAGCGCCGTGTCCTGCAGCGCGTGCTCCACCGCCGCCTCCTCCATCTTCAGGGAGACCTGGGGAGAGACGAGAGCCGCTCAGCACCCCGCTGCCGGACCCCTGCCCCGCTGCCGGACCCCTGCCCCGCTGCCGGACCCCGGGGTACCTTGGCCAGCCGGGCCTCCTTGGCCCTCTTCAGCTCGAGGACGCCGCGGGACTCCAGGAGGGTGACGAGGGACAGACACTCGGCCTGGTCGACGGCAGGGAGCTGCTGCTGCCGGCAGACCTGGCTGTAGCTGTCGTGGAGCTGGGGAAAGCAGGGTGGGCGTTACGCCACGGCATCGCGCTCAAGGGAGACCCCAGGGACGCCCGCCCGCTTCCCAAATCCAGCGCCGAGAGGGTCCCACCGACACTCACCTTCCCCAGCGTCACCTCCCGGGCACGCAGGCGCCGGGTGAGCAGCAGCAGGGAGCAGAGCAGCACCTTCTGCTGCAGTGGGAAGGCGTCCGGGGCTCCCCGGCCGCCCGCCACCAGCCGGTCCCCAAACACCTCCGAGATCACGCGGGAGACGTGCAGGAGCCCCACGCGCTTGGGGACGGGGGACGCCGGGGAGTCACCTGCGGGACAGACAGGGCTGCAGGGGACCTCAGGGGGATGAGAAAGGGGGGCGGGTGGCAGCACAGAGTAGGTGCCCCAGAAAGGGACCCCGGACCCCACATTGAGGCTGGCCCGGAGGTGCCCCCCCCCCCCCCCGGCCAGCGTTTTGGCTCCGGTGAAGCAGCCGGCAGCAGCGACTCACCACCGGGCAGCGGCTTGAGCAGGGTCTGGCTCCGCACCTCCAGCTCCACCACCTCCACGGCACGCCTGCGGAGAGACAGCCCTGAGCCCCAGGCAGAGCGGCCGTCCCGGCACCGGCACCCTGGCACGGGCACCCCCAGCGCAGGGGAGCTGCGCGGGGCTTGCGGGGGCCACACGCTGGCCCCGGCACCGCTGGATTTTGGGGCAGGCGCTGACCTGCAGACATCCAAGGCCTTGCGAGCATCGCCGGAGACCGCGGAGACCTTGCGGGCACAGAACTGGAGAGCAGCGGCGTCCAGGACGGGGTCACCAGCGACCTGCCGAGGCACCGCGGGCCGTCAGCGCTGCCGCCTGCGTAGGCAGAGAGCCCCCCCCGAGCGTTCCCCCCCCCCCCGCGTCCCCCCGCATCCCCACCTGCCCCAGCCGCTCCTGCAGGATGGCGGTGAGCTGCTCCCTGGTGTAGGGCGGGAAGTGCAGCAGCTGGGGGCTGCCGGCCAGCCGGGCACCGAGCCTGGCCAGGCTGCGGTCCATCAGGTCCAGCGCGTTGGCCAACCCTGCGGGCACAGCGGGGTGAGGAGGGGAGGGAGGATGAGGGCTGTGCCCCGAGGAGGGGGCGTGCAAAGGCAAACCCCCCCAGCCCCCCAAAATAGGGAGGGTAGCCGGTGCCACGCTGCCGCGCGCTCACCCACGAGGACGAGCCTGGAGCCGGGCAGCCGAGGCCACTCGAAGAGGGTGTAGAGCACGTCCTGCCCCTTGATCTCCAGCTGGTCCAGCTCGTCCAGCACCAGCAGGCTGCGGAAACGGGGAGCCCGGGTCAGCCCCGGCTCTGCCCACCGCCCCCGCGGCCCCGCTTATCCCGGCTGGCCACGCTCAGGGCGTCGAGGGGGGACCCCACGCCACCCCCCAAGGCAGGGAACTCACACCATGGGCCCCCGGGCCGTCAGCTGCTTCTCCAGCCTCCGCACGCCCTCCCGGCCGGCGGCCGCGGGCAGGCCCAGCTGCTGCGCCACGGCGGGGAAGACGCCCTGCGGGCTGCTCAGCGACATGCAGTTCAGGACGACGGTTTTGCTCCCGGCGAGCTCATCCTGCCAGGGACGGGAGCGTTACACCGGCCTCGACCCGCTGCCCCCTCCCCTGACCCAGCGGTGCGGCGGGGCTGCGCTCCCCCCGCCGTTTCCCTGCCCAATCTGCTCCACCGGCACCCCCAAAATGGGCACCCCTGCCGCCCAGAGGGGCCCATCCCGCTCCTCAGCCGCTGCTGGGACCCCCGGCCGTGGCGCACCTTGCAGTCAAGCAGGACACGGCTCAGACAGGCCGTTTTCCCGGTCCCGGGGGCTCCGGAGACATAGAGGCTGCCGGGCCGGCGCCCGCAGACGTGGTCCCGCAGGAACTGCTGGATGATGCCCGTCTCCCTCTCCCTGGCGTGGAGGCGGTCGGGCACGGCCGCATGCAGCACCCGCTTCGCCTGCTGGTACCAGGTGCCTGCCCCGGGGAGGGAGAGGGCTCAGGGGGGGGGGGGCCGCAGCGTCGCCGGGACCCCGTCCCCCTCCCCGACCGTGCTCACCTTCCTGCCTGAAGAGCTGGGTGCGGGCAGGCTGCCCACCGAGCCCCGAGCTCCGGGGGGTCTCCTGCCCCCCACGCCGCGGGGACGGCCCCGGGCTGCTGGGCTTCGTGGGGGAGGCTGGGGGGTCCCCGAAAAGCAAGCGGCGGCCCTGGTTCTCCTTGCTGCGCTTGGCTGGGGAGCAGGGCAGGGCGCGGGGGACGTTGCAGAGGTTGTCGTCACCTGCGGAGGAGATGGGTCAGCGGAGCGGTAACCGGCATCGCTCTCCCTGGGGGGACGCTTCGCGCTTCAGCCCCCCCAGGCCCCGCGGGAGCAGCTTTTCCTCGCGAAACGGGGGGGAAGCCGCAAACCAGATGTGCGAGGGACGGGATGGAGCTGGGTCCAGCCGCCTGCCCCAGCCCCGCCGGGGCGAGGTCCCAGCCCCACTTTTGGGAACGGGATGCCCCCCCACATCCTCCCCGGGGGGTCCCAGGGCAGGGGGCAGCGCGGGGGGGGGGGGGGGCTCACCCAGGCGCTTGCGGGGGCTCAGGGGCAGCGCTTTGGTCCGGGCCGAGCGTGTGGCAGAGGCCGCCCGGCCGGGCTCGGCGGGGCCCGAGGCCCCGGGGCAGGGTGAGAGCCGCGGGGCGGGGGCCTCGGGGCTGGCGGGGTCGGGGCCGCGCTTGGCCGGGGGGGCGGCGAGGCGGCGGGCGCTCCTCCTGCGGGGGAAGCCGATGGTGGGCTGGGGCTGGGGGCTGCTGCTGGCCATGGCGGGGGGGCCTGCGAATGGAAGGGGGACACCGGTCAGGCGGGGAGACCCCCCCAGCCCCGCAGCTCCCGGTCGCCCACTACCCCCCCCCCCCCCCCCCAACCCCCGCCCGCGCCCCCGCCCCCCATATCGGCCTGCTCTGCCCCACGGCCCTGTCCCAATCTCCGCTCCCGACACCCCCCCCCCATGTCCCCCCATCCCCTCCACCCCACCCCAATGTCCCCCCATCCCCTCCACCCCCCCCCCCCCGCGCCCCCTCCCGCCGCCACCCACCTTCTCGCGCCAACTCAGCCCCAGCACCGCACTTCCCGCCACCAGGCCGAGCCGGCTCCGCCCCCTCCTCCCCATTGGCTGGGCCGCCCGCCAATCGCAAGATCCCGCGCCAAGCGCCGCGGCCGGAGGAGGGGACGGCCGCCGAGCAGCCAATAGGCGCCGGCGCTCGAAGCCTGCGCGGAGGTGTAGTGCGCGGCGCGCGAGGTATGCTGGGAGTTGTAGTCCGCGGGGAGGTGCTGAGGCCTCGCTGTGCTCCCATGCCCCCGATCCCGCCTTCCCAGTGGTCCCAGTGCCACCAGCCCTGCTCCCAGCACCCCCCACCCTGCCTTCTCAGCGCCTCCCTGTACCGGCCTTGCTGCAGGCCTGACCGCCCCCTCCCCGGGGCCATAAGCCACCCCCCAAAAGAGGAGAGGGGTCCCTGGGGAGGCACCGAGCCCCCCCCCCCCCCCCCCCAACCAGTGCCCTTGAAGAGACGTGCATCTTTATTACTTTTATTTAAATGCAGTTTCAAGCTCCTCGGTTTTTCTCGTGTTCCCTCTTAAAACAGCCCCTCGCCCCCCGGGGAGGGGCAGCCAGCGCTCGGGAGAACCTTTTTTTACCTTTATTTAAACCAAAGGGCAGCACTGGGGCGGGGGGGAGGGGGGGGCTCACCCTCCAGCGAAACCCACCCCAAGCCTCCCTGGCCCCGAGCGCTGCCTGGCTCCAGCCTCACCAGGGAAAGGGTCCATCTTCGTTAAAAAAAGAAAACCAAACAAAATAACCCCCCAAAACAGTTAGAGGGGAGGGTTTAGTACACCCGCAGCGAGCCCACCTTCCTCCTATCGTACAAGCTTTTTACAACGTACAAAATAGATCAGTAACTACAGTTAATGGCCAGCCCACCCCGGTGCTGTGAGTAAATACAGTGAAACCAGCCCGGTACCAACAGTCGGACAGGGTAGTGTGTAAGGCAAAACGGCAGCCGGAGCCCCCCCGGCGCGGGGGCCGTGGCCCCGGGTCCCTCCCCACGCTCCCCCCTGCCACATAAGAAACAGAACGAACGACACCCCTCCCCCCCCCCGGTAACGGCACCCCTCGGTTTCCTCCACGGACAATTAGTGTCTTCCCGTTAAAATGCTCTAGTTTGGTAATTTAGCGTTAAAACCCAGGCTGCCGCCGCCAGGCGCCTCCTCGCCCCATCAAAACCCAGCGGTGCGAAAAGCCGTTGGCTGCGGCGCTTTGGGGGATATCGGGGACGTCCCCCCGCAGGAGCGGGGGGGGGGAGGGGGGGTGGGTTTCCCCCCCACCCAGCCGCCCCGCAGCCCCCAGCCCCTGCCCAGCGCCGTCGGGGTCTCCCCGGATGGTCCCGCTTGCCCCCCGCTCCTCCACTGGCTCCTGTGCAAAAAAGCAATCAGCTGCGCCGGGGTAACGAGGCTCTGCCGGCCTGGCCCGGCTCCCCGCTCGCTCCACCGCCGGCGCAGCCGGTGATCACGCAGCGCGTCCATCTCCTGCCCTACCCCGGCTCCTCTCCAAGCCCTCGCTCTGCCCCGGCCCCGAGGAATCGGGCCACCGAGCCACCTCCGGTCCCAACAGCCGGCCACACACGGCTCGGCGTCCGCCCCAAGTCCTCGTGCCCGGCTCCCAGGCTGCGGCCGGACACACGGTCCCGGCTCGACCCGGGATCTGCGACGAGCAAGGAGGAAAGGACCCATCCGGGCTTGCCAGCAAGGTCACCGAGTCCCGTGGGAGATGCATAGATGAGGGTGGGCTGGTGGAGAGAGCTGGGCTGGGGGTATCTGCTCGTCCTGGCGCAGCTCGGAAAGCCAAAGACGCTGGGAGTTTCTCATGCAGGATCCTGGGGGGCAGGGAGGTGGGGAGGGTCCGTCTGAGGAAGGGGAAGGAGGTCCGTCTCTCCGCTCAGGAACAATCCGCCTGCGCAGCCCGCTTTCACCTGGGGATGGGGGGCAGAGGGGGGGCCCCACGCGTAGCTGCAAGACAAGAAAGCCTGTTGAAACCAGAACTCGCACGGAGACGGCTGGCACGGCGTGCCCCGCGCTGCTGGCACGCACCGGCCTGGCTGCTCCCCCAGCCACCTGCATGGGTTCAGCGGATCGCCGCCCCGGTGCTCCGCAGAGCGGGATCTGGCACGTCTGCTTTCCCTCCTCCGCACCCCCGCGCCAGCTGCCCCCCCCCCGCTCCCGTACTCCCCGCAGAGATCTGGAGTCTGAGATTTGTGACTCGAAGCAGCCGCTGCAGCACGCATGGAAAGCTCAGGGCTTTTCAAATCCACATTAAACATTCATCGCTCTAAAAATAAACGAGCATCCCATTCTCCCCGGAGTCTCCTCCGGGATCCGCAGGGCTGACGCGCGGCAGCGGCGCAGCAAGGGCACTTTGTGCTGTGCTGGCAGCGCCGGGTCCGAGTGCCGCTGCTCAGGGCCCCGTGGTCGGGCTCGTCCCGGGAGGCGAAGGGGCTTTTTACCCCCCCAGCCCCTGCCCAACGCCGGCTTCAGCCACGGGGCCGGCTGCTGGGGTCCTTCTGTAACCGCTCCAGCACCAAAGGCCCTCAGCGCAGGTGGGAACAAGCCCTGCGGCGTTTCTCTGCACTGGTTCAGCAGGCAAAAGAGGGGGCAGGCGGGACGGGACACCCGCACGGCCCAAATCCTCGGGGCCCACCCGCCTCCCCCAACCGCAGCAGGCTGCCTTCGGGGCTGGGCACCCCGGGGAGAGCACGCAGGCCCCGAGGCAACGCTGCTGCACAGAGGAGGACGCGGATCGTCCGGGGCGGCTCACGCCAGCCCCTGCACAAACCACCCTGAGCGGGGACAAACAGGACAGCGGACGGCCACGGCTGCGCTGCCGTCACCTCCTGCCACCCTCGAGAGCGCAGGAGGGGAGCCAGGTCACGCAGGACAGCAGGACACCACCTCCTCCTCCTCCCTTACCTCTGTTTGTTTTGCTGGGGTAGATTCTCTGGAAGTATTTATATTCTTCTGGGGCTGGGAAGTCTTCGACAGGATGAAAGGAGTATTTGGATTCAAAGTCATCTGCAGAGAAGGGGGAAAACGGGCAGGTCAGGGAGGGTGGCTCGGGATGAGCACAGCTAAAACCAAAGGGCCCCAGCTCCAGCCCGCCCCGGGAGAGCAGCAGCCGCTGCGAGTGCAGACCCTCGCCCGGGGCCCCGCTCACCCAGGAACGCTCTGACGGTGGAGATGGAGTCCCGGTGCCCGTTCCGCACTGGCGGTGGCGGCGGCGGCGGCCCAGCCGGCGTCCTCGTGGGTGGCGGCGGCGGCTTCCCTCGGCTTGGGGGCTCGGCAGAGCCGTGCAGTCTGTAGGGGGGTGGAGGCGGGGGGGCGTCACGCCCCCCGTTTCGCAGCATCGGCGGAGGGGGCGGTGGGGCTGCAAGGAGAGCTGGGTCAGCACCGGCACAGCCCACCGCAGCCTGCCAAGGCACGGCATCCCCAGGGCAAACCCTCCCTCCGGCAGCAGGGCCAAGGACATCCTCCGAGGTAGCTTTCCAGGCCAGCTGCTGAGCCAGACCGCACCAGCGGCCAGCGTGGCCGGCCCAGGGATGCTCCTACGCGCGCCCAGCAGAGATTTCCTGCTCGTTCCTGACATCTGCGTTCCTCCTCCTCAGCTGCAGCGGAGGGAACCGGCCAGCCCGCTCCCTTCCAGCTCACCGCCCACCCTCAGTGGGGCTGCTCCAGCCCCTGCACGCTCCCAGCCCGCAGCCGGACCCAGGTCACCCTCTGCACGAGAGGAGATCCGAGGAGCAGCTACGAGCCCGCACACGTGAGGGTTTGAGGGCAGCAGCTCCACGTGGAGACAAGATGCTGCCTGCCAGGGCTGGGAAGGCACGTCCGCACTGCCACCGAGGCAGCGACAGGACCCACGGCCCCTCCAACCCACCTCTTGCTCCTGCCCAGCCTCCCACGGATGCACAGTGGCAGTTCATGCTCCTCATTAGGCTAATTACACACAGCCTAACAGAGCAGATCCCCAGCCGTAACTCAAAGGAAGGATTCTGGCAAGGCCGGAAGGACAGAGCGGCTTGGCAGGGGACCAGGCGGGAGCTGCGGTCTGGACGCAGAGCCCAGGAGTGCGCGGGGGGGGCACCAGGGCGAAGCCATGGCCACTCCCGGCAGCGGGGACACGCTCGCGCCCGGCTCCGTGTGCACAGGGGGAACGGCGAGTGGTTTTCACCAAGCCACCCCTTCAAAGGGTGCCCGACACCAAAACCCCAATCCCTGCACCGGCGGCGACAGAGCATTCGTCGCCAGCTGTGCTCTGAACCACGCAGCACCGAAACCATCCCAGGGGGGCAGGACGGTTCCCGAGGGCTGCGCGAGGGTGTACGGCTGCGCCGCCGAGGGAGAGGCTTCTCCCTGCTCTGCCGCAGCTTTTTGTCACCGCCCCGGTGACATTTGGGAAGCTCAGGGGAGCACCATAGGCAGCTCTGGCTCCACCGTGTTCTCACCTCCCACCCCAGGAGGACGCATCATCCTCACAGGCAGGAGCTGCCCAGCTGCAACCCGCTGCCAACATCAGGTGTGAAAGGAACTGAATAAACAGAGGACAGGACCAGGGACACGTATTGAAGGTGACAGGCCAGCTACTGCCCCTGGCTCAACCCCTCCACCAACTGCCACGTGCAGGGGAAGCCTCGCTGCACCCCGGTGCTGGCTCTTCCCCCGGCATCTCCTACCAGCCACCAAACACCCCACGGGCAGGCGGCCACAGCCCGACCCACCACGGCCGCTCCCAGGCGTGAAGGAGCCGGGCCCAGCAGAGCAAACGGTTCTTACCTGCTCCCCGGCTGGGGGGGTCTCTGGCCGGCGGAGGGGGGCGACTGCTCTGAAGAGACGGGGAGGATGAAACAGGCGGCGGCGGCGCAAGACCCCGCAAGGGGCCCGGCGTCTTCCTGTGCAAGGAGTTGTGTCTCTGCGGCAGCTCCGGGGCGGACTCGTTGATGGGGCTGGAAGGGCCGTTGGGGACACCGGGGGGTTGCCGATAAGGGGGCGGCGGGGGGGCGAGAGACTGGCCCTGAGCCCCCGACCCCGTTCGGATACTGACTGGGGAGGGAGGGGGCTTGATGGGTGGTGGGGCGGGGGGTCCGTCCCTGCTCACGGGCAGTCGCTGTCCCGGGGTGGGCGGCAGGGGCTTCTCCCGGTTGTAGGAAGAGACCTTGGTGCCGTGCGCCGGAGGGGGGGCAGGAGGTGCGGTGGCACGGCGTCCCGGCGGGGGAGGCGGCGGGGCGGACGAGCTGTGCTTCATGCCAGTGCTGCCGGCGGTGTTGGGCCGGGAGAGGTCCGGCAGGGAGGGCCTCTGCGTGCGCGGCAGCTCCGGGGGAGAGGCCCGGCTGTTGTCAGCATCATCTTGAGGTCGGGTGTTGCTCGCCGGCACCGGGGGCCTGGGGGCGGCCGCTCTGGAGCCGGGGACTTGCAGGGTTTGCTTACTGGAGCTGTCTGCGGTGAAGGAAAGCAGAGTGACTGGCCAGGCACGGCACAGGCCCGAGAGTCAGCAAGAGCGACGTGCGGCGCATCGTCCCCGAGCCTGCGCAGAGCGCGGGGCAGCCTGCCCGCTCGGCCGAGGAGGGCCAGACCACGGGGAACGCTGTCTGGCACAGGCAGGGAGCTGGCACCGCGCTCAGCCACACACGGCTCCTCTCTCACCACTGCTATTCACTCTCTGGCTTGCTGGAAGGCAGGTTGCCACAGAAAATAGCAGAGAGAAACATTCAACAACACACACGACTCTCAGGCCCTCCGAGGAGGTTTGCATCGTGGGACGCTGTGGCACGGAAAGAAGGCAGCTTGCCTGCAGCCACACGTGGAGTGTTGATTTGGGGTCCCTGCCTCTAACCAGCTGAAATCTCCAGGTGAACGTGGCAAGATCCTCAACCCTCTCCTGCTCAGGGACCTCCCCAGGGAACCCCCACGCAAACCACAGTCAGACGGCCATTACCTGAGCTGTCCTTCCCTCCCACGGGTCTGAGCTTGGGCACACCGCCTTGGAAGAGGCCACCCTTCGGCTGGATCGCAGCTGAGCTGGAGCTGTAGCTGCTGCTGCCACTGCCCTTGGGCTCTGAAAGGAGGCAGAGAGGTTAAGCCTGGTATTATCAGCTCCTCCAACGAGGAGCCACTGGAAACCAGACAGGTAAGAGCCCAGAAGCCATCCCGAAGGGCACAGCAGGACCCAGCATGGGGCTGAGTGCCTCCTGGGGACAGGCCAGGCAGGTACTCACTCTCTAGGATTGGTGCACTCCGGTCGTTGATTTGTGTCACTTTCTTTAGCTTGGTCCCTTTACAGATGTCCTGCAGGAGGGCCCCACGGCCCCGCTGCTCCTCTCGGCTCAGTTTCGGTGGCTCTGTGTTCGCCTGAAGACAAGAAGCAGCTTAGCAGGAGCTCACCCGTGCAGACCGATACCCCGACGCACAGAGCAGGCACAGCCCAACTCCACCTTCCCAATTCTCCTCCGCTGAGCCCAGAGGCACCCCCATCTCCTGCCAGCAAACAGCCTTCTCCAGGGGCTCTCTTCCAGACGGAGTGACGGGGCTGCCCCAGGAGGTTACGCGGCCATCCCACAGGGCAAGGCCGAGACCCTGTCCTACCTAGACCCAAGGCACAGCTCAGTTACAGCCATGTGCGAGATCCCCTGCTCTCCCCCCCCGAGCCACAGTGGAGCAGAAGACGCTAATGCAAAAAATAATAAAAAAAACCCCTCAGGCAGCCCCTTTCACGTACAGACTCTGCTGCAAGGGAAACTGAGGCACAGCCCATGGGTCACCCGAAGCTCTCGTAGGCTGGACTCGAGAAGGTCCAGAGACAACACAGGGGCCCCTGGCAAGTAGCACCATGCGGAGACAGGCCACCTCCCAACCCTACAACCAGCCAGGCCACCGGGCAGCGAGAAGACCCCTACCTGACTGAAGGTGGGAGGCGGCGGGGGGCCAGGCGGTGGCGGCGGGGGAGGAGGGATCGGCATCGTGGCCCGGCTCCCGGTCGCTCCGGCTGCTCAGTGCTGGGGGCAAGCCTGGTCACTCATGCCTGCGGGAAGGGAGGAAGCAGTCAGGGACTGGAGGGGAAAGCTGGCAAGCCAGCCACGGAGAAACATGGCCCCGGGCTAGCATGTTGGTACCCCGTGCCTGGAGCTCCCCGCACGGGGCAGAGGCTGGGGCTGCCCTCCCACAGCTGGCGCAAAAGGGCTGCCGGGTTCTCCCAACACCCGGGAGCAGCAGGTCCCAGCGGTGGGAGCCAGCACGACTCCCCGCCCCAAATCACCAGGGCTCCCACGCCAGCGCAGAGCCTGCAGGTGAAACCCAGGACATTTTTCACGCGACCACCTCGCTCAGCAGAGAAGACCCAGCCAAGCTAATCCTGCGCCATCAATCCAGCTCCTTCATCTGCAGCCGCTGCTCACGCAGAAGCGCGACAGGAGGCCAAAGCCTACAGCCCGTCAGCAGGCACCGCGGCCAGCCCTGGCACGCGTCCCCAGCAGGCCCCTCCAGCCACGAACGCCGTTAAATCTGCCAGACGGATCACCGAGCAGAAGGCAGACGAAGCGGCACAGTGCTGTCCTGTGGCTCGCACAAGGAGAGACGCTCCCGTCCCCAAACAGCCCTGACAGATAAGGCAGATTTTCCAAACCACTCGGATCCTACTTTGACAACCTCCCAACACTCTGAAGGCTGTCTGCGTCCCACTCCATTTACACAACTCCAAAGCCTCCCTTGAAGCTGTCCGAGCCGGCAGCAAAACAAGCCTTCCCAACACGGATCTGATTACATTTCAATCCATCTCATTACAAGCCCAAAACAAATCCATCCCGCACCACGGCTTACCCAGAACGGCTCCCAGCCACACCAGCGCTCACCGGTGGGGCTCCGCAGAGCCCAGCAGCTCTGGTCGGCACTGGAGACTGAGCACGGAGGAAGCGGGAACAGGAAGAAGAGCCTGAATCACCAGGAGATCACAGGACGGGCCCCTGGCAGGCTCGTGCCTCTGACAGCAGCGCGCAGGTAGGGCCGTCCCGGCAGCAGCGGCTCAGGGAATAGGAATGCAATGACTGGAGGCCTCACTCGCCACCCCGGGAGTTTCGGGTGCTCGGGGCAGACCGAGAGGCAGGGGATAAATGCCCCTCTCCGGGCCACAGATGTCTTTCCCCCAGGAAAACCTGTTCCTTAACCATTGAAGGGGACCACAATGCCAACACCAGGTTGAACAGGATAGTTTCACACCTGAAGCTTCCGACTTCTGATCCCTGACCTCCAGGGCAAGCGACCAGGGAGGTCACAGATATATCCACCACGACAGTGAAAGTTTCTTTAAGACCCAGGCACTGAAACCCAGGTGCCCATGACCTTTGAAATGGTTTGTATCAGGTATTAAAATCCAGATCCGTTCCGAGACTCACTTTTGACCAGATAAACTACAATTTACTAATGCCACGGTCCATGGAGGCCAGGATAAGACCAGGTCCGTCCTCACATGTCAGACATTACCACTCCCTGTCACAGCAGAGGTCTGAGAACAGGAAAAACGGACCAGCAGCATCGTTGTGATGCCAGCGGCTCCCCTGCCCTCAAGCAAACCACCAGCTCCCTGCGGTTCAGGAAAATAAATAAATAACTCGCCTTTTAATTAAAAGCAGCTCTTCTACCGAGTGAGAAACTTCCCAACTACAGACACCCTCATTGCAAAGATGTTCCTCCCTCTGTCTTCTGGTGTTTTCTAAGTCACTCGAGATCTCACATTCTCTGGTGGCACCTGCCACACCTCTGCAGAGCCAGAGAACGGCCCGAGCTTGAACCCGCTGTGACTCAGTGGGTCCTCGTCCACCTCACCGGGGCAGCAACCTCACTCCTGCCTCTCAGAAATGCACCTTCCCCTGACACACGCAGCGTTACTTTGCTCCGGACTGAGCTGGAAGCCTCACACAGAAGAGCCAACGTCCGGCAATTTCTCCTTCAGCCCCTTGTGCCACCAGTCCCACCATACCGGGACGCTCCGCAGACTGGAACGAAGCCTGGCAAACCCATTCAGCCTGCACCTTTCCCACCGAAGCAAGATCAGAGATGGCTCATAACGTGCTCGCCTGGGACCTGCCGGCGCTGCCAGGACGTGTTGCAACAGGAGCGCTTTTCCCCTGTGCTCCTTCCCACCCCGCAGCGGGATCGCAGGGCTGGGACGGCGCAAGCTGCTGCCAGGGCAGAGCGTGATGTCAGGGGGACGGCGTGACAGCATCGCGGCAGGAGGGGACAGGCAGGAGAGCCCTGGCCTTGTATGAACGCCGGCAGCTGGAGGTAATTAGCAGAGATACAGCTGAGAAACATGCCAGGTAATGAGACTCCTGACTCGCTCTCATGTGTCACAGGCCTGAGCCAGCACAGGAGCGGTGCCAGTGCTGCGGGCCGTCACCTCCGCTCCCGACCCACGGGAACAGAAACACCCACATCACCTCCCTGTTACGCTCCTGCTCCAGCTGGTTACTCACAGGGTGACGTTTCCCACCCAGCTCTGCACCTCGACAGCACTTGGGGTCACAGGAGCCCCTTCAGATACTCCCACGACAGGGACACGCTGCCTCACCGTATGCAGATGGATGGACGGGGGTTTGTCGGCTGTCAGAATACAAGTCAGTGCCATCTCTGCAAGGGAAGCACGCTGTTTGGGTACCCCCGTTTGCCCTGCTGCCTCCCCATGTAGGCCCTGCGTCAGGCGGAGCGGCTACGGACAATCCCACAGTGACATTACCTCCCATAAGCACAGCCAGAGAGAAGAGGGGTATTTCTACAAAGAAAACCGTGAGTCATTATCTCCCCATATCTAACATGCCCTTAAAACTAGTGCTGCACCGAAACCTGCATTCAGATAAAGACTCTGACCTAGAAGAGCGAGAGAGGAGGGGAGAGATGAGTTTAAGCTAAAGCAGCTTGAGGATAAACTGGAGCTGAATTCCCGAAAAACAGGTCATTTCGTTTCAGCACACGGCCCCGTTCAGGTTGCGGATTAACAGCAAAGGTCACATTGAAAAACCAAAATCAAGAGGCACGGAAGTCGGCAATGGTGGCTGCTGATTATTTCATACCATGAGAAAAGCAGAGATCTCTGGGTGGGAATGCTGGAGTGATCCGTGTCTGTCTTTAAAATGAAGCCTAGATCTTTAATATTCGTGAAGACAGACACAGCTGATAAAGATTAGGGAGACACAAGCTAAATCCTCCAAGAAACAAAAAAAAAGGGGGGGTGTCTCCCAGCACTGCTTACCACCCCTTAATGTCTGGCGTATGCCTTACGGAAACCATGCCCTTTGAAACAATGCCGCTCAGACAGCCGACTTCTCTGCATTTCTTCTCCTTTGTTCTTCGTTACCAGGGATCCTTTCACCAAGCCAGATCTGAGCCTCCGAGAGCTCCATATGCTGCGGCGGCAGCTCACTGTGCTTGCAGGGAAAGTGGTTTGAAAGACCTGAATCAGGGCAGCGAGAGAGACACCCACTAGATCAAAGCGCAGAGGAGAGCTCGTCTTCGGTTAAGCCAGGAGGGGCAGGTTTGCACTTTAGGTTTCCTTTTAAAATAAAAAAAAAAACAAAAACCAAGAAAGCTGTGAGAAAACCGAGAGGAAGACAACGTGTGAAAAGCTATCACTTTGGAGGAGAGTTCACTGAAATCGAGGTGACCCTGCAGAAAGCTTCTTCCAGAGCTGCTGCTCAGCAGCCAGGCTGGACCCCACCATCACCACAGCACCCATTTTGGGGCAGTCCTGCAGCATTTCGAATCAGGCCTCCCCTGCCAACGCTGGGTTCAAAACACTATTAAAACCCAAAAACGTTACACTCAGCAACCCCCCTCTCTCCTGTAAAACAGCTGAATTAGCCAGATCTGGCCTGGACAGGACTACACACCACGTTTTTCAGGCGTTTTTCAAGTCCCCGTTTGCCATGATGGGAAATGAAATGCCTTCTCCAGCAAGCAGCCCTGGATTCTGCTCATCCCTCGGGGGGGGGGGGGTGGTGGTGGTGTTTGCTTTTTTAGCAGGACAGGCAGCAGTGACCTTCAGACGCCATAAGCACGTTTCCTCGCTTTTCAGGGGGATTTGGGCGCCGTGGCAGATTTGTATTTCACAGCTACGCTCGCTGCGGCGGCGAGCCTGCATTTGCAAACCCGAGATGAAGCGCTTCATCCTCAGGGAGGCAGCGGCTTTGAACTGCAGATCAAGAGGAATTTCCAGCCCTCTGATGTCGGCTGCAGAATGCGGCTGCACCGGTTTGGGGACGACTTCCAAGGCTGGACCTCTCAAACACCCTCCCTCCCACCCCCGCCTCGCAGGGCACCTTTATCTTCCACCTCTTCCCATCCAAACCTTCAGTTACCCTGAGCGCAGCCCTTCCAAATTCAGAGCCTGTCCTCCAAAGCCTGACATTTCTGCCCGTTCCTGAGGAGCGAGGGCTTCGGCAGCGCTGAAGATGCGACATAAATAATTTATCCTGAAAGGCAGCCATCGCAGGATTTAAGGTCATTCAGGCTTTTAAAATCGTATCAGCATGCTTTAAGAGAGTGAGCTGCCATCTCGATTTGGAGCGTCTCAAAGAGCCGGTGCATCTCTGCGTGCAGACAGACAGACACACTCCAGCCCCGCGGGACTCAGACGTTCACTGTGAATTATTAACAACCCACGGTCACTGACAATGCATTTTTAACAAAACCCTGAACACAAAAGTTTCTAACGCCTCGGGGCTGAATTCCACAGCCCTCGGTGGAGCCACAGCTTCCCCATCCCTGACCACGGGACCCCAGAGCCAGGCCGTCCTTTAGCAGCTTTCCACAGAGCTCAGCTCGGTTCACTTGGCGGAGGAAACCTTTAATCAGTAGCAAGGAATCATGTCCTGACATTAGGGGCTGGAGCAAAGCGAAGAGCAGGAAAAGCCCGTCCCAGGAGGGCCCGCAGACTTCCCTGCCTCTCCCCGTCCCATGTGCCAGGCGAGAAGGGAAAGGAAGCCGGGGAGGGAGAGGTGGCACATGAGGGGACCGGGCAGGAACCGCTCTGAACCACCGCTCTTCTCCGACGGACATCTCCGATTGTTCCAGCGGGAGGAAACAGAGGGAGACACAGGGACTTCCCGACTGCTTCAACGGTGACCCACGGCTGGGAATAACGTGCTGCACGGCCCACGCCTCGCAGAGAACAATACACCGCTGAATGCAAAGCAGCTCCCGAGCCTGGTGGTGTTAGTCTAGAGGTCAGATTAAAATGCCTTTTTATCAACTGCCAACAATGCACCGTCCCCTTCACCGCGGGCTCCAACACCGTCTGTGCATTTAGAGCAAATGAAGCCTGCACGCTGGAGCCAACAGAGCCGGGAGCTCCTTGAGGCACAAGGGGAGCAAGGAAAATATTGGTGGCCCCAGGCTGCTCCGAGCAGGACGGGGAGCAGAAAAGGGCTCCAGCCACCTCCGAGAGCCTTTTAAAGCCCCCCAGTAGTGCCGGGGCCCAGTCATGCAGGGCTCGTTTAAAGGCAGGCACTAACGAGCCGTGTCTAAGGCTCTCTGCACAGCGGACCCAGCACAGCGTCAATCTTTGGTCTCCACCAGGCTGCGGCTGAGGTGCTACAAGCGAAGAGCAAGGAACACCGAACGAACCCGCAGCTCTTCCGACCGTCACTCAAAACCGACGGCGCGCAAAGTTATTTGTAAAACAGCACCAGACGCTCCACAGCGCAGAGCTTATGGCACCGGCGGCCTTACACGGGAGCAAGCAACCAGTCTCCAGCTCCAGCCTGCCACCCTGAGTTGACGCCGTCAGCTGCCGCAGCGTCTGCCGACGCAGGTCTGAGTCACGAGGCAGGGACAGCAAAATGCCCAGGTGAAACTCTCTGCCAAAAAAAGCACATTAATTGGAGGGGGCCCTCGCTGAAGGCCACGCTTTCAAATCAAACCCCTGCGTCAAGCTTTTCTCCCAGACTCACCCCAATATCCGAGTGGTTGGCAACAAGCCGACCCACCCTCTCGGCAGAAGCGATGCCAGGCCGATGCTGAAGGTCTGACATTTCTGGGTCTTCCCCCTCTGCCCTTCGGGAGCAGCAGCCCTGCCCTGGTGCGTGGGCCCAACAGGCAGCATCTCCGCAAGAGATCACTGCGCCACGAGACCAAACGGGCTGTTGCCGGTGCTTTAGGAAAAAAGCCAGTGGTCTGCCCAGTGCCCCGGCCCCCACCCAGAGAGTTCAGTTACAACCGTGGAAAAAAAAAAAAAATCTGTTGAAAACCCATGAGCTACACACACACACACTGCCTGGAGGTCCGCTCTTCTCAGGAGCCTGGACGGAGAATAACTGTGCCTTTAAAATACTGCAGGACTGGTTCCAGCTTAAACCCCTGTACCAGCCTCCGCCTGCTTTAAGCAGAGTGCTTAAACACGCCGGAGACCCCGCAGTGCCCCTGCAGCGGCATCCCTCCCGCTCGGCCTGCAGCCCTTCAGCACCTTCACCCAGCAAGGCAGCGCCCAGCGCCGGGTTGGTCTCCCCTGCCCTGGCCAGGAGCCTCCAGGACAGACAGCCCCCCATGCCCCCCGTTGGGGTCTCTCCCACCTCCTGCCAGGCATCCGTGACGCTCCCTCCCTCTTCCTCTGCTGACGGGGCTTTTGGGGAGGCTGAGGACAGAGACCTCCAGCTCTGGTCCCTTTTGCCACTCCTCTGCTGCAGGCCAGAGGCGCTGGGGCTCTGCCTGCTCGCCAGCCTCCCGTACCGACTCTTTTGCAAGAGCTGCTCTGAGCCCGGCTGCGGGAAGCAGCCCTGAAGGAGACGAGTAGAGCTGGGCTGGAGCGCGAGGTCTCCTGCTGTTCCATGAAACTCGGCCAAGTATTCTCAGGGTTTTCCTAGGCAAAGGCCAAGCAGAGATGCGCCAATTCGCAATCCAGAATACACAGGACAAATAACCGAGGCAGAGTGCAAGTCACTGGGCGCTGTCAGGAGGTGCCTGCTGGAAGGGCACAGTCCCTGCCGCAGAATAAAGTCACCCCGAACCACCTCAAAGCCGCAACGGCCTCACAGAAAGGAAGCAGCCACTTGGAAAACCATCGCTGACTGCTTCTAAAAAAGAAACGTATCTCTCCTCTAACCAGGTTTGCACTCAGAGTCATTAGGAGAAAATTTACAAGCTACCATAGAATACCCAGCACTTAAGTGTTATTTTGGGACACACATACACGCTTGATGTTTGTGCAAGATCCTAAAGCTACAGAAACCTTACAAACAGGGCTGATCCATGCCACGGGATCGACAGGACAGCTTACGGCAAGCGGAGCCCTTGCTGGGGCAGGGGGCCGAAGGTGGCGAGGGCCCGGCCCCACCGGCCTTCGCTGCGACAGCCGCAGCTGCAGGAGGTGTAAGAGCGCGAAGGAAGTGCCTGTGTTAATGCCAAGGGAAAACCAAGCCAAGCCCCGTCAGAGCGAGTTCTCCGCACAGTCAGATCCACACTCGGCTGCTTTTCAGGTCGGAAGGTGCCAAGAACACACTGCAAATTTACAGTCGGCGCAGAGGGAGAGGAGGGCTGGCTTTGAGACATGGTCTAGTAACAGGGTGTGACAGATGGAGAGACTCAGCGATGGGGTCGGACGGTCCTTGCAGATGCAACCCTGTCGCTCCCACGCAAAGTCACAAGCACCTTGAGGTCTCCAACCCAGACTCCAGCCCAGGCGAGGGAAGATTTAAGCCGCACACCTCCAGGAGGAAACACTGCTGGCCGCGCAGGGAAGGTGCCCGGCTGCTTTGGCAAAAGCAGAGACAGGTCCTGGGCCCAAGCAAGCACAGCATGCAATGCTGCAGGAGCACCACGGCAGCAGGTCAGACCTGACAAGGACGCTCAAGCGCAGCGGCACCAAATCCCAGCACGCAGCACCCCGGGGCGCAGGGCCCGGCACGACACCCACATCTCCCCATGGCTCAGACTGCCCGGGGGCCAACGCTGTGAGCGAGCTCTGCCGAGCAGCATTTGCAACTCACCTCAGCTGCTCCTGCTGGAAAGGGGAAGGCAGAGCTCCCTGCAAACCTCTGCACCCGCTCTGCAGCTTCTCCCCTTTCCCTGTGAGCATCCCTCCGGAGCTGCCTCCTCCCCCGGGGCTGCCAGAGGGAGAGACTGCGCCCAGGGCTGCCGTGGCTCCGGCTGGTGCAGCCAGTCCTGCCGAGCAGCAGGAATTTCTACGGTTATGGTATTGCATGTGGGAGACACCAGAGGAAGGAAGGGGAACGGGGATGGGCCAAAGGAAGCAGAGAGACATCTGAGCCCCAGCACCAGGCCAGGGCACGGAGCTCCACGGCCTCTGTGCTGCAAGAGACCCCGCAGCAGGTTTCGGCTCCCACTGCCACAGCCCCCCTGAGGCCGGTGACGAAGAAGCCGGCTCAGCTCTGGAAAAGACCGTTTAATTTTTGAACCAACCTTGTAACATCAGAACGAGGAGCAAGACCCGGGAGCTGCGCTCGTTCCAGAGCTGCCCTGGCAAAGCCAGCAGGAGAAACCCAACACGCTCAGCCCCTCGTTAGGAGGGCATTTTCCCCCTCTCCCTCCTCCCACCTTTGCTTCCCAGCAGAAAGCTACTTCTTTGGCAGAGCAAATCTGCCTTCCTTCCAAGCAGCCAGATGTAAGTAAGTAGGTCAGACAAGGACCAGAGCGCCTCGACAACAGCACTTTAAAGCAAAGCAAAGTGGGAAGCGAGCCCTGACCTGGAACGTGCCCCGTCACCTTGGCGCTGGAGGAGGGGGGGGGGGGGCCGGCATGCCTCACCTCGGAGGTAACGCGTTCAGCAAGAGCAGAAAATCCAACAGCAGCAGAGTGCCACTCTGCACGGTGACTTTCGTGTCAGGGTCTAATACCCTGCAGCCACAGCAGCCAAAAGCTTTGCAGCCTCGCACGTCTGCGGCACCAGCCGGCCTGCCACGGTGCGGAACCGCAGACCTACTTTTAGTGGCAAATACTCACTCAAACACACCCAGTTCACTGGGAAGGGAGGCAGAGGGACGGGCAGCGGTGGTAATGGTGGCACCGGTCAGCCACACTCCCCTCTGTGCCATGCTCATGTCTCAGTGCCGGGTACAACACATGCTCTAGATGGCACCGGCTTGGCACGCCACGGCCAACAGCTCCCGTTTGTTCGGGCGGGATGAAGCCAAGCCCTCCCTCACCCCCCACGGCACAAAGAGAAGTCTGTGCTCCCGGCCCCGGAGCAGCCATGGGAAAACAGGCTCTGCCTTTGCATTCCAGCAACACAGCGCGGCTGCGAGCGGGAGAGCTGCCGTGCCGCCGCCTGGCAGCACCCATCGGTGGGGAGCGTGGCCGCTGTCACACGAGGCGCAAAGAGGGGACATCTGCCGGGGGGGCTCGGCTGAAGCAGCGGTGCCGAAACACCTTGGGGACACGACACACTCGGTAAGCTGAGACAGGCAGGAATGAAGGCAGGCAGCCGAGCTGTGAAAAGCAGAGGATGCGCTCGCCAGGTAGCTTTGCCCCGAAGAGCACGTCCGAGACGGAGCTGGGCGGATTCACACTTCATCTGCAAACAGAGCCGACTCCTTCGGCAGCGGGGACGGGAGTCAGGTCAGATTAAATCCTCTCTGCCAGCCGTCAGCGGGGTAGTGACACTCCACACCAGAGATCAGGCCAGGCCAGAGCAACCCGGGCGGACACCCGTCTGCAGCCAAGTCTGCCAAAGGTAAAACGGGGCCAATTTGGGATGGCGGCACCTCTCCAAGGGCTCCTGCTCAGCCCAGCGCGCAGGCTGCGGTTCACTGAAATGACTTTCATGCAAAACCTCTGCCTCCACGTGGCCCGAGGACGCTGCCGCACCGGCTCCTCGCTGCCGCCTTCCCACCAGCCGCGGGGGGACAGCGGCCTCCAGCCCACGTTTCGCCTGGACAGCAGGATTGGGAAACCCAGAGCAGGGCAGTCACAAGGCGTTCAGCACCCCACATCCACCCATCAGCTGAGGGTCAGGAGGCAGCCGGCATCTCCTCCCTCTGCATCCCACTCCACGGGCCCCAGAAACGCTGCCCAAGTCCAAGCAGGTGGGGGGGACACAGCCTGGGCCCCCACCCCACTCACTGCAGGGGGGTAGCTGGAGCAGGGCCATGGTTAACAGCAACGGGGACTTGAGATAAACCCCCAAAAAATAAGTGGCTCTGAGCAGTGCTTGGAGAATAAGCTGTTTTAGAGCACACTGAGCAGCGCTGGGCTCGCTGGGGCTCTGGCCTGCATTGCCCGGAACCCACCCTGGCCGCTGCCTCCCCCAGCTTCTCCGTGACAGAGCAAACACCAAAACAAGCAACACCTCGATGGGAGCAGAGCCCTGAGGAGGGACAGCTCGGTGCCCAGGCACACCGGCTCACGGGCACAGCCCACCCACTGGGCTCGTCCCCATGCGGCACACGTAACCCGCAGCCTGAACCCATCTGCGTTCCTCCCGTGTCGCGGCTGAGGACATCGAGGCGCACGGGGAACCCTGCGAACAGAGAGCCGGGGCGGGCGAGAGCCGCTCGCCGGGGCCAGCCGCGCGCTCAAGGGCAGGCGCGAGCCGCATCAATTCTGCTGAGTCTTCGCGGGGGGAAAGGCTGCGGCCGCTCATGCCACGGTGCTGCCGCTCTGCCTCTGTCCCAAAGGACACACGGAAAACAATCAGCTACTTATTTCGCTTGCTTACAACCAGGACTCTGGAGGGGTCCGGAGCATAAACCCACAGCAGGAATTCGGTCCTCAAGGCTGGGGCGCTGCCTGGGCAGCGTCTGGTAGGGGCAGGCGCTGCTGTACGGCTACGTGGGTGGGGAGGGCCGGCGGACGGGGAGCACGCAGCCGTGGTGGTGTTTACCCGGAGCAGAAGGGAGAGCTCAGCCTCCACCGTGGCACTCACAGCACTTTGCTGCCCAGCCATATGCTGCCCCGTGCCTGGGTTTTCGTAGGCAAAGGCTGCTCAGGCCACAGTTTGCCAGTGCTGGGCCCAGAGGAGCGACCGGACTGCAACGCTGCTTGGGGACCCTGGGCCTGGCCTCACCCTGAGAGTATCGTCCCCCCCCCAGGACAGCACAACCGGTCACCCACACCTCCCACGGCACCTGCCCACAGAAGGACACGGAGCCCTCCCTGCTCCCCCAGGAAGGGCCGTTGGAGGGGGGCGAAGGGAAGAACGTGACGGGCACCTTCCCGTGACACGGGGAGAAGCAGAGGGGGGAGAAGCTCTCCCCGGGATCCCCGCTGAGCCCCCCCGCCGCCACCGGTGCCCTCTGCCAACACCTCTCCAGCACAGACGTCCCCAGCTGCACCAGTCCCTCCCCTGGGAAACTCCCCCACAACCTCCCTGCGTCCCGCTGCGACCGTCCCTGCAGACCCCGCCGCGCCCCACGCAGAGCCCAGCGCGCTCACAGCCACCCCCGTCCCGCCGCGCCCCTGCGGACCCACCGCCGGCCCCCAAGCGCCCACAGCCACCCCAGCCCTCCCGCGCCCCGAAAGAACCCAGAGCGCGTCCCCCTCCCCAAAACAGCCCCCACACAGGCCCCAGCACACCACCAGCCCCCTGGCCCCGCCGCAGCCCGCCGGCCCCGGGCACCCCACAGCCGGCCCCGGGCTCCTCACAGGCCCCGCGCAGCCCCTCTGCACCCCACACCCCCACCCCCAGCCACCGCACTCCACGCAGAGCCCCGCGGCCCCCCAGCCCCGGCCCCCACAGGCCTCACAGGCCCCGTCGACCCCCGGCCCGGTGCCCCCGCGCTCACCCGCCGCCCGCGGCCTCCTCCCGCCGCACCCGGAAACGCGGCCCCGCGGCGCCGTCCGGCCTCCAGCCGCCGCCAAACAAAATGGCGGCCGTCGCCCCTCCTGCGCCTGCGCTGCCTGGACCGGATGTGGGCGGGGCACGGCGGGGCGGCAAGGCCGCGGCGCCATGCTAGGGAGGTCGGGCGGCCATGGCGGGAAGGGCACTGCGGGCGAGGAGCTGCGCAGGGCTCTGGGGCCGCCATCTTGGGAAGGTCACCCCCCGCGGCGGGAGCGCCTGGCTCCGCGGGTGTCCAGAGGAGCGAGGGGAGCGCGGCGCCGCCGGGGAGCGATTCCCCGCTGCGGGCCGAGCCGCCGCTGCAGGCCGGAGGTGCCGCGGCCGAGCCCGGCTACCGCCGCCAGCTCCGCCCACCCGCCATGTTGGGAAGGCCGGACGGAACACTCGCGGCTGCCATGTTGGGAAGGTCACGCCGAGCGGCTCCGTGCTGCCGCCACCTTGAGAAGGTCGAGTCGTCCGTCCCCGTCCCCGTCCCCCCCCCGCTCGGTAACGGGAGGGGCAGCGCCCGTGACCGTCCGCCCCCCGCTGCTCCCGGCACGACCTCCCCAGCAGCACGGCCGTGACCTCACGCCCCAGCATGACACCAGCAGACGGGCGCCGGGACAGCTTTTTATTGGGGCTCCGCGCCCCCCGCTCCCCCCGGGCTGCTTTTTTTTTTTTTTCTTTCTTTTTTCCTTTTTCCTCCTTTTTTTTAAAAAATAAATGTACAATTCCGGACGGCGGCTCGGTACAAAATATACACGTCTGGGGAGGGGAGGGGGACAGGGGCGGGGGGGGGGGGGGGCACGTACAAAAATAGAGGGGGCCCAGCAGGGCACCCCGGGGGGGGTGGGGGGGGACACACGGGCCCCTGCACCCCAGCCAGGGGAAGGGGGGGGGGCAGCGGGGTGCCAGGGGGAACGGGGGGGGGGGGGGGGGGGGGGATGCGCCCGGGGTCCCCAAAACCCGCCCCCCCCCCCCCCCCCCCCGCCCCGCGGTGCCAAGAGCGGGGGGCAGCACCCAGCTGCGAGGCCGGGGCCCCTGGCCAAAGTGCGTCAGTGCTGGGGGGGGGGGGGGGGGTGTCCCTGGGGGGGGACCCCCCCGGCCCTCACTGGCTGCCGGGCTCCAGCTTGTAGGAGAGCTCGAAGAGCAGGTTCTGGTTGTCGATGACCCGCAGCTGCCGCACGTAGGCCTTGGTCTGCAGCTGGCTGGGGGAGGCCTCCAGCTCCAGGCCTGGGGGGGGGGTCAGTGCCGGGGGGGGGGGGCCGGGACCATGCAGCCCCCGCGGTGGGGATGATGGGGATGTGGGTCCAGACACGTCCCCGTCCCACAGGGCCAGCGCCGGGGCTGCGGGACCCTGCACTTGCTCCCCCTCCCCCCCCCCATGGGGTTGACCCCCCTCCCGCAGCGCTGGCCCCTCGCCCCCCCACCCAGCCGGGGCTGTGGGGGTCCCGGCCCCCCGCCGTACTCACAGAGCGGGCGGCTCCGGTACTTGCGGATGGTCCTCACTTTCTCGGCGATGCAGTGCTGGGGCAGGGAGCACCCCGCCGTCAGCCCTCGCTCCCACCGCACCCTGCCCGACCCCCCCCCCCCCCCCCCAGGGACCACCCGCCCCCCAGGACCTTGGGGACTGCCCCCCCCCCGGGACCCTGCTGCACACCCCGGGGCATCCCCATCACCAGGGACCCTGCTCCCCTGGGGATCCTCTTCTGCACCCCCCAGCCCCCCCCCACTGCAGGGACAGGAGGGTCCCAGCCCCTGGGTGGGCTCCCCCTTCCCTGCTCTCACCCCGGGGGTCCCTGGGCCACGTCCCCCCCATCCCAGCAGCCCCCCAGTGAGGGGGCACCCACCAGTTTCTCCACGTTGACCAGCCCGTCCAGGAGGGTCTTGCTGCCTTCGTGCAGGAAGGTCAGATCTGGGGGCAAGCGGGGGGGTGAGGGGGGGTCCCATGGGGTGGCAGTGGGACCCCAGCCAACCGTGGGGCGCAGGCAGCCCCCGTGCCCCCCTCACCTTTCAGGATGAGCGGCACGAAGGGGATGAGGGGGGGTTTCATCTTGGCCAGCACCTCCCGATAGGTCTTGTGGTTCCTGCAGGGGTCCTGGGGGGGGGTGGGGGGGGGGGTCAGGGCTGGGAGGGGGTCAGGGGCAGCTCCCCACCCATGGGTGCCAGCACCCTGCCCGGCCTGGCCCGGACCCCCCTGCCACGCTGGCTGCCGGAGGCACAGGATCGTGGCCATTGCTGGTGGCCTGGGGGGGGGAGGGGGGAGGACACCCCGGGGACGGCATGGGAACGTCCCCTGCCCACCAGCTCCCGAAATACCCCGGGGGGGGCACGGGGGCTCCCCCAACACCCTCTCACCGTCAGGTTCTCGAACTTCCGAAACAGGTTCTTGAATTTCCCCGGGAGCTTCTGCAAGACAAGCCCCGGGGGGGAAGGACCGTGAGCCCTGGGGGGGTGAGGGAGCACCCGGGGGGGGGGGGGGGTGTCCAGGGCACCCCACGTCCCCTCACCTCCCAGGTGAGGCGCAGGCGGCTGATGGCGGCATTGTTGAGCCCGATGATGACGGCGTAGAAGGAGAGCATGTCCTGGTTCTGCTTGCATCTAGGGGGGAGAGAGGGTGAGAGGCGGGATGGGGACCCCCCCCCGCGGCCCCCCCCACACCCCCCGGCCCCGCGCTCACATGGCGGCGATCTTGATGAGCTTCTTGAGGAGGTGGGCGCGCTTGCCCAGCGACTCGCAGAGCAGCAGCTCGGTGCCCACCCAGTGCTGCACCTCGCTGCACCGCTGCAGCAGCAGCTCCAGGTTGGCCGTCTCCCGCCGACCCCGCTCCCCGTGGAACACGTAGTCCACGAACTCCAGCTGCCGGCGTGGGGGGGAACGCGGACGTCGTCAGGGTCCCCCTGCCACGGCGCAGCCCCCCCCCCCCCCCCCCCCCGCAGCCCCCCGGCCCCCCTCCCCACCTCGTGGATGCAGCGGAAGAGCTCCCAGTGGAAGGCGGTGAGGTGGTTGGCGATCTCCTCCGGCTCCGCACGGTGGATCTCCGTGTCCCCCGGGACCACCTGGATCTCCTCAGGCAGCGGCACCTGCGAGGGGACGTGGGGACAGGGACGCTCGGGCGGGTGCTGGGCCGTGGGGGTCCCGCAGGAGGGTCCCCCCTCTTTCTGCCCAGGGAGTGACCGCGGCGCCGGGGCTGGGCAGGCGGGGGGGGTCCCCGGCACGGTGCTCACCAGGGAGTCGAAGGTGTCCCTGGTGCAGGCAAAGAGGTGGCTGTTGATGCCCAGGGTGGTGAAGACGCACTCCTCGCTGGGCTGCAGGACCGCTTTCTCTGCGGGCAGAGCGCAGGCAGGGGGGTCAGCACCGGCCGGACCCCCGCCCCTACCCACAAGCCCCCCCCCCCGCCCCGGCTCCGTGGGCACCTCCGGACGAGGCCATGGTGACGAGGATGAGGGCGTCTTCGCGGGTGCTCTGCTCCTCCGAGTACTGCAGCTTCTCGGTGACGGAGGCCAGGATGTCCTGCACCGAGGCCGAGAGACGGCTGCGGATGGTGACGTACGAGTGGTCGGGCATGTACACGCGGCAGAAGACTGGGGAGAAGGGGTGGGGGGGGGGGGGTGTCAGGGCCGCGCCGGACCCCGCACACCTCCCCAGGGCGCGCCGGAGCCCCGACTGGGGAAACCGAGGCACGGAGCAGGCACAGCCCCTTGGCAGGTCGCGGCGGGCCGGGGAGGGGACCCCAGCAGCCGGCACCCGGCCGCGGTCACTCACTCTCGTCGGAGCCCCGGAAAGCCACCCGCGTCTGCAGGCACGAGTCGATGCGGCGGAAGTGCCTGAACAGCGGCTTCACCTGCTTGTTCGGTGGGGGTGTCTCGTCGGCCACCCTGCAGCACCGGCGCGGGGTCAGGCGGGGGTCCCAGCATGGCCAGCACCCTTGGGTGCTGCGCCCCGAGCCCTGCCAGGGTGCTCTGCCAGAGCAGGGGGCCGGAGCCCCCTGCCCGGGTCCTTGCTCGTTACCAAAGGGCCGCTGATGACCCCAGCCCCAAGGACCGCAACTCCTTGTCCCTCCCGGGGACCCCCTGACCCCCAGGACGTCCCGTCCCCTCTGGGGACCTCCTGCCCTGCCCCCGGGACCCCCCGCCCTCCCCGGGGACCCCCTGTCCCCCCACTCACTTGAGCTCCACGGTCTCCACGAGCTGGTGCAGCTTGAGGATCTCATCCTCCAAGTCGTGGTAGAGGGACGTGTCCTTCATGATGAGCAGGTAGAGCTCCTGGGGGGGGGGAGAGGGGCTCAGGCCGGGGGGCTGCGGGGCCCTGGGGGGGTGGCGGGGGGGGAACACCCACCTTGATCACCTTCCCGGCGCTCTCCTCCTCTTGCAGCAGCCCCTTGTAGGTCTCGAGGAAGTGCAGCAGCACGGCCAGCACTGCCCGCTTGCGCCGCAGCCCGGCCCCCTCCTCCCAGCGCGGCGGGGGGCTGCCCGCCGCCAGCACGAAGGTGGCACCGTCAAGGAGGGGCCGCGGCAAGGAGAGACCCCGGCCACCCGCGGGCACCCACCGCGCCCCTGGGGAGCATCTTCGTGCCCACCCTGGCGACACCCCGCCGCCCGCCTTGTGCCCAAACCCCTGCCCTCCTCACGGCACCCGCGTGCCCACCCTTACGGCACCCCAATTCCCTCCTCGCTGCTCCCATGTGCCCCCCCCATGGCACCCTGCCCCCCTCCTCCTTGCAACCCCACGCCCACCCTTGTGCCACCCCCGTGGCACTCTCGTGCCCACCTTGACGCCCTCTTGGTTGCACCCTCACGTTCGTCCTCGTGCCACCCTCGTGCCCTCCCCGTGCCCAACCTCGGACCCCTCCTCGTTGCACCCTCGTGGCACCCCAACGCCCTCCCCACGCCCACCCGCTGCCCCTCGTGCCCCCCAAGGATATTGCTGGTGCAGCTGCTGCAGGAAGCGCTCGGTGGGCAGGAAGAGCGAGTGCGTGAGCACGATGTCGTCCAGCAGCGACTCTGGGGGAGATGTGGGGGGCAGGCGTGGGCACCCCACCCCACCCAGCCCCTACACCGACACCCCCCGGAGGCCCCGCGCCCGGTGGAGCAGGCGGCCGAGGGGAGCGATGCTAATTCCCAGGGTGACACCAGAAGACGCCGAACCCCACGCCAAGCCCCACGCCGAACCCCCCCCGCGCCCGGTGCTGACTCACGGACCCGCTCCCAGCCCCGCGGGGCAGCCGGGTCCCGGGAGGAGCGTGGCACAGGGGCAGAGGCGCCAGCAGGGCAGGCCATGAGCCGCGATGCCCCGGCACGCCTGCCGGCCCTGGCGAGAGCCCGGCTGCGGCCAAACCGGGACACGGCTCACGGCAATGGGGACACTGAGGCAGGCAGTGAGGGCAGGTGGCAGCAGCAACTATTCGGGCAGCCACGCTCAGGGCACGCTGCGCCGGTGCCGGGGGAGCCGGTGCCTGCAGTGGGGCTCTCTGGGCCACCGCAGGTGCACCGGCCCTGGGGAGGGTGTTTTGGCACGGCACGGCAGGGTGAGCCGAGGGGCCGATACCGGCGGCAGTGCCCGTCAGCGCCAGCACCCAGCCACCGCCGTGACCTTTGGACGAGGCACAGCTCCCTCGCCCAGCCCCGGAGCAACCCTCGACACTGAGCCCTGAGCGGGTCCCCGGCCAGACGGGTGCCCAGGGGGCTTGCGCCCGTGTGCCCCAGGGACGCCGTGGCTGTACCGGGGACCCTGGTGCACCCACAGAGGCCCACAGGACCTGCGCCCGCAGAAGGGGCTGTGCCGAGCATCCCCCTGGCCCCCCCCCAGGCCCAAACCCATTAACCCGGCCGCGGATCTGTGCCGAGCCAGGGCTGCGGCTCCCCCAGCACCAGCGCGCCGGGGCACAGCGCCCGCGGGGGACGAGCTGCCACCAAAAGCGGGACGCAGCAGTCTGGGGCACGGGCTGGACCCACGGGCCCCCCCAGCGCTGCAGGGCCAGTGCCCCACATCCAGCGTCCTGCACCCGTGTCGGGGCAGGCAGGGGCTCCGGCAGCGGGGGGGGTGCCCCGGGGCAGGTACACGGCCCCCAGCTCCCCCAGCCCTCCCTGCCCTGGGCACAGCCCCCTCCCGGGCTCTGCCCGGGGGGCAGAAGGAGTCAAACACCACCGCTCCCCTCCTCCACAGGCCGCAGTCCCCTCCAGCCCTGCCTCAGTTTCCCCATCCCTCTGCAGCACCCGCACCATCCCCCAGAGCCGCAGGGACGGCGTTCCCACGCCGGGGGAGCGTGGCCGGCGGGAGCCCTCGGACCCCCACGCTGGCTCCTGCCCCCCCCCCTCCCCCCCGGCTCTCCGCCAGCCTGGGCACCGCAGGGCTGGGCCGGGCAGCGTGTTGGTGCAGGCAGGGCCTGGTGCTGCCAGTCCCATCTCGCTCCTACCCAAAAGGCTCCCTCGTGTCGAAGAGCCCCACCCTGCCCCGGGCATCCCTGGGGCACGGGGCTGGCGCTGGGCTGGGGAGCCCCACTGCCCCCCGGGGACCCCCAGCCCCGGCAGCCGAGCGGGGTCGGCCAGAGCAGGGATCCCCACGGCGTGGGAGCGCTCCCAGCCCGCCTGCGCCCAGCCTGGCTCCCGCCCAGCTCCGCGCACCCAAAACCACCCCGGCGCCTCGGCTCGGGGAGCCGCAGCGGGACGGCATCGCGGGCACCGGGAAGCCTGTGCCGGAGGGAAGGGGCGTCCGCCCGGCCCCCCCCCCCTCCTCCGCTGCGGCTCCCGTCGGGGATAATTTTAGCACCGGGAAAACGTTAAAGATTAACCGGGAGGCTGGCGGCTCTGCGCCGTGCGGTGGCAGCCGGTGCCGGGCCAGCCTCGGCCTCCGCCAGGCCTGGTGCTGCCGCAGAGCCCCCGTCCCGCCCGTCCCCCTGCCCAGCCCCTCCGCCTGCCGCAGCACGGGGCCAGGCAGCGATGCCCCGCGGGACCCCTGCCCACCCCGCAACGCCTCTGCCCGCCCCGCTGCCACGGGCACCCCAGGCCGCTGGCGACCCCGCCTGACCTTGCCACCCCGACCGGCCACCCGCCCCGCCGGGCACCCGGCCTCTCCCCGCCCCGGCCTCCCTCGGCGCATCCCCCCCCGGGCAGCGGCCGGCCGGGCGCCGGTCAGACACCCCCGGACCTTCCCCCCCCCCCGCCCCCCCCCGCCGCCGCATCACCCCCAGCATCCCCCGTGGCAGCGCCCGGCCGCGGCCCCCGCGCTCCCCCGCACCGGGCACCCCCGCAGCCTCCCCCGCCGGTGCCCGCGGCCCCTCCGCCCCCCCCCGGCCGCGCTCCCGGGGGTCCCGCCGCGGCCGCCCCGCCAGCCCCGACCCGCGGTACCTGCTCCGCAGCCGCGGCCGTGCGCGCCGCCCGCCGGCAGCCGCTCGAGGAGCGCGGCCAGGAGCCGCTCGGGGGGCGCGGGCGCGGCGGGGGCGCAGCCGCAGCCGCAGCAGCAGCGGGCGGCGGGCGGCGGCTCGGGGCTCGGCGGCTCCCGGTCCCGGTCGCGGTCGCCGCCCGGGGACGGCTCCTCGGGGGAGCGGAGCGGCGCCTCGGGCGGCCGCAGCTCCAGCCAGCGGCCCTCGCCCCCCGGCTGCGGCCCCGCCGGCCCCGCCGGCTCCTCGGGGGAGGCGGGCGGGCGCGACAGGCTCTGCCGCCGCGGCCCCGGTCCCGATCCCTGCCCCGGTCCCAGTCCCGGTGCGGCGGCGGGGCGGGCGGGCAGGTGCGAGCCCGGCTTCTTCAGCAACTTCTCCAGCGGCTTCATGGCCGCCCGGGCGCGGCGGCGGCGGCGGCTCAGGGGGCCATGGGCGGCGGCGGCGGCGGCGGGGCGGCTCCGCTCGGCTCGGGTCGGGCTCGGGCCCCGGCACCGCTCCCCGCCCGCCCCGCGCCTGCTGCGCGCTGCGCCCCGCCGCGGCCCGCGGAGCCGCCGCCAGCGCCCGCCCCGCCGCCCCGCCCCGCCGCCGCCCCCGGCACCTGCCCGCCCCCGCACCGGGAACGGCACCGGAGCGCGGGGGCCGGGGGCGGACCCGTCCCGGGGATGCGGTGACACCGGGGTGCAGCCGCAGCAGCGACGCTCACGCAGCGGGACGCCGTCGCCCCCCCCCCCCAGCCCCCCCCAGCAGCCCCGCACAGGTGATGCGGTGCACACCCCCGGCCGTGTCCCCCCCCCCCGCAGCACCGTCACACCGGGGACACGGCCCCACGCCGTCGCTCACGCACGGGGGACACGCTGGCAGAGCCCCCGCACCCCCCCGCCGCCGCACGGAGGGGACGCAGGAGGGAGCGCAGCCCGGCACGGTGTCCCCTCCGCGGGGGGCACGTCCTCAGGCGTGGGGTGACCCCCCCCCGGCCCCCCCCAGCCCAGCTCTCTGCACCCCATCGCAGCGTGGGAAAAGGCCGGGGGTGGGTGCAGGACCCCCCACTCCGGTGCGGGCACCCCCCGGGGCCGGGGCCACCCTGCAGGCAGGGCCGGGCAGGTCGGGGCAGCTGCCTGCCCCCCGCGCTGCCTGCCAGGCCGGGAACAGGCCCTGCCGGGCTGGCAAGCCAGGGCAGGTGCCGGGGCAGGGCAGGGTGGGACGTGGCGCCCGCCCGGGGCAGAGCCGCCGTGCCCCCTGCCCGCTGGGTGCCGAGCACCCACCCTGCCCAGGCCCCGCTGCCCCCGGCCCCGCTGCGAGCAGCTGGGGAGGCGCCGGGTGCGGGACCCGCTCTGCACCCCTCCGGGCATGGCAACGGTGGCGACGGCAACGGGGGGACAGACCCCCGTGCGCCCCCACGATCGCCGTCGCCCAGGGTTCGGTCCAGGGTTCGCTCCACGGCCCCAGGGTGGGACGGCAGCGATGGCCGGGGGGACGGGGCGGGTGACCCCGCAGCCCCCGCCGTGCCTGGGCAGGCAGGCCCGGGGGTTTGGGGAGGGGTGGAGGGACGGGGGTCCCGGCTGCTCCCGCTTTGTTCCCACTTCGCCTCCACCCGGCAGTTGCTTGGCAACTCCATCCGTGCGGCCGCGGAAAAGCAGCAAAAACACGTCCCCACGTCCCCATCCCCGGCTGCACAGGGCCCTGGTGGGATGGCACGGCACGGCACGGCACAGCACGGCCCTCCCCTGCCCCATGGCACCTGCACCCGCCCCGCCAGGCCCCAGCGCTCAGACCCCCCAACATCCCACCTGAGACCCCGAAACGCTCCCACCCAGCCGAGCTCCCCCGTTCCCCCTGCCCCGGACGAGGGTGCCCGGCCCCGGGTGCGAGCGGTGCCTGCTGGCCAGGCTGTGGCTGCATGGAGAGGGGCTTCTCCTGACAGCAGAGGCCGGAGGAGGCAGGAGGGGAAACTGAGGCACGGCGAGGCCATAGGAGCTGGTGGCGGCGGGGCTGCAGCCGGGCCGTGCGGGCAGGCAGGAGGGACGCGGAGCATCGTGCCGTGCCGAGGGCCGTGCTCGCCCCCCGGAAACATGCCCCAGATCCGGGCCCGTGGGCTCGGCCCAGCTCCTCTCCCCCGGCTCGGCATGGACGGGGGCACTGCTGGCGCAGAGCGAGGTATTAGCTTAATTAATTTGCTGTTATTTCTCTTAACGAGCTGGGATCTGGAGCAGGCGCTTCCCTCCCAAAGCCTGCGCCTCCATTTGCAGCCGCGTTGCGTTCTCCCGCCCCGGCAGCCGAGCGGGGGGTGCGAAGCCTCCAGGCACTGCTCAAAACAGACCTTGTGTAGGAGGGAAAAATTACACCGAGGGAAAAATCCCTCCCCGAGCCAGCGCCTTAACCCACTTCCCGGCTGCAGCGCTGGGAGAGGGGATCTCGGCATTCGGGGAAGGGGAGAGCCCCCACTCGAGGGGCTTCTCACCCGGCAGCTTCTCTGCGAGGCCCCTGCGATGGTCTGAGCTGGCCCGGGGACCAGGCTCGGCTCCGAGCCCTCTGCCAGGGAGGGAAACTGAGGCAGGGGTGCCGGCGAGGGAAGGGGCAGCAGGTTGATCTCTCCTGCCTCTGCTGCCAGACGGGCGCTGGGACCCCGACCCTGCTGCCGGCAGCGAGGGCAGGAGCTGGGGAGAGCTGCAGGGAACGGAGGAAAGGGGCTGGGGCGGGATGCAAAGGGGGGCAGCGGAGGTGCCCCTGCCCTCCCAAGCCACCCTCCCACCGCGGCGGTGGCAGGCCCTGCCTCAGCCTTCCCCCTCCCCAGGCAAGCCGTGGCCAGCCCGGGGCCAGCTGCACAGGGCAGACCCCGCTGCGGCGCTGCCTCGATACCGGGAGGGTACCTCGGTACCGGGAGGGTGGGGGAGCGGGGCGCGCGTCACCCACCACCCTGTTTCCCGTGGAAAGCCGGGCCGTGGGCCAGGGGGAGGCTGCGGCAGCGGTGCCGAGGCGGCGGGAGGCAGCGCGGCACAGAAGCGCGCAGGCGGCAGCTCCCACACCACCTACACACCAGTTGTTCCTTCCCCCGCCAGCGAGCGAGGCTGCGGGGAGAGGAGGGGGCTCGCTCCTGCGCCGAGCCCCGCTGCCGGGGCAGAGCTGGGCTGGGGACGGGCTGCAGCGGCTCCCCGGGGACGCCGGTGCGGAGGTGAGGGCGGCTGGCACCGGCCGCAGAGGAGCCGCTCTTCGGGTCCCACCAGGAGCTCCTGGAAATGGGAGAGCAGCTCCCGGCGCGCGGCCGAGCTTACCGGCAGCGCGGTGGAAGGGACACCGGTCCTCCCGGGGCAGCGCATGTGCACGCTGTCCCTGCAGGTCTCAGCCCGAGGAAAGAGAGACAGAGAGCCGGCTGCTTTCTAAAAGGTATTCTCATCTGCGTGCCGATACAATGCTGGTTACAAATGTGCACTCCTAAGGGACAGGAATCCAAATAAACAAAACCAAAAACCCATCACAGTGTTGTAAGGTCCAGGACTTCGGTATGTTAGCGATACATTTCAGCCTTAAGGCAGAGAAACAGTTACATTTAAAACATTAAGGGATTTTAAAATGTCGCTTTGACGTCTGAAATTAGGTACAAAAGGTCATCGAGTTACAAACAACAAACAAAGAAGGTATTTCTGCCGAGAGCCGGGCACGCACCACGAGATCTCGAGCAGGGAGCGGGCAGGTGGGCCGCTGGGCACCCCTCCCTCGCCGCAGCCGGGGACTCGGAGGCCAAGACGCCGCTTGCTTGGAGCGGCGACGTTCCCCCTCTCGCCGAGCGGCCCGCGCCAGCAGCTGGCACTTCCCCACGCTGCCCCAGCACGTGCTCGGGGCGCGCGGCAGGAATTGGCAGCCTGCCTTGCCAAGTTTCCTAATGCAATTTGCAAACGGCTGCGAGGACACGGCCAAGCCCGAGCGTGACTGGGAGCCGGAGCTGCTCCGCCTGCCGCGGTGCCGGTGGGATGCGTGCTGCAGAGAGGCGGCGCGGCGCTGCGGCGCAGGCAAGCCAGCCGGGCCCGGCTTGGCACGCTCGGCGCTGCGGTGCCAGTCGCCGCTGCGGATCGGCCTCCAAATCCTAACGGGGGGAACGAGCCCGCCGAGGTCCCCGGGGGAACGCCGGTTTACGCGGCGGCAGGCGCAGGGCCGAGGCGCTTCCTCCCGGGGACGGGAGCCCAGGCTGGATGCGTCAGGGTGGGTTACACCACCTCCTTCCACTTCCACAGCAGCAACACCCAAGCACTAGGAGCAAATCACTCCTCTGCTTGCCCTGTCGAGCTGGTTTGTCTGCTGGCAGGGCTGTTCTGGCAGCATCGCGGTGCCTGGACGCCCATAAACCTCCCTCTCTGCCGCTGATTTGGCAGAGGTGCAGGAGGCGGGTGGAAATCTCCCCCTGCTCTGCAAGGTGCGCTTGCGGCAGCGGGGAAAGAGGGTCGCCCCGTGCTCGTGCACACGGATTCCCATCTGATGCGAGCGGAGAGCTCGCACACACACAGAGAGAAACACCAGTTACCAACAGGGCTTGTTCGGAAAAAGAAACAGGGGGAGCTTCTAAATTAAGCGGCGACTGCACGGCCAGCGCGCTCCTGACCGACTCCTATCGCTCAGCTGCCCTTCCTATGCTTAAACAATGGCAGAAATAAACTTGCTAATTTAAAAAGAGAATTGAAGTGAAGAATTAACTTATCAGCTGTCTCCACGGGGGGAAGGGGATGATACATTCCGGTTAGCCAGACAAACAAATTCAAAATACCCAAAAGAAACAAATCAGGTTTACTGAAGGAGCTGGTTCATTTCTTAAATAAAAACAGAGACCACAATCAAGCCAGTCGAGTTTAACATCCTAGAGAGGGAAAAGGGCAGACGTTTAGTAAAAGAGAGAAGTTGCGAGAACTTGTGGCCAAGGACCGACTCTGGGGGTTGCTTCTTCGGTGACCTCAGTGCCCCAGCGAGGGAGGGGGAAGGAAGGCAGATCAGCAGCGGCGAGATGGTTTTCGGGAGGGCACCGGTAAAACCAGAGAGGGAAGGTGCCTGGCCCTGAGCACAAGACGGTGCAGCTGATTTCATCCCGCTGCCTCACCTACGCACAGGGAAGGAGCCTTTCCCGAGGAAGAGCTTCCTCCTTGCCGAGGTGCCGGGTCTGGCGTTGGGATTCCCACGGCCGCATCCCTACGTGTTGCTCCTCTCCTTTGATTTTTCACCTTTGTTGTCCTGGCGGGGAAGAGGAAAGACAAGCAGAGGCTTAGGCTGCCCCACCACGAACGCCACGCAGGGGTTGCAGCGCTATCGCCAGGGTCCTGCGAGCAAACACCCTCCACGCCTGGGTGCCACAACGCGACCGCTGCCCACCCGCGCCTCCGGCTTTCTCCGCGCCCACTCTGGGCACAACCAGCTCCCTTCAGCCAAGCTCTCCTCGTGGTTCAACATTTCTCCGTCGCGAGGCCTTTCAAAGGGCACCTCCATCAGACCATCTCGCGCTGGATTTACAAACGCTGCATGTTTCCCAGCCCTCTACCGCGCCGCACGCCGCCTCCCCGCGTACGGGGAAACAACCGGCACATGCCTGCCCGGGTCTGGGCTTGCCGCGATTTGGGCTCGCTCAGCTCCCATACGCTAAGCAAGGTATTAAAAAGGAAACCAAACACACACGTGGCACTCTGGCGTGCACACACACGCACAGCTCACAGCACTGGAGCGAGAAAACCGTTCCCAGTGCAGAGAAACGGCTCTCATCTCTGGAAAGCCTTTCAGTCTGCTGCCTGAGTCACCTACTGCTAAGGTCTCAACATTTATTCTTCCAGAGAAGTCACTGCCTCCTAGCTTAGGACTGGATTTTTCTCTCTCTAAAGTGTTTTGTTTTCTACCCTGAGCAAATTAAAAAATAAAATAAAAAAAAAAAGCAAGCGTCAACTTTGGACTTACTTTTTACGTGGGTTTAGTTTTAAAGTACTTAGAAACTCAAATTAACTGGAGCCCTGCTTACCACCTGCAACGAGAAGCTGAGGTTTGGGACATGTCAAAGATTAGACAGTTTAAGATTTCCTTGGAACAACGTATTTTTTGGATGGGAGAGGGAGACTGCAGCATCACGCACACCCCAACGGTACAGCATCACACACGCGCAGACTCACGCCGAGGGGACGGTACCTCGGGAGGCGGTGGCTTGATAGTCACAGGCTGGGACGTCCTCCGAGGTGGAGAAGGCTTGGGCTGCACTTGCTGCTGGACAGTGTTGTAGTACGTGACCCCTCCGTACACCTGGGACTGGGCCTGCATTCCCCAGAGAGCAGAAGGGTCAGTGCTCTTCACTGCGTGGGGGCGCAGAAAGCCGCATCCCCTGCGAGAGCACAACGCGTCTCGGACAGCCTTTACGGCACGCAACCGGGCCGCGAGAAGACGCCACCGCCTAGCGCCGAAGGTGAGCGGCCGCAGGGGGATGGGGGTTGATTTGTGCTGTGCTCCCCAAGGCTACAAAGAACAGCAGCACTTACAACTCCCGCAGGACCCTCGCCCACCCCTGCCCCTTACCAGGGCCTCCCTGCTCTCGGCAGGGTGGACAGGTACGGGCTGCAGCAATCCGCAGCCACGCCAGACTGAAGTTTGTGGCAGATGGGTTTCCTGCGCCCTGCAGAGTTTCCCAACTGCCACATAATGCCTGCGCTTCGCAACAGCAGCAGCTACCGTTTTTCTGCCCAGACAAGGCAGGTAGCAGTTCCCCTTTACACCGAGATCCCCTCCAGCTGCCCGGGGGCTCGGGATCTGCCCCAAAACCAGGCTGGTTCCCTGCCGGGGCAGCTGGGATCAGCCCAGGACAGCAGGGAAGGTCAGAGGGGTTGCAGGGCTCGGGGAGCGTGCACATCTCTCGCCTGCCACTGCGTGTCAGCCGTGTGCCGCTCGCACGGCGGCCACGGGGAGCCACGGGTTCGTCATCACGACGCCCACAGAGATCTGCTTCCTGGCTGCCCAGCAGCTACGGCGGACACAGAGGTCGGACATCGAGCGGGAACAGCCAGCCCTGTGCTGGTCACACCAAGGGCTTTCCCGTCCGGTGCCGAAGAACGGCACCAGCCAGTTTCCAGCCTCCCGCCTCCACCTCAAACAGAAAGGACTTCCAAAGCGATTTTCAAGGTGTCCTTGGCCTAGCATGGACCTGAAGGGGACATAACGATTCACAGGCTCCCGGTGGGCTGTTTCCCCGTTCTGTAGGGAAAGACCTCGATTCCGAGATCCACCAATACAGGCATTTCATCCGCTAGACCCAGGGTAGCTGCGCAGCAGGCACAGGAGTAGTCCTTTTCAGTTACCCACCCCAAGCAGAGAGAGGGATGACGGCAACCAACCTCCCACCACGGAGCAGCCCAGCTGCTCCACATCCTCTCCCAGGAAGCCTCAGAGAATATACCCACACACCACAGGATCCCTTCTGCTCTCGACGGCTCCTGCTCAGGCAGCTGGCTTACCTGCGTGTTGGAATAGAGATGAGGAGGGGGCGGAGGGGGTAGTGCTCCTGGGGGGTAGGGGTAGCCAGGATTCCCAAAATTCATGACTCCAGGAGGGGAGAAGTAAGTCGGTGCAAGCAGCTGCTGCGGCGGGGGCTGGCCCGGGGGCATGGAGACTGGCGGAGGGTACAGCCCAGGGTTTGCCATGGGGGCTGGCGTCTGGTGGGGATGTAAACCTGGGAAGCAACAAAAATAAGCTGAACGCGATGTCGTGTGTAAAGCCAGCACGTCCCGTGGAGGGCTGGGGCCGCTACGACGGCAGCTGGTCAGCATGGCTGCGCCTTCCCCGCTGCAGCCGGAAGGAGAAGCGCTTTGCTCAAAGGCCTTTCCTGCAGCCACGAGACCTCAGCTCCTGCGCTGGGGAGGGAAAAAGGGAAGCGCTTCTCAGCGCAGCGGAGCACGGCCCCCTCTGCAATGCCAGGGTCCCGATTCACCGGAACCGGACACAGCCCTGGTCAGCACATCCACTTCAGGAAACAGTTTTTGTGGGCGGGATAGAGAACATGCCAATTCAACAGCTCTCATTTCTGCTTTTCTTTTCTGATCTACAAGCAGCAGGGACTGAAGAGCCAGCCTAGCACAACAGCTGGCAGAGCTGAGCACCCCACTGAAGGGGAAGCGACTCAGCCAGGAGGGTCTGCACAGAACCTGCAGACATCCAGCCAGAGGCTGCCAAAACATTCAGATCACCTCGGTCCTGCGCTGGCTGCAGGGCCCAGAAATGTCTGTTTTCCTTTCCTTAAAATTTATATTGATCCAGCCTCACTGCATGAGGGAAACAGGTCTCTTCCATGTTGTAGGAATAGGGAAAATGGATTCCCCCAGCGACAGAGGCTGCGTTAAACCAGTTATCTGCTCCCCAGCACGGGCTGAGCCACCCCAGGGCACAACCGGAACGTCGGTACCAGCTGCCCCGTGCCCCGCTGGGGAGCTGGTTCCTCACCTGGGTGAGGGAGGTGCATTTCTGGCTGTACGATCATCCCCTGAGGCGGCAGCGGGGCCGGGTTCTCACTGTGGGTGTAGATTGGTCCCTGGAATTGTACTGCAACACACAACAGCTGGTAAGGAAAAGCTCCACCGAATTTTATTCTACTGCAGCAAGTCACATGCGCACCCCAGCCAGCTACCGTTACAACACTTGAATGCAGTGCTGCAAGCTACATTCCCATCGGCACACGCAGTCTACCAGGCTCGCAGATGCTACGTATTCCCAACAGAAAAGCCTCCTACTCCCTTTACAAAGCAGAAGACTATTCGGAGAATTTCTTCTCCAACACTTCAAATGCTGAAGTAAATTCCTAATCTATCCTCAGTCTTGTTCTGTAATTTTCCCCGCTCTTAGATGTCAAAGACATTGCTCTGATTTCAAGTTAATTTTAAATCCTAGCTCTCATGAAGAAAAGCAGTGTCCTAGAGAGCCCTTGCACAGGGAGGGGAGGCGGTAACCCTGACTATTTCAGTGGGTTTAAACACCGATCAGGGAGGCTCAGAGCAGCCTTTTAGTTACCGTACGAGACGACGCAGCGATGTTATTTACAAGGGAAAGGGAAGACAAAGCCCTCACTCTGCCCGACCCTAACAGGAGTGGGGGAACTCCTGCGCCAGCTGCTCAGGTCTGAGCACACACGGAACCTCAGGAGCGGGAGGGAAACACTCACGTGGGTCGTAGTAGTGCCCTTCCATGATGCTGATGTGCATGGGGGGGGCAGGCTCCGGCACCGGCGGTCTCTGCCGCTGCGACGAGTAGCGTTTCACACGGCCCCCCTGCACCGCCTGAAAGAGTCCAAAGGGATCGGCGAGGGTCAGCGCGAGGGGCAGGAGCCCTCCCTCCAGCGAGGGAGCACCGACCCGCTCCCCCGCCAGCCCCTGCAAAGCTCTATCTGGGTCACACGGTAAAAACTATGAACACCCACAAAAGGGAAAGGCTGAGGTGTCGTAGGCAGCCTCTAATTACTACAACGCAGAAACAAATAAATGCTGGGCTTCCGCGCTTCTAAAAGCAAGAGTCACACTCCACGCAACAAGCTTTACCATTTCCTCCATCCTGTTAAACTGAGGTGGTGGCCCAGTTCCCACGTGCATATGGTTAGGAATACCTGAGGAAGAAACAAACTGGTTATTATGGTTTGCATTTGCTCCCAGTAAAGAGCCACCTCACCCGCCGAGGGCGCTGCGCCCGTCTTGCTTTCATGATGAGAAACCTTTTCTAACGACTTCATCTCTTAGGTTACAATTTTAAATATTTCAATGCAAATTAGAAGCTCTTGTGCCACTGTTCAATCATCCACACTGCTCAACACCTTTCAAATCTTGCTAAAAAAGAAAAATAATCCTCAGCTTGAGATCCAGGTCCTGATCTAAGCTCCATTCCTGCGGAGACAAGGACCTCTTCAGAGTAGAAACAAGGATCCACGTGGGACTGCAGTTTAAACCCTCTACAGGGCGTAACCGCTTTTATCACGTCTTCTTTTAATTCAAACAACAAAGTTAGGGCGTACATTTAAAACCACAGCGCCAAACTGATCACAGGCGATTCCAGGGGAGCAAAAGTGGACAAAACAAACACTGGAAGTGCCCCCGGATCACTGATACTTCATATATACGGACAGGCATACACGCTGTACATACAGAAGGACCTGATGGCTGGCTGACCTAGCCAAATGCCTCCCAGAATTAACTCCGAACCTTCTCTGCTAGGAAGAAACAGAGGGACAGTAGAGTAATACATCCTTCTTAAGGACAGAAAGTGGTCTCCTATCTGCAGTCTAGAGCTGTCTCACGGTAAACTTGTTAAGATGCTTTATTTTTAAGCATCACAAACAAACAAACAAAAAGAGAGTACGTAATCTCAGCTGCAACTCACAGCACTTTTGAACTCTCATTCTACCAGCACGTTTAAAGCCTCTCTACTCACATCCGCAGTCGAGACCAAGGGTCTGTTCACACAAAGATTTTACCAGTCACAGCAGCGCAAGAAGACTTATGGTTTCATGACCTAAACCTCAAGAGATGCTTATGAAAGCAGCAAGTCGCTTTCTTCTCCTTGCTCCAGTTTTATTTCCCTCGGGAAGGACTCTAACACTCCCCAGAAAAGACTCCAGTTCTGCAGAGATAATTATACCTGAATGACCTCTCGCATGGATGCTCAACTAGAACTCGGTCCTTAGCTCACACGGGGGTAATTCTGCCAAATATCCCTCCCTCAGCTGGCCTGCCTGCTGCTGCAAACAGAGCAGCTTCCTCCTACCGGGCACAAATGAATTTGCCAGTCCCAGTCAGGCCTTAGCTAGAGGCAACCAAATCTCAATGCTAGGAAATAAGCTGATGAACAGAAGAAAGCTCCCTCCTGCTCCTAGCAGGACATTACAGGAGCCCGATCATTCATTACCCTTACCTACCAACCGAGCACAAGGCTCCTCATCTCCCAAACTCCAACTCCTGCTGCAGCAGCCGGTCTCACCGTGATTCACACTGCACAAAGTCCCTGTTGCCTGTTCCACACCCAGGCCTTGAGCTTCACTGAAGCTTCCCCGTTCTCAACCCAAAACAGGGCAGAGAGAGTGAAAGGACCTACTGTTATGTCCTTCCCAGCTCTAATTCAATTAACCTACACCGGAATGTTTAATTTCCCCTTTTTCTCTTCTCTTTTGTCCCCTCTAACCACCTCTCCACTGCACTTTCTCAGTAGCATGCATCGCCATCACGTACCTACCCTGAGACTGGAACAAGGCAGAGACAATTCAGCTCTGACCGACTACACGAATGCAGAATTGCATCTGCCTGGGGCTGCAGTGGAAAACCAACAGGCTGCACCCACTTACCCCTCAGCTCCCGGGTCTGTATGAACTGAGACTGCCCCGGAGTCCAGTTCTGCTCAGTGAGATTTATTTGGGTCATCTCTTGCTCGAGTCCATCCAAGCTGGATTCTACCGGCGACTCCCAGTTACTGCTCTTGGCTGGCGGGGGGGACGTCTCGGCTTGCACAGGTTTTGGAGGCACAGGAGTCAGCCCTTCTGAAGCGGGCACTTCATCTGCCAGCTTCCCTGCATCCCCAGCTTTGATTCTGGTCCTTCTTGCCCGGGAATAAGACTTCTTTTCAATTGGTCTGTCTGGCGGTGGCTGCGCAGCATCAGCAGCCGTGGCTTGGTTTTCCAAAGCAACCTCCTCCTTCACAGGGCTGCTGTGGACATGTGCCGCTTCCATCTCGGGTGACTTGTCTCTCGGTGGGGTTTGCTCTGCACGCTTTGCTCGATAGTTGCTCTCCTGTTTCGTTTGCTCACCGTTACGAGACAGATGCTGGACGCTTGCTTCCGAAGCTCGGTAGCTTGGACGGGTCTCTTTGTAGCCCCCCATCCTCGGGTAGTTCCTAGGCGGGGGCATCCTCCCTGTACCTGCAGAGCTCCGGTTGGTGAACGTTCGCGGGGGAGTTGTGCTGTCTGCACCTTGGTGCCTTGGAGGCTTATTTGGCCTCTCGTTGGACCAGTTTGGGTCTCGCTGAGGAGGACTCCCAAACCTGAGGAAGAAAAATAGTACAAACGACTGGAAATAAATCCCCGAGTGAGAGGTGCCGCTGTGCCAGGGAACCCCTCTCCTGTACGCAGCGTGCAGAACTCCCAAGACCAAGGTCCCACCCCACGGCCAAAGCCAACAGGGCTTTCCCCCTTCGGGGCTTCAGCCCTGCCGTTTGAAGCGCCTGGCACAAAGGCTGAGGTTTCCCTCCGAGACGAGCCAGGCTCTAGTAACTTTGCTGCTCACCTTGGTTTGCGCATCCTCCTCGGCTTGATGTCATCGGGGTTGTGAGCTGACCTGATGTCATAGCCATAAAGCGCGATCAGCTCCTGCCTGGTCTTGGGGGCCTGCTCGTCCTCCCGGAATTTGTCGTGCTCCCAACGGCCCTCGTCCTTCCACAGCTTCCGCTGACGACCCTTCGGCCTGGAACAGTTACACAGGGAGGACCAAGAGATTGTTGCAAAGCCAAGGAGATGTTGGCAGCTTCAGCCAGCCCCACACAGAGAGACCAAGCATTTCTAGGGCAGGGTGCGCACAGCGTCTCTTCTTCCTTCCACTTTTCCTGCCCAGCAGCTGCTGGTCTACCCATTGCTATTTCTGAAAAGCAGCAAGGGTCACTGCTCATTGGCAAGAGGCTTTCCTTGTGTTTTGGGGTTTTTTTTGCACCACCCTCATTCTCTCCTTCAAAACAAAGAGCCAAAACGCCCTGGCAGGACACTGCAAGCAGGCAATTGAAGCACAGACAAATCCTCCTTGCCGATGCCTTCCCAGCGCTTCACACCGAAGCAAGGAGCTGTGCTGCCAAACGCTGGCCTGGGAGTTGGCCTCACCCTCCCAGAGAGAGGCAGACACGTGGGGGATGCTCACATACCTGACCTCCTCCTCCTGCGTCTGCCCTCGGAGGTCGTGCTCAAAGAAAAGCCCTTTGCGTGGGATGTAAGCCGGGTTCTTCCGATCCTCATCATCGTCCAGGTGCTTGGGAACTTTTTTCCCAACTTTATTCTCAACAGGTTCAGTGCTCTCCTGTCAAAATCAGACAGCTCTTACCACTGCAGCAGTCCCTCTGCGAGAAGCCCCCCACAGCCCAGAGAATGCCTGTTTAACACCTACCTGCCCGTCCCCGCTTTGCCTCTCACCAGTTACAGCACCTTTGGAGTCAGGTTTCTCATCCCCTTTCTCTGCTTTTGCCGCTGACTCACAGGAGTCATTACTATCCTGCTTCAGTTCCACTTTGGCACTTTCTTCCTCGCTGTAATCCTCTTCCTCTGCCTGAAAGAGCCCCAGTTACTCAAACATGCACCTTTAGCAACAGGTCCCCCAGGAATTTCCCCACACAAGTTCCCAAATCTGGAGTTAGATCCCTGTTCCAGTTGTTAGAGACCCGACTCTTTCAAAGCAGAGGATTAGCTCTCAAAGTCCTTCCTGTCCCTGTATTTTTATGGTAAAAGCAAAGACTAAACCCAACACCTCTCTCTACCAACTCCCACCAGTGACATCAGATCCAACAGTCAGGCTTTCTAGAACAGAGCCAGGACCAGCTCCCCCACAAAGCCACAGCCTCTCGCCGCTCTGAAAGGAAAGGGCTCGTGCAAGCCGGGGAGACCAGCGAACAAGGGCCCTCAGACCGTCCCTTCCTTCCCACACCGAGGGCCCGGATCCAGCCAGCGCCGCGTTTCCAAATTCCCTGGAGTTACTCAGCTGACTCACTCGGAGCACTCCGCTCGCAGGAGCGTGACCTCGTTTCACCCTCCAGGAGCCTGCAAGCCTTGCTTAGGCTGGAACTGACACTAAAAATAGCTCTGTGTGATTAACAAAAAGACTGCTCTATTTTTCTCTTTCAACACAGCGTATTTGCACATCAACTACTCCTTTTGTTTACGTTGGGGAAACCCAGACGTGGCATTATTTTTAGGCACAGGAACAGAGTCATCCTGGCATGTCAGTGATGCAATACCCCCGCTGCTCCAACAGCCCAGCCCAGCGTGCACCAGCGCTACTCTGCTTCTACACACCAAGCCCCGGGGGAGCTTCCGCGCAGGTTTCCAGGTTTGAAGAGCTGCTGCACGGTGAACACGGGACACTGCCCCTTACCCTCCACGTATCACCTCTACAGCCCGCCGCACTCCTTCCTCACTAATGGCAGAGATTAATTCACAAATTAACAGCCCCTACGAGCTTCGATTTCATCTGCCTTGTTGTTTTGCGTTTCCTCTAACTGCTGCCCCCCTCAAGGTCCCCAAAACAGCTGTCTCAAGAGAAGGGCTTTCACTAGAAAACCTTCATTGTAATCCTTAGAAACCAGAACTTCTCTAAACTTCCTCAAGATGTTAAACTTACAGTTCTGAACTTAAAATCCAGGGAAACCTACAGCCACAGGCTGCCGCCCAGGCTGCCTCCCAGGCGCAGGCAGGGGGTCTTGCTGCACGCGAGGTGGGATTTTCTCAGCACGCGCCCAGCGCAGAGCTGCCAGCACTCACGGGGTGCGCCACCCCTCCAGCTGCTGTACGCAGAAGATGGGGATGCTACCTGGGACGCTTCCAACCCAGCACTTAGTTTTTAATTTCAACTAATTAAAACACAACCAGCATCCTACACTTCCTTCCGCACCCTTCTTGGCCACGGCAAATCCTGCTCCCAGTATCCAGTGTCCGAGGAGCCAGGCATTTTTTCTCCCCCCATACACACTGGCCCTACGCCCGTCCCGCAGCAGCGCAGGCGGCTTCTCCACAGGGCTGGGCCCAGCGCCGTGGACTGCGCGCGAAGGAACCGCCCGGCGAGGGGGCTCAGACCGAGGGAAACCGTTTTCCTCTGCAGCGGCGATGACTACGCTGCAGCGCGTCTCGCTCCGAGTCTGTGCGCGGCTGGCGCGAAGCACACGAGCTGGTATCTTGAGACAAAAGCAATCACTGCCGACGGGGTCAGTGGAAGAGAACGAAGGACACAAACTGGGTTTTGTGCTAAAATTACGCAAGATGCAGTCACTGGGCAGAACCCTTTAAACACCAGGACAGAGCTTCCTCTTACCTCCGAGTCTTCTGCGCTTTCGTAATCTGAGAGTACAGCTGTGGGGGAGAAAAAGGAGTTTGGTGTCAGGGCAGAAACAGAGACACAGCTTCTCTCCGAGCGTAACACGCCGTGCTGCGGGCGACCGCTGGCAAACACGCACCGACAGTCCCACCAAGGGGAAGTCAGAGGCCAGCAGCAACGCGTCCCTGGTGAATACCACTGCTAGCTCGCACAGGAGGAAGCAAGGGCGACTTTGGGGCGCGCTGCCCCTGCACCCCACGTTTGCTTACTGTTACGAGGTAATATTCGGGATGACAACAACTACAGGACTATTCGAAAAGGCATTTTGTCTGGTTTTTACTTTTTGCACACAGACAGCACTTGCGGTGCCAGAGAGAGTCGTTACTCACCGTCTCCTTCAATGCCATCCTCGCTTTCCTGCGGAGAGAGGGAGAGGAAGGTGGGTTAGCGGAGGGGAAGGTCAGCAGCCGGCTCCCTGCGGCATCCTACGATCCCAGACACAATTACAACAAGACTTGGCCCCGGGCCTATCGCATCTGCCCTTGGAAGCTCAGCTTCAGCGGCCGAGAAAGAAGAAACAAATTCAGGGCTCCCAGTACCTTTCTCTAAGATCCTTCGAGAGCGAGCTACGCTGGCGGAACGCAGCTCAAGAAAAAAAGCACAGATTGTGTTAACTGCTGGGGGTTTTCAGAGCGAAAAGAGTGACATCGACAGAGAAGCCAGGTTCCCCTCCCTCGATAACAGAGAGCCAGACAGCTAACTCGGGAAAGGAGAAGAGGATTACTTAAAGCAGGAGCCCAGGAATAATGAACAGACACCAAGCAAGACCGAGCTCAGGCAGACATCTGCTAGAGACTCCGGTGACAGAAACACAACCCTGCGCCCGAGAGAAGACGCTGGATGAAGCAGAATCAGCTCAGGAAAAGTTTCTAGTAAAAGAACAGACTGATCGAACTGCGCAGTAAAAACAACCTCAGATCAAAAAGAAACCCAGCCAACGCATTAACGAGATAAGCCCAAATACCAAAACAACCGAGCAGAAACACGCTGCGATTCGGGAGGAACTTGAAATAACCGGCGCTATAAACCCCCGACGGGACAAAATCGCACCCAGCCGTAAACTGTCAGAGGAGAAGAACTGCCCCGCAGAGGCGGGGGGAGCAGCACCACAAGCTCCCTGTACGAGGCCTTTAATGCCCTCACTTTAATGCCCACCACGAGAAGGCTGGCCAGAGTTGACACAGAGCGGAAGAGGCCCGACTGGGCAGCAAACCCACCCGCCCGCGCCCCGCTGCGCGGACCCCAGGCCGGGGGACGGGACCCCGCAGTAGGAAGCCAGCCCCGGTACAGAGGGGGACCCCCACCCCCCCCACCCCGGTGCTGGGGGGCCGCAGAGCCCGGCCTGTCCCGGGGGGCTGCCCCAGCCCCGCTCCCCACCCCCCCCCCGGGACCCAGCCCGGTTCCCCCAATCCCCCAGCCCGGCGCTCCCCCAGCTCTCCCGCCCCGGCCCCCCCCGCACCCCAGTGTCCCCCCCAACCCCTCCAGGTCCCAATGCCATCCCCCCCCCCCCAGCTCCGAGCCCCCCGACTGCTCCCGCCTTCCCCCAGCCCCCCCCCCGGCCCCCCTCATCCCCAGGGTCCCCTCGTCCCCTCTCTCCCCCCACTCCCGGGGCCCCCACGCTCCCCCACACCCGCACTCACACACTCGGACTCGGGCGCGCTCTTGGCCGCGCCCCCGGCAGCGCTCTCGGCCCCGCGGCCCCGCGGCCCAGCGCTGAGGGCCCCGGCGGCGCCCCGCGGCGGGCGGTGCGGCGGGCGGGGGGAACCGGAGCCCGAGCCGGAGCCGGATCCCGAGCGGGAGCGGGCGGCGCTGGCTGCCGAGTCGGCGCTGTCGGAGGCGGCCGAGTCCGAGTCGTCCTCGCTGTCCTGCGAGGCGCGCTGCCGCCGCCGGTCCGCCATCTTGGGCAGCCGCAGGGGCGGGCGGCGGCGCGGGGCACCACGGGACGGACTACACCTCCCGGCGGCCCCCGCGGCCCGCGACGTCACCGGGGCCGCCGCCGTCCCGGCAGCCCTTGCGGCAGGGGGCCGGCGCTCCCGCCCCTCCCCGCCCGCCTCTTCTCTCCCCCCAGCAGGGGGCAGGCGCGCGACGGGCAGGGCGCCGACGTCACAGCGCGGATGGCGTCACGGCGGCGGAAATGACGTCACGCCCGGAGCGGGAGGGGCCCGACACCAGCACGCAGTGTCCGTTTTCCTCGTTTATTGTAAAAAAAAAAAAAAAAAAAAAAAAAAAAGGCGCGGGTGACACCCCCCGCCCCCGCAGGCAGGACGGGCAGCGCCCACCGCTAACGTGGTCATAACTTTATTTTTTCTTTTTTTTTAAAACAATTTCCTTTTTTTTTTTTTTTTCCCCAAACGTTTTTTTTTAAACAAGTTTCCTTCCGCTAATTAAACCTCGGTGCCAGAAAGCAGCTGGGGGCGACGAGGGGGGGGCAGAAATTAAACTCGGGGGGGTGCAGACCCCACGCAGGGACGGCACAAGAAGGGGGAAAATAAAATAAAATAAAATAGAAAAGAAGCGGCTCTGCTGGCGTTTTTCCTGTTTAATCTCTGCTGAAGGGGAGGCTGCGGAGAGCCTGGCCGGAGCTGGGGACGCGCGGAGCCCCCCCCGTGGACCCTCCCCCCCCTCACCCCCCCACCCCGCAGGGTCCGGGCCCCCGCACCCAGGGGGGGTCCAGCGGCACACCCAGGGGCTCGGCCGGGGCAGGGGACACCGCGGCGGAGCGGACACGGCGCCGGCTCTCACAGCAACCCAACTCCTTACGGCACACCTTGCCAACCTGAAAACATTTAAATTATTAAAAAAAAAAAAAAAAAATTAAAAAACCCAAAATTGTGCGTATAGGATTTCTATTTCACAAAAAAAAAAAAAAAAAAAAAAAAAGGGTTTTGTTTTTAAATTCTCCCCTCTGACCCCGTCCATTACAGCCACTCAAGAGGGGGGAAAAAAAAAAAAACCCCGAAGAGGCTTCCTGGCACTTTCCGGCACCCCACGCCTCGCCGCGGCAGGGCACCGGGCTGGCAGCGCCGGGACGCGCTGGCAGCGCCCGCTGCCGCCTCTCGCGCTGCTCAGACACAAACTGGCGTTTATCCCGTTTCCTAACTCAACGTAACAAGAAGGCAGCGGCAGGCCGAGCCCCGGCAGGACGCGGCACCCCCCAACACCGGGGTCTGGCCCCGGCGGTTTCCGCACTTCCGCCCGCGGCTCGAAGCCAAACGTCCAAAACAAACCGAACGTCGGCTGCGGGAGGGCAGGGGCAGCGTGCGGAGCCGCAGCGGGCAGCGAGGACGGTCGGTGCTGCCGGGGGTACGGCTGCCGGCACGGGGCGGGGGGGGACGAGTCCAGAGAACGTGTTGCAAAACCCAAGAGAACAAAACCGGGGTCCCGGAGGAACGAAACCATCCGTCAACAAGAAGGCAGGGGAGGGCAGCGGCCGTCGGCGCGACCCGGTGACGTACGGAGCTCCCAGCAGCTCCGCTATTTCCGGCAGGTCCGGTGCGGCGTCTGCTTCTTCTGCACCTCCAGCCGGCAGCGGCTGCGCTCGTCCAGCCAGGGCAGCTCGAAGTTCCTGCGGGCAGAGCTGGCATCACCGCACCGCGAGGCTCCGTCCCCGACCCGAAACGCGCCAGCACCCTCCCGGCGGGCGATGCCGACCGGAGCAGCGGTGCCCCGGCGCAGCCCAACCCCGTCCCCTCCCGCCGCCGCCGGTGATGCCGGTACTCACTGTGGGGTCAGTTTTGGTAAGGGCCGGCCAAAGGCGACGACAGGCAGGTAGGGGGTGATGAGCAAGCTTTCCACTGCGGGAGAGACGCCGGAGCGTTACGCACCCCTTGCCGGCACCCCCCGCTGCGGGCAGCCCCCCCCCCCAACCCCCGCCTGCCCCCCAGTGCCGCAGGCACTCACCGTCATCTGGCTCAGGGAAAAATGAGGTAACTTCAGGCTCCGACTCCTGAATCCCTTTCCTTTTGTACATTCGGAGCTGCAGCCGCTGTAGAATTCTCTGTTCCCTGATCCGCTGAATATCCCACCTGGAAAACGCGACGCCCCCGGCAGTGAGAAGCGCAGGCAGCGAGCGGGCGGGCACCTCGACCCTCCCGGGAGCTCAGGGCTGCGCTGGCAGCGATGCGGGAGCATCCCTTCTCCGGCAGCGATTCTGGTTCCCGTTCCAGCTGCCGGCTGCGCCCTGGGCAACCGGATCCCGCGTGCATCCGTGTGTGTCCCCCCCCCCCGGGTGACGCCCCGGGGCCCTTCCCGGGTGCAGACCGCCCGCCCGCCCGCTCTGCTGGGGACACCGGGCCCCCGTCGCCCTCTTTGCTCCCACCTTTTCCTTCGTTTCTCATCCAGCTCCAGCTTCGCGTGCCGTTTGGAAAAGACGCTGTCGTCCAGGTTCTGCAACGACAGACGGGGCTGAGCGCGTCCGACCGGCACCGGTGGTCCCGGCACAGCCCTGAGCCGGCAGCCAGGGCCGCCGCGGCACAGAGGGGTGGCCCTTCACCCCCCCACCCCAGCCCTCCAACTGCAGCCGGGATCTGCCACGCTGTTTATGCCAGAGAAGGGGACGAGATGCCGCCGGCCCCGCAGCGGCAGCCAACGCTGCGTGCTGCTCTCCTGGAGCGGTGGAACAGCCAGGAAGAAGCCCGCGGCAACGCCGGCTCCGGCAGCGGCCGGGGCGGTGTACGTACCTCCAGGAGGTCCGAGGGGTTGGGGTCTCTCAGGGGCTCCACGACATGGTCCCTCCAAGACGGAACTGCAGGGCAAGAGGCCAGGCCGTTACGCCACGCCAGGACCCCCCCCCCCCCCCCGGCCCCGCACGCCAGCCCCATCCCCACCACCCCTCGCCACTCCTTTCCAGCCCGTCCCTCCCTTGGGGAGCGCAGCTCGGTCTCCCCAAACCCCCGTCCTGAGCCGGGCTGGGCGATGCGGCCGGCTGAGGGCGGCGGGAATCACCGGGGGGGACCTGGGGGGAGGCAGAGACAGGAGGACGAGCTCGTCGTCATCCCCCGGCCAAGCGCACAAGCCGCTCCGAGAGGACGTGCGCCGAGCTCCCCCCATGCCAGAGCACTCGGCCATCCAGCGCAGCCCGGCTGGCAGCGTCGACGCCTGCCGCGGCACGGCCCAGCGCTCACCGCGCCGTGGGACCCGTAGGAAATCGGCTGGGAAGGGGCAGCCGGCAGGACGGGACCGGATTCGGGGGCAGCGGGCGACCCCGCGGAGGAACCCGCGCCGTGCCACGGCGGCACAAGCCAGAGACACGTTTTCCGACCGCAAACGGGAAGTTGCTTCACCCCTCGCTCAAACGGGCACGCAGGCTGCTCGGCAAACCAGGCGGCTAGAGCGGAGCGGGGCTGGCGGCCCTGCCCGGCGTGCTGCCCTCGGCTCGGCCGCGCAGGCAGCGGCAGCCCAGTGCGATGTCCGCCCAGTGTGGCGACAGCCCGGCACGTGCCGGAGCAGGGCGAGCCGGAGATGCGGTTTGAGAGCCCATCGCCAGCAGCAGGGCTGCTACCGGCCACCACGGGAGGAGCCAGCGGCACGGCACGATGGGCTGCACCTCTCCCACCGCGTCTGGGACTCTGCCCTTTGCCGGCTTCGGGGCAAGGGTGCCGAGCCCCGTTCCCCATCCGCCGTGCCGGCCCCAAGGCGGGCAAACCCCTCTCTGGCCGCCGGCTCTGCCCCGACGCCCGGCACGCTGCCATCTGCACCGCGGCGGGCTCTCCATCGCTTACTTGCTACAGTCTCCTCCTTCTTTGGGGAGGGCTCCCGCAATGGCAGCGGTGACGGGGGCGGCTGGTGCCAGCGGCACAAGTACATTTCCGTGGTTGAGAGATAGGGCAGGTCGTCTGTCTCGCTGCTGAAGAAGCCCTTCTCCTTAGGGTGGGCGCCGGGGCCTTTCGGCGGGGCTGAGGCTCGGAGCGGGGTCTCCAGGAGCGACCTGGGTTTTTCTGGAGTCTCTTGGCTCCGCAGTTCTCGTTTACAAACAGTTTCAGACAAGGAGCCGGCTGATTCCTCCTTCCCCGGGGAGTGCTTCGGAGTTTTACTCTTCACTTTTGAGAACTCGGACACCAGTTTTTTAACGGGCGTCTTCCTCTCCGCGCTCCCAAACGTCGGCTTCCTGCGGGAGGAAGAGGAGCTGAGCCCGGCACGTGGATCCTCGCCCCACACCGGGGCTACCGGCACCCCCAAACCAGGGCTGCTGTGCCAGGGCTGGCCGGAGGCGGGTTTCCGGAGGCGAGAGGGGCTTCCCCAGCATTTCGGGACCCCCTGCTCCTCACCCAGGCTTTCACGAGGTTTTCCCCAGCCGGCGCCCACAGTCAATGGGATGTGCTCCTGGTGCCAGGCAGCCTCTCCGAGCGGCTCAAGTGCCAGCCCCACGGATGGAGGGTGAAGCCACAGGGAAGGTCCTCCCTCTCCTCCCTTCCCTCCCAGGCCCCGTGCACCCCCCCGGGCACCCTCTACCTTTTGTGCCCCTTCCCGTTCCTGCCGTAGGGGAAGTGCTTGGGCTGCAGGGTCGGGGGGGGCTCCAGCAGGTCCTGGGGACACTCCAGCGGCAGCTTCTCGCACGCCTCCGCCTCCGGCTTCTCGTCCACCTCGAAGCCCTGGAAGATGCGGTGCTTCTCCCGCTCGCTGTCCTTCTTCACCAGCTGCACTCGCCTTTCCATGCGCTCGATCCGCGCAAGGAGCTGCAACGCAGGACGCGGGCTCACCTCGCGGGTGCGCTCCCGGGGGTGACCCCCACGTGCAGCCCTGCTCCCCCAGCCCCGGGCAGCTGCCTGCCTGGTGCCCTGCCTGCACATCCCTTCGGCAGCAGGGAAACACCCCGGGGAAGATCCCGACCCCGCGGCACCCGCATCTTTGCCGTCGCCCGTCTGCAGAAGCCCTCCGGCACACACGGTGCGGGGCCGGCGGAGGAGCGGTGCCACCCCGCTGCGGTGCCCTGCCTGCGCCAAACTGTGCCCGTCGTGGCATTTACCTGGCAACTTCTTGGCAACGCTCAGGGCGCGGGAGCGCGTTTGCGAGGGGCCCCCCAAGCAGCACCTGCCCCGGTGGAGCCATCCCCGCTCCGGCTCGGTTGGCGCCGCAGGCTTCCCGGCACGCCGGGAGTGCCATGGCTCACGCCTGCCCTTGCAGGGGGGACAGGAGGCTGAGGGCAGCGTCCGCAACCAGCGCCGGGTGCTGCGGGCATCGCACCCCCGGACGGTTTAACTGCAACGCCGGCAGGCTGGGGCTAAGATGTCCAAACGGCACAAAATGGCCACTTGCTCTCCGGCTGCTTCCCCCCCCTCCGGTGCTACCCCTCCCCGTGGCAGGAGCGCCATGGCCAGCTGCAAACCCCGCACATTTTGAGGAGCGATTTGGGGGTTTCGACCTCCGCCGCATCCTCCCCGAGCACCCGGGCAGTGCCGCCGGCCCGGGGAGGGAGGTTTATAATTAGACACAGGCTTCATTAGAGAGCAAGCACCCGGCGCGGTGACACCTGCCCTCGGTCACCCGTCCCCGACCCTCGCCTGGCCCCGCCAGCCGGGAGCTGCAGTCATTTAGAGGGGGTCGTTCGGCAAAGCGCAGCGGGGGGTCCCGGCACTCCCCGGGGACGTGGGTGTGGGGTGGGACCCGGCTTTGGGGAGAGGAGGCGGGAGCAGCAGCCCCCTCACCCTGTCCCCGCCTGCCCTTCACCCCCGTGGGAGGATGCATCGCGGTGAAGCCCCGTCGCGGCCTCACCGCAACGGCTCCTCCATGTTAGAGGACTCGGCACGCTCCGCGGGGACGCAGCATTGCCGTACGGCCCCGCCAGCTTCACCACGTGGGGTGGCCCTTCCCTCTGCAACCAGGGCCACCGCAACCACTGCCACTGCAGTCTGGCAGAGCCAGCGCGGTCTTCCGGCACACGCCGCCCCACCGGGGACGGCTGGGCCAGGCGCAGCCCGGCAGGCGGGCGATGCCAGCGCGAGCACGCGGCGAGGCACAGCCGCGTGCGTGGGGCGACACAGGCAGGGCAGGCGTGGGGGGCAACGCGCAGCATCCGTAGGGCAATGCAGGCAGGGTACGTATAGGGGGCAACGCATGGGAGGCGCGGGGGGCAAAGCCCGGCCGAGCCGTGCAGCGGGGTGCGCACAGCAGGGCGGCACACGGCACAGGCAATGCCCAACCGGGCCCCCCGCGTGAGTGGGTGAGTGGGGCAAGGCAGGCAGCCGTGGGGGGCCCCCCACGCCCGGGGGCGGGGGGGCAGCCTCGGTGGGGCAGGGCAGGCAAGGCGTGCCCAGCAGGGCCGGCCCTGCCGCAGCGGGGCGATACGGGCGGCCGTGCCCGCGGGCCCACGAAGGACCGTGCCCGGTCGCACCCTCCCCCCCACACAAACACCACCCCCCCCCCCACCCCGCCCCCGTGACCGCGGTGACGCGGCCCCTTTAAGTTAACCCCCGCGCGGCGGGGCGGGAAGGCGCCGCGGGCCCTTTAAGGCCCCCCCCGCGGGCGCGCTGCCATGGCGACGGGCGGCGGCCCGTTAACCCCCGCCGGCCCGCCCCGCCCCGGCCCTTTGTGCCCCCGCCGGTCACCCCGCCCCCCGCCGGCCTTTGTCTGGGGGGGGCACCGACCCCGAGGGGGGGGGTCGATACCTGGGGGGTCCCAACCCCCGGGGGGGGGGGGGCATTAACCCCCTCGGGGGGGGCAATGATCCCTTCGGGGGGGGGGCGTTATTGCCCGGGGGGGGGGGGGGCGTTAATCCCTGGGGGGGGGGTATTAACCCCCGGGTGTCTTGGGGAGGGGGACTGGTACCCCCCAGGGCATCAATTACCCCCCAAGGTGTCGGGGGGGGGCATTAACCCCCTGGGTGCTGCGGGGGGATAAACCCCCAAGGGGGGGCATTAACCCCTGGGGTGCCACGGGGGGGCATTAACCCTTGAGGTGCCACGGGGGGGGTTAACCCCTGCAATGGGTGGCGTTAACCCCTTGGGTGCCACGGGGAGTGGGGTGGGGGGGCACTTACCTGTTGGTGGGCGGAAACGCCGGGGGACCCCTGGGTGCTGGGGGGGGAATAAACCCTGGGGGGGGGGGGGGTAGCCCCGCGGGGGGGGGGGGGGGGGGGGGGAGCCCCGGGGGGGGGTTAACCCCTGCCGTGCCGCGTTCCCACCACCCCCCCCAACCCCCCCCCCCCCCGCCGTACCGTGTCCCGCTCGGCCTTGAGCTCCTCGATCTGCCGCTCCTTGGCCTGCAGCTGCTGCTGCTGCTGCTCGATGAGGTCCAGCTGGAGCAGCAGGATCTGCCGCAGGCAGGCCGCCTGCCCCGGCGAGCCCCCGCCGGCCCCCATCCCGCCGCGCCGCGAACCGCTCTTCCACTTGCCCTCAGCGGGCGGCGGCGGCGGAGGGCCCGGCTCGACGGGCCCCGCTCCCGGCCCCGCTCCCGGCCCCGCCGCGCCCTCCCCGGCGCCGCGCCCGGGCAGCACCGCCTGGTAGCGCGGCCGGGCGCCGGCATCCCCCGCGCCGGCCTGCTTGCCGCCGGCCAGCGGCACCAGCCCGGCCCAGCGCTGCTGCTGCTGCTGCTGCTCCGCCGCCGCCGCCACCCCGCCGCCGCGGCCCTTGTGTGCCCCCAGCGGCGGCGGCGGCGGGTCCCGGGGCCGGCGGGGCGGCGGGCGGTGCGGGGCGGCGGCGGCGCCCTCCTCCTCCTCCTCCTCCTCCTCCTCCTGCCCCCCCCGGGGCGGCTCGGCCGCCCGGAAGGCGGTGGACCTCATGGCCGGGGCCCGCCGCTCCGCGCCGCCCCGCTACCGCCCGCCGACACGGCGCAAGGGCGGCCGCCGCCGGCTGCGCGGCCCGGGGTACGGCGGGGCCCCGCCGCCATCAGCGCAGCGCATCCCCCGCCCCGGGCGGCGGGGGCCGCGGGACACGGGCAGGGGCTGCCCCGCCGCCCCCTCCCCGCGCGGGCAGGGGAGGGGCCGAGCCGGGGCACACGCGGGACCGCTCCACGCGGGGCGGGGGGGGTGGGGTGGGGTGGGGTGGGGAGGGGAGGGGGGGGGGGGCGGCCGGTGCCGGGGGGCGGGTCGGGGCCGGGGCCGCGCGGCGGCTCCCGGTTACCTTTAAACCGGGCTCGGTGCGCATGCGCCGACGGCGGCCCCGGTCGGGGCGGGGGCGCGGAGGGGGGGGTGTGGGGGGGGGCCGGGACCCCGGGGGCGAGGAGCGGGGCAGGTCTGCGCGCGGGACGGAGCGGGGGCACCCCCGGGCACAGCCCCCACCCACCGCCACCGCCCCCCCGGGACGTGGGGTGGCCTCCACGCGCGCACACGCCGGTCCCGCGTGGGACGCTGCCCGGCGGGACCGGGGCCGGGCGGGGGTCCCGGGCCGGCAGTAGCGGGGCGCGGCCGCCCGGTGGCTCCCGAGCGCGGCGACTCCGCCCGGAGCTTGCCGGGGTCCCGCGCCCCGCCCCCCCCCCCCCCCCCCCGCGGCCCCGTCCCGCCGCCCACCGTGGGTCTGTTGGGTCTCGGCGCAGCCCCACGGCGAGGGGACCCGGCGGGGCGCGGGGAGACCCTGCCCCGAGGAGGGGGGGGGGGGGGGGGCCGGGCGGTGGGGCGGGGGCTGGGACCCACCGCCACGATCCCCCCACGCAGGGAGGGCGAGGAGGGGGGAGGTCCCGCTCTTCGGGGACGGGATTGTCCTGCGTGAGCCGGGCTCCGCCAGTGCCCCCCCCCCCGTGTGTACACACCCCACACACACCCCCGCGGGTCTGCAGCCCCCCCGTGTGCCCACCCCCCCGCGGGTCTGCAGCCCCCCCGTGTGTACACACCCCACACACACCCCCGCGGGTCTGCAGCCCCCCCGTGTGCCCCCACACCCCCGCGGGTCTGCAGCCCCCCCCGTGTGCACGCACGCACGCACACGCAGCCCTGCAGAGCCTGCAGTTCCTGGTGTACATGTGCAAGTGCGTGCACCCCCCCACACCCACACACGCACTCCCCCCGCAGAGACTGCGGCCCCCGCACACACGCACACGCATGTACACGCACACGCATGCACACGCACCCCCCCCGCCCCCCCCCCCCGCCCCGAGGGGCTGCAGCCCCCACCGCAGGCACACGCGCGCCCTGCAGGCACCGCAGCCCCCTGCCCACGCACGCAGCCCCCCCGCCCCGCAGCCCCATCTTGCACACGTGTGCACACGCACACGCACGCACACGCAGCACTTCCGCTGAACACACCCCCCCCCCCACCCCCCCCCCGCGACACACAGGGCCGTGGCACCCGGGACGCGCACAGGGGACACGTGGGGGACGTGCCTCTCCGCAGAGCTGCATTCACGGAGGGGGGGTCCGGGGGGGGGTCCCCCTGCACCCACCCCCCCCTTGCACAGCAGCCCCCCCCACCCCCACCCCCAATGACTGACGGGGTCCCCCCCCTCCACCGCGGTGGCCGGGCCACGCTGGCGGTGTCACCTCCCCACGGCCCGGTGCAGAGGAAGCCCCCTCCGCTCTCCCCGCCGTGCCGTGGGTCACGCCAAGCCCTTAGGGACGGCCGTGCCGTCCCGCTGCGCGCACACGCGCGGCCCCGCTCGTACACGCGCCCGGCCGCCGCGGCTCGCCCACGCGTAGCCACGCCAGCCCGGGGCCGTGGGGTTCCCGGTGCCCCGTCCCCGCTGCGGCAGGCCCACGTGCCGGCCGGGCACCCGCCCGCACATGGCTCTGCAGCAGGCCCCGCCGCGCTGGGAGGCTGCTGGGGCTAAAAATGGAGCAGGGCTCACATGCCAGCGCCACGTGATGCCGCAACCAGCTCGCTGGGATGGAGAGGGCTCCCTGCACCCGAGGAGGAGGAGGAGGAGGAGGAGGAGAGGAGAGGAGAGGAGCACCCGCTCACATGGGCTAGCACAAACGCCAACGGGCCCGCTGCCCCGAAACCCGTGGCCACCGTGTCCTCCGTGGGGTCGGGGGCTGTGGGGGGCTGCCCCACGTCCCCACCGAGCTGCTCTTTGGGAAGGCTGGATATGGGGCTACAGAGGCGTGGGAAAGGGGAGTGGGCTCTCCGTCCTGCGTGTCCCGGGGTGGGGGGTCCGTGAGGTCAAAGGAGCCCCCGCGGCCCCCGGTGCTGCCGCTGTCCTCCCCTCCCTGCGGCGGCTCGGGGGTCCGGGGCCGTGGCGCTGCGATAGGAACACAAACAGCAGCACAGGAGATTTATGGGGTGCGGCCAGGAGGGGTGCGGGCGAGGGGGGCCAGCGCTGCCGCAGCCCCACCCTGCAGGCAGGGGGCCACGGGGTCGTCCCCCCCACCCCGGCTGCTCCCCATGTGGGGGCTTCCCGGACCACCCTGCATGGTGAACACACCGGGGGTCGTGTGTCATCGTTGTCCCCCCCCCGCCGGGCCCCTGCACTCTTTCTGCACCCCCATATCCCGGCAGCCCCCGATCTCTGGGTCCCTGCACCCTCCTGGGGTCCCTGCACCCCCAGATCCTGCACCCCCGCACCCTCCTGGGCACCTTGCACCCTCCCTGGATTCCCAGGTCCTTGCACCCTCCCGGGGTGCATTCACCCCCAAATCCTGCACCTCCCCGGATCTGGGCACCCCTGCACCCCCACACCCTGCCCCTCCCGGGGTCTCTGCCCCCCAACCCAGATCTGCCCCGTCCTGCAGTGCCGGCGTGCTGTGGGGTGCCCCCACCCGCCGTGGGGTGCCCCCGCCTGCCGTGGGGTGCCCCCACCCGCCCTGCCCGGGCCAGGCTCGCCTTGTTTACCTGATTTTTTTTCCCTTTCCGCAGGGAGGGGAAAGGCGAGCCCTGGCAGCGCGGAGCTGCCGGCCCCGGCCAAGAGCCGCGGGGACGAGCCAGGGCTGCTCTCTGCTTTTCAGCCACGGAGCTGCTGCTGCGCGGCAGGAAAACACCCCAAAACCCCGAGCACCCACCCCTGCCCGGCACCCCGCAACGGCACCGGGGCTCCTGCCCACCCGCCCGCTGCCGTCAGTGGGATCCCGTGGGGACGAAAGGGGGGCTTGGGGGTGCAGGACCCCCCAAGCGGGGCGAGACCCGGCACCTCTGGTTGTCCCCCCGCGGTATCACACCCGTGGCTGGGGAAACCGAGGCACAACGTGCCCCGGGGCGGCACAGGGACCCAGCCAGACCCGGCATCCTCAGCCCCGTGGGGATGCTGGAGCCCAGCAGTGGGTTTGGAGGGTGCCCAAGCACGGAGGGGTGCTGGGGCTACAGCGCTGAGGGGGGTCTGCACCCTGCCGGACCCCCAGTGCCCAGCCCGGGGCCGGGGGGCAACAGGCAGGAACAAACCCCCCGTCCCTGGCAGAGACACCCCCCCTTTCCTGGAAAAGGTACAACAAGGTAAACAACCCGGCCAGCCCAGAGTAAAAATAAATCCCTCTGCACGAAGGCGTTCGCTGGCAAGCGGAGCGCACAGTCACGTGGCACGGCCGCACGGCACCACCGGCAACCCGGGCACCGGGGCACGCGGCCGCTGGCCCTCACGCCGGCGAGCTGATTCTTCCGCCGCCTCCTTGTCCCCGAGGGGCAGCGGGGACCCTGCTGCAGGGGAGGGGGCCGGGCCCAGCCCGTCCTGGGGGGATGTCGAAGCGGGGGGCCGGGGGTGGTAGGGGGGTGCAGTCAGGAGGGCACGGCATGGGAGGGGGCAAGGGCACAGCCGGCTGCTGCCCTCGAGCAGGGCCAGCGCCGGTGGCAGGGGCTGGGGTGACGTGTGTCCCCCCACCGCTCCGGGCAGGGCTCGCCTGGCACCTGAGCGTGGTGGCACGTGACAACCGTGGAGGGGGTCGAGGTGTCCCGTCCACGCCACGGACCGACTGGCACGGGCACAGCCGTGTCGGGGTGCACGGGGACCCACGGGGAGCTCCCCGGGGCACAGCCCTGGCCTCCGGGAGGGTCCCTGGGATGGCTCAGCCATGGGGCTGCCGAGGGTCCGGTGCAGGGCACAGCGGGCACGTGCCCAGCTGCCGCACCCCGCTGTCCCCGTGGCTTTGGTGGCCCCCTCGCCCCGGCCCTGCTGCCCACGGACCGTCCCCAGCCGGCATCCCCGCCCTGCTGCCGGGATGTCCCGGCTGCGCCCAGCCTGGGGGTCCTGCTCACAGCACCCTCAGACCCACCCACTGTGCCGGGGTCCCAGCCCCACAGCGGGACCCCACGGTGGGACCCCACGGCAGGACCCCGTGGGATTTATCTCGTCCCTCCCAGCCCCACACCCATTCCAGGGACCCCCGGGATCCGGCCGAGCACCACTGTGCAGGGCCGGCTCCGTGCCGTGTGCCGTGTGCCGTGTGCCGCAGCGCCATGCGCAGGGTTATTTTCCGAACCCAGATGAGCGGCTGAGTCACGGCTAATTGCCACGGCCCAGGAACGTGCCGGGAGGGGAACGAGGCGCCGTGTGGGGCCAGTGGCACCTCCACGCTCAGGGCAGCCAGGGCATGGCTGGACATGGCTGACCACCGCGAGCGGGGACGGGGCAGTGAGGGTCACCCATCCCGGGGGAGGTGGCCACCCGGGTCCCCTGGTCCCTGTGCCAGCCTGGCCCCACACATCCTTCCGGGAGCCACCAGGGTTTCTCCCTGCTGCAGGTGCCGGCCGCAGTGTGGCCAGGGCACCGCGCAACCGCCCGGTGACTCAGGGCGAGGGCACTTCCTGCGGGGTGACGGGGTGTCCCCACCACCCCAGTGCCATGGGGTGCCCCACGAGCCGGGAGCAGCCCCAGCACCCAGCGAGAGTCCCCGGGGGCCCCCAGCTGAGGAATGGCCCCACGCACCCTCCAGGGCTGGCACCAGGGGCTCCTCGGGGCGCGGAGCTCCGGTGCGTGTCCCCCCCGGGCACCCCGCGGGCTCCCGGCACAACCCTGCCGACGGCTCCCAGCATGGCCAGGGCGCCCCAGGCCTCCCCTCCCGCGGGATTAGCTCCGAGGATTTCCCAGCGCTGGCACGTCCGTGCTCTGCACCTTCTCCTCCTGGCTGGGGGCCAGGGCAGCACCCGGCACGTGGCACCCAGGAGGGTACTGGCACCCCTGAAACACCACCCCCCCCCCGGCACCATGGGCACCCACGGAGACCCCAGCACCGCCGGGCTGGGCTGGCCCTGGTGCCGTGACCCAGATCTGCTCGACGGCTCTGCCCCGGCACCGTGGCGGTGGGCACAGCACGGCACCGCAGCCCCTGCGGCAGCCGGGAGCGGAGCCAGGCTGGGCCGCGGCTGCCAGGCACGTGCCACGCCGGGCACTCGCCGTGGGCAGCGCGTCGCCCTGGTGGCACTGGGGACAGGCTGGGCACGGGGGACATGGGGGGGGCGGGGGGCACAGCAGGGGGCTGAGCCGGGCTGGTTGGGCAGGGGTCCGGCCGTGCCGTGCCGTGGCGTGCGCTGGGGCTGTGCCAGGGGCTGTGCCGTGCACCGGCATCCCTGGTGCGGGGGGTCCTGCGGTGCTGGTGCCACACTGTGCCTGGGTGGCCCCAGTGCAGGGGACGGTGTCGTGCTGGGGTGTTCCCTGTGCGGGGACCGTGCTCTGCTGGGTGACAAGGGTGCCCAGGTGTCCCCAGGTGTCCCCAGGGGACGGTGCAGTGCAGGGTGCCAGGGGTGCCAGTGCCGTGCCTGGGTGTCCCCAGTGCAGGGACCCTGCTGTGCAGGGTGACAGGTGTCCCCCAGGGTCCCCAGTGCAGGGGACAGTGCCACGCAAGGTGACAGCAGTGCCAGTGCTGTGCCTGGGTGTCCCCAGTGCAGGGGACAGTGCCATGCCTGGGTGTCCCCAGAGTGCAGGGACCCTGCTGTGCAGGGCCACAGGTGTCCCCCAGTGTCCCCAGGGGACAGTGCCATGCCCGGGTGTCCCCAGTGCAGGGACCCTGCTGTGCAGGGTGACAGGTGTCCCCCAGTGTCCCCAGTGCAGGGGACAGTGCCACGCAAGGTGACAGCAGTGCCAGTGCTGTGCCTGGGTGTCCCCAGTGCAGGGGACAGTGCCATGCCTGAGTGTCCCCAGTGTAGGGACCCTGCTGTGCAGGGCCACGGGTGTCCCCCAGCGTCCCCGCTGCAGAGGACGGTGCCACGCAAGGTGACGGGGGTGCCAGTGCCACGCTCGGGTGTCCCCGCTGCAGGGGACAGTGCCACGCCCGGGTCCCCCCGCCTCTGCCCGGTGCTAACGCAGCGCCCGGGCGTCCGTGCTGCAGGGGCCGGGGCCGGGGCCGGGGCCGGTGCAGGGGAGGGTCCCGGCTGCCGCTCCGGCTGCCGGTGCCGCTCCCCGCGGGCCGGCCGGCGGCCCCGCCGTGGGGGTCCCCCTCGTGCCCGGGCTCCCCGGCGGCGGCGCGGGGCCGGGGCCGCCGGCGGAAAGTGTGTCACTGGGGCACGAGGCTCTCCCCGGGAATCACATGGGGGAGGCGGCGGCGCCGCGTGCGGCCCAGTGCGCAGCCGCGGCCGGTGCCGGGCGGGCGGCGGGGCGGGCGGCGGGCGCACAACAGCCCTCGCCGGGCGGCGGCGCGGCACGGCTCGGCGCGGCTCCCCTCGCCTCGGCCCCCTTCGGCGCGGTACCGGCTGCGGGAGGCTCGGCGGAGCCCCCCCCCCCGCACCCCCCCCCTCCCCCCCAGCCCCGAGGATGGCCGCCCCCGAGGCCGGCAGCACAGGTCAGTGCCCCGCCGGAGCTCTCCCCCACCCCACCGCCCCCCCCTTTCCCCTCCCCGCCCGCGGCCGTGAGCGCCGGGACCGTGCGGGCACCGGCACCGGGAGCGGTCGCGAGCGGCGGAGCGGAGTCCGGGGTCGGTGCACCGGGACCGCAGCGAGGGGGCTGCGCGCTGAGACCGCGAGTCGGAGGGGGCCGGACACCGGGACCGGGGGGTCCTGCACGCCCGACCGGGCAGGATGCGCAGCCGGGACCGCATCCCGGAACGGGGCTCCTTCCTACCGGGACCGGGCGGTCCTGCATAGCGGGGTAAGGATCGGGCAGCGGGGCCGGGGAGTCCCCGGGAGGGAGAGAGGGAGGGAGGGATGCGCGCTGGCACCGGGGCGTCTTGGCCACCGGGGCGACCTGAACACCAGTCGCCGGGGCAGGAGGGACGGAGACCGGGACCGGGGAGTCCTGAACGCCGGGGCGCGGGGGTAGGAAGGGTGAGGACCGGGATCGCTGCCCCGGGCTGTCCCGGGACCGGCGGGGAGCGCTCCGGGACGGGGGCAAGCGGGGACCGGGCAGTCCGTGGGCGGCGGAGGCGGTGCCACGCGTGCCGGGGCGCCCCGCGCGGGGACGCGCACCGGGAGGTGCGGGGGGGAACGGGGGGGGGGGGGGGGGGGGGCGGGAACGGAGGCGATGCCCCCCCTTCCCCCCCCCCCCCCGGCACGTGTCCCCCTCCCCGCCGCTGCCACGTGCGGAGTTTGTTTTCCCCGCAGCCCCGCCCCGCCCCCGCCCATTGGTCGCCTCATGACATCATCGCTTTCCCCCCCTCGTGACGTCACACCCGGAAGCGGGGACGCCGCGTTCCACTCGCCCTTTTCAACGCGGGGGGGGGGTGAGGGGGGGGGGCTTATCTCCGGGGCAACGAGAAGGGGCGGGGCGCCGCGATAAGCCAATGGAGGGGAGGGGGCGGGGCAAAGCGTGAAGGGGCGGGACCGCGGGAGGCCACGTGCGGCGCGAGCACGTGGGGCGGCGGCGTGAGGCCGCCTGAGCTGGGGGGGGGGGAAGGCGGAGAGCGGCGGGGCGGCTGCTTGGAGGGGGGGGTCCCCAGGGGGTCCCGGTGCTGCGGGGTCGGGAATGACCCCCGCGTCCTGATGCAACCCCTTGGGGGGATCCCCCCGCCCCGAAGCCCCGGGACCCCCCCTTTGGGGGGGTCCCGGGGCTTCGGGGCGGGGGGATCCCCCCAGTATTTTGGTGTCCCAGCAGCTGGGGGTCCCCAGGAGCTGCAATCCTGAGGGGGGGTGGGGTGGTGGTGGTATGGGACCCACTGTCCCCAATTCGGTGACCCCCTTTATGGAGGTGGCTCGGTGAATCATGTACCCACGGTGGCAAGCTGGCTCCGGCTCGCGGCATCCGTGCCAGCGGCACCGTGTGCGGCGGGAGACACATGGCCCCGGCCATCCCCTGTGTCCCCAATGTCGCCTTCCACGTGTCCCGGCACTGAGTCAGCCGGAGCCGTGGCCCGGTGCCGCTGCCGCTACCCCGTGCGTGGAGGGGGAATGGGGTGGGGGGGGTGTGGGGGGGGCTGTGACCTCTGCCAGGGCCGGCGTGGGCGCAGCACCGGGGCTGAGCGTGTGCCCCCCGCGCTGGTCCCCACCTTTGCGGCGTTCCCTCGTGCGGAGCTCCCTTTGCTGCAGCCCTGCAGCGGGGCTGCGTCCCCCCAACCGAGGGGGCTGCGCTGTGACCCCCCGCGCCGGTGCCGTGGGGGGGTCGCGCCGCGCCGTGGGGCTCTGTCTGGACCCGTGGGGCTGAGAGCAGGGCTGTGCCGCGGGCACGGGGCTGGAGCCGGCGGCTGCAACCGCCGTGATCTCCTGGTTATGACTCCGGCGGGTTCCCGGCCCGTATTCCTCCCGTGGGCGCTTCCGGGGTGCCGTGCCTGTGTCCCCGGCCGGCACACACCCAGGCAACCCGGCTGTCCCCGTCCCACGTGGGGCCGGCACCCGTGGCAGCCGGCGGGCGCGGTGCCCGACCGAGGGCGGGCAGCGCACGCGCGGCTGCGGTGCAGCGGGACGCCCGTGGGTCCGGGATGCATCCGGGGTTGCTTCCCCGAGGACCCCCTGCCCATCCCGCCTAGGGCTGCGATCCCCGTCTCGGGGTCCCCTCTCGGCCGGGGGAGGCTGAGCCCGGCGCAGCTCGCTGCATGTGTGGCCCTGCTGCTCTGCCCGCAGGCGGTGTGATCAGCTACGTGGGCTCCAGCGGCACCTCGCCCAACCGCACCAGCCCCGTCTCGCTCTGCAGCGACAGCTCCAACAGCAGCTCCCAGTCGGGCTCCCAGCCCTTCCCCACCTACTTTCCCCCGTCGCCCACCGGCTCCCTCCAGGATTCCCGTGCCTACGGCGGGGGCTCGCTGGCCCCCCGTGAGGATGGCTCCCCTTCATCCTCCTCCTCCTCCTCCTCCTCCTCATCGTACGGCTCCTCGGTGAACTTCCCCGGGGTGCAGCAGGTCCCCGCGGACGAGCGGCGCCGCAGCTCGCCCAGCAAAGCCGGCGGCACCGTCACCAGTGAGTGGGGCGGGCGGGGGGGGCGGCGGGTGGCGTCCCCCCCCCAAAGCGGGCACCCCGTGACCCCGCTCCCCCCCGTCCCTCGGCAGAGCTGAACGGGATGGTGCTGCTCTGCAAGGTCTGCGGGGACGTCGCCTCTGGCTTCCACTACGGTGTCCACGCCTGCGAGGGCTGCAAGGTACCGGGGATGGGGCCGGGGCGGCGCGGAGCCCCTGCCGTGCTGGGGGGGGCCCCGAGTGACACCCCCCGTGCCCCGCAGGGCTTCTTCCGCCGCAGCATCCAGCAGAACATCCAGTACAAGAAGTGCCTCAAGAACGAGAACTGCTCCATCGTCCGCATCAACCGCAACCGTTGCCAGCAATGCCGCTTCAAGAAGTGCCTGCTGGTCGGCATGTCCCGTGACGGTGAGCTCGGCCCCGGGACCCCCCAGATCCAGGGACCCCACGTTCAGTGCTGCACATCCCCTCCGGGGGTGCGATCCCCCAGGGCTGTACGTCCCCTCCCGGGATGGGTGTGTCGTCCCCCCCCCCGATCAAGGCTGTACGTCCCCTCCCGGGATGGGTGCCCTGTGCTTGAGGCCGTACGTCCCCTCCAGGACTGGGTCCCCCTGTCTGCCGTGCACGCCCCATGGGACGCGTCCCCCCCTGCGCTGTGCTCGGGGCTGTACGTCCCCTCCAGGGACGGGTCCCCCCGTGCTCGGGGCTGCACGTCCCCTCCAAGCCGGGGGGTGTAGGGATGCAGCCGCATTCCCGGCAGCCCCTGGCCCCCGTATCGCGCAGGGCTGGGGCGGGGGGGGGGGGGGGTGTCAGTGTGCCCGGGCTGCCCGGTAACGCCGGTGTCCCCTGCAGCGGTGCGCTTCGGGCGCATCCCCAAGCGGGAGAAGCAGCGGATGCTGGCGGAGATGCAGAGCGCCATGAGCGGCATGGGCAGTGCCCCACCGGGGATGCCCGGCCCCGGCGAGGGTCCAGCGCTGGGCGGGGGCCGTGCACCACCCCCCGGCCCCCCGCCGCTCGCCCCCCCCGCCTGCTTCTCCCAGTTCCCCCAGCAGCTGACGCCCCCCCGCTCGCCCAGCCCCGGGGGGGCCACCGAGGATGTCATCGCGCAGGTGGCCAAGGCCCACAAGGAGATCTTCGTCTACGCACACGACAAGCTGGGACCCCCCCCGGCCTGCGAGAGCGGCCTCCTGCGCTGGGACGCGCCCCCCGCCTGGGCCCCCGGCCCCCCCGAGCCCCGGCTCTGCCCCCCCGCCTACCCCGAGCCCCCGGTGCGGGGCTGCCCCTGGCCCCGCGGCACCAAGGACGTCCTGCCGGTGAGCGCCCGGGGGGCTCCCGCTCCCCCTCCCGGGTATTTTTAGCCGCTAATCGCACTAATCGCCTTGTCTGTGCCGCGGCGGCGGGGCCGGGGGAGCCCCGTGGCGCCGGGCTGAGCCGTGCCGTCGCCCGCAGGCCTGCCCCATGAACAGCCACCCGCCCGGCCGCAGCGGGCGCTCGGTGCAGGAGATCTGGGAGGATTTCTCCCTCAGCTTCACGCCCGCTGTCCGCGAGGTGGTCGAGTTCGCCAAGCACATTCCCGGCTTCCAGGCCCTCTCCCAGCACGACCAGGTCACCCTGCTCAAGGCCGGCACCTTCGAGGTACGTCCCGGGACGGCCAGCGCTCGATGGAGGGCACGGCGCCCTGTGGCGCGGCACGAAGTCCCACGCACTGCATGGTCCTCCACGGGCTGGCACGGTGCTCCACGGCATTGCACGGTGCCCCACAGCCCAGCATGAAGTCCCACGATACTGCACGGTGCCCCACGGCCTGGCACGGTACCCCGTGGCGTTGCATGGTGCCCCACGGACTGGCACGGAGCCCCACGGCACGGGCACGGTTCCCCGTGGCATTGCACAGTGCCTCACAGCCTGGCGTGGTGCCCCACGGCATTGCATAATACCCCACAGCATGGCACGGTGCCCCACGGACCACCGTAGTGCCCCACAGCATTGCACGGTGCCCCATGGCACGGAGCTGTGGCACGGAGCACGGCATCGTACGGTGCCCCGTGGCACTGCGCAGTAGCCCACAGCATTGCAGGATGCCCCCCCGGCATTGCACGGTGCCCCACGGCACGGGAGCCGTGGCACGGAGCGGCATTGCACGGTGCCCCACGGCATCGCACGGTGCCCACGGCGCTGCAGGATGCTCCCCGGCACGGCACGGCGCCCCGTTCCCGCTGACACCGCGTGTGCTGCAGGTGCTGATGGTTCGCTTCGCCTCGCTGTTCAACGTGAAGGAGCAGACGGTGACGTTCATGAGCCGGACGAAGTACAGCCTGGAGGAGCTGTGGGGCATGGGCATGGGCGACCTCCTCAGCTCCATGTTCGAGTTCAGCGAGAAGCTCAGCGCCCTCGACCTCACCGACGAGGAGCTGGGGCTCTTCACCGCCGTCGTCCTGGTCTCGGCAGGTGGGAGCCGGGGCGATGCGGGGGGAACCGGGGGGGGGGGGGTGGTGGGGTCGCCGCCCGCCCGCTGACGCCCCGTCCCTGCAGACCGCTCGGGCATGGAGGACACGGCATCGGTGGAGCAGCTGCAGGAGACGCTGATCCGCGCCCTGCGTGCCCTCGTGCTGAAGACGCACCCGGCGGAGACATCGCGGTTCACCAAGCTGCTGCTGAAGCTGCCGGACCTGCGCACCCTCAACAACCTCCACTCCGAGAAGCTGCTCTCCTTCCGCATCGACGCCCAGTAGGGCCCCAACGGACCCCAGGGACCCCCCCCGCGCACCCGCCACCCCTGTACATAGCACCGCGGGCGGGGGGGGGGGACGCACACGCGCACGAGCCCCCCGAGGGGCAGCACGAACCCCACAGCGCCCGCCGGACTCCCAGGGGGCTGCACCCCCCAGGTGGGCGCTGGGATGCCAGGACACCCCCCCCCAAGCTGGGCGCCAGCCCCACGGCTCCGCTGGCAGCACCAGGGGGGTTCCCCCACCCCGGACCCCCCACTCCGGCAGCCAGCGGTGGAAAGCAGAGGCCGGATCCAGCCGAGCTGTGTGGGTGGGTTTGGTTGGGTTTGGTTGTTTTGTTTTTTTTTTTTTTTTTCATCATATATTTATTACATAAATATATAGTAAAATAGACCAGCAACAATTACCATAAAAATATCTTTCTTTAAAATCCTGACCAAAACACAAAAGGGTTTAAAATCGCACGTCACAGACTGTGATTGTCACGGAGCTCAGCGGCCCCCCCATCCCGCGCCCTACATTCAGCGACGCCGGCCGCGGCCCCCACCGCCACCGCGGCACCATGCATAGCAGGGGGATCCCGCGCTGGGCCGTGCCGAGCCGTGCCGGGACGTGCCGAGCCGTGCCGGCTGGGCTCGACGCAGCCCCAAGCAGGGGTAGCTCCGGGAGCCATGAGGTATGTGCTTGGGGGGGACGGGGGACGCGGGGACGGGGGACGCGGGGATGGCCCGGGGAGGTGGCGGGGGGGGGGGGGGGGCACCGGTCCTGTCCCCCTCCGGGCGTAGCCGGGGCCGACGCTGGACGTGCGATGGCGACGCGAAACGGAGACGAGAGGGAGCGGCCCGGGGGGCGCGGGGGGAGTGCGAGGGCGAGGGCGTGCTGGCCAGCGGGGCAGGGGGCCGGGCCGTGCCCCCCAGGACGAGCCGCCCCAGGGCACCGGGCTGCTGCCCGGGGGGGCCCCACACCCGGCTGCGGGGGGGTCACGTTTGCTGCTTAAGACACGTCCCGCGACAGTCTGCCCTGCCGCGCCGCCGGACGGACGGACGGGCAGGCAGCGAGCGCGGGCAGCGCGCGGGCAGCGCACAGCGTCGCGTGGACCGCGCACGGGAACACACGGGCACGGCGGCATGGCCGTCGCGCGGCCACGGCACCGGCGTTGCACCAGCATTGAACCAGCGTGCGTGGCCGCTGCACCGGCACGGCTTGGCCACTGCACGGGCACTGCACCACCGTGGCTTGGCCACGGCACCGGCACGGCACGACTGCTGCACCGGCATTGCACCGGCACGCGCGGCCGCCGCGCGGGCATTGCACCGGCACGCACGGCCGCTGCGCCGGCATCGCTCGGCGCAGCGTGGCCATCCCACGGGCATCGCTCTAGCACGCGTGGCCCGTCGCACCAGCGTTGAACGGCACGGCCATCGCACCGGCATCGCACGGCGTGGGCACGGCCCGGGCACCGTGCCGCGGGGGCCGCAGCCCGAAGGCACGCGTTAAGGCCGGCGCTGGACGGCGGGCACGGGGCAGGGCTGAGCGCGACCGCGGGCAGCGGGGGCCCCCCAGTGCTGGCTTTAGTGTTTCCCGGCACCGGCTCCTATTGCACAACCCGCAGCCGGTGCCGGCACGGCCGTGCCTGCTGGGGGCCGTGCCGGGACCCCCCTGAGCCGGGCAGCCGGGGGGAGACTTTAAGACATTTTGCACCAAGTGCAAAGCTGGCCCTGCTGCGAGGGGCCGAGGGCACCGCGACGCCCCCGGCTGCGAGGGCACCCCCGGGTGCCACGGCCCTGCCACGCCACGGCCCCGCTGCACCCCCCGACCCGGCTGCAGGGGGGCCGGCAGGGCCCCCAGACACGACCCCCCTGGGGGGGGGGGGCCAGGGTGTGGTGGGGGGCCCGGCCTGTCCCCCTGTGCCTGGGGTGGGGGGGAAGTGTCTCGTGTTGGGATTTCTGCTTTTAAACGACCCGTAAAAAGATTTTTTTTTTTTTAATTACAAAAATTATATATTTTATATATATTTATATATATATATATATATTAGCTTAGGTGGGCCCCGGCAGGCTGCCTGCCTCGCCGGCCGCCCCCCGGCCCGCGCCCCCCCCTCGGCCTCCGCCTGAGGTAAGAAAAAATTCACAAACCTAAACTGGGGGGGGGGGGGAGAAAAAGGTGATAAAACCATTCCCGGGTGCCCCCACCGCAGCCCTGCCCCCCGCCGAGCCGGGCCCCCCAGCCCCCCCGGACCCCCCCTGGCCCCCGCCACAGCCCGGCCCCTCCCGGGAGCAGGGGGGTGGTCGGGGGGTGCAGCCCCCCGAAGTGCTGCTGCCGGGGGGCCGGGGCAGTAGTGCAGTGGGGGCTGTGTGGGGTCCCAGGGGGGCACCCGCTGCCCCCCCCGCCCCGCCGGCACCTCCGGGGCCATTGCAACTCCTGACGGACACGACAGATAAACCCACGAGAACGAGGGGAAAAAACAACAAAAAAAGGACAACGGAAAAGGTGGGGGTGTGGGGGGGGGGGCGGCCGCAGCGGGTCCTCACGACCCCCCCCCTCCAGCGTCCCGCAGCGCCCACCGTCCGCCGGCGCTTGGCACAAAATCATCTCCTCTCAGCCCAAAAAAGACAGAGAAAACCAAAGCCCCGAATCTGGCCCCAAATTGGGGGGGGGGGGGGGAAGGGGTGCGGGGTGGGGGGCCACCCCAGCCGGGGCAGACCCAGAGGCCAGTGGGCTGGGGGGGGGGGTCCACCAGCCCCGCGCCCCCGTGGGCTGGGGTCCCCCTCGCTGCCGCCGTGCCCCCCGTGCCCCCCGCCCCGCTACGGGGGGGGGGGTCCTGGCCCCCCCCGGCCCCCGCGCCGCTGCCTGGCCAAAAGTGCGTGTGGCCGTGGCCCCCCCGGCCGGGGCAGCCTCTCCCTGTGCAGCCCAGAGCCCCCTCCTCTCCTCTCCTCTCCTCTGCTCTTCCTCCTCCTCCTCCTCCTCCTCCTCCTCCTCCTCTCTCCTTCCAAAGTGCAGTTAGTTTAATATTTTAGCCTCTCAGGGAGGGAAATAAATGCTTAAAAAATAATAATCTAAGAAGAGAAGGACAATAAAGGAAACGCTCGACCGTCGGGGCCCTTCCCTGTGCAAACAAACAAAATTCGTCAAGTCCTGGGGCGCGGGGGGCGGCGCGGCCACGGGGGGCACAGCGGGACCCCCACCCTGGGCGCAGCATCCCCCCACCCTCGCCCCTGGGGGGGTGGGGGGTGGGGTGGGGGGGCAGGGGTAAGAAAAATTTGGGGGGTGGGGGGGCAGAGCGAGGAGGGGGGGGGCACGAGGGGGTGGCCGCCCTACACCTCCTGGTCCTCGAAGACCTCGAGGAAGAGGGGGGGGAAGAGCTCGGTGGGACACTCCACCTTCATGTGCAGGAAGCGGCTGGCGTGGCAGGCGCCGATCATCCGCAGATCCGTCACCTTCATCAGCAGCTTGGGCCAGAAGTGGGGAATGTTGTGTTTGCGGTAGTTGATGTAGTGCTCGAAGGCCAGCAGGTACGTCTCCTGGCACTTCTCGATCTTCTCCACGCAGATCAGCCCCGTCCGGTCTGCGGGCACAGAGAATCTGGGGGTTCGCCCTCCCGCAAGGCTGCATGCCCCCCCCCCCCACCCCACACCCCCCCTACCTTGGGTGCTGGGGTGCCCACCCTGTAGACCCCCTTCAGCCTGGCACGGCTGCCCCGGACGTTGAGGTGCTCACCCCATGCGCCTCGTGCTCCTGGGCACGGGGGATTGGGGTGCCCACCCCTTGCACCCCCAGGCCGCTGCGGTACTGGGGATTGGGGTGCCCACCCCATCCTCCTGGGGCACTGGGGTTTGGGGTGCCCACCCCTTGCACCCCCAGGCCGCTGCGGTACTGGGGATTGGGGTGCCCACCCCATCCTCCTGGGGCACTGGGGATTGGGGTGCCCACCCCCTGCACCCCTTGCACCCTGACACAGCTCCCCGGGGCTCTGGGCATTAGGTTACTCACCCCGTAACCCCCCCCATGCAGCCCGGCACGGCTCCCCAGGGCACTGGGAATTAGGGTGCTCACCCCACATTCCCCCAGCACAGCCTGGCACAGCTCCCCAGGGCCATTTGGGTGCCCACCCCATGCCCCCCCAGCTCCTCGGGCAGCGGAGGGGCACAGTGCCCACCCCGGGAGCTCCCAGCCGTGCCCACCTCCGAGGGCTCACAGCATCAAGGTGCCCAACCCCAGGGCACTGGGGTACCCCCCCCATATCCCCCCCAAAGCCAGTGGGGTACAGTTTCCCCAGGGTGCCCACCCAATGCACCCCCAAGACGCTGGGGGCTCTGGGCATCGGGGTGCCCACCCAACGTACCCCTGACGATACTGGGGGCCCTGGGCATCGGGGTGCCCACCCAACGTACCCCTACGATACTGGGGGCTCCGGGCATCGGGGTGCCCACCCAACATGCCCACAGGAGGCGGGGGGCTCTGGCATTTCAGTGCCCACCTCCTGCACCCCTACGATACTGGGGGCTCCGGGCATCGGGGTGCCCACCCAACGCACTCCCAGGATGCTGAGGACTCTGGGCATCGGGGTGCCCACCCCATGCACCCTATGGCTCCCAGGACACTGGGGTGCCCACCCTATTCCCCCCCCAGCAGCCCCGGGGGCGGACGCCGACGCCGCTACCTGAGGACATGAGCAGCACAGCCTGGAGCAGGGCCACCTCGGTGTCATCCAGGTTGAAGGCAGAGAGGGACTTGCCCAGGTCGAAGATGGCGTCGGAGACGACGCCGAGGCCGCCGTTCTTGAGCTGCTCCCGCTTGACGGCCATCTCCCCGCTGAGCGTCAGCGTCTCGCTCTCGGGGTCGTAGCGCACAGCCGCCCGCAGCGACATGATCTCCATGCAGCAGCCCTTCAGCAGGATGATCTGGTCTTCGCAAGGCAGCTGGCGGGGAGATGGCGTCAGCGGGGGGCGGGGGGGGGAGTTGCTGCGGCCCCGGCCCCACCACCGCCCACCCTCCCGGTCCCCCCCTTACCTCCGAAAACATGGGCAGTTTTTTGGCAAAGTCGACCACGCGGGTGATGGCCGGGGTGATGATTTTTGTAAACTCGCTGAACGCCTCCAGGTCGACTTTGTCCCCGTCGGGCATGGAGGCCATGGGCGACTGGCCAATGTCCTCGGGCTGCAGGGACAGACAGCAGGGCTGGGGGCTGCGGTGTGACTCTGCGTCCCCCTCCTCGGGACCCCATTGTGGCGGGGGGAAACTGAGGCAGAGCTGGGCGCGGGGCAGCAGCCAGGAGAGGGAGCTGTGTGCCAGCGCCACCGCGGGACGGGGCCAGGGCCACCCCGCCAGGGCACAGCTGTCCCCTTCGGTCACCGCTCACCCCTTAACCCTCCTGGGGGTGACAAGCTCAAGGACACCCGGGTGACGTCCCAAACCCCCGGCTCCGACCGCCCCCCCCCCCCCGCCCCCCCGGTGCAGGGGCACCACCACGAGCGCCGCCTGCCATGCGTGCACCGAGCGTGCGGGTGCTCAGCCGCCACCGGCCGGGCCGGGGGTCCGTGGTGGTGGTGGTCTCCCCCCGCCCCGTGCCCTCACCAGGAATTTCCGCTTCTGCTTCCAGTGGCTGCCCTGGGCGTTGGTGCTGCGGTGGGCCTCCGTCACCACGTGGATCAGCTCCCACTCCTCCGCGCTGGGGTTGGGGCGATGCTGCAGCGACTTGATCATCTCCTCCTTCCGCCGCCGCTCCCGGTTCTCCTCGATCAGCTTCCGCTTCGCTACCCGCTTCGAGTCATCCAGCACCACTGCCGGGAGCCCCCCGTCAGCCGGCACCCTCCCGGCCTCCCCCCCCCGCCCCCCCCCACCGTGCCGTGCTGGGCATCCCGACCCACTCCCGCGGCACGGCACCCCACGCCCGACACCCCGGCCCGGTCCTGCAGCTGCACCAGGCACCCCGCCCTGTCCCACGGCACCGCCAGCCGTGCCGGGACCCCGAGCCGTCCCTACGGCAGCAGCGGGCACCCCCCCGCGCCCCCCACACTCACGGTCCATGGCCATGCCCACGGAGATGCACTTCTTGAAGCGGCAGAGCTGGCACTGGTTGCGGGTGATCTTGTCGATGACGCAGCAGCCATCGTACTTGCAGGAGTAGGTGGGGTGCAGGTTCTTCTGGATGGTCCGACGGAAAAAGCCCTGGGGACGGGATGGGGGGGGACACGGTGAGCCCCGGTGAGGCCCCCTGCCCGCCCCCTGCCCGCACCCTGCCCTCTCACCTTGCAGCCCTCGCAGGTGATGCAGCGGTAGTGGTAGCCGGTGGCTTTGTCCCCGCACACCACGCACTGTTCATCTTTGTCCAGGTAACTAGGGATGTACCCTGCGGGGCCCCGCCCGTCAGGGACCCCCGCCGCGCCCCGCCGCCGCCGCCGCCCCGTGCCTCGGTTTCCCCCTGCGGCAGCATCTGCCCCCAGCCCTGCCGCTGCCCCCCGCCCCGCTGCGGGCAGCCCCGGCACGGGAAGGGTTAAAGGCTGGGGGGCTGGGGGGGGGGGGCTGCCCGAGCCCCCCGCAGCAATAAAGCTCCCATTATCCCGCTCCCCAGCCGGCTGCGGGGGGGCGTCCCTGTCCCCCCCCGGCACACAATGGCCCACTGTCCCCGCTATTGTCCGGGGTCCCCCAGCCTGGCAGCCCGGGGACCAGCCCCCCACGCTCCCCCATCACCGGCCTCGCAGGGAAACTGAGGCACGGAGCACCCACGATGCATAAGGGGGGTCCCAGCACCCCGGGATCCCCGCACACCCCCACACCCCCCCCCCGGGATGGAGCAAACCCAGGCGTGCGGGCCCCCAGAGCCCACCCTGGCGCCCTGCGGGTGCTGGATGTGGGGGGGGGCCCGGGTCCTGCCCCCCCAGCGCGGGGAGGGACGGGCTGGGAGCCGTCGCCCGGGTCCCGGCACCGGCCCCTCCTCCCGCCCGGCGGGATCCCGCCGGCGCCGGCCGCTCCCCGCTGGGGAATGGGGCAGGGCTGGGGGGCAGCGCCCGGCCGGGCCCCCCTTATCTCCCACCCCAGGGTGCTGCCGGCCCCGATAGCGCTGCCCCAGCCCGACCCACGGTCACGGGGCGTGCGTGGAGGGGGACGAGCACCCCGCGGGGACGTGGGGTGCCAGGGACCCTGTGGGACCCAGCAGGGATGTGGGGTGCCGGGGGGGGGGGGGGGGGGGGGCAGGAGAGTGGGGTGCCCGTGGGACCCTGGGGTGGCTGGCAAGGACACGGGGTTCCCGGGGGACCCTGAGGTGCCCACCAGGGACCCTGGGGGACCCAGAAGAGACATGGGGTTCCCGGGGGACCCCAGAATGCTCAGCATGGACGTGGGGAGCCCACGGGATGCAGGCAGGAGATGCGGTGCCTGCCGGAACCCAGTGAGGATGCGGGGTGCCCGGGGGGCCCTGGGGTGCCCGGCAGGGACGTGGGGTGCCCGGGGGGCCCCCGTACCTGACATGCTGCTCTTCACCAAACATTGGCTGCTCTTTCTTTTGCGCTTGCCATCCAGCCACCTGCGGGAGGGTCCAGGCTGGGAGGGTGCCCCCGGCCCCCCACGCCCCGGCCCCCCCCTGCAGCCCCCCCCGTCTGCAGCTGGGAGGTGCGGACCCCTCGCCCGGGTGCCCCGCGGGACCGGGTAGGGGTGATGCCACGCGTGGGGTCCGGCATTGGGGTGCCAGGGCACGGACCCGTGGGTGCGGGGTGAGGTGGGGGCCCCGGGGACCCCCGGACACGGCATCGCGCGGGGCGGGGGGGGGGGAGGCTGAGCTGGGGATGGGGGAAGGGGGGGGAGGGGGGGGGAGAGGGGGGGGAGGGGAAGGGAAGGGGGGGAGGGGAAGGGAAAGGGTGGCGGGTGGGGGAGGGGAAGGGAAGGGGTGGAGGGTGGGGGAGGGGCGAGGAAGGGCTGGGGGAGGGGAGAGTGGGGGAGGGGCTCATTTACAGTCAAAGACAAAATGTCCTTTTGGCTCAGCGGGGAAGTGACATCAGAGGGGCTCAGCCAATGGCTGGCGGCGGGGGTCCGCGCCTCGCCCGCACGGCACCAGCCCATTGGCGGAGGCGCCTGGCACGGCCGGGCCGGGGGGGCCCGAGGCCACGGGGATGGGCACCTGCACCCGGGGCGCCCCCGCAGCCCCCGCCCGGGCGCGGCGCGGGGGGGGGTCCCGGGCTCCAGCCCAAGGTGACCCCGGGCCTGGCTCCCCCCGGGGCACGTGAGAGCGGGCGGCCCTCCCGAAATAGCCCCGGGACAGGGTGGCCCGAGGGGCCCCGGCCGGGGAAGGGGGCGGCTGGGAGAGGCCCCCGCGGGGGCACGGGCACGAGTGGGGGACGCGCGGGCACGCGTGGGGACGTGCGGGGAACGGGGGGGACACCCGGGGCGTGGGGACACGTGGGGACACGCCGGGCATGAGGATGCACAGGGACGCACGGGGCGCGGACACGTACGCGACCACGCCGGGATGGACGGGGACACGCCGGGCATGAGGACGCATGGGACGCGCTGGGCACGGGGACACTTGGGGACACAAAAGGCATGAGGATGCACAGGGCACGGGGCCGCACAGGGCACGGACATGCACACGGCCACGCAGGGATACGCGGGGCCACGCGGGGCGCGGGGACGCATGGGGACACGCAGGGCATTAGCACGCCCGGGGCGCGGGGACACCAGGGGCAGAGGGGGCTGCAGCCGCCGTGCCAGGCTGGGGCGGGGGCTCACCGGGTGTCCTCTGGCTCCGACAGCGGGTCCAGGGTGCTGGGCTTCTGTTCCATTCACCGCAATTCCATCAAGGAGCGCTCAGCACCGACCGAGTGGGCTCCGCCACCGGTGCCACGCGCGGGGGGGCCACGGCGGGGGGCTACGACGCGCGCCCCATGGCGCCCGCCTCAGTGCTCAGCTCCACGCAGCATCCCGGGCCGGACCCTGCTGAGACAAACCATGGCTGAGCCCGGACCCCCGGCGAGCGGGGGGCGAGGGCCGCAGCCCCGGGCGGCCCCCCCGGGAGTTCACGCTGGGGTGCAGGGCTGGGCGAGAGCGTGCGGGGGGTGCAAGAACGTGCAGGAGCGTGCGAGAGCGTGCAGGAGCGAGCGGGGCTGGGTGAGAGCGCACAGGGGGGTGCAAGGCCGTGTGGAGCGTGCAATGGCGTGCGGAGCGCGCAAGGCTGGGCGAGAGCACGAGGGACGTGCAAGAACACGTGGAGTGAGCGAGGGCTTGCAGGGTGCGTGCAACAGCACGCGGGGCACGCGGGAGAGCGCACGGGTGTGCAAGGCTGTGCGAGAGCATGTGGGGCGTGCGAGAGCGTGCACGGGTGCGCAGGGCTGTGCGAGAGCGTGCGGGGAAGTGCAAATGTGCGCAGCAGTGGCAGCGGGTGCTGCACCCAGCTGTGGGGCAGGGCTGGGGGGGCCCCCCTCAAGCGGTGGGGGAGCCCAGGGGGGTGGGGGTGCAGAGAGCAGACCCCCCCCCCCCCGCCCAGGGGAGCCCCCATGGATGCCGCGCCCAGGGGCCAGGCTGAGCCCCGATGCATTCGCCCCACACGTGGCCCCCCGTGCCGGGTGGACAGGGCAGACTTACGGGGTGGGGGGCACCGGGGGGGCCAGGGGGAGCCGGGCGATCCCTCCTCCGCGAGCTCTCCTGCGGCAAAGACACGGCGCGGTGGGGCCGGGGCGCGAGCAGCACCGGGGGGCACCCACTGCCCCCGCCCCCCCCCGCAAACCCCCGCGGTGGGGAAACAAAGGCACGACCCCAGTGGACCCCCCCCACTCGCTCCCCCCTCAAGCTCCACGTCCCCACGGGTGCCCAGCACCCACCCTACCCGCCTGCAGCACCCCAGCGGGATGGGGGGGCCCCACTTGCAAGCACCCCCCCGTGAACCCCTGGTGACCCGCCCCGGCACGGGGGTGCGTGGGGGTGCGGGGGCCCCCAGCCCGCGCCGGGGGGGGGCGTGGGGCTGCGCCGGGCACCGTGCCTGGCCCTCGGGCTCCTCCGCTCCGTGCGGGGACAGGCAGAAAGTAGGTCACGTTTGTCTTGGCCGCGGCAGAAATTCCTCCGGCGGATTTAAAACGCAGCGGCCGGGGCTCGGCTGCGCCCCGTCCGTCCCCCCCCCGGCACCCCTACGCCACGGGGCACCCCGGCCCCCTGGCCCCCCTCCAGCCGGGGATGCCCGGGCAGCACGGGGATGGGGGCGAGGGATGCCGCACCCAGGGGTGCGCGCGCTGGCACCCCACGCCTCCGTGGGGCGAGCACGCGCGTGAGACTCACAGGGGGGGGGGGGGTTCAAAAGGGGTCCCAGCCACCCCCAAGCACGTGCCCTGGGGGGGATCATCGCCCGCCGCTGCCTCTGCAGGGAAACCGAGGCACCCCACAGGGCACCCCACCGCCCCTGGGTCCCCTCCCCACCTCGGGGGGTTCGAGGAGGGGCCGGGGCTCCTCACCACAGCTCCAGGCCAGGCTTTGGGGCCGGCCGCCAGCGGTACCTATAGAGCCGGGGCGGTGCGGCCGGGGGCTGCAGCAAATGTTTGTTCCATATGGGAACGGCGCGCGGAGACTTCCAAGTATAGGCACTGGCGGGGTGCCAGGGCTGCGCGGCCCCGCCGGGCACCGGCCCCCCGCCCCCCTTCCCCCGGGACCCCGCGCACCAGCAGAGCCCCGACCCGCTCGGTGCATATGTGGGGCCAGGGCACGTCGCTGCCACGGTGAAGCCGGCACAGGCCCGGGCAGGAGGCACGCTGAAGCGTGGGGTGGGCTTGGCCACCGCTGCCTCAGTTTCCCCGCCGGGGCGGCCTGGCTGGCGAGCGGTGTCAAATTAGAGGGGCTTAGGGCTAAAGCCAGGGCTCAGCGTCACTAAGTCGGGGCTCGCCCGCACCAGTGAGCGTCCCCGTCAGCCCCCGCTGACACCCCCGGGACCGCCGGCACCCAGCACCCGGCCGAGCCTGCGGTGCCGCTCCAGGAACTGTCGCTCGAGGAATCCTGGGCGCGCTGGGGCGGCCCAGACAGACAGACAGACAAGGGAGGCGGCTCTCCTCCTCCTCCTCCTCCTGCGGGACACGTGTGATGAGCGCAGTCGGGTCTCAGCCCCCCCCGCGCCGGTTGGCACCCCAACCCACGCGTCCTCACCCTGCGGGACCAGGTGCGGGGCTGGGTGGGAGTGGGGTGGCAGTCGGCGGGGGCCCCCACCTTGCGCCTCTCCCAGCCCAGCCCCACGCCCAAGGGAGCATTTCTGCTGAGTCGGGTGGTTGCAGGTGATGGAAAACAACCTGGGGGCAAAGTCCAGGGCTGGGCCGGTGGCGGGAGCCACGTCGCCCCGCGGGGGGCACCCAGCACCCCAGGGACACCTGGGACACCGCCCCCAGGGACCCCCCCCGGGATGGGGACCGCAGCCTGGGCGACACCCCTCCGCGAAGGCACCGGCCGTCGCGGTGCAGCCAGACTCGGGTACCGGGGATGCCCCTCGGGGCCGCCCATCAGCGTCCCTGCCCCCGGGACAGATGGGCTCCGGGGGTCCCGGGCACCCCCTCCCCCCGCCCAGCTGCCATCTGGGTCAGGGAGGTGAGGGCCTAAGCGCTTTAGCCAGGGTGCCAATTAGCCTGATTAGCGCAGACTGGGGGCAGGGCGCCGTGAGCAGACCCGCCAGTCCCACACCCGCCGGACACCGGCACGCGATGCCCGGTTGTGCAGGCAGCCGCGGGCAGCAGCACGGCAGGCAGCACGGCAGCAGCACTGCTCTGCCCCAGCCGGAGAAACCCCGGCTGCGCCGGCTGGCAGGACCGTGCCGTGGGAGCACGGCCAGGCACGGGGGCACCTGCCGTGGCACGGCTGGCAGCACCCGGCACACGCCGATGCCCACACGTGCGGCTGCGCCCGGTGCCACATGTGTGTCCTTGCCCGGTGCCTTGTGCTCACCCCACGCCTCTGCCGGTGCATGTCATTCTACGCCCAGTGCTGTGCACAGCCTGGTGCGGTGGTGTGCCCGGTGCCGTGGGGCACGCGTGGCAGCGTGCGGTGGGGCTGGTGTGCCGGGAGGCTGCAGGAATCCCAGGCATGTGCAGCAGCTGGGCAGCCCGAGCGCAGGGGATGCCATGGGCCTGACATCAGGGCAGCCCACCCCGTGCCACGGGGGACCCGCGTGGTGCCCCCTCCCCGCGCACGCGGGGTCCGGGCCGTGCCGCGGCACTGGCCGGCCGAGCCTGGGTCTGCTGCGGCCGGGGCAGGCAGGCACCGGGGCCTCGTCCACCCCGGAGCTCGGCAGCTCAGGGAAGCCACCACCCGAGCAAGGGCGGGCGGCCGCAGGGACGGTGACCTGCCCCGGCACTGACCGGGCACCCACGGGCTGCCGCGGCCTCACACCTCTGACGGGTCCTGGATCACCGCTGCGGGGACCCGTGCTGCGACCCCGACCGCCACCCGGCCCCGCAGCCGCCGCGAACCCCAAGGGACTCCTGGTGCCGTTAAGTCTAACCGAGGCCACGCTGGCCGCTCCGTCCTGCGGCGGCCAAGCGTGCGGCTGGGACGAGGCAGCAGCCCCGGATCCGCTCCCTCCGCCCTGCTTGGCTACTTCTGGCCGTGCCTCGGTTTCCCCATCCCACCAGGGCGGCCGGCAGGCAGCTGCTCGGCAGAGGAAGAGCCACGGTGCCGCTTCCCCCAGCACCGTGCCCCTCGTGCCAGTGCAGCAGGACGTGGCCGGATCCCCGTGCCCCCGCTCCTCCTGACCACAAAGGACACCCGACGGGGACCCCCCGGGCACCTGGCATGTGCTGAGTGCTCACGGTCTCAGCTCGCCGGGGCGGCTGCGGGTCCCGAGCCCCGCGGGGTGCCCCCGTCCCTGGGGACTCTGTGCCAGGACGCTGGGGAGCTATTCTCAGCGCCTGGAGCTTGGCACGGGGATGGGGACGTTTCTAAATCGGGGGCTCCGGTTCACGTGCACCGGGATGAGGGGGGGCTCCTGGGTTCCCTCCCCGGGGGCACCCACTCGCAGGGGGGACGGAGCCGCCACCTCGGGGTCGGCACCGCCAGTGGGACGCGGGAACTGGCACCGAGCCCGTCCGGGGGGAGCCCACCCCAGCCCGGGAAGGGGACGCAGGGGACGGTCCCCGAAGTGTCCCCAAGGCCACCCGACCCCTGCCCGGCCGGGGAAGGCCGAGGGTCCGCAGTGCCGGGGCCACCTCCGTGCGACACCGCCCCGGGGGGGTCCCGGCCCCACTGCGTCCCCCGGCCGCATCCAGCCTGAGCGGGGCCCCGGGCGTCCTGCCCGCGCCCGCCTTCGCCTTCACCGCATCCCCCCCTCCTCCTCCTCCTCCTCCTCCTGCTCCCCCCCACCCCCGCCGCCTGGAAGGGGACCCAGGCGTCCGGCCCCGCCCCCGCGCTCCACCGCGCACCGGCGGCTGCGCGGGGTCCGGCGGGGCCGGGGGGGGCCCGCGGGCTGGGACCCCCGGGACGGCCCGGCCCGGCCCGGCGGCTGCTTGCTCCAGGCTTTGCCGGCAGCCGCGCTCGCTGCCCCGGGAAAGTGCGCGGCGGGGCGGGGAGCGACGGGGGGGGGGCCCCGCTTCCTGGAGCCGCCGCCCCCCGGGAGGGGACGGGGACGGGGGGTGCGGGCGCAGCCCCCGCGGGGAGCGGGGCCCCGGGGGTGGACGGCGCTTAGCGCCCAGACCGGGCTCCCCCCCCTCCGAGCCTCCCCCCACCCCCACCCCGGACCCCCGCCCGCGGGGCTGCCACGCCGCGGCCCCGCGAAGGTCACGGCCGCGGCCGGGTATGGGGTGTCAGGCGGGGACCCCCGCCCGGGGACCCCTGCGGCTGCCGGCCCGGGGGGTGCGGGGCTGCACCGGCGTGTGCGAGCAGCTGCGGGGGGGGGGGGGGGGCACACGCAGCCGCACGACAGCGCCGGGGGTGGGGAGGGGGATGCGCCAAGACCCCCCGGGCGGGGGAGCCCCCCCAAACCGGTTCCACCGGGGCCTGCCCGCGCCCCACGGCGGCCCCGGCCCCCCCTCCCCGCCCGAGCCCCGGGGGTCCCCGGTGCCGGCGGGGGTCAGGCGGGGTGAGGCGCAGCCCCGGCCCCCCCCGCGGCCGGTGCCGGCGGTGTCGGCCCCGCGGCGCGGGGGTCACGGCGGCCGCCGCGGCTGAAGGTCGGCGCGGGGCCGCCGGCTCGGCCGGGCCAGCGGGGAGGTCGAGCCGGAGGCCCGGGCAAGGCCGGCCGGTCCCGGGGTGACCTTGGCCGCGGCGCCCGGCTGCCCTGCCTCAGTTTCCCCGGTTCGCACGGGGGGACGCACCGGAGGCCGGCCGGGACCACAGCCCGCGCCCCGCCGGCGGCACCGCGACCGCCGCACCCGGGGCAGGATCCGGCCCCCAGAGGGGTTGGGGCGGGGGGGGGCCGGGGGGGGACGCGGCAGTCCGCGCCCCCCACCCCCTCCGCCCCCGCGGGACCGCGGAGCGGCGTGGGGAGGGGAGCCCCCGCCACGCCCCGCGCCCCGCTCGGCGGGGGCAGCCCGGGGGTGCGGAGCCGGAGCCCCCCCCCACCCCCCCCCCCGCGCCGGGGACGCCCCCCGCTGCCCCCGCCCCAGCCGGGAGCGGCCGAACCGCCCCCCCCCCCGCCCCCCCCCGCGCTCCACTCCCGGCGCAGAAAAAAATAATTAAAAAAATTTAAAAAAAATCGCAGGCATTCCTGCCGCCGCTGCCAGGAGCGGGAGCGGGCGGGGACGGCCACGGGGCACGGCCACGGCCCCCCACGGTCCCCCCACGGCGCGGCCACGGCCTCCCTACGGCGCCGTCACGGCCCGGCCGGGCCACGGCCCCCCCCCCTCCCTCCCCCCGCGACACGACCACGGCCTGCCCACGGCACGGCCCCGCGACCTGCCCACGGCACGGCCCCGCCGCGGCTCGGCCCCGCACCCGTCACCGCAGAGCCACGCCGCCGCCACGGCCCGGGCCCACGGGCCCCCGCCACGCCACGCCACGCCACGGCCACGCAGCCGACGCGGGGCCGGGGGGCCACGGCGCTGCAGGCGGGCGGGGGAGCTGCCCGCCGTGCACGGCCCCCCCCCCCCCGGCCGTGGCGTGGCGTGGCGGGCGGTGGGCAGCGGCCGTGCCCCGCGCTGCAGCAGCGGGGGAGGGGGGCGCGGCCCCCCCCCCCCCCGGCCCCACGGGGGGACGCGGCCCCCCCGGGTCCGTCCTCCGTCCCCCCCCGCGCAAACGCCCGGATTTTTTCAAGAAGAATATTTACCCGTGTTTTTCCTCCCGGTGCGCGCTCGGGCCGGGGCCCCCTCGCTCCCCGCTCCCCGCCGCTCCCCGCTCCCCGCCGCTCCCCGCGGCTCCCGGCCCCCCGCCCCGACCCCCCCCCCCCCATTGCACGCACCGAACTGCGCCCGGGCTCAGCCGGGGGCGCTCGGGGGGGGCCGCGGCCGGCGGTAAACAACCGGGCTGCGGCGGGGCCGGGCGGGGGGCGGCGGCGGGGCCCGCTCGGGCCGTACCTGGGCGGCGGCGGCGGCAGCGGCGGGCGCGGGGCGGGCGGCGGGCGCGGAGCGGAGCGGGGCGCGGAGCGGAGCGGGGCGCAGCGGCGGCGGCGGCCGACGGCGCCTGGCTCCTCCCCCGGCCCCGCCGCGCCGCCCGCCCGCCCGCTCCGCCGCGGCCGCAGCCCCCTCCGCCGGCCGCAGCCGCTCCCTGCACCCGCCGCGCCCGCCCCACGGACCCCGCGTGGGGACCCACGGGGGAGCGGCGGAGACGGGGAAGGGAGGGTGGCCCCGGGAGGGGGCCCCACGGGACGGGGGAGGGGGGGGCGAGGGGGGACGGGGGCCACGGGGCTGGGGACGGTGCTCGTGGCCGGGTGGAGATGGCGCGTGCGGGGAGCCCGGGACGGTGCCCACGGGGATGCCGTGACAGTGACAACGGGGACAGGGGATGGTGCCCACAGGGTTGGGGTCTGTGGCCAAGGGGGGGGCTGGGGACGGTGCCCACAGAGGCCCAGGGACGATGCCCGTGGCAGCGTGGAGATGGTGCCCACGGGGATGCTGTGACAGTGACAATGGGGTGCCCACAGGAGTGGGGGACAGCACCCAGGGGAGCTGGGGAAGGTGCCCACAGGGGTTGGGGACAGCACCCAGGGGGAGCTGGGGACCACAAGGCCCCGGGGATGGTGCTCGTGGTGGGGTGGAGATGGTGCCCACAGGGATGCGGTGACAGTGACAATGGGGACTGGGGACACTGCCCACAGGCTTTGGGGACAGTACCTAAGCGGGGCTGGGGACGGTGCCCATCACAGGGTGGGGATGGTGCCCACGGGGAGCCGGGGACAGCGCCCAAAGGGATGCAGTGACAGTGCCAAGGGTGACGGGGCCCACGGGGCGGGGGCCAGCTCCGCACCCCGGGGTGCCCAGCCCGGCCCCGGTGCGGCGGCACACGCCGGGCACGGGGGGCACACGCCCGGCCCCGCACCGCCCCGGGCAGGATCCGGCCCCGGCCCCGCCGCCCCACGGGACGCCCCCACGGCGGGCGGGCCCTGCCCCTGCGCCCTCGGGGGTGTGGGGCTGGGGGGGCTGGGGGGCAGGGATCCGCTGTGGGGCTGGGGCCGGACCCCGCCGTGGGGCGGGCCGTGGGTGGCGGCCTGCACTGTGGGGGCGCGGGGGGGGGTGGGGGTCGCTGGGGGGGTCGCTGGGGGTCCCCCCCCCGCAGCACCCCAACTCGCGCGTCCCACCCCACCTCCTTCCCAGCAGCCTCTGCGCCCAGCCGCCCCCCCCCCCGGACTACACATCCCATCATGCCCGGGCTTAAAGGGCCACTGCCGGGTGTGTGCCCCCCCCCCCCCCGCCCCCGCAGCTCGGCCCTGGGACCCTCGGGGAGCTCGGCCTGGCCGCCCCCCCAGCCCCGTCACCCACCCCTGCCCGGGCTGTACAGGCAGTGCGGAGGCACCCAGGGGACGAGGGGGATGGGGGTCCCCCGGGGATGGGGGTCCCCAGGGGATGGGGATAACCCGGGCACGGCAGCACCCGGGGAGGAGGGCGCTCAGGGGACAGCGGCTTTCAGGGCACGGGGATGGGGACACTAAGGGGACAGTGCTACCCAGGGGATGGGGGTACCCAGGGGATGGGGGTACCCAGAGGATGGGGTACCTATGGCACGGGGGTACCCAGGGGATGGGGGTCCCCGTGGCACGGCGGTGCCCACAGCAGACCCCATCCTCCACCCCAGGGCTGGGGGCAGAGTGACAGCCTGGGCTGCTGGTGGGTGCCCCGCGCCCCTGGCCCCATGGCCCCCCGGTCCCCCCGGTCCCCCCGTCCCTGTGCTGCCCCTGGTCCCCATAGCCCCGTGGTCCCCGTGGCCCCCCTGGACCCCCTGGTCCCATGGTCCCCGTGGCCCTCCTGGTCCCCACGGCACCCCGGGCCCCCTCATCCCCACGGCTGGCGGCAGCCGGGGTGCCAGCGTGGCAGGGCCAGGGGCAGGGTGGCGGCCCCCCCGGCCCATCCCTGCCTGCACCGTACACTTTATCCTCGGCAAACACGGCGTGTCTGCGGCCGGCCCCCCGCAACGCCGTCTGCCCGCGATAAGGCCGCGGCCGGGGCTGAGCTGGTCCATCCCCGGCCCGCTGGGCTCGGCCACCTCAGCACAGCGTCGTGTCCCCAAATCCCCCCACCCGCGGCCACACAGCACCCTCCATCCCAAGGGGGAAACTGAGGCAGGGCCGGGGTTCGCCCGCAAACCCCCCGGCGTGTGGACGTGTCACGGACGGGCGCTTCTCCCACCCGTCACCAGCCCCGCGTCCCCCCGCGAGGAGCCTGCGAGTTGCCCTCGGTGTCACCGCCAGGCCCCTCCGTCCCCCCCCCCCGAGCAGGGTGGGGACCCCAGCACCCTGCAGCAGACCCCGAGACGGGGGGGGGACAGACACAAGGGACATGGAGGGGCCGCGTTGCTCTCGGGGCGCGACGCAGTCGGCCGGAACAAGCTCATTAAAATTCATCCTGCTGCTCTGCGGCGCGGAGCCGCTATATATAGCCCGAGCCCGGCGGCATGGCCGAGCTGGGCCCCCCCGGGCCCCCCGGGAAGGGGGTGACGCCGGGCACGGCCCGGGAGCCTGCGTCCCCATCGTTGGAGGCCCCCGTGGGGCAGCACCCGCCACCGGCCAGGGGTCCGGGTGGCCCCATGGGGGTGTCCCCCACCCCAGGCTGTGTCCCGTCCCCCCGTTCCCCCCCCCCCCCCCCCCGCCGGGAGCCCCTCCTGGGAATCACCAAACCCTTCGCACCCCACCAAACACCCGTGCAGGCGGGTGGGGACCGGCCGTGTGCCCCTGGCAGGGACCGGCACCGGGGGGCCCGGCTGTCCCGGTTACCCCGCGGGAAGGGGCAGCCCCTCCGCTCGCCCCCCGGTGCTGGGAACGGCCCCGGCCCCTTCCGGCCCCCCCCCCCCCCGGCCCCGGGGCTGGAGGCAGCTGGGCCGGGGCTCCCTGCCAAGGCCGGGGTGCTGGGCCGAGGCCTCGACGCCCCCGCGCTGGGCGGGGGGTTGGGACCCCCTTAGCGCATCCCACGCCCCCCCCCCACACCCCCCCACCAGGCCCAGGGCCCGCTTTGGGGGTCCTTTGCCATGGGGGGGGGTGTTGTCTAGGGGGGGGTCCTCCGGTCCCCTCCCGGCTGGGGACAGGGACCGGCCCCCGCGGTCTCCGTTTCCCCCCGCCAGCTGCGGGGAGCGGGACCCCCCGGCACAGGAAATCTCTCCTCATGAATAGGGGCCGGGCCCCCCCCCGGCTGCCGGGGCCCCTCGCCGGCTGGGCAGCCGCTCGCCCGCCTAATCCCGGCCCCGGCGCGGGGGGATTTGCAGCGCCCCGGCCCCATGAATGATTCACCGGGGGGAATTAAGGGGCCTCGGAGCCCCCCCCCCCCCCCCCCAGCAGAGCCGGGGGGCAGCGGGCACCGGGGGTCCCCACCCCATGGCAGCACCTCTGGGCACCCCTGCACCCCGGGGGGCCTCCCCCCGCGCTCCTGAGCTGCGTGGGGCTCCCGTGCCCGTGGGTTTGGGGTGCTGGGGGGCCGAACCCCCCCAGGGGCGTGCAGCTCCCCCCCCCCCCCCCCCAAGCCCGCTCCCCATCCTCCCGTTGCCGTGGCGATGGCGGAGGCAGCCAGCGGGGGTATTTTTAGCTGCTGGTACCCGCGCAGGGGGGACACGGCCCAGCCCCGCGGCCGCCTGCACGCGTGCACGCACACACGCGTGTGCACACACCGGTGCGCGCGTCTCCGCCCACGCACGAGTATCTGCGCGCACCTGCCCGTGGGCGCCTGCGTCTGCACGCACCCCCCCGCCCCCCGCGAGCGCACGCGCGCCCGTAGGTACGCCTGCGCTCACGCGTGTGCAAGCGCGCACGCACCCCTGCGCGTCGACACGCACGCACACACCCAGGGAGGTGTGCGCACGCACCCGCCTGCACGCGCGCCCGTTCCTGTGTGCACGCCCACGTTCGCACACCCGCGTGTGCACACCTCGGCGCTCACACGCGTGTGCCTGTACGCACACCCGTGCTCACACATGTGCACGCACGTATGCACGCACATGCATCTACACACACGCACGCACCCCAGCACATGCGCGCATACATCTGCACGCATACCCATTCCCACGTGCACACCCATGTTTGCACACCCATGTTTGCACGCTCCCATGCTCACACACACGTGCCTGTACGCACACCTGTGCTCACGCGTGTGCACGCACATATGTCCACCTATGCATCTACGCACACACTCGGACACATGCATGCACACACCCGTTGGCATAGACACACGTTCCCACGTGTGCACACCCATGTTTGCACACCCACACGTGCACACCTCTGCGCTCGCACTCCCATGCCAGCTCCCCCACGCCTTTGCATGCACTGCGTTTGCACACCCACACATTTGCACCCGCACGCCTTTGCACACCCACACCTTTGCACGCACTGTGCTTGCACATCCATGCCTTTACACACCCATGCGTTTGCACACCCACGCCTTTGCACACCCACGCCTTTGCACACCCACGCCTTTGCACGCACCATGTTTGCACCCCCACGCCTTTGCACACACCGTGTTTTCACATCCATGCCTTTGCACACTCACGCCTTTGCACCCCCATGCCTTTGCACACACCATGTTTGCACACCCACGCCTTTGCACCCTAACGCCTTTGCACCCCCATGCCTTTGCATGCACCCTGCTTGCACACACCTCTATGCCTGTGCAAAGGCCACGTGTGGGCCTTTGCACACCCATGCCTTTGCACGCACTGTGTTTGCACCCCCATGGCTTTGCACACTCAAGCCTTTGCACGCACCATGATTGCACCACATGCATTCGCACACTCGTGCCTTTGCACGCACCCTGCTTGCACCCCCACGCCTTTGCACTCCCACACCTTTCCACGCACCCTGCTTGCACACCCATGGCTTTGCACACCCTCGGGTTTGCACCCCCATGCCTTTGCACTCCCACGTGTTTGCACTCCCACGCGTTTGCACGCACCATGTTTGCACACACACGCCTTTGCACACCCGTGCATTTGCACCCCCATGCCTTTGCACTCCCACGCGTTTGCACGCACCGTGTTTGCACACCCACGCCTTTGCACACCCATGCATATTTACCCCCCACGCGTTTGCACGCACCATGTTTGCACCCCCACGCCTTTGCACACCCACGCATTTGCACCCCCACGCGGTTGCACGCACCATGTCTGCACCCCCACGCCTTTCCACACACCATGTCTGCACACCCACGCCTTTCCACGCACCATGTTTGCACTCCCACGCGTTTGCACGCACCATGTTTGCACCCCCACGCCTTTGCACACCCACGCCTTTGCACCCCCACGCGTTTGCACGCACCATGTTTGCACCCCCACGCCTTTGCACACCCACACGTTTGCACCCCCACGCCTTTCCACGCACCCCGCTTCCACACCCCCGCTTCCACAGGCGTCGCGCACCCCCACTCCCCTCCCTCCCCCCCCCCGAACTACACCTCCCAGCAGCCCCCGCGCCGCGCCGCGCCCCACCATCCAATCAGCGCCCGGCTTGCTGGCGGGTGCCACCATGGCGGTGCCCAGGCGCTGAGGGAAGCGTTCGCCGGCCGTCGCCGTGCGGGACGAAGGTGAGGGGCGGCGGGGACGGGCGGGATCGGGGGCGGGGAGGGGGGGCTCCGGGGCCGGCTCCCGCACCGGAGGTGCGGGAGCCGGCCCCGGAGCCCCCCCTCCCCGCCCCGGGGGGTTCCAGGCCCCCGGCCGCGGCCTCCCCTTCCCCTCAGGAGCCGCGCTGCCCCCCCATAACCCCCAAACCCCTTTGCTTTTCCCCGGGGACGGGGAGATGAGGAATCCTTTCCCCCTTCCTTCCCCCAAATCCTGTCAGCCTTGGCCTGCCAGCTTTCCCTCTGCAGAGCGCGGCCATGAAGGTGGTGAACCTGAAGCAAGCCATCCTGCAGGCCTGGAAGGAACGATGGAGCGACTATCAGTGGGCTATAAATATGAAGCGTTTCTTCCCTCGTGGAGCCACCTGGGACATCCTCAACCTGGCAGGTCCGGGGACGTGGGGAGCCGTGGGGGCTGGAGAGGGCTGGGGGCAAAGTAGGGGTGCAGGAGTTTGGGGACACACACGGAGCTTTGTGCTTTGGGGCTGCTCGGTCCCGTGCTGCGCAGGGCGGTCCTGTCGCCTAGCCCAGAGACGGACCCGTGGTTAAGCTAGCCTAAAGCTCAGCCTATGGTTGAAGGCTGGTCTGGCAGGACACCCCGGCAGGGCCGGGGATGGCCGTGCCGAAATGCTGCTGGCGCAGAGCTCCGGGGTCGCGGCCGCTCTCCCCCAACGCCGCTCACCACCCGGCTGCACGCAGGTTCCTGCTAGCTGCCTCAGTTTCCCCCACTGAGAGGGGATAATGACCCCGTCTGCCTTGCCAGTGTGTCTAGCCAAGGGATTGAAAAGCGCTGCGAAGGAGCCAGGTGCTGCTCCGAAGGCTGCTTCCCACCCCCGGTTATTAGGATTTCTTTTCCCGTCCCTATTCAAGGGCGTTTGATACAAATCCTGCCAAACGCTGGTACCTGCTGAGCTCCACGGTTTAAAGATTTGCCAGGCTTTTATGCCAATTATAGAAACTTGTTGCTAGGTTGGGTTTTTTTTTTTTTTTTTTTTTTTCCTGTGCAGCAAGCACATGTTTGCAAGCCCTGGATAAATAAACAGAGCGCTGCTCGAGGATTGCTGCACCAGGGGATTTAAAGGGAAATAGCCCCGGTGCAGGCAGCACCGCTCATCGCCCCACCGAGGAGGGGGACCTTTCCCCAGTGGGTCTTTTTTAACTCCCTCCGTCCTCCCAGTGTATTTTTCTGGCAGCGTCTGGCCTGTGATGGTGGTTTTTCTCACACATCCTCACAGCTGAGCTTCTCAGGCCAGGTTTGTCCCCCTCCCGCTGTGGCCCATGGTGGGGTCAGTGCGTGGACGTGCCCAGCCCTACGGCGATGTGGGGCCGGAGGAGCCCAGCTGGAGCTGTGGGGCCTGGCTGTGGCAGTGGGGCAGCCCTGGGGAGACAGATTTGCTTGAGGGGGCTGGCACGGCTAGGGGAGTGGGGCTGCGAGTGCAGCGCTGGGGGATGCGGGGGGCAGTTGGCTCGAGGGCCAGCCCTGCTGCTGGCCAGCTGGCCCCTGGGGCTCCCTGGTGCCTGTTCCTGGCCTGGAGGGACCGGCTCCTGCTCCACTCACTGAGGCAGCGAGGCCCATGGGGCGCTTGGCATGGGCCCCTCTGCGTATCCCTGAAAGCAGGGCCAGAGGTAATCAGTCCCTATGATTTCTTTAGAAGCAGGTTTCTCCCGGCCAACTCTTAGCCAGGGAAAGGCTCATTAGCCCGGGCTTCATTGGAGGGCAGCCCCTCTGCAAGGAGGGGAAGGGAGCCAGGTCCCTTTTTCCCCGCTGCAAAAGGGAGCTTAAAAGGGAGGATGCGGACACCGACGCCATCCTGAGCAGCACGAGTGTTGTGGGCACACAGGGAGGCTGTTCCCGACGGCTGTAACAACCGCTGTCTCTGGAGCACTTGCCGCCTGCCTCACCACAGCCCTAGAGCCGTCCTTTCCCGAGCTCGTGCCTTTCAGATTTGAACTACAAAGGAGGAAAAGCTGGCACGAGCTGCCAGGATCACGGCAGTGCCCAGCAAATCTATGCTGACACGCCTGCAGTGGGTAACAGCATGTGGCTGGCTCGTGTTGACACTCCCTGATTAGATGGGGAGGGGAAGGCTGCCATTAGCCTTCTGTCCTCGAGCTGAGATGCTTTTGGCCGAGGTCTCAGCCTTCGAGCAAGACCCAGGGAGTCTCCTGCTCCCGCAGTCAGGATCCGACGACGGCTGCTGCTCCTCCTCCTTGTCTTTGGGGCGACGACTTCCCAAACGGCTGCTGCCCCTGCTTGCATCTGGGTGCTTTGACCTACTTACAGCCCGTGCCGCAGCCCGGGGCCTGCTTTTGGGAGGTGGTTTCTGTGCTCTGCCATAGTTCAAATGGTCAATTAAAGGCTTGACTGAGCAGATAGGACGGGCAGAGCCCCTCCAGCGTCCGCGGGCCGGTGCTGGCAGGCAGCCGGCGGCAGGGAGGGCCAGACGTGCAGGGCTGGTCCCAGCTAAGAGGGGCTGTCTGCCCACAGTTCAGCTCCAGGTGCCGGAGCAAAAGTCACTCAGTGGAGGATGCGAGAGCCTCCTGGGCAGGCCGCGGGAGGGAGGGGAACGTGTTTGGAGAGCAGCAGGCGCTGTTTCGGGGCCAGGGTGCCCGGGGAGAGCTGAGTTAGCAGGAGGCTGCTTGCGCTGCCTGAATTATTTACCGGGTTTTGCTGTTGGGGATTAGAAAGTTGTGGTATTCAGTTAATTTCAGGGAAGAGCGGCGCAGAGTCGCTCTTTGCCACCTTTCCTGTGGGATGAGGGCAGAGCGTGTGTGTGTCCGTGTGCCCCCACACCGTGTACGCGCTGACCTGGGACCTCCCGGCCCCTCTCCTTTGCTTGCAGAGGCTCTTCTGGAGCAGGCTATGATCGGGCCGTCACCGAACCCACTCATCTTGTCCTACCTGAAATACGCTATCAGCTCCCAGGTAATGACACTCCCCGCGCTGCCTCCCTGCCTCGCTCTGCAGATGCTGCTGGGTGTCGCCTCGCAGCCCCAATTAGCAGGTGGGCAAAGAAAGTGGGGTGCAGAGTCGGTGGCGGGCAGACACCCCAAATCTCCCATCTGTGCCTCCCCAGGGCTTGGGTGGGTGGTGGAGGGCAGGGATGTTTCTGTAAGTAGCCTCTGCCCACCATATGGCTGCACGCGGGGCAGAAACCCTTGCCCTCTGACAGCCTCCACGCTTGCTGTAAGCTCTGCGCTTTCTTAGCGCGGCATTTAATATCGCCTAAAGTTTGTGTGAAACAAATCAGCAATCACCTAAAAATGTCTGTTTGGATTTGTGCCGGGTCAGCGCCCCAGCCCTGTCTGCGGTGACAGGCAGCGGGGCCGTGCCCTGACCTTGCCGTTCCTCAGCAACAAGCACTGCGCTGGCAAACATCACCCGCTAACACGCTGCTGCCCCACGTTTGTTTTAGTTTTGTGTTTTGTTCGTAGATGGTGTCTTATTCCACGGTCCTGACGGCCATCAGCAAGGTACGGCTCTGACAGGTGCTGTCTGAGGTTTTTCTCTTTCCCTATGACCCGTGTATCCATTTCCCTCCCCACAACTCTCACCAAATATAGGTCAAGTGGAAAATGACATCCTCTGCTGAGTCAGCAGTGGTCAGACAGCACAGATTAGCACCCGAGTCCTTCCGTGTCCCCGCTGGGGACAGGCTGCCACCGAGCCTGGCAGGTCCCGCTCTGGGTTCAGGGGTGGCTGCAGGTGTGAAAGCCTCGTCCCTCTGTCGCGTGGGACCTGGCAGGCTCCTGCCCCGCAGCGCCCTGCGTGTAAACCACGCCTCGGCTGCCGGAAACCACATCCCTCTGTGGCCGGCGGCGCTGGCAGCACCGTGGGGATCCAGAGCTGGCGATGGAAAAGCAGCGCCGCTCCCTCATGAGGGAGGGCTGCCAGCACCCGAGCCACGCGGCTGCGGCCACCCGCCCTGCTCGGCTGGCTGGCTTCCCACGGGTGCTCAGTGTCCCCGTGCCACTTCGATGGGGACAAGCTCTCTGTGGCTCCCTGCAGAGCTGCCTCCGCTCGACGTTTGGGGCTGCTCCGTGGGGAGCAATAGCCCCTCGCAGGCTGCGTCAGGCCCCCCACCCTCCCTAGGCACTAGCCTTGTTAGGGTGACTTCTAATCTGAAGGAAGAATAATTTAAGGGAGAATAATTTCTGACTGGGGGATGGGAGGAGGAAGGCACTGGTAGCCACATGATGCCGGCATTGTTTTGGGGTGCTGCAGGCTGAACTTGGAGCTGTGCATAAATGTGCCGCAAAGCCCCGGCGAGGGTGGGGACCACTCCAGCGGGGTTCAGCGCCTATCCGGGGTGGTGGGCGCGCTCCCAGGGGAGGGTAGAGCCAGCGTACGGCCGGCTGGCACCGAGCACAGTGGCCGGTCTGCTCCGAACGATGCAGGCTCGTCGCCGTTCCCGCGTCGCTGCCCGTTCCGGCAGGGCGGGCAGAGAGCTGACCTTGACAGCTGAGGCTTTCTCCTTCAGATCAGCATGGGCTGAGAGCAGACCTGCGGGCTAGCTCCGGCCCGGCGGGGCAGCCCCATCTGCTCTGCGAGAAGGCGGGGAGCCGCGCTTCTGCTGCCCGCCGCCCTCCCGGCCCTGCGGCCAGCCGGGCTGTTGGCGCGCGCTGCCGGGCCTGCCGAGCCGGGGGTGGGCATGCAGGCTGGCGCCGAGCCACTGCCGCGTCAAGGCAGCCGGTGGGGAGCGGAGCTCAGGCCCCTGCCGCCGTCTCGGCGAGGCTGCCGAGAAAACTCAGCCTCGTCCCCGCTGCCGTGGCCCGGTTGCCTCCTGCGACCCCGGGAGGGCACGACCCAGCCGTTGGACAGCCCTGACCTAGTTCTCATTCGAGTGGCTGCTGGGCAGCTGCCAGGGCGAGCGTACTGCGGCCGGCAGCGCCCGGCCCAGCCTGTGGAGGAAGGGGTTGCGTTTGTTTTGAGAGCTGCTGGAGCCCGGCAGCCCCCATCTGAAATCCTTCCTTGTTCTCCTGCTCTAGTTTGATGACTTCTCCCGGGACCTGTGTGTCCAGTCGCTGCTGGAGATCATGGACATGTTCTGCGACCGCCTCAGGTACGGTGTGGCCCTACCAACCCTGCCGCCTCGGCCCCGGGCTGTACTGTGGGTGGTACCGGGAGCCGGTGGGGCCTGGCTGAGCCCAGGATTCTCGTCCTGGCAGAGGGAGGCAGGTTCCCCCTCCAGCTCCGTGTCCGTTCCTGCGTTGCTGTCCCCTTCCGGCTGCCTCAGGCTGTGCTGCCACGCGAGTGCCAGCATGGGGAGAGCAGAGGCAGTCCAAAACCCACCAGCTTTGTGGGAAGCTGCAAGAAACCCACCTATTCTGGGATAAACGCCTCTGCCATGATATTCCTGCCTGGCTCAGGTAGATAGGGGTGGGTGTAAGCCCTGTGGCCTGAGGGTGTCTGTCCCCTCAGAGCGTTTCGTTTCTCTTGTGTGGCCTTGGCAGCTTCCCAGGGCCCTGGCTACATGTCCCCATCTGCCAGTGCTCACGGTCCTGCCTGTGCTGCCCCAGGCGCTCCAGGCAGCTGCCTTGTTTTGCTTCGTGCTCTTCCGTTGGTGTTGCAGGACCCAGGGGAGTCCAGACCATTCAGGCCACAAAAACTTTTTTAGAAAGCTCAGAAATCTTCCTGTTAACCCCTGACAGCCTCTTCTGGGAGGCCGGAGCAGAGAGCATGTGGTGGCAGGCAGTGGGAGGAGGAGGAGGAAGGCTGAAGGTAGCAGCTCTTCAATTACATGAAATGAAGCGGTAGCAATGAATATGCATCAGTCACAGATGTTGACAAGGAGCTGTTGCTGGCCAACTGCAGAGCCGGCCACTTAATCCAGTCCCTGCCTAATCTGATCCTCTGCTTAATTTGATCAAAACTTCTGGCCTCAATGATTTGTGCATCAGGAGGGGAAAGCGTTCACCTCTCGCAGTGCATTGATCAATGCTGAGCCTCTCTTAGCAAGATAATTTGATTACAGGCTTGGAAAGTTTCCCTGTAGTAAAGTGGCCAGAGAGGAGGCTGCGCCGGGGAGACGTTATTTCCCCTGGTACAGCGGGGATGCTCACAGGCTGGGCAGGTTGGGATCTGCGGCAGAGGAGCCAGCGGGCAGGCTGGGCTGGGCGCACGGGATGGGGGTTTTGATCCCCAGGCTGCCCTGTGTCTGTGCCTCGGTTTCCCCGGGGGCCGTAGCCCGGCCCACGGTGAGCACCGTCCCGTTTCTCTCCCCTTCCCAGCTGCCACGGCAAAGCAGAGGAGTGCATCGGCCTCTGCCGGGCGCTGATGAGTGCCCTCAACTGGCTCCTGCGTTGCGCAGCCTTCTACGCCGAGAAGGTGAAGGAGACGCTGGAGCAAGCGGCAGCTGAGAGCCAGCTGAAGATGTGTCTGGAGCGGCTGGAGAAGATGCTCGGTAGCACCAAGAACCGTGCCCTGATCCACATCGCGAAGCTGGAGGAGACGTGTATGTTGCTGCCCCTGCCCTGCCCTGCGGCATGCTCTGCCCGTGGCTGCTGCCAGGGCTTCCTCCTAGTCGCTGCTGGCCCTGGAGAGATGTCATTGCCACCTCTCCCTTCCCCCTGCCCGGCTCCTGCCGCATTGTCCCTGTGGCTCCAAGCCCATCCATCTTCCAGCCCTGTTGCTGTAACCGTCTCCTCCCTGGCTCTGTGCCACTCTCTGCCCCCTCCCCTCCGTGCTGCCCTTGGAAGAGGAGCAGAATTAATGTGAAGGCGGCGTGAGCTGTTCTCGGGCGCGTGGTGGGTCCTGTGCTCTGCCAGCGTGCCTGGCACAGCCCTGCACCTTCAGTCAGTGCCTGTGTCTGGCCAAGAGGCTGTGCCAGGCTGAGCCCAGAGCAGGAGCTGCTGGGTGGCACACAGACCCTCGGCTTGGGTTCGCAGAGGTGCGCCGGCTTCTGCTCACTGCAGGGCCCGGCAGGGAGCCCCAGCCTTGGCAGGCCCTCTGTGCTGCCACAGGCCTTGGAGCCAGCCTGCTCGGGTTCTCGGTGTGTCACTGTCCCCTCCCCGAACGCCTGCCCTCCCTCCCCAGCCTCCTGGAGCGCTGTGGAGCAGTCCCTCGTCAAGCTGGGGGAGAACCTGAACAGCCTCAGCAACTCCCCGCTGCGAAGCCAGGCTGACGACTGCATCTCCCTCATCAAGAGGTAGCTTTGTTCTGCGGGCTCGGAGGCTAAAACGGGTCTGAGCCCTGCTCTGGGGGCTGAGAGCCTCCTGCCTCCTCCATGCTGGCTCCCTGCTTTCCTGTCCCTTCCCGGCTTGGACCCCTGCACCGGCAGTGAGCTGGGGCTGGCGAGAGGCCCTGGCATAGGAGAGGGGACAGGGCTAGTGGTGACTTGCTGCAAAGGAGTCTTACCCAGGGGTTGCTCCTTTGGTGGCCCCGGGGCCTCTCACCATCCCTCAGCTGCTCTGGCCACACCAGAGCTGCCGTCCCTGCTCTGGATCCCCCCCGAGATGCTCCCAGGGCCCGGGCTGTGGCGCGGGGGCTTGGCTGTGCCCAAGGGCTCCTCTGCAGGGCACAGGAGCTGCAGGCTGTCCTGCCCCAGAGAGATGCAGGGCAGCAAAGGTCAGAGGCTTGGCCGGGAAGGGAGGATGGGACAGGAGGAGCAAGGATCTGTCCCTGCAAGGCTCCAGTGACCCTGTGCTGTCGTCTCCCACCCAGCATCCCCACCATGCTCTCGGTCCACTCTGAGCAGCTGAACAAGACCGGCTTCCCCACTGTGCATGCTGTGGTGCTGCTGGAAGGGACCATGAACCTCACGGGAGAGACCCAGCCGCTGGTGGAGCAGCTGATGATGGTGAAGAGGATGCAGGTACAGAAGTGGCATCTTGTTCTCCTGCTCAGTGGGCTGGGGGACCAGGGCCTTGCTGCAGCTCTCTGCTCCGTACCTCCCTGTGCTGATCCTGGTCCAAGGGTATGGGCGCAGATGCAGGGAGCAGCATGAGCCCATCAACACCTTCACAGGGGGTTCAGGGTTTGGCTGTGGTTGGGGGAGTCACTTTATTGCCTTTCCAGCACTGGGGGGTTTTGTCTGTGTGCCCCGCAGCGCATCCCTTCCCCACTCTTTGTGCTGGAGATCTGGAAGGCCTGTTTTGTGGGCCTCATCGAGTCCCCGGAGGGCACGGAGGAGCTGAAGTGGACAGCCTTCACCTTCCTGAAGGTAGGGCCCAGCCCCACCGCAAGCGCAATGCTCCGAGCCCCGGGCCTGCCGCTGCCTTTTCCCTCCACGCCTGGCCCCTGCTGAGTGCCGAACCCTGGCAGAGCAATTAGTTCTCCTGTCCCGCGGCATGCCCCTTGGGGTCCCCCCACACCCCGGCTGAGCCTGTGGCCACCCTCCTGCAACCCACTGAGCATCAGCTTTGCTATCCTGGGCTTCTTTTCAGCCCAGCCCCGCTTTGTTTTGCAGAGTGGCTTTCCTGGGATGTTGTGGGGGAAATCGTGGCCTTTGAAGGATGCCACAGCAGCCTCGGGGCCTGCGCTCCCACAGCTCAGCAGTGGGCAGCTCTGGAGCAGTCTGCTTCACCTCCTTTCTTTGTACCAGACAAAAGGGATCTGTGTGTAATTTCAGGCCTGACGTGCTCTGGCCGGTGCTGGGCTCCTCTGCAGCCTCCGTCCTCTGCCTGGCTGTTGAGAGGTGGCCGTGCTCTGCAGCTCCCTGTGATGGCGGAAGGACCCTGCAGAAGGGAGGCAGGGGGACAAAGTCCCCTGGGCGCGCGGGCTGCTCCACACATGCTCCTTTCCCCGGGCTGGGAGAGCAGCTGCTTGCAGGCGTGTTTTGCGTGGGCTCCTGCTGCCTGTGTTGCTGGGAGGTCCTGAGTGCAGAGTGAGGTCTGCCTCTGTCAGTCACATCCGTGTCCCGTGTCTTTCAGATCCCCCAGGTCCTGGTGAAACTCAAGAAGTATCCCCAAGGGGAGAAGGTGAGTCTCAAGGGCCGTCGATTGGAGCCGTTTGCCGCGTTGTGTGCACAAGCGAGCTGCGTTTGCCACGCTGGTGCTGGTGCCTGGCCAAATCTGCTCGGGGGTGGCTGGGGTAGGAAACGGTCTATGTCCCGACAACCTTCCTCTAACGGACAAGGCGGCGCGGGAGGGGAAGGCGGGCTCGTGTCGGCAGCGCTCCGAGCTAAGTGCTGGGCTTTGTACGTGGCAGGACTTCACCGAGGATGTGAACTGTGCCTTTGAGTTCCTGCTGAAGCTGACCCCTCTGCTCGACAAAGCAGATCAGCGATGCAAGTGAGTGCTCGCCGTGTCTGGGGCTGACCTGCAGCACTGTGAGCCTGTGGCCAGTTCGTGCCACGACAGCCCTGTCCTCTCTGTGGGGAGCCATGGTACAGGGTGCTGGGGCAGCTCCTGGCAAGGCTTTTTTAGTTTCCGATCCAATTCCTTCTTCCTTGAGGACCTGATGCTCCCAAATGAGCGAGGCAGTGAGTGTCTGACGGCTGATTCGTGTCTTGGTGATGCTGTGTGATATCTGGAGCTGCTTTTGGCCCTGCAGCATCCTCAGAGGGGTGGGAGCAGGGCCAGGAGGGCAACCCGGGAGTCCCCCTGCCCTGCGGCACTGCCTGGGGCAGCAAGGAACGCTGTCCCTCAGGCTAGCGCTCTCCTCTCTCTTTCAGCTGCGACTGCACGAGTCTGCTCCTGCAGGAGTGCAGCAAGCAGGGGCTGCTTTCAGAGGCCAACATGACCAACCTGATTGCCAAACGGTACAGTCCCCTCGAAAGTCTGGGTAACCAATTGGGGTTGGAGCACCTCGTCTTGCTGTCCTTCTTGGGGGGGAGCATAAAGAACCAGCTGTGATGCCGCTGGCTGTCCTGCAGCTGGGACGCTGTGGCCTGGAGGGACGAGGCTTTGCTTTCAGTGACAGATTGAGTACAGTCGAAGTCTGTCCTCTCGGAGTGGCAGCTGGTGGTGGCCTGAGGTGGTGGCCTTCCCTCAGGGGTACTGATGGTGGAGGTGGGTGGGAAGTGGCTGAGCGTGGGGAGGAGTGAGGCAGGATGACGAATTCCTGCTCACTGGCCCTTCTTTGCGGATGCCCCAGGACGGCGGACAGAGAACACGCTCCGCGCTTGAAATCGGCAGAGAACGCCAACATCCAGCCAAACCCGGGGCTCATCCTGAGGGCTGAGCCGACTGTCACCAACATCCTGAAGGTGAGTCCCCTCCTGCATCCGTGCTGGGCAGGCTGGTCTCAGCCCCAGAGCCTGTTTCCAGCAGCACCGCTCTCGCCAAGCAGCTGGGATGGCTGGGAGGTGCCTGATCTTCCCCTGCGCTGGGGAAGGGGAATGGAGGAATCGCTCCCAGCCTTGCCGCTCTGCCGTGGAGACCAGGAGCTCCCCTCCTCCTTCCCAGGAAGCCGGAGGAGCTGTCAGGCGGCACGTTGTTGTCAGTGCCAGCAGCCTGAGCCCAGCCAGCTCTGCCCGACCTGCTCCGAGCCGCTTCCCCATGTGCATCTCCCCCAGTCCCCGGGGACTACCCCCCGTCCCTGCGTCGCTCTGGTTGTCTCGCTGCTGCTGAGTGTGAGAGGATGTTTTGCTGCCGGTCGTGCTGCCCCGATGCGCTGCGGCTCTCCCCTGTGCTGTGCCCTGCGGTGTCTGGGGCATGGAGGGCTCCATCCCCACTGCCCTGAGCCCTGCGGGTCCCTGCTCTCCGAGGCCTCAGGGGACAGCTCTGGCAGCTGATCAGCTCTGCCCCCCCAGCTGGAGTTTTACTGCTGCTCTGTAGCACACATTCCCTGTGACTTCTCTTTCCTCTATTTTTTTTATAGACCATGGATGCGGATCACTCCAAGTCACCCGAGGGCTTGCTGGGGGTCTTGGGTCACATGCTGTCTGGGAAGAGCCTGGACTTGCTGCTGGCAGCGGCAGCAGCGACGGGCAAGCTGAAATCCTTTGCTCGGAAGTTCATCAAGTGAGTGTCTGCCTGGACGACACTGTCCCTGGTGACCAGCGGGGCTGGGGTGAGCGGGCGGCCCCCCAAGCTCTCCCTCAGACAGGGCTGGATGTGCCTCTGGCCCAGTGTCTGTGCAGCACTGGATCCAGCAGAGCCCTGGGGAGGGCTGGGACCTCGGGGAAACAGCACCCCGCAGCACCCCATCTCCTTCACTTCTGCATGAACAGGGCAGAGAATCAAAGTCGGGTTGGTTTAAGGGCGTTAAACTGAAAGCGCTGGGACAGCCTCGGATCCAGGGCGCTCACTGTGTGTGCGCTTTCAGTCCCCGGACGCCTGTGTCCTGGTTAGAACACACGCACCAGCACGCGTGGGGCTGCGTGATGTGTTTCCTTCAGCAGGGAGGCCTGGGGCGTCTCGAACCACGCCAGCCTGGCTGGGTGCACGGCCCTGCCACGCTCGCTCCGTTTGGGGGTTCGTGCCGCTGCAGTACGGAGAGGGCCGTGCTCAGAAATCCCCACGCAGCCGGGCAGAGCCGGCTCTGGCAAAAGGGACGCGCTCAAATGCCGGGCTGACTGGGTGTGGGGAAAAGCAGCGTTGCTGGACCTGTTTTGCTGCAGGGGAGCAGGAGGAGGAGGAGGCGGCTCACCCCTGCTGTGCCCGAGGGTGTCTGCAGAGCCGGGCCCCGCTTCGGTCCCTGCCCACCCCGCTCCTCCATGCGGGCCACAGAGCTGGGCACTGGGATGGGGTGCAGGAGGGCGTCTGCAGGCGGGGGCAGCCCCCCGCCCGTCTCGGGGATGGGAAGAGGCCTGTTTCACGTGATGATAATGCTTCACTGCGGCTCCCTCTGCCCCCTCTAGGCTGAATGAATTCACGAAACACATCAACGGCGAAAGCTGTAAGTGCGTGCGCATCCGTGTGTAGGGTGGTTTGAGCTGTGCTCCCTCCGTTGCCACGTGCTGGGATGCCGCGGGGCCCGGCTGGATTAAGCTGGGACTAGCTGCGGCGCCAGAGCGAGCTGAGTTGTGCCGGGCTTGGCTGGGGGCTGCCGGCAGGGAGCCCGGCACAGGGGCGCGTGGCTGGGTGCCAGCGGGGATCCGGGCTCCCGGGGACCCGCTGCCCTCACGCGTGGCACATGCGTGTCCATCCCGAACGCGGGGTGTTTCCTGCTTGCAGGGGAAGAGCTCCTTCTCCCCGGCCCAGCCTGCGGGGCCCCTCGGGGCCAGCCCTGCCCCGGCTCCCTCCCTGGAAGGGGTGATGTGTCAGCACAGAGCCCGAGATAAGGACTCTGACTGCATTTGCATGTGATGAAACTTGCTGAGTGCTCTGACCTTCCGTGGCGTGGGGGGGGAGCCCAGGGATGGGCTGGGGCTGCTGAAGGGGAGGCTAAAGCTGCTTTGGGGGTTCAAGCAGAGGCAGACGGGGTGGAGGGAGGCACTCGGCACGTCCCCTGGAGCCCTCGTTCGCACACAAACACTCGGGGGTTAGAAAAGCTGCCTGGAGGAAGCAGAGCCCCAACCCCTGAGCTCACAGGGCTCCTGCCTCCTTGTGCTGAGGCTGGAGAACCCCAAGTTCTCTCTTTCTTCTCCCTCAGCCAAATCAGCCTCGGTTCGGGCCCTGCTCTTCGACATCTCTTTCCTCATGCTGTGCCATGTGGCCCAGACCTACGGCTCGGAGGTAAGCATCCTCCGAGGGGCTCTGACCTTGCGAGCGCAGCCCGCGCACTGCAGCCTGCCAGCCTCCTCTAGCGGCCAGCCTGCCACCGCCACCGTCCCCACCGTCCCCGCACCCGTGGGGTAAAACGCCCGGTGTCTTTCACCTGGTGCAGGTACAAATCCGTCCCTCCAGGGGCTGTCAGCGCCAGGCGTTGGAGCAGGGGTGGCTGCAGCCTTCCTGAGGGCTTTGGTTGTGCTTCCTTTACGGTACCGTGCTATCAGTGGGAACGCTGCCTCCACACCCCCTCCGGACTGGCTCTGATCTCACCGGACTTTTCCCAGCATTGCCCCTCTGGTTCGGCACTGGCTCGCTGGGGGGGGTCATGCAGCCAGGCCGAGCGTCCGCCCTCCCCCATGAGAGGAGGAACTTAAAGCCCCGCTCAGGAAACAGCACTTTGGTTGCATGAAAATTTTCCAGGTTTCGACATCTGTGTGTGTTGGGAGGCAAAATGATACCGAAACACCAGGAACGTGGAGAGGGAGTGAAAGGCGGGTGGGAGGGGGCCTGCCCGGCCGGCCCTGGGGAGCGGGGAGGGGGAGTCCTGGCTGGAGGCAGCTTGGAGCGGACGTGCCCGGGGCTGTCTGATGAGATCTCATCCCCTGGCCCGGCCCAGAGCGACTTTCCTGACCAGCTGCTGCTGAACAGATGTGCAAAACTTTTTTGACAAAAATAGTGTCCCTTGGGTGACGGCGGGCTGAAGGGAGGAAGCGGCAAGCGGGATTCCCAGCTCGTGTCCCCCCTGGGAGCCCTCCCAGCTGGGCTGTGCGCCCTGACCCCGGGCTGTGTGCCCCGACCCCACGGAGCTGTGGGTCAGCCGGCCCCAGGCGCTGGGGACCCTGAGCACAGCTCGGTGGGCAGGGGACAAGTGGCCCGTTCTGGGCAGGACGCGGTGACCCCACCGCCACGCTTGCAGCCCCTCGGGACTGGTCCTGTCCTGGCGTCTCCCCGAGCGAAGCCGTTGGAGCGCTGCTCTGAGATGGCCGTGGTCCCCCGGGGAGTTGTCTTGTAGAGGGGGAAAACCGGAGCCCACAGACTGGAAACCAGGGCCTTACTGGGGGCTGACCAGGGCCTTACTGGGGGCTGACCAGGGCCTGCCTCTCCGTGGTGGCCACAGGGTGGTGCTGTTCCCCCGGCCATGAGCTCCCCAAGGTGGGGGTCAGACCCCAGGGTGGGTGTCCCCAGCAGGGTCCCTGTGGGATGCAGGCCACATGGCAGACCCTGTGCCGGTTCCCTTCCAGATGATCCTGTCGGAGTCGAGCCCGGCGGGCGAGGTGCCCTTTTTCGAGACCTGGATGCTGACCTGCATGCCCGAGGAGGGGAAGATCCTCAACCCCGACCACCCCTGCTTCCGCCCCGACTCCACCAAGGTGGAGTCCCTGGTCGCCCTCCTCAACAACTCCTCCGAGATGAAGCTGGTGTAAGAGCTCAGTCTGCGTGCCCACTCTGCCTTCCACCCACCCCATCTTCCCTGGCCCCGTGGCCGCTCTGAACGAGTGCCTCTCTCTTCCCCGACAGGCAGATGAAGTGGCACGAGGCATGTCTGAGCATCTCGGCTGCCATCCTGGAGATCCTCAACGCCTGGGAGAACAGCGTCCTCACCTTTGAGTCAATCCAGGTGGGCCTGATGGGAGGGTGGTGTGGGGCAGAGCAGGGGTACCGGCACTGCGCTGTGTCCTGAGGAGGGGCCAAGGCTTGAGCAGGGCAGGGGTCCCCTGTCCTCCTGCCCTGAATGCTCCTGCAGACACTGTGGAGCTCGCTGGCTCCTTCGCGACTTGGGTGGGGAACTGACGTGGTTCCAGTCCCTTGATGCTGCCCTGAACTGCCCCGTTGGTGGCAGTGGGGCTGGCAGGGGCAGGTTCACCCCACGGAGGAGAGAAGGGCTTGGACCCTGCAGTCGGGGCCCGCAGCCCTGGGAGGTGATGCCGAGATAAAGCCTGTGCATCCACGCGTCTGTGCTCATCCACCTCTGCTCCCGCCTCCTCTCCTAGAAAATCACAAACAACATCAAGGGGAAGGTGTGCAGCATGGCGGTGTGCGCGGTGGCCTGGCTGGTGGCCCACGTCCGCATGCTGGGCTTGGATGAGCGGGAGAAGTCCCTGCAGATGATCCGGCAGCTGGCCACCCCCCTGTACGGCGAGAACACGCTGCAGTTCTACAACGAGCGGTGAGCTCCGGTGCACCAGGCCCCGTGCCTTCCTCCGCTTCCCGGGGCCTGTGTGACCCCGTCTCTCTCTGCCGCAGCGTGGTGATCATGAGCTCCATCCTGGAGCACATGTGCGCGGACGTCCTGCAGCAGACGGCCACGCAGATCAAGTTCCCCTCCACGGGCATGGACACCATCCCCTACTGGAACCTGCTGCCCCCCAAGAAGCCCATCAAGGAGGTGCTGACGGGTGTGTTCACCAAGGTGCTGGAGAAGGGCTGGGTTGACAGCTGCTCCATCCACATCTTCGACACCCTGCTGCACATGGGGGGCGTCTACTGGTTCTGCAACAACCTGGTCAAGGTACGGGGTGGAGGAGGGAGGTGGCTGCGACCCCCAGCACTGTGGCTGGGTGTCGAGCCCAGGACTGCTGGGTCTAGCTCATGCTCTTAGTGCCCAGGAGTCCTGGTTGCGGCTGCTCTGGCTGCTGCGACAGTCCCGGGCGCTGGAGGCGAGCGAGGCAGGCCCAGCCGTGCCCGTGTGTCCCTCAGCCCTGCCCTCCGCCTCCCAGGAGCTGCTGAAGGAGACGCGGAAGGAGCACACGCTGCGGGCCGTGGAGCTGCTCTATGCCATCTTCTGCCTGGACATGCAGCAGCTGACGCTGACCCTGCTGGGCCACATCCTGCCCAACCTGCTCACAGACTCCTCCAAGTGGCACACCCTCATGGACCCGCCGGGAAAGGCTCTGGCCAAGTAAGACCCCAGACCGGTGGGCACCCTCTCCTTTGGGGCGGGTGGGCCTGTTTGTGGAGATGGGGAGATGCTCTGTGCTGGGACGACGGGGGTCCCAGCCGCCCGGTTCCCACTCTGGCGCCAGCACAGTGCCGACAGGAGCAGACATGCTGGTGTCCGGGGCCCCGTTGCCTGTTGCCTCTCGCCGAGGAGGGACCTGCTACGTCCCGTCCCGACACACGCTCTGGGCTCTGCTGTCTTCCCTTGCTCACGCGCCATCATCCAGGTGGGCTGGCAGCACCTCGCAGTGTCCCTGCTCTGTCCCCAGGCTCTCTGTCTGGTGTGCCCTGAGCTCCTACTCTTCCCACAACAAGGGCCAGGCGTCCGCCAGGCAGAAGAAGAGGCACCGAGAGGATATTGAGGTGCGTCCGGCGTGGAGCGGGGTTTGGTTGCAGGCTCTCTGTGTGCAAGAGTTGGCAGTGTCTGCGGGAGGTGGTGGTGGCAGGAGGAGTGGGTAGCTGAGACCAGACTCCCTACCCAGGTTCTCTGGGCTTTTTTGAGGTCCTTTGACCTTAAAATATGGAGTTTTCCCTTCTCTTTTTCTGGGGAAGGGGGGCTGTAATGAGATGGTCCGTATCTGACTGGCCCAAGCTGAGATGCTCTGGGTGAACGGAGATCGTTGTCCTGGGCCTCGGGGCTGTGCAGAGCCCAGGGTGGGTCATCAGCCCCGGGGAGGGGGGCCAGGATCCCCCCTCAGAGAGGGGCTGCTGGGGCTGAACCCCCTCTGCCCCCCCAGGATTACATCAGCCTGTTCCCGCTGGACGACACGCAGCCCTCCAAGCTCATGCGCCTGCTGAGCTCCAATGAGGAAGACGCCAACATCCTCTCCAGCCCCAGTAAGTGCGGGTGGGGAGGGCAGCTCCTGGGGAAGGCACCGTCCTGCTTCGCTACTCGTTTCTGGGTGTGAAATGTACATTGGCACAAAAACGCTTCTCTTCCCAAGCTGGCCAGGTGAAGATTTAGAGCGCTGGAGTGTGTTTTGCTGAGTTACCCTGGAGCTTTTGCACTTAGAAAAGGTCAAGCTCTTTACTTCTCTGATCAGAACAACGTAGGATGAGGTTACACCTTCCCTCCGTGACGTTGCCACCCAACCCAATGCATCACGCATGAGGGGCTCGGGGAGGATTTGTTAGACCCTTGTCATCCCCAGCCAGGCTGCGTGGGACCAAAGAGCTGATGTGCTGCAGCAAGAGTGGCAGGAGGTGACATTCCTGATGTCTGTGGCTAAATCCTGAAATTCCACTGTTGTTAACAAGGCAGCGTGCGGAGCTGATGAGTCCCTACAGTCACGTCTCTCTCTCTCCGCAGCGCGGTGCTGCGGGTTGCGACAGCTCCGGCAGGACGTGCCGGGGGGTGTCCGTGCCCTCCTGCTGCGGCGGGGTGCTGTCACGGCTCCCACATATGTTGTCTGAACTCCTGAGCAGTGAGTCAGGATGTTCCTTGGTCATTGTTTCTCCTGATGCCCTTATCCTAAGTTAGTCTTTATTTATTAGTTTTCAGCACATCCATCAACCTGTGGTTTTTGTTGGTTTCATTACTGTTGAAATATGGGGTTTCCCTTTATTTCACGATCTTTTTTTAACTTTTGAGGCAGTTCCACCTCTTTCCAGTGACATTCAGGACTTTTTTTGGACTGTTTGCTGCAGCGATGTGGAAATGCTGCTTCCTGCAGCAGCCACGTACTCATGTGATTCCATGAGAAAAGTGTGGGAGGGCTTTCTTTTTTTTTGGTGAGCATCCTCAGAGCAGCACAAGGTGGGTCCTGCTAATTTTGGCAGTAGCTGTGTACTACGGGGTCTGCACAGGAGCTTTCCTAGGAGATTCCCATCCCGTTGGACTGGAGATGGCCCCGTTCCTCTCCCGCAGGAGCACCCGGCGGTGCTTCACGCTTTGAGTCGGATCAATCCCCCTGGTCTGTCCCAAGATTTGCTGCTAGTCCGTTGGACATGCCTCAGCTCTGGTAGCTAAATTGTACCCTGAGAGCGAGATCGGAGTGCTGCTGTGCAGCTGTTGAACATCTGGCTCGCTCCACCCAGCCAGCTGTGCCGCAGGCAGCGCGCACAGGATGTGTAGCGCGCATGTTGCTTCGCCTTGGCAGAGCGCTGTTCTCTCCCGATCGTGACATTGCGTTACATTGCTCGTGCCCTCGCGGAGCGTCAGGGACGAGTCACTGCTGCAATTAAAACCGAACAGGGAGTAGCAGGGATGCAGAGTCACGGTCTCACTCACGCTTACCCTTTGGAGATGTCATTAAACTTGGTCAGACTCGGAATAAATCTTGGCTTGTGCAAGAGCGAAGGGTCACACCCCAAGAGCAGCAGTGGCAGCGTGTGGAGCCCTTCCCGGGCTGCTCTGCTCCGTCATGCCTGGGGCATGCGTGGGCCTGCGCCGCCTGCCAGGGCTGCCCGCGCCCTGCCAGAGAGGGACGGTGACCGAGGCAGAGGCCGTCTGCCTGCTGTGCATCTCTGGTGTGCCCGAGCAGCGAAGACCGTGCTCGTTTGGGTACGGAGGCCGCCAAGGACCGTGGTCCAAACCTCTCCCACTCCATGGGGTAGCTCATGGCAAAGCCCCTCCTGGAGCCCAAGGGCGGGGCGAGCTTGAATGGCCAGAGCTTGCCAGGGGTGGGCACGTTGGCATGGCCGAGGGGGCCGAGAGGCCGTTCCAGCCTCCCCCCAGCCTGACGCGCGTTCTCCTCCCCAACAGATCGCTCGATGAGCAGCTCGCTCTCCGCCTCCCAGCTTCACACCGTCAGCATGAGGGACCCGCTCAACAGGGTGCTAGGTAACGGTGGGGCCGGATCCCAGTGGGGGTACCCGCAGCGAGGCCTGGCCGTGGGGTCGGATCCAAGCGTGCCGAGACACTGCTGGGGACCTGTCCCCTGTCCCCAGCCTCCCTGAACTGGCCTGGCTTTTGATATTTCCCTGTCTCCACAGCAAACCTCTTCCTCCTCATCTCTTCCATCCTGGGGGCCAAGACAGCCGGCACCCACACCCAGTTTGTCCAGTGGTTCATGGAGGAGTGCGTGGACTGCCTGGAGCAGGGCAGCCGTGGCAGCATCCTCCAGTTCATGCCCTTCACCATGGTGAGTCCCGCAGCCGTGACATCCTTCTCTCCGCTCACAGGGTGCTCTGGGACGCTGGTCCCATGGGACAGACCGGCACGTCCCGGGGCGTCCCGCTGCCTGGCTCTGGTGTCTCCAGCGCTGTTGTGAGTCAGCTGTGTTTCTCCTCTCTCCGGCCAGGTTTCGGAGCTGGTGAAAGTGTCCACCATGTCCAGTCCCAAAATTGTCCTGGCCATCACGGATCTCAGCCTGCCCCTGGGCCGCCGTGTCGCTGCCAAGGCCATTGCCGCACTGTGAGCGGGGCACTTCCCTCCTGCCGTGCAGGAGCGGGCGGCCGGGCAGCCCCCGGCAGATCCGTGAGAACCTGGATGCTGGGCTGCGATCCTGGGACAGCCTCTCTGTCACTGCGGGCTCGGCCTGGCCCCGCGCCGGGGGCCGCTTCCCTCTGCGTTCGGCCTCCCCGCGGCATCCCCTTGCCGCCTCGCGATGGGCTTTCGGAGACTGAGACAACCCCCCTGCCTTTTTTCTATCGTTAATTCAGTCCTTTTGTAGAACCAGGCTTTGTTTCATTTCTGTTTGGTTTCCTGACTGCAGCCCAGGGCCCTGGGGCTCCCCGAAATCCTCCTCCCGGGGCGAGCTTGATGGTGGGGGTGATGGGAGAGTAAGTGGCCGAGACCTGCGCTGGGCAGGGGAGGGAAATGGCACTCGCTCTGTCCCTAACCCGCCTGCCCTGACCCTGGAGAAGCCCGGGAGGGCGGTGGGCTGCCCCTGACGCTCCATTTGGGGAGCGGGTTCCCGCGGCCGGCCAGCTGCAGCTGTGCGCCGGGGCGGAGTGGAGATGCTTTCCTGCCACGCTGCAAGCTGCAGGCAAATTCTTGTTGAAAATTCCTCCACGTGAGCGTGAGTTCACCCCGCGTCCCCGGCTGTGAGCACAGTACCCGGCAGCCAGTGAGTAACCGCAGCCTCACCAGTGCCGTGCTGGGAGAGGCTCCTTTGCAGGGCTGTCCCAGCACCCAGTCAGCTGCTTTGGCGGTGAATCCACCTGTAACTGTCACGAAACCCCGGCCCTGAGGGGGTGGCAGGGTCACGACGCCTTCACCTCTGCTCCTTTCATTTATGTTTTCTGCTTGACTCACGAGAAAGGGGGAAGCCGGGCACCAGCCTTCCCCTCAGGGTGCCTCGGCTCGGAGCCCGGTCCCTGCCACAGCCCCAGGGCTGGGCTGTGCCCTCCTACCCCCCTCGGCGTTAGCGGGGTTCACAGCCCCTGTTTTGGGGGCTCCGAAGCGGTGGGGCCGGGGGAGAGGTGGCACAGGGAGGCCCTGGAGTGGTGCTGCAGCGCTGGGGTCGGCGCTGGCAGGGGAAAAGGCAGCCGGATGGTGACTCAGGGCCTGCCTGACCCCTGCCTGCTCCCCGGGATGAGCTCAGCTCTTGGCTGCTCACCGGCATCGCTGGAGGGAGAGACCCTGCTGCGGTCGGCGGAGGAGCCTCGCCGCGCTCGGGGTGCTGCGGGCGATGGCCGGTCCTTGGCCGCCGCGCACCTGAGCATCCTGCCCCTTCCCGCTGCCTCCCGTGAGTTCGGCGCCGAGCCGGCAGCGGGCTGGCACACGCCGGCTCGCGGTACGAGGGCAGATGGAGACGGGCTTGCAGGGCCGGGTGGAGCGGCTAGCGAAGCCGCTGCACGCGGCGGGGTGGGGTGGAGGGCGAGCGGGGCGAGGGCTGCCCTGCAGGAGGGCTCGGTGTGCGTGCTGTGCCGTGGCCAGCGCTGCTCCCCGCCGGGCCTGACTCGGGCGTGAGTCCTGCGCTGAGCTGGCACCGACCTGCCCAGGCGCCTCTGCCCGGGCCCGGTGGCAGCGCCTGCTCGCCCAGGGGCGGCTCTTTACCGTTAGCTCGGAGCAAAGAGCAGGACCCGGCGCTCTCGGCCTTCCCAACTCTGTCAATATTTGCCGGTGGCAGCCCCGCGCGCGGCGTTGGTGCCCGGCATTTCACCTTCCAGGAAAGGGCTGGAGCGGGAGAAAGGGTTTCCTGTAAGTGCCGATAAGCCAGGGGAGGAAGGAGCAATGGCTCTCGCCGGTTGCTCTCCTGGGAGCTGCTGCAGGCAGGGTGTGTGGCCAAACAAGCATGGGCGGCAGCGGCTTCCCTGTAGCGGGATGGCGGCAATGGTCGGGGACGGTGGGCGGCAGTGGGGCTCCAGCCCCTTCCCGGGGCTGGGAAATTGGGGGAAGGCAGGAACAGGGACCTCCCAGCACCCACCGGAGCTCGGCTCCGTCTCTGCTGTGGCTGGGCTGAGCGTGGTGCGGGGATGCCAGCGGTCATGGGATGCAAGCATGGGACCGGAGGGAGGAAACGGGGCTGGTGCAAGCCTGGGAGCACAGGGACAGCCCGCGGTGGCCAAACACGAGCGGGGAGAGGCCGTGAGCAAGCTGGGGATGGCTGCGGGGGCTTGCCGGGGCGAGGGGAGATGCCCAGGTCTCCTGGCTCTGCCGGCTTCGCTCAGGCACAGGCACATCCCTTTCTCCAGCCACCTCGCTTTTCTCACTGCTGGAAGTCCCGTCCCATCGCGGCGGCTGCGGGAGGGCTCCAGGCGTGTCCCCGGGCCGCTCTGGGGCAGATTCCCCCCGCAGCAGCAGCAGCGAACGAGGGTCGGCCGGGCCCCCCCACTGCCACCACCCCCAGGGCCTGCGGCGAGGGCGCAGCACCCAGGGCTGCAGCAGAGCCCTCGAGCACTCGTCACACCCGTGCTCTCCCTCCCAGCCATCCCTGCGCGGGACGGCGATGCTCTGCGCTGCCGGGGCGTGGGTGAGCCCCCGCACCGGCTGCCCGTGGGTCCCGGCGTGGTACCGGCTGCCGGTGGGTCCCGGCGTGGTGCCGGTGCCAGGGCTGCTCCCTGTGGCCCTGGGCTGCTGCCCTCGGCTCGGCACTGCCGGCGCGGGCAGGCTCCAGCGCTTTCTAGGAATCGGCTCTTGCCCAAGCGGCGCTGCCGGGTGTGGAAGGAAGCTGCCGCCCCCGGGCAGCTGCACCCAGCCACCCCGCAGGTGCTTCCCGGCCCTTGGGGGGGCTTTTGCCACGTTGCAGGGACAGGAGGGCTGGGGGTGCTGGGTTTCACCCGGGCTGGGCACTGCTGAGCCGGCGTCGGTGACCGCGGCAGAAATGAGCCTGTTCCCCCGTGTCCCCACGCCCCGGCCACGCAGCGGGTGTCCCCCCCCCCCCCGCCCCGTGCAGGCAGAAGACAGCAGGAGAGGCAGACAGCTCGGACTCTGGAGCAAAAATAGAGTTTATTTCCATTTTTATCACATATAAAAAAATAGCGTGTATTTCTCTGGGGCTTACCCAGCTGCAGCAATAAATACAGTACAAAACACACGGCTTGAGAGCCCCTGCCGGGGCGGGCTGTGAAATTTCCAGTACGCAAATACGGCTGTGTGGGCCGGTGGGAGCTGCCGGCACAGCCAGACCGGGGGCTGCACCCGGGCTGTGCCGAGCTCGGGACGGACGGGACCGCGTCCCGCTGGGCCTCGCTCACTGCGGCAGCGCGGAGCTGCTGCCCCGGGCCGGGAGACGGGTGCAAATAAGTTAAACTGCAATAAATACCCCGAGTTTAGCAGGGAAGGGGGACGGGCGCTGGCAGAACAAAGCCGCAGCCCCCCCGAAGGTGCCGGGGTTCCCCTGGAAAAGCCTCATCCTGGGGGGCCGCTGCATCCCGACGGCACCGCCGTCCTCCCCTCCCTCCTCCTTACCTAATGGCTAATAAATATTAATTAATGTAACTATGCCTGGTAGAAATAACACCTGCCAGATCTGTCCCTGCAGGCTGCAGCCCGGGCAGGGAGGTGCTGCTCTGAAGCATCTTCATCCACCGATGAAGACGGTTTCCCCTTGGCCGGGTGGGAGGCTGCAGGGGGACCCGCAGCGCCTCGCGCGAGCCGTGGGGAAGCCGAGGCAGCCGCGGGGGCTCAGCCCAGCTCCCCAACCTCGTAGCAGAGATACGCTTTTGTTTAAATATTAAACAAGGGTGATGCTGCGCACAGATACCCGTGCACGGATGCCACCGCAGGGCCGGCCGCCCTGCTCGGGGGCCGATGGGCGGGGGAGCATCCCCAGCCGGATAAATATTAAATAGCGATAAATATTAAATAAGCAGAAGAGCCGGGCGCTCCCGGGGAAGGTCGCTCAGGCCGGGACATAAATAAATAGGGCGCGGCGGTGGCGGGGCCGGGTGTCAGAGGCGGGCGAGGTGCCGCAGCGCCCGGTACGCCGTCTCCAGGAACCGCTGGAAGTTGGCCAGGATGAAGAAGCCGCCGACCTGGTGGTGGAAGTGGGAGGAGAAGGCGGGGAGGGGGCCCCGGCCCTCCGTGGGGTACGTCACCGTGGCCAGGCCCAGGTCCTCCATCTGCAAGCGGGCAGAGGCAGAGGCGTCAGCTCCGGACCCAGAGACGCCCCGGGAGCGCGGCAGCATCCCGGCGGCGCCTGCGGAGCCCGGGGGTGCAGAGCCCCGTGTCCCCGCCCGTCTCCCGGGGGATGCAGACCCCGCGCATGCCCACCCCGTCCCCCCAGGCCCCCCATGCCTCCCTCTACCTGCTGCTGGATGTTGGAGGAGAGGTTGGCAGCGTCCAGCTGCAGGGTCTCCACCAGGCCGGCGTGCTCGGGCAGCAGCTCCAGGACAGCGGCGAGGGAGCCGTGGTAGACTCGGAGCCCGTCGCGGATCTGGCTGAAGCAGGCCTCCTGCGGGCGGGCGCGGCGCGGTCAGCGGGGCTCGGCACAGCCCAGCCACTGCGTCCCGAGCCACGGCGGGCTTCGGGCTGCTCCAAGCAGCGGCAAAGCCACAGGGGGCTGAGACCGGCCAGCTCGTGGCAGGGGTGGGCTGCCCGCACTCACCGCCTGGAAGGTGCAGCTGTGGCATTGCTCCAGCGGCACCTGCGTGATGCCCAGGTCCTGCCGCACCAGCAGCAGCTCTTCCTCTTTGCACAGCTGGAAGGTGTCGCACTGCGGCCGAGGGGGACGGGGTCAGGGCGGCCGGGGGACCCCGCCGTCCCCCGACACCCCGACCCCCGGGTGCGGGACTCCCCCACAGCCCGGTCAGGAGAAGGGAGGGGATGGGGTGGAGCTGCCGCCTGGTGAGATGGGGACGGGACAAGCGCAAACCGCGGCACGGCTGCCCTGGCCAAGGGGGTCCCCACGCGTCCCCGAGGGGGCAGCGGGGCTGTGCACGTCACAGCCCCCGCGGGTGCCCCAGCACCCCGGGGCTGAGCAGCGCGGCGGGAGGCCGAGGCGCAGGGGACACCGCTGGCTCCCGCAGTGCCGATAAGGCTGGGGAGGGGAAGGTCACCTTATCTGCGACCCCACGGCACCCGCAGCCACCGTCCCCCCCCCACCGCGGCACCCGGGACTCACCACCACACGCTGCAGCGCGGCCACGTCCCCCTTGATCTTGCGGGTGAACTCGAGGTTCTTGTGCAGGAAGAGCTGGAAGTCCTGGTCCCCCGAGAGCTCGGCCAGCGGCGCCCCGTGCAGCACCCGCCACGGCGCCCACAGCAGCGCACCCAGCAGCAGCGCCAGCACGCCTGCGGGGACAGCGGCTCAGCGCCCACCCTGGGGACGCCCCCGTCCCCAACCCGGCGCCGGGCTCTGGGCTCAGCAACCAGATGCCCCCCGGGGACGGCGGCACCGATGCAGCCCGGTGAAGGGGCAGAGACCCCCCAAAAGAGGGGAGAGGGACCTCCCTGTGTCCCACCAGCCCCACGGTGCCGGGGCCACGGGGCAGCGGGCTGGGGGCTCTGGGTGTGCAGGTGCAGCGGGTGCGGCGAGTGCTGTGGGTGCTCGGGTGCAGGGGGTGCTACAGGTAGGGTGGGTTTTATGGGTGCTCTGGGTGCAACGGGGGCGGTGGGTGCTGTGGGTGCAATGGGTGCTGTGGGGGCAGTGGGCGCAGCGGGTGCTGGGGCTGCAGGTACTCACGGGTGAGGGAGCACATGGTGCCCGGCTCGGCGTCTCCTCTTCTCTGCAAGCGCGGCCTGGCCCGGCACAGCTCGCTCCTGCCCCGGCTCTGCGCGGCCTCATCGATTAGGGCATTTATAGCGGGCTCCGGGGATTCACACTGATGTGGCAACAGTGACGATTGCCTCATTGTCTTAATCACCAACATGCAAATCCTGGGAGCCGGGTGCTCCCGGCCACTGCCCACACCTCGCTGCTTGCGGGGCTTTCCCAGGACCAGCGGGCAGCGGTGCCCCTTGGTGCGGCGACGGGCGCCCAGCCGGAGCCCTGGCACCGGGGCGGGTGCCGGGTGCTGGGACGGTGCTGGTGGCGGCTTGGTAACTCATTAACCCGCTCGCACGGCTCCCGCCTCGCTGGCCGGGCTGGCCGGTGCCCAGCACCGCAGGGTCACTCGTGGGTGACCGGGCGAGGGGACGGTGGCTTTTCACAGCCAGCGTCCCTCTGGGATCGTCGCCATCCCCAGCCCGTGCAGCCATCGCCCCCGCCCGCTGCCCGAGCCCCTCACCCCGGCATCAGGGCGGGCACTGGCGGTGTGACCTTCACGGCGGTGGAACCAGCTGGAGGTGGCCGAGGCGAGACCCCCGTCCAGGCACCTGCCCAGGGCCTCGGCACCCCGGCTCAGCACCCCGGGGCCAGATCCTGTCCCGCTGGGTGCCACGGGGCCAGGCCGTGCGCAGGGTCCCCATGTGCAGCACCGGACACCCGGCCGCATCGGGGGGCCCCGCCTGCCCCTTCCGGGAAGCGGCTGCCAGGGCAGCCCTGGAGCGGGGCCGGCTGCTCCCTGCCCCGCCGTGGCCCCGCCACGCTGACGTGGGAATTTTGGCTCGTGCTGGTTCCCGCAAGTGCTTCCAGGATGAGCTGCTGGGCCGGTGCCAGCTGGGCCGGCTCCTGCCTGGCACGGGCCCGCCGGGGCGTGGGAGGCACCCGCTCGACCCGCAGCCCCCGGGCCTGGGGGGGGGGGTCTGGGCAGGCGGGCCCCGGGGCAGCGCTCAGCCGGGGGTCTCACTCTGTGCCACCAACCCCCAGCCTGGGTCCCATCACTGCCCTCCTGCAGGCCCTGGGGACAGGGACTGGGACGGGACCCCCGTCCTCGCACGTTGCAGGCCTTGGTGCGCACCGGGAGGGGCGGCACACCCGGCCGGGTACAGCCCGTGGGGTACAGCCCGTGGGGTACAGCTGGCAGAGAGCCCCAAGCCCTGGGAGCTGCTCCCGCCTCCAGCTGGGGAAAGGAACCCCCGGTGGCTGCAGCCAATCCGTGAGCACCACCCAGGGCCTCGCCCAGCACGAGGCAGGTGTTAACTCTGAAACCTAACGATGACTTCCCTTCAAGACCTGGCAGCACTAAGTGTTCTGCCTTCAGCCTGTGTGAAAGGACCTTGGCAGTGGAGCCTGCTCATGTGATTTCCTGGGAGACACACACCCACCCACCCCCCCCCAGCTCTGCCTTTGCCCTCCCCAGAGATGGGGAAGCCAGGGCCCTCCTGGAGCGGGTGGCTATCGAGGGGGCTCTGCGTGGTGTGCCCGAGCGCCTGGGGGATCCCCTCGTTCCCTAGAGCGGAGCTGCCATCTCAGCAGGTCGGTGCTCTCAGGAATCGGGGTGCGGGGGACGTGAATCAGCGCCTGGTGGGGCCCAAAGCCCCCGTCAGCTTTCCAAGGAAGGAAGTGGTGGCCGGACCCGAAACCCCGTGGGTGTTGGGGCGCGGGCAGCAGAGCTGGCCCAGCACAACCCCCGCCGGGGCCAGTGCTGCCTGGCCTGGCTCCGGGGACCGTCCCGGGCACCCGCCCCGCTGCGGTTCTGCCTCGTGGCCGCTCTTCCTCTCCATGGGGCCTGACCCGGGCACCCTTGGTCCCTTCCCGGCATCTGCCGAGAAGCGAGCGCTCCCCGGGTGTCCCTGTGTCCCCTGTGCCGGAGCCGGCAGCCCGCGGTGCTGGCTGGGCTCTTGCCTTCCCTGCTCCGCCCTGGCTGGTGGGGTTTGGCCCAGGGGTGGCTCCAGCACAGGAACCGGCTGCGTCCGTGGTCCGGGGGCAGCCCCACGCTCGACCCGCGGCCCCTGGCCACCAGCCCCACATGGGCGTGCCAGAAGATTCCCAGATTTCCCCAGAGGATGAGCCCAGCTGGTCCCAGATGCCGGCGGGACCCACCCGGGGCAGCTGCACGTCCCCTGTCCCCATCGCTTCCCAGGGCCGGTGGCTGTGGGGGGGCACAAGGAGGGCCCAGCCTCACCCCCCCGCCTTTGCCAGCAGGGTGAGGGGGGGGCAGGGCTCAGCCCTTTCCCCCTGCGCACAAACCCACGCTTGCGGTGCCGGTCCCGGTAAGCTCTGCTCTGGCTTTTGTCTGCGGCGGCGGAACAAAGCCGCTTTCCGGGAAGAGGATGCGCGGGGCTGGAGCAGACGGTGTCCGGCGGCGCTGGCTGGGGCGCTCCCGGCCTGGCCCCGCTGCTGCCGTCGAGCCCTGGGGTCCCGGAGCACCCCGGGGCCGGTGCCAGCACAGCCGGGCTGTCACCTCCAGCCCCCGGGGGGGGGGGCCTGGGCCAGAGCTGGTCCCAGCCCCAGTCCCCAGCCCTGGGGAGGGAAGCAGGTACCAGAAGTCAGCCCCGCGCCCCCTCCCCGTCACAACGAACCCACGGCAGGAAGAGGCCAGGCTGGTGTTTTCCCAACTTTTATTTTAAAAGTCATTATTGAAGCTTAACAAAGTTTGACCCCATTATTGTTGTGAGAGCTGGGGGCGCCCGCGGTCCCTGGGGAGCCGTGTTCCTGCCCGCCGCCTGCCCTGGCCCCGCGTCCCCAGGAGCTCCCAGTTCATGGGCTGGTCTGCGCCTCCGCCGGGCTCTGCAACGACCGTGACCACAAGCAACCTTAAAAGAATGTTTGTTTATTGGGGAAGGGGGATCCCGCCGCGGGTGGCAGGGGGACGGGAGAGCAGGGCCTGCGGCTGCGGGCCCAGCAGGGCCCGTGTCCCCCTCCCACGGTACAGACATGCAGGTATTTATAAAAGAAAGGCAGATGGGGGACCGGGGCTGCGTGGGGGAACCCCGCCCAGGCAGCATCTTCCCTAGGGACAAATAAAAAAATACAGCCAGGCCAGAGGGTCACGGAAAACCGTCGTCATCGTCCTCTGCCATCTCCTTTGCGAACTCCAGGTCCTGCTGCTCGCGCTCCCGGCGCTCCTGGAAGGCAAAGGCAGAGGTTGGTGGCAGCTGGGGGACGGGAGCCGCGTCTTCCCCGTGGCCTGGGTGGCTGCCGGGCTGCAGCACGAGCAGCTTCTGGCAGCAGGGTGCAGAGACCCAGGTGAGATCTCACCTCTGCAGATTCCAAGTCCTTGTTATAAGATTTGGGTGGGAACCTCATGGCCTGGAAAAAAGAAGGGAGAGGAGGAGCTCTGAGCTGAGAAACGCCTCAGCTCTGCCCCGCTGTCCTCTCCAGCCGGGCCCTGCCAGCCCCTCGCCCGGGGACCTGCCGCGCTCACCTTGACGGACATGTTGTGGATGTCGAGGCAGAAAGAGATGCGCTGGTGAAAAGCCAGCTGGGGCTCCCGGGTGGAGTAGATGTCGATCATTTCCTTTGACTGGACGTAGCCCTTCTCGTGGTTAATGCTGGCCTCGATCACGCCATCCCGAATGGCCTGCAAGCCGGAGGGCGCGCGGTCAGGGCAGCCGCTGTCTCCGAGGGCTGAGGCAGCGGTTTAGGGAGAAGGGAGGAGCTGGCTGCCGCGACAGGAGCGGTGGGCTCGGGACACAGCGCACAGAGAGGGGACTTGGTGCCCTGAGCATCCCCAACAGCCCCGGGAGGGGCCTCAACCTAAAACCAGCAACTGCCCCAGGAAGGGAGCGCCGCAGGGACGGGGCAGAGGCAGCCTGGCAGGAGAGCGAGGCTAGCTGCGAGAAACGGGGGCTGCGGGCAGCCCAGGAGCCAGAGGGACAGCCACCTTGGCGACAATGAACTCCGCATCCTCTGGACTGTCCAGCTGCAGCTTCTGGGCAATATCGGCCAGGGAGATGCGAGAATAGGAGAGGCTGATCATACGGACACCTGCGGGGGAGGAAGGAGAGTGGAGCCCCCCGGCCAGGCAGCCCCCAGGCCCGCCAAGCCCACGGCGGCGGCCGCGACGGGGTCCCCAAACACCACAGCGGCGGTCTCCTACCCGTCTTGATGACATTGTGCCTCAGACGAATGATCAGGGTGTAGGTGCCGTCGGCCTGGAACTTGTCCCCAAATTGATCGAGGACTTGGTTGAACTTGGCCAGGTTCCCGGTCCTGACGGCTGGAGGAGAGAAGGTGTTAACTGGGGAAGGAGCGAGGGCCGGGGCGTGGCGGGGGAGGCGAGGCAGGGCTGACTCCCAGGCCTGCCATCCCCTCCTCTTAGGAGCTGCCTCCTCCTCCCCAAGCGGAGTCTGCAGCAGGGTCCCATCGAGGGCAGAGGAGAAACCCCCACTGCTCCCCCCCCCCCCCAGGGCTTCCCACTCCCTCAAAGCGTGGGACGTTGTTGGGAGGGCCCGAGCGCGGGCAGGAGCGGCCCGTCGTACCCTGAGTCAGGAGGAAATAGGGCATGAGCGACCGCTTGAGGGAGGGTTGTCTGAACTGGAGCCTGTCCGGGATCTCCCCGAGCAGCAGTTCCACCACGATGAGCAGCTTGTGCACCTTGAGCAGAAAGAGACCGTGAGACCCCGCGGGGCCCAAGCCCGAGGCGGCTTCCCCGGGGACCCAGGAGGTACCGGACCCCACAAGCGCCGACGCCCTTCCCGTCCCCGCTCACCGTCTGCTTGAAGCCAACGGCCGTGTGCTGCGGTGCCTTCCGCAAGGCGTTCGTCATGGTCCTCCGTGCCTCCGAGTACTCCAGCTGGATGGCCTTGATGCGCCCTGCGTTCACACGGGGCACAAGGCGTTTGGAAAAGCCACCGAGTGAATCCAACTGGATCCACCTGGATGGAGCTTCAAATCCTGCCTGCGAGCCCCATCTCCAGCTGCTCAAACAGGTTCTCTGGGGAACCAGCGCCCTCGATCTCCGGTGCAGCCCGAGCTGCCAGCGCTGTGCGGGACCTCTGCATCTCACCTGTGTAATAGAGGTACCGAGCCCACTCGTTGTTGTTGGCCTGCTCGGGGAACACGGACTTGGAGACGAGCTTTTCTGCTTGGTCGTAGAGGTTGTAGTGGAGATAGTTCCTCAGCAGCAGGTTCAGGAGGGTGGCCTGCCCGTCCGCATCATGGCGCAGCGTGGCCGTCCGTAGCCGGGCGTGCAGGAAGCTGCGGGAAAGGGAGAGAGCGCGTCTGGGAGGGGGAACGAAACAGCCCTGCTCACCGGGGTGCGCGGGACCAAGCTCAGGGAGAGCCCGCAGGCAGGATCCACCCTACCTCCTGACCACGTCGAGTTTATTCAGGAATTCATAGATGCGGGAGTGGTAGTAATAACATTTTGCCACCACCAGGTCAAGGGCCCGGCGGTTTTGGGAACTGATCTTCTGCATCAGGTCATCGGACACTTTCTGAGCCTGCAGGAGGGGAACAGAGGTCAGAGCAGAGGAACTGCTGCCCGGGAAGAGCAGAGAGACTGCCAGGGCTGCGGGACCGAGCCCGGGGGCTGCCTCCAAACACAGCTGAAACAAAGGGGAAAGCGTGGGGCCACAGACAGGCAGATCCCTGAGGCTCTCCAGACCCTGCCTGGCGCAGGTGCAGCACACGAAGAGCTCAGCTTCACAGACAGCAGCTCGGGGAATCTCACCTCCGGGTATCGCTTGCTGTTCATCAGGTAGATGACGAGAAGCAGTTGGAGGTAGGTCTCCACTTCTGGCAAGAGAGGGGCTGAGGCCGCCTTCCCCGTCCGCGGGCGAAACTGCAGCTCAGCTTCCGTGTCCATGGACTGGGGGAGAGAGACGTGCTGGACCCCCATCCCTCCCGGCCCGCCAGCGTCGCTACCGCCCGCCCAGCGCTCCTCACACCTCTGCCTGCAGCGAGGCCCGTCCCCAGCCCGGTGACGGCCCTGCTTGAGGTGTGACAAGGGAGCCAGCCCAGGCTGCTGGCACTACGGTCCCATCCCTGCCAAGAGCTGCAGCGACCCGTCTCGTCTCGCGCGCGCTCCCGAGCAGCCAGGCTGCGCGTCCCAAGCGTCCCCACGCCCTCGGTGCCCTCCCGCCCCACGCAGCGGCACGCCGGAGGCTCCTCGGTGCAGGAAAGGCGTCCCCTCTCGCCATCCCCTGCCGCCGTACCTCCTCCAGGAAGCCGAGGAGGAAGTCCCGCATGGTGCTGTTGGAGGTGAAGAAGCCATTGATGGCTTTGTGAAGCACGTTGGAGTTGAGTCGGCGGGAGGTGGAGGGCAGAGCCCGCAAGGCACGCAGGACGTAGCGCGGCTCCTTCCCCGACACGGCTTTCTCCAGCTGCTTCACGTGCTCTTTGATATCTGCGGGAGCACAAGGGACGCGCCGTCAGCACGCGTCTCCCAGAGGCCTCTGTCGAAGGACGCACCAGAGCGAAGCCGGCGCCGGGATCTCTCCAGGTACGAGGTGCCCCGTCCTGCTGCTGTTGGGTCCCTCTGTCCGTTGGTGGCACCGGGGCTGGGTGGCCCCAGGGCCCTGCGTGACCTGACCTGACCCCGCGTCCGTCCCCGCTCAGAGGAGGGGGCTGGAGAAGACCCTTCCAGAGGTCCCTTCCCCCTCATTCACCCGATGGGCTCCAGCCCCCCTCTGCAGCCCCGTGGGGTCCCACCACAGCATCTCTGCGCCTCCCCCTGCCCCCACAGCCCATCCTCACAGGGACCCTCCCAGGGGTTCCCCCAAAAACACACCTCCTACCTCCCTTTCCCTCACAGGGCCTCCCCAACTCCTTTTCCCCACTGCGACCCCCCCATTCCCCTCCTCCCACACACTTTCCAGCACCTCTCCCCCACGTACACCCCCACCCACCTTCCTTCCCCCGCACTACCCCCTCCTCTACAAGGATCCCCCCACCCAGGGCTCCCTACAGCCCCCCCATCCCCCTTCCTCCCCCAGCCCCCTCTCCTACAGCGATTCCTCACGCACCCCCCCCCCCCCGAGCTGACCCTGGTCCCTCCCTCCCTCCTGAGCCCCCAACCGACACCCCCCACCACAGATCCCCGCTACAGGGATCCCTCTCCGCTACCTCCCCCCCCCGGGACCCCTCTCCGGTGCCCCCCCCCAGCTCCCCTCAGCCCGGGCCTCCCCCCGCCCTTCCTCACCCTCCAACGTGACGGCGTCAAGCTCCCGCTGCGGCTGCCGCTCCCCGGCCGTTTCGGCCGCCGCTGTCTCCTCCTGCATCTCCACGTCGGGGGGGGCGGGCGGGGGCCCGTCGGGGGGGGCCTTGGCCTTGTCGCCGCGGCGGCGGGACGCGCCCTCCTGCTTCATGGCCGGGCGCGCCGGGCCGGCCGTGACACTGCAACAACCGCGGGGCACGCCGGGAGTCGCCAGGCCCGACCAGCCGCACCGGCCTCGCCGCCAGGCCCGTGCGGTCGAGCGCCGAGCACGACACCGGTCGGCTCCTTCCGCCGCGTCTGCTCGGGTATTTCCGCCACGCTCTCGGGTGTTTCCGGCGCCCGTTCGGGCTTTTCCGCCATGCTCTCGGGTGTTTCCGGCGCTCGCTCGGGTATTTCCGCCATGCTCTCGGGTGTTTCCGGCGCCCGTTCGGGCTTTTCCGCCATGCTCTCGGGTGTTTCCGGCGCCCGCTCGGGTATTTCTCCCCGCCGCTCGGCTGTTCCCGCCCGTTTCGCCGCGCATGCGCGGGGCGCTTCTCGCCTGCCGCGCTGAGGTGAGGTGCGAGGCCCTGGCGCTGCCCGGGCTCGTCTGCGGCCTCTGCCCCGAGGAGCGGCTGCCGTTCCCCCGCACGCCTTTGAGGGGCTCGGGGCCGGGGCTGGGCTCCCCTTATAGCTGGTGCAGAGCATGGCCAGGCCACTCGTGCTGGCAGCGGCCCCAGAGCTGTCAGCGACCACCCAGGTAAGCAGCGCTGCTGAGGGCACCCCCTTCCCCCAGGAGCCTGAGGGGAGCCAGGCCTCCAGGCAGGCAGCACTGCTGAGTGACTGAAAATACCCACAGATTAAAAAATTGCCTTTAAGAATGTCCAGTTATTCAGTAAGAAATTATTCTCTTTATTTATAAAGCAGTTATCAAAGTAGTTGTAACATTGTTCTAAAATGCTGTAACTATTGCTTGCTGCTGCTGGTGGGGTGTGTAATAGTGTGATGGAGGTGCTGTTTTACTAGGTGTGCATCATTAAAATGCTCTGAGATCCCACAGCTTTCCAACACTTAGTGGCTTATTGAGTCACACCTGACCAGAGTAAGTGAGTTATTGCTGATTTATTCCTTTGTGCTTTATTGATTGCATAAGCAGCTGTATGCTAGCATTTTTTAGGAAAACTAGGATCACATAAAGTGCAGCTGACAGGCTAGTGATTATTTGGGCTAGTGGCTTTTTCAGTTGGCACTCTGCATTCATATGGGGGGAAAGGAAAATCAATTTTGGTATCTGGCTTCCGTAAGGAGGTTTCTTGCCTTAAGTCTGCTTTTCCTACTCATTTCAAATCAGCACTGAGCATGAATAAGGAATGCCTCACCTATGTAGGAGTAAAGCTTGGAGAGAGAAACTGGCTTGCAGAAAGAGACTTTCAAATACATTGTCAAGTGATTCCCTTTAAATCATCCCTGATGAGAGGACATGTGTAACCTACTTCTAGTTACTCAGAAGACTGAGGACATACAGAGACACAGTTAGGGCTGCTAAGGCTGAGAAGTTGTCTTCGGTACAGACAGCAGATCCGTCTTCCTGGAGCTTCACTCCACTCATCTCAACCATTGCAATGGTTAATTTTTGTTCCTCCTCTCGTGGGAAGGAGAGCAAGCGGGCATCCACGCTGAAGGGCCCCTTCCCGAATTCTACGTTGCATTGCAAGATGCTCTCAACCTTTGCAAAAACAACAAAAAAAGCAAAATCGGTATTTTAATACTCGGATCCGTGGAAGTTGTTAAGTAAATGATCTCTTTGACTTGTGAAGTGCTTTACCATCTTACAGGCACACTAAATAATCCACGTTTATATATGGGACTTTTCACCCTGAAAGGCTATCATGCTCATGTATTCAGTTCCCAGTGTCTTGTGAATTAGTTATGTTGAGGAATTTAAAATTGTAGTGTGTGTTTGTGTTGTTTTTTTTTAAAATCTGGAGCCAAAGAAGCCAGAAAATTCTGACTACCATTTCAAGAAAAATGGTAGTCAGCTGTGTCCAATTTAATGTTTATCAGCAAAACAGTTGCTAGAAATCTTAGGTCTTCATGTCTTGGGGTGATTTCTCTCAAAGTGAGTATTTTGATCCCTGCCAAGTTTGAAGCAACTATTCCTTCCCTTCTTCCCAGCGTTACCTTAAGTTGTGATACTGCTACCTATATCATCATCTAAATGTTGCTTTACTTAAAATAACACACCTCACCACCCCTTCATTTTGAGCCAAATGTGATGCATGTTCTCTCACCAGTTTAAGCTGTTGGGACACAATCTTCTCTTCCAAAGACTCTAGCAGTAGCAGCAGCTGATCCTCCGTTAGCTCTGCAGAGTTAAAACAGGTTTGTACCAAAAACCCACCACCAATGTTTCAGAGGCAACTGGCGAGGTGTGAAGGGTGACTGTCACCTGTCTTGCGGGGAATGCCTGTTTAGTCAAAAGTTCTTCAGACATTTCAAACTAAATTATTAGTGCAGGCTCCCTGTGAGACAAATACAGCTGTTACTCTGTACAGATGACTATAACATCGAGTAGAGACCGGGGGGGCTGAAGAGAGGTTCACACCATGTTTTGTCGCGGCCTATGGGAAAAGAACCCTGGAATTTGCAGTGCTCGTTCTGTAAGGTAATCTTGCCATCTTTACCCACATTTTAATTCTGATTTGAAGCCCTCTTTTCAAGAATCCCCTTGTGCACGCTCTTCCTGGACCAAGTGGTAATTTGGTGTCATGCTCCTGGCAGTCGCTGCTCTGCAACTCTCCAAGTGTCACTTGAAGAGCAGCTGCTATAGACAGGTCTGCGCTCTCAGCATAAACCACCTTCATTCCCACAACCTAAGAAATGATTTTACGTAAATCCTCCACAAGACTCTTGCGCTCTGTCACATTTCTATATTCTGCTAGGCTTGTTGGTAGGAATGCTCTTAATATATTCTGGTGCTACTGGATTTCTCTATTAAAACAGCCAGAAAGCCTTACCATCTAACGCGTCAAGAGTGTAGGTGATTGCTCTTGCCAGCTTAAGGAGGAGATGTCTTGAAGAATGCTGTAAGGTGCTCAACAGGTCTTTTAAGTCTGGGCTTTCTGTTTTCAGCTCACAACTATCAGTTTCATCAAGAACTGCTTCCATCTAAGGGGATAAGAAAAAGAAATGTCAGGATTTAAGAGAAGAGGCTGCTGATAGTCCCTTGCAGTCTAACTACAGAAGCATATGAACAGTCATGTAATATGTGTCTCCCTTCCCTAAGCTATTTACGAGGCTGTAATTGAGGCTTTAGCATTCACACTGGCTCCAGTTAAAGACAGAATATGAAATTTCAATGGTTTGTTACCTTCAGGTAAATCTGCTAGGCTATATTCAGGACACACTTCAGCAGTTGATTCTGTCCTGAGCACCTCCTTTCTCTGTGTGGTGACGAAGACCAGACGGAGGTGCTGAGTGAAGGATTTTTGGATTGATAGTTGTGGTGCAGGAGAGATGACTTCTGGGGCAAGGGATATGATCACGAATGTCTCTGTATTTATAAATCCTGGCAGTAAAAAGAACTTTACTTACTTTGTGGGTCAGTTCTTGAAAGAGGTTCCTGTCTCTCATCACAGCTTTGATGGCTTTTAAAAATATGTCGCGCAGCTTAGAATACAGCTTGGTAAGAATTTGACAATTCTCTTTAACTTCTTCCTGCAGTGCTCCTAACTGTCCGTGTACGAACTCTGAAAAGCAGAAAGAGTCCAAATATGTCACTGGTAAACTACACAATCCCACAGTAAGTTGCCTGGCATCCCTAAATTTAGAATTTGAAACATTTCTATGAAGGTTTTCGAAAGCGATAAGCAATTTTGAGTTGGACAGTTGTCATGGCTCAGGTAATTGGCAGTACTCTACAGTAAACACATCACTTTTGGTGGTTTGTGTTTATTCTGAGAGATTCCATCTTATCCAAAGGGAGTAAAAGTAGTGCAAGTGGAATTAGTAGAATACATTGCTTACCAGTAGATACGCGCAGTGTTTTGTCTTGATAGAAATACATTAGATCTGCAAAGAGGATAAAAAGGGCATTGCTGATTTGGAAAAATACTTTAAGCTGGATAGGTTTGTGGTTTGTTTTTTAACCAGTGGTGTTTTTAAGGCTGAAGATACTGGTATCCCAGGTCTGAAATCTCATGTGCTAGTGGTAGGTCAGACCGGTGTTTGCATTCTTCTCCAGTGCATCTGTCTTCTGCCCGTTCACTTAAAACTCGTTATTCTTAGACCTTGTTCCCTACTGTCATGTACCTTATGTTAGGGTCTGTGTTGGCCAATAAGTGTGTTAAAATACAAGTAAATTAAAATGACAGCTTATACTCAACAAGATCCATGCAGGTGTGGGAAGCACAGAGCATGGGGGAAGCAAGCCAAATGCAGTCTCTAAAATCCTGCAGCAGGTTTTGTGGATCTCAGTCCTCTCTTTCTTTACCTATCCAGCATAAGCATCTTTTACGCCAGTCTTCCCACTGAAGGGTCAGCCACCCTTTTTCTCCCTGGCTCTTTTCTCCTGAGTAGGAAGAGAAACCAAACCAAACCTCTGCCCTCTGTGCCATTTTGCAAGAGGAGCTCTGCAGTTCCTGAAATTTAGAGCCGAGACTTTCAGTGTCTCTTTAATTTCCTTACCAACCCCCTCCAAAACTGCATGTCTTTCCCAAGTAGCTCTTTTAACTTGTGTACTCTGTGATTTCTGTCAGTCGTACTGCATGTGTTCATGTCCTTGTGAATGAGCTAAGGGTGGCTGTGAGGCTGAACTTCTGATACTTCAGAAGATGTTTTCCCTCTTTTGCATTGTTTCCTGAATGGAGATGTTGGTAGTTTCTGAAAGTTACTTACCCCATGATCCATCTCTAATGTCCAGCGGGATTGCCTTGAAGGCCAGGCTGCAGCCCTTGGGTATAATTATGCCTTGTTTGTTTTCTCTGGAGCCCTGGTCAATGAAGAAAAAAAAAAAATCTGTTACTAGGCCTGAACGGCATGGAGATGTTTGGGAAGGACTGACTCCTGAGGCTGAAGAGAAATCAAACCTGTGCAGAAAACTTGATGTAAAACTTGGTCATGAAGTTCCCCTCTGCCTTGCTGCATTCCTCGTAGATGACCTCATCTGAGGCTTTTATTGTTTCATGAACCACATATAAAGTTTGTTCTTTTTTCTTTAGTTGCCGAATGAAGGAGTGATTCTCATTTATTTTTCTAAAAGAGAAAAAGGATGCAATATCCTGGCTAAAAGTGTCTGGTTTTCTGCGAGTTATGACAAAAGTATTGTAGCCTGCTTAGAGCCAAAAGCCTTATGCTTCCCTCCTTTTACATTACATGAGTACGTGTAAATATCACAATATAAGGGGCTTCTGGGGGGAAGAAGGTGGTGGAAAATGGGCTGCAATTCGTGCTGTCCTCAATGCGTTCCCCTTCTATGTCTGAGGGGGACTGGGGCAGTGAGGCCTGGCAGGCCATACAGGTGATCCGTCCCGATCTGTATGCTCCTCTCCAGGTACAAACCATGAGAAAAGATGGCTTGAGTCCGTGTTGAGGTGTTCCCACTTTCTGAACTACAAAAAACCCTATAAGCATTACAAAGCTGTGTAAGGAGTCTTTATGGCCTCTCTTTCCTGTCCTCCAGAAGTATGCATAGTTAGGGAGAATGCGTGCTCTCAGGTCTTAATCTTGGTTTTTGGCTGTTGAAAAACCATTGCGTGATCTGGTGTGGGGTAGAGGAAGGTGACCGGAGGGTGCATTCTCCCTTTGTGTCTGCCTTACCTTTCTGCTGTCAGTGCCTGAAGTTTTGGTACTGGTATGCTGTTCTTCTCCAGCTTGACGGACCACTCTCTGGACGAGGAGGCACCTGCTTTTGCGTCTATGTTTGCAGAGTCAACAGGAAAGCTTAGATTTGCATCAACTTTGTCACTGATGCTTTTTTTGAATGTAAATTGCTCTGAATCTTGACCACCTCGGTTGGGAAAGAGGGACTCTGAAATAATTCAATGCATTAGCTTAAGCATAATTACACAGACTCAATATTATAACTATTGTGCACACAAGAAAGATGGAACATGGTAGAGTTCAGCTGCAAATGACCCAAATGTTTTGTCTGTGGAAATTGTGAACTGAAGATTGATAAATGTGGACTTTACCTGTGCTTTTACTGTCTTCTCCAGGCAGCAGCACGTCCTCGAGGCTGTACCCTGTCTGTTTGTAGGGGGGATGGTTTTGGAACATTGTTTTTTTGTCTTGTCTCACTAGACAGAGCGGTCTGAAATGTTCATGGTCTATGATGCTCTGAACTGGGATCAGGTTTCCGCTTGGATCCATTTGATTTACTATGGACTTGGTGACTTTTTTAAACATTCTGCTGTGGCTGGATGAATTTTTGAACCAAAGCGAAGTGTACTTGTGCCTTAGGAAAGAGGCAAGACAAGTTAAGCAAAATTACTTGAAATACAAGCAGAAGGTTGTAACAAAATATGTTACTTTAATAATTAGAACCTTTCAAAATCAATAATAAGCCGAAAGAGCCCACATTAGTACAAAGAAACAAGTTTCACAGGGTTGTGTATAAGGAAGCATTTGGAGAGGTAGGAGGACGAGCTGTGGCTTGCGAATGAGGGTTGTTTAGGCTCATCCCCCTTTGCGGACGAACTCCCGGTCATCGTGCAGACTCAGCATGCAGCTAGCAGTTTTGGAGGCTACTGATCTTCATGCTGGAGTCCATTCCTGTTCTTTCAGTTAAGACATTTTGTTGCATGTACCAGTACGACCATAGTAATTTTCATTGCCAAGTTAGACATTGCTCCTTAAAGCATTTAGGACCATGGTAGGTCCTAGGTTAATCTTTAATTAATGCGTTGCCCTGATGTAAGTTTAAAAAGAAAAAAGCTTGAGCAACTTCTTGCTGTTTTTTACTGCCTCAGCATTTTCCCCATGTATCTTGTTGCCTGGCAGACAGGAATGGTTTAGTATTGTTTTGAAGGAGAGCATTAGAAAAAATGATTGTATTGAAGCCTTACTGCAAGGAAGTGAAAGTGTTGAGAGTTGAATGGTAGGCTGAGGGGGGAAGTAGGAGAGCTTGTTCTATGGTAAATCTCCCCCAAAATATAAAAAAATCATCCCAGCGCAGCTACTTGGGTATGCCCTGGTGCTCTGCCTGTATCCCCCGCAGAGGAGAGCTGGGTGTTTGAGGGCAGAAACAAAATCACTGTTGGTTTCCTGTTGCAGCTTGTTTTTACTCTAAAGTCTCAGTTTTGCTTCCTGCTTCAGTCAGCGTACATAAGACATGAAGAAGAACAACTTGGATCTATAAATGGAAAAACTTCTGTACTTACTGAGAAGAAGAAAAGCGTGCAGGTCTTTCCCCTCTTCTGCACCCTACTTTGTCAAGTCTTGTTAGAGAAGAGATGCTGATCGCCGTTTAGAGTTCAGATGAGCAGACTGGGGGGGGGATATCTTTCCCCCTCCCTAATGTCCCACAGAGGTCTGAAAAAAAGAGACTGACTTAGCCCGATTCTTCCAGAAAGTAGGAAGACTGACTGTCACATTGCAAGGGATGGTGTGTTGTGTGCGGTGGAGCTGGGGAGGGGAAATAGTCTCGTGTGCTTAATGTGGGATCCTTTTAGTAGTACCTACAGGAAACACTGCCTTGGGAGACTTCAAAAAGAGATTAAAAACTAAACAAGAACACTTAACAGATGGTTTGCTCCCCCCCTCTTCCATACTAAAAGCTCTTAAAAATGTACTTGCCTGTTTGTGGAGTGAATGGCTTCTCATCTACTGTCAGTGGGCAAAGTGCAGGAGTGATACGTCTGAAGTGATACGGCGTCTGAGTTGGGCGTCTGAAGTGATATGGTGTCTTTAAAGCAGCAGGGCTGGGGAAATGCTCTCTCCCTGCCTTTCCGTGCAGAGATCCGGAAACATTTGCTAAATCAGGGCGCAGAAAGCCTGTAGCTTGCATAACTCTTCCTGCCAAAAGTTTGTTATTGACCTGAGTCAACCTGTCAAGATCTGTTACAGTGGCTGTGGATAACTTTACCTTGTTCTACAGATGTATCATTCCTATAAGATTTGTTTAATTTCTGGCATGGTTCTGGTTTTCATTTATACTTCTGCTCTGCTTGGATGAGGAACAGCCTGCTCTGGTTTAGGACTTCACTAAACCTATGAGAGAGCTAACTAATTAGGTGTGGTGTAGACAAGGGTCTTGTCTCACAAGTGGAGTTCGTTACCTGGTGTGCAACACCCAGTACACACACAGAGCCGAGATGTAGTTTATTCCAAGTTTTGCTCAAGACCAGGTGCTAGGTGGTAACTCCACAAAGCTAGCACACATTCGAACAGGTTCAATATTTATACAGTTTAGTTATACATATGCATACATGATTACATAAAACAGTTGCTTATGGGTCTACATTTCTGTACCTTACTCTTATAGCTACAGTACTACTTTAACGTTCTACGCATGCTTACAAGTGAGGGGTCTCTACTTGGGCCAGGGTCTCCGGCTCAAGGGGTGTGATTTTTAGTATTATAATGAGGATAGTTTGCGTAAGGGTGCTTCTTATCACACTTCTACTAATGAGGTCAGACTGTTGTAATGTCTTAGCCCCCATATTCGTTCAGGATATGTTTCACCCCCAAGAACAATAATTCTTGATTAAACATTCCACATTCCAGCATGAATCCCCCTTATCAGCTTTATGTATGCCTTGGCCTTCCACCAGCTCTAGTGTACTTCTCACATCTGAGTCTTCCCGCATAGCTGTATAATACTGAATACATAGCTGTATAATACTGAATTTTAATTGACTACATTTAATTGACTACAAGGGGACAATATTATGTTACTGGAGGCACTTTTCTTAACTTCTATTGGCCAGTGATGCACACGTTTCCATGCTTTATGGCTTGATGTTAGTAGCGGAGGGTTTGTGTGACTTACCGCTGTGGTACCCTGCGAAGGGATCCATGTGGTGGGCTGCAAGCTCTCTGCCTTACTGCAGTCCATCACTTGGTGGGCTTGGAATTGCCATGTAGTATTCATTTGCCATGCTTGTTTAAAAGCAAAACCTGTCCATGTAAAAATTCAAGGAGTCAAACGCAAGTTTTTACATGAATACTTACTTTATTAGTTTCTCTTAGAATACTGTACAAAGGAGTAATAAAAATATTCACACTTTATTTTAGAAAGTTCTCTACATGAGACTTCTGTATACACAGCAAAAAGAAGGGCTACTGGAAAAAAACCCTAAAACTTTGTACAATGTCAGAATGTTCCATTAAAAAAACCCCCAACTAATTTAGCTTTATCCAAGGAGGATATGTATACGCGCACACTTGCATGCTTGAAAGAGATTATAGGCAATGATAAAGCAACGTAAGTCACAATGAGAAATATGAACGTGTTAACAACGGTAACCAGCTGCTGCCCCCTTTTCAAGGGCCGGTACCATGCTTCTATTAAAACAAAGAATTAAACAATGGTTAAAAAAAAGTACTGGGGAATTAAGTAGCCCTAGATCTCAGGGTTTTTTTTGTTGTTGTTCAAAGGCTTTTTCCTGCGAAGGGTTGGACTGTTAGCTATGTTAAATGAATCACAAGACAGGCTCCCTAATTCAAAAGCATCAGGCTGTTGGGACTTGTTTTCTGACTTCCCTGGTGCAGTGACTGCCATACCGTGTGGGTACATGTGTGGGCTCCACAGTGGCTTAGAAGAGGCTTTACCCAGGACAAGATGGGGCAGAGGGACAGCTTTTGCCAGTTCAAGTGGTGGTTTTCAAAAGCTTTTCTCCTTTGGCATTCATTGCAGAACAAAAAAGAAAAGCATTTTAAGTACCTACACACAGTAATTGCTCCTGGGTCACAGGATGGAGCCTGCCTTTGGTTCTCCAGCTGACACCCTAGTCACTATACAGGAAGGCAGTACAAGTTTGAGAGGAAAACCTGTCAAGTGTGATGTGGTCAAAATCCCATTTAAAATCAGTAACAATCAATTATCTCCTTCACACAGGTACTTGGGGAAAATTCTATAGTCTAAAAGGACGAATGGACAGTCTTTGCACTCACGTTCTGGTTCTCCACGCAAAAGGTAGGCTTCACCCTTGGATCACTGCTATGTTAGCTGCAAGTACACGTCTGAAAATCCCTCATCCTGCCCACACTGTCCTGACCTCCCTTTTCTCAGAAATCAGTTATCCCACGAGAGTTTTAGTGTTTTGACTATGCTCTTTAATTTGTGTGTGTGCAAGATTAGCCTTCGAGTGCTGAACTCGCTTCCTACATGAATTTAACAAACACAAATAAACTGGAAGTGGTTTCAGTACAGAGTTCCAGGAGACCCGGAACTGTGTCCGTTACTTCCACGGCACTGCAGTGGTGGTTTCCAAGTGGAAACTCAGTCGGGTACCACTCACTCCTGTGACACCAACAGCAAGGAGCCACACAGCTGGCGTGTGAGGGTGGCTCGACCAGCAGTACCCAAAACTCCTTCACTTAAAACTACCTCAGGTACCCCTAACAAGTAGCAACTGCAACTGTGGTTTAGTTACAATTAACTTAGTTTCTTTTCCATTTTTGATTAATTCTGATACCTACCCTTAAGATGGGACCTTAAGGAAGATAACTATCAGATGTGTAATTGTTCAAGTAATTATCAGTCTTACGGAGATACTTAACACACGATGTTATTAACATGAAACCTTTCTTCAACTCTCTCACTTCTTTCCATATTTCTGCAGTTTTCATTTATGTTTCCCTTGATTGGATTAACTGTATGAGTCCAAGTTAACTGCAGTTATTCCGTGGCAAAAATGCTGTCCCTGTGTTGTAAAGAATGTAATTTGCCATGTAACACATATCTGTGTAATGGCTATTTTAATCATTTGTGTGAACAAGGTAAATCAGAAAAGCTTACTATTATAATTAAGGCTTTGCCTAACAAGAAGTTTTAGACTTTAGGCTTTAAAACCTGCCTCTTTGAGAAGCTGATAATCCCATTCTGTTTTACAGTTGATCTTTAACTTAACAAAACAGAATCAGATGTCCATAGTGTCAGTTAACGGCACAAATAACATGTTCAAATCCTCGGCTGTTGTAATGCCAAGGCCTTCATGGGAACTGTATGAAGTGCTGTACTTCATCGAGAAGAGCTGACCCCTACCTTCAATTTATGCTTATGCTCAAAATATCATAACTGCTTTGACTTTGTCTAATGTGCATATACTTAGAAATACTCAGTATATGTCTGTCGATATAGGAGTAATGTTTTTAAGCATATAGCGACTGTTTCTGTTGCAAAAAAGTTGATGTTTTCCCCCTGGTATTCTACCAAAGTAAACAAATAGTTTTCTTTCCTCTGGAGATTTACCATTGGCATGTAAGTTGTGTCTGTGTGCGGACATTCGGGTCTGTTAAGCAACATACAGTCTGCATTTCAGATACAGCCTTAGCTGTCCTGTTAAGGACAAGACTTGACAGCTCTGAGGGCAGTGGTCTTTCCGTAAGCATTCCGGGCATCAGCACTATTGATTTCTTAGTCATTTCAAAGGTACTTAGCTGACTGATGAAATATCTCTATTTTGAAAAGAATATTTTTTTTTTTCCAGAAGTCATTGTCTAGTAGCTTAAAGAGTATATTAGCTTTAGGGTATATAGTACCTTAACTAAAGCAGAAGTCCTCATGTCATGGTGGTTAAAAGGTTTAACCGCCCCATCAAGTAAATTGCACGTCTGTCAAGCTCCCTCGCTGGCAAACAGCACTCGGGTATCAAGCCAGACTCTTTTCTCTTTCCACCTTCTTGAAAACTTCCTTTTCACTTAAAATTATTTCCACTTTTTAAACATACTAGGTAATGATTCTCTATGCGTTCCAGCAGCCCTCTGAGGTACACTAAATGTTTTTCCCTTTTCTGCAGCAGTCTGATAGTAAGTCTGAGATAGAGAAGTAAAGCAGCTTGCCTAAAGTTATGCATGGAGTAGTACTAGATCTTACATGCAAACCTGAAGTTCCCCTATCCACGTCCTATGCTCAAACCATCAAACAGAACTCAACAATATCCACTATGACCTCTAAAGCTAGAATTGGCTAATGCAGGAACAAAAATAGCATATTTAAAATGTTTATACCATTGTCAAAAGTCTGAGACAATATAAGCACTAAGACAACAAAAATACAGGCTTTCATGAGTTTACAGGGGAAGCATGAGGAAAATCACATTTCATCTGGCACACAATCCAAAAAAAACCCAATTGCTTTGAACAGTAGAAAGCTATCTCAGCCAGGAAATCTAAACCTGCAAACCTACTTTATTTAGGTGGGAACTTTATGGGAAAAAGGCTCAATTTTGTTCCTATACTAAAAATCTATTATCTTCAGCAACCCATTGCATCCTTCTGTTGGTCAATTCAGTCTGCTGCTGGTGCTGCTCATCAGTATTGCTCTCCTGCAGCTCCCTCACCCTTGCCAGTGATCACCCGAGGGCTCAGGGGACGCTGCCGCAGCACTCGTGCATGGAGCTGAGTGACAGACTTCCAGGTAAGCCAGAAATCAAACACTCGCTTGCCTTGAGTCAGGTACTGAGTTGAGTCCACTGGCAAATCCCAGTCACACGTACACAGACTTAAGAGACCAAGGAGCTGGACTGAGGAGAAAAATTCCAGTTATAGTCACTAACTGATTCTAGCAAGCAGCCATCCACCTCTCGTTTGGCCTGTACCTATCAGTCTTCAGCTTCTCCCATGCTTGTGCAGTTCCCATGTACCAAGTAGCTCAGTGGCATTTGTTGTCGATCATTAAAATGACCTGCACCCCAGCCCTGAATCCAAATGCTGCACTGCCTGAGCGCTCAGAGTGCGCTTAAAAATGAGCGGTTTGGGGTGGGGAGCAGAGTTGCCGAGACAGATTCTGGTATAAGCTGAAAATAACAAGTACGATGTAGGATCTATTGACCTTTTCCCTGAACCACACGAATGGTACCGTAGAAAACGGAAAGCTTTGTCAAATTGCAGGTCATTCCTTCCTGTACTGTTTTTAGTAAAAGAACTTCCTTTTTCAGTGGTGTAAAAGATTGCAAAATAAAAATCTGTCATTGTCGTCCCCCTCCCACTCCCCCGCCCAATAAAGGGAACTCAAACCCCGAAACAATCACGTATTGGGAAAGTCTGGCTGTATCCCTTTGAGTTTCCCCTATGTATCGCTTAAAGCACCTAGCTTCAGAAAGGGAAATATATTTTAAAGTGCATTTACCACAGCAATAGTACCAGCACTAAAAGCTTCTCCCCTCATCCCTATTCTTGTCATTCAATGTCTGGGATAGATGGAAATCTCCCCAGAATTTGCCCTCTTTGTACCTTGAAGCCTCAGCGTGTCTGCCTCTATTTATGACACTGGAATAAAAGAAATCCAGCGTCATGCATCCTGCTCCGCACTAAACTCTACTCTGGAGCTTGTTTAGATTTATTGGGCATGAGGATCCAGCATGCGGTATATGTCTATTGGATACTGCATTTAAACAGCCGCTGTGAAATTACATCCCAGTGTGCATGGGGGTGAAGAAACAGGACTAGAGAGAAGGAACTTCCTGCTCTCCGCTGTTCCTCTTCAATTCGCTCCAGCCACGCAGTTCAGTACTTGTTGATCCCAAAGATCCGGACTCCATGAAACTGAGGCAGTTTGGGGATCAGGACGCTCATAAGGGAGATGGTGTTGATTATGAAGTGTATCCGGTCATACTTTGTGTAAAAGCTGGTTAGAAAATACCTGGAAAGGAGGGGAACAGAGAGAGAGGGAAACTAAATTACAGCACTTCGTGGTTTTGTTTCCCAGGACAGCACGTGCAGCAGAAGCGTTGATCGGTACGGGTGCGTGGGGCAGCTCAGCTGCCCCAAAGTACTCACAGGACAATGGGCATGATGGTCAGGAACTTGCGTGAGGCCGTGAACTGCACGCCGTAGTCCATCTGCTCCCAGTGCGTGAGCAGCCGAGCCTTCCCCTGGTCTGGAGTCTCAAAAGGAGTTCCTTTCACGGTATGTAGGAAGATGTACATACTCTGTAGCAAATACAAACGCAGTGTGAAGCACACACGGTGTTCTCTATGCTCCTCACCATGCCACCAGAAATACTCAGCTTCAGCAGGAACAGCACGGTTGTGGGAGCTTGCACCAGCGCGCTGTTCCGCTAGAGGGACGCATCGTCGCTGCTGGAAAATGCGCCCGAACTCGCAGCGGCTCGCGAAGCGGTGAGAGTTAGGGAGGAAGGCCGCTAGCCGGGGTTAGCTCGGGCTTGGCTGTTACGCGTGAGGCCTCTCGTTCAGCTCCTGGGCGTAAGCCAAGAAGGTGGTTGCAAGATTACAGCACTCGGATCTCTGGGATCAGGAGATTAGCGTGGGCTCGCTCTCCCGTGCAACAGCAATGCTAACTGCTCTCTAACAGAAAGTGCTGGTAGAGCTGTAGGCGGTGAGGGTCTGTTCCTGCTCTGTTTGCAAGTTAACCCCGTGAAGTGGAACACTAGTCACAGATAAACAGCAAGTGCCTGGCTACATCCCATGTCTTTTAAGTATAGCCATTGCTGGCCTTTGAACTCCTTTCTGTTCCCAGGACCTAAGTGTTGAAGCTGCCAGAGAAGGGGAAGGAGCTGGATGAAAAGCAGGCAGCTTGTGAACTGCGCCCTGAGCAGCTCTGGTTGGTGGTTTTGTGGGTTTTTTTTTTTTCCACTAGAGATGTCAATAATATGAGCATGAGGGTCCCCAATAAGGGTGTCGGTTTTCTCTCTGGAATATTCTTGGCCTGAGATATTATTTAAAATAAAGGATACAAAATCGATTGCTGCATCTCTGAAGCATTTTGTCCCCTATGCCTGAGGGTGAACGGCTGCTGAGAGGTCTGCTCCTCAGCTGCAGGGCCCAAGCATGCCAAGTGGGATGGCGGAGGCACAGAAGTGAGCGGTTAAACAGAGCGTGGTTTTCTCCTGCTCGCTAGGGAAGCTGTCACTGTGTGGCCGCAGCTTTGTCAGGGCACAGGACAGCGCTGTGCAAACACAGCAGCTTCCGGCATCGCAGAGAGCCCGGCTGCCCTGCGTCCGTCTGCGTGGGCACGTCTGCTGTGCTTACCTGTCACCCCTAGCATAACGCCCTGACACCCGTTCATTTGGGTACCTGATCCTTAGAAGGGGAGAATCTTGGACTAATCTTTTACTTTAAGCAGAACAAAGTTTGGGTTTTAATCTTGTTTTCTTAACTCTGATGAGGCCAATTCAGATTGTATCAACCAAAGTGAAAGCTGTCGTGCCAGTTTCTGTGGCCTGTCACAGCTATTCCTCTGTTAAGGGGGACATGACAAAGGGACTTACCCTGCAGGCAAATGAATTCAGTGTCCCCTCTGAGCAGCCTCACCAGATGTTTGCTGTCTTGTCAGAACCTAGGCTGGATTTAAATATATGACCTAGAGGCAAAGGTGCAGTCTGAGGGGTGGAGGTTGAGTAACTTACCCTGCATCTTTGGAAATACAGAGAAAGGAATTCTTTCAACAAGAATCTTACTAGATTACTCTCAAAAGAACAGCTGGTGCTGAGAGATTACCTCTCCATGCCCCGCGGAGGTCAAGCCAGCCACGCTGTTCCCTTACCATGTTGTGAATGATGTTGGTAAGAGTCCAAACCACAGGGACGCTGAAGAAGGGGATGCTCAGGAGTACGACGTGCAGCAGGCCAATTCCAAGGACGTAGGACAACCAGATGCCCCGGCTGTTCATGACACGGGTGTTGGGATTCACCTCGCTGTGTGCTGTTCCCACGTTCATGTTGGCTCTTGTGTCACACGGGCACCCCTGAAACTAAAGCAGAGTCAGGTCAGTACTCGGATCGTGGTAGCCCTTCATCTAAATTACTCAGGTAAGCACAGCAGGGGTCGAGCACCATCTTGCTGTTAAGCAAACCTGAAATCTGTAGTCTGCTATAAAAATCACAAGTCAGTTCACTTCTCTGCACCTCATTATTTCCATTTGTAGAGCTAACGTTTCTGAGGGGAAGCTAAATCTGGGAGCGGTTGAGATTTGGGCATAATGTGTGGGAAGCCCGTCTGTGACAGAAGCTACTTGTGATCTGCTGAAATGTTTTCCTGGAACCAAGAAGTCAAGGTTCAATCCCACGATTGCCTGAGAAGACTCAAACGAATACTTTTAAGTGCTTTTGAAATCATTATCACAGTGTTAATCATGGAAGCAGTCAGCACATGAAGCACCTTACATGTTTACAGGTTCAGCATACCTTAAACTCAAGAAGAGAACACAACTATTTGCAGAGTAAAGGCACAGCAGCTCTATAACAGATCTCCTAATTAGTTCAACTAAATTAACAGGGTTCTGCACGGCTCCAGAGGCTTGCTGGTCTCCTGGTCTGGCTTATGTGTTTTGCCTGCCAATTAAAGACTTACGAGGGGCGGGAAAAAAAAGTAACAAAAAAATTCCCCTGCAGGGAAGGAGTGAGATTCTTCTTGAGGAACATAAAAAGCTAGAGATAACAAGGAAAAGTGCATTAGGAGGCTATTTCAGTAGCAAGAACTGCAGAGGAGATGGCTCTTCCCCTACCTGGAAGGAACAGCTGCCACGTACGAGGAATAGAGACATTTTTCTGAACAATACCAGGAAGATGAGGAAGCAAGACAGTATCATCCTCTCGGAGCAAGTCTTTGGAGTAGTGCCCTGTGGACAGCACAGGTATCGGGAGTGGCTTTTTGGACTGCTGCACCGATAGCGGCAGCAGGCATCAGTCAGCTCTAAGGCTTTCTGGGAAGATAAGGGTTCTGGTTTACCTCTTTCCAGGGATTACAGGAAACAGCACAAATTAGAACCGCTGTAAAGCTGAATATCTACACCGAGATCAGGGAAGTTCTTGCGTAAAGTCATCTTTGTGTCCCACGGAAACATAGTTTCATTAGATAATACAGTCTGTCCCTCCTTGTACGGAGGACCCCAAGGCGAGGGCTGCTTCCTGATGTCTAGCCTTGTGTTTTTGCTGCTTTGGTTCCCACAGCTGGAAGACGGCGTTGCTGTTCTCTCTAGCTCTCACAGTCTTCGGTCTCGGGAGGCAAGTCCAAGCCAGATCCAACATTGCGCTCTGTATGTCGCTGCCAGCTGTTCCGAGTTCCCTTGCGGAGTGCCGGGCCTGGCTTGTTTCAGAAGCTGGCGCTCTCCCCTCTTCCTGCCCAGGGCTAGGACACAAAGCGAACGCTTGACCCTGCAGCTCCTGGGACGCTCGCTGTAACTTCCAAGCCTCTTTCAACTGCACAGGCGGCTGTTGCTCAGTGTTGCAGGCAGCTCCGGTGAGCCTATGTCTACTGCCCAGGTGTCAATCAGGGGGCTTATATCTGGAGAAGGTTTTTGTTACCAGAAAAGAGGCTCGCAGGTCTGTGGAGTGTTCGTTTTCTTGTCACCCATCTCCTGGGTCAAAGGATATCGGCTAGTGGATATTCCAGAGAAAAGCCTGAAGCTTGCTCTGGAAGCAGGACTCGGAGCTGGAGTTCACCACTTCAATCCTAGGAGGGGGAGAAGCTCCATCCTTAATCTGGTGCAATTCCTAAGCGCTTTCAGAAGGAAATCTAGGGGTTGCGGTGAAGCATAACATGAGTCAGAAAGGTCAGGTTGTTGCAACAAAGAAAAAAAGAAAAGCAAACACCCCTGTGGAATGCATAAACAGGAGTGCTGTTTGCCAGACATAGGAAATAATTCTCCTAGATATTGGTAAGGCCTCAGCTAGAATACTGTCCAGTTCTGGGAGGAGCTGGAGGGAGTCCAGGCGAGAGCAGTGAGACTGAGCAGAGGTGTAGGAAAAACATGACCTGCAAGGACAGACTGAAGGAAAAGGCTTTGTTTAGTCTAGAGGATGCTGGAGAGGCGTGAGGACTAGTCCTCAAGCGCTTAACGGGGAGAGCTGCACAGAGAAGGGAGCCCAATTGTGCAGTGGGGTTAACGGCACGACTGAGACTCGGAGCAGCTCGGTAACGCAGGACTGATGTTGGAATGGACTGCCCGCGGAAGGTGCCCGGTGGTCTCACTGGAGGCTTTAACATCAGGTTTCATAAACGGTGAAAAAAATTAAGATTCCTCTTTGGAATGGGGAGGGGGTGACCAGGTGGCCCCCTCAGGACCCTATTTTCTTGATGTGATGCTGTTATCCAAAGGCTGCAGAAGCTAGCAGACCTTCCTGCGAGCCCTAGAGCGAGAGGTGCACCCTGCCTGTGGAGTAATAACGTGGAATTTCCACTTGAGGACAACCACGAGTGTAATTTTCAAAAACTAATGAGCAACTTCTACTTGGTCCCCCTCTGCAAACGAGGGCAGTTGCCAACCCGCAGCTGGGTGGCAAAGGGCCAACTTACAAGCTGTACGTGGAGCAATTCTCCTCCCTGTGCCTCAGTTTCCCTGCTTGTAAAAATGAGGATTAGGCAGGTGAAATGCTAGAACATACAAGAGGTTAACTCATTCTTGCAAGAGAGACAGGGAGATGTCAAGCATTCAGTCCTACGATCAGGATAATGCTGCGTGCTTCTCCAATTCTGTTCTTCCCCACCTTAGGAATATTTCGTCTGCGAATCTTTTCCATTTCTGAACTGGCGTTTGCAGCCCTTGCCCAAGATCTGTGCTCGCTTCAGATTGCACGCGCAGCTCCGCACAGCGTTGCAAAAGCCTGGCTGAGGGAGCGCGAGTTCTCCAAGCTCCGATCCCTACCCCCATCCCAGATCCCATGTTGTTTGCTTTCTGATTTTACACCGGGGATTTGTTCACCTGCAGGAAAAACAAGGCAAAACACAACAGCGGGCGGAACTCCAGCTCCCCCCCCGGAGCAGCTGGCTGCGAAGCTCTGCTTTCCCACTTGTGCAGTGGTTTTTCAGGACAGAAAAGCTTTAATGTTTCACCAGACTCGAGTGTGAAGGTCAGGATTGCGCTGACGTTGGACCATGTTCATCCAAGGAGGGGAAAAGTCGTAACTGTGGTCAGAGGCAAAGAGTAGGCTGTGATGAAGCTGAGCCCTTCCTTCGTGTCCTGTTCCCGACTTCCCGCCCGCCGCTGTGCCAGCTCCCTGTCCACGGCTCTGTAGGGGAACGACTCTCGTTCTGGGGCTCGGAGCAAGCACCGGGGCTGCCGGCTCAGTGTCTGGCGTGAGCGCGTCTCCCCGCTTCTTAGGAAAGGGGAAACAAAACGACATCAGCAGCTTCCCCGCTCGCTTTGTCATCCATCAGCTGCTGGAGGACCCACAATCTCTGACTCCAGCCGTGCCGCCAGCACCCCAAGGCACAGCTCCTTCCCCCCTTTTGCTTTTGCCCCCAGAGGAGCGTGACCACCGCCTGTTCCCGGCCCCTCGTGCTCCGGCCCCGTCGGTGCTCGGCAGCGATATCGCTCTTCCCGCAGCCCTTCCCCGGGGTGCCGCAGGATCGCACCCTGGGCCCGGCACCCCGTTCTGCCTCAGCCCCCTGCAGGAACTTCATCTGGGCCGGCGGAGGGAAGGAGGGCTCAGGTGCTTATCTCGGTCGATCTTCCCGAGCGTTCCCAGAACGCAAGCAATCCCACGGAGCCGAGATCCCTATCTCTGGCAGCAACAGCAATCACCGTCTCCCAAGCAAATAAATATTTTAAACCCTTCTTTGCAAGATGGCATCAGCGTTTGAACCAGAGCATCAGGTACATCAAAGCTGTTGGCAAACGTGGCTGTGTTGAGAGGCAGCTGATAGGCGAGGGAGCCGAGCGATAGGTTAGACCAAGACGGTGCTGCCTTGGGTCCCGCTCCAGCCCGGGGCCACCGACGGACTTCAAGAGGTCTGAGCCCCAGAGCCGCCAGGTTCCTCCTTGGGAAGAAGCCAGGAGGACCCGGAGCTGGTAGCGTTGACAGGAGAGCAGAAAGTGGGGACTGCAGACCTGCGGTGCAGCTCTGGGGACGGGACACGGGGATGAGGAGGAGCACGAGGGGAGGGGAGCGGGAGCAGCCGGGGCTCTGCCTCCCCCTCGGCCTTTTCTGCTAAATTTAGAGGGAAAGTTAGGACGCGCAGGGAAGGCTGCCTGTTGGGTTTCTCCGGGCGCACATGGGCGCTCCGGCTCGGGGTCCCGGACCCCGCTTACCTCGACACAAAGACCCGGGGAGGACCCTGCGCCCCGGGGTGCTGGGGCAGGACCCGCTCCTGCCCGGGCCTGGCCGTGCACGGCGTGACCGCGGGGACCAACCCACGCCCCGCGGGGACCCCCATGGCCCCGGGGCTTTCTGGCTCCATCTCAGCAGCTGCTTTGTCGTGGGGGGGTCTTTTTCTTTCCGGACGGGCCCACGCCAGGCACCTTCCCCCGCTCCCGCTGCCCCCGCCCGCCTCCCCGCGGGCCCGGGAGCGGGGCTCGCCCGCCGCCTGCTCCCGGGGAGGGGGCGAGGCCTCCCGCCTGGGCCCGCCGGGCTCCGGGCCGGCCCCGTACCCCCGGGGAGGCCGGAGAAGAGCCGCCACGCCCGGCCCGCACTCACCGCTGCTCTGCCCGGCTCGGCCCGGCCCGGCCCGGCCCGGCTCGGCTCGGCTCGGCGGGGCCGGGGCTCTCTCCGTCGCGCACCCCGCCGCCCCGGCTGCGCTCCCGGCGGGCACCTCGGCGCGGCCCGCCCCGCCGCCGCGGCACGCCGGGAGCTGTAGTCCCGGCAGCGCCGAGCACCGGCGCCCGCCCCGGGAGAGGCCGGCCCTGGGGCGGGGGCGGGCGGGGCCGGGGCCGCGCTTACCGTGCAGGGCACGGGCAGCGAGCGGAGCCGCTTTAGGAACGGGGCGCGGCCCTGGGGAGGCGAGGGAGGGTCCTGTGCCCCCCGCCCCCCCCCCCCCCCCCCCCCCCGGGCATCGTGCACTCGTGGCCGGTGGCTCCTCTGGCCACGGGGTCCCACCTCTGCCCTCCCTGAGCGGGGGGGAACGGCCCCAGGAGGGTGCTCGGGGCTGCAGCCGCCCCGCTCTGCACCCTGGGGGGCTCAGGCCCAGCTGGGTGCTTCCACCCTGCTCGGGGAAGGGTCGGCTTCCCTCCCCTGCCGCTCTTCCCAGCGGAAAACCTCGGCAGCGGGCGTTGGGCAAGCGAGCCGGGGCAGGCCGGCACCGTGCTGCTGGGACACCCGGCCAAGGTCAGGGGCTGGGAGCGCAGGATTCCTGCGCTGGAGCGCGGGGGGAGACCATCTGGCCCCGCTTTTGTTTGCACAACGATCAAAGCTAATAGCGTGGCGCTGCCACGGCCCCTCGGTGCGCGCAGCCATCTGTGCAGGCCTTTGTGCGCGCCAGCCGCCGCCAGCTCTTCCGTCTGGGAGCGGCAGAGGGTGCAGCGGGTGCAGCATCGTCACCCAACGGCGAAGCCGCTTTGTGCTGCAAACCCCCTGCCCGGAGCTGTGCTGGGGTCCCGGGCCGAGCAGAGCCCACGGCCCCCGCGTGCGGAGCCCGGCGGCGTGGTTCTCCCCGGCTGCCCACGCCGCACACGCAGCTCTGCCGGTGCCGCTCGCAGCCCCCAGCCTCGCACGGCCGCTCCCAGCCCTCCCTGGCCGCTCGGCAACGCCCATCCGTGGGGTTTCGGTTTTGGCCCCGGGTGGGTTTGCAGCGCTGCTTTGCACGGAACAAATCGAGGATTCCCCCGGCGCTCCCCGGGGGCGGGGGCCCCTGCGCCAGCGTCCCCGCAGGACGCCCAGGCTGAGCTGTGCATCCTGACCTCGTGTGCATCCATCTGGCCTCGGCACCAGCTGCGCATCCGGCTCCAGGCCTGAGCCGGCTCTCGGCAGGCGGTTGCGTGCCGGCTGGGCACGGCGAGGGCATGGAGACCCCGCCGGCTGCCAGGGCCGGGGCTGCCTGGGTGCCGCGCGTTGGCACCGTGCTGCTGGCAGGGCCGTGGTTGCTTCCCGGTGCCAGAGCTCCCCGGTGGCTGCTCCCGGAGGGCCTCGGGCACCGTGGGACGCACACGCGCGGTTAAAGCGGCTGTAGGGCCGTCGACGGGCGCTGCGGCCGGCGGCCAGGAGGACCGAGTCCCTGCCCGGCCTCTCCGGCGTGCCCTTGCCGGCAGGGCAAGGTGCGGGGATGCCAGCGTGCGGAGGCGGGGGATCCCGCGGGAGCGGGGAGGCGGCGGGCGAGGTGGGGGGATGCCAGCGTGCGGAGGCGGGGGATCCCGCGGGAGCTGGCCCTGCTTTGCAGGAGAGCCACGCACGCACGGCAGGCTCTATTTTTATCCCCGCTCCTGCCTGACTGAGCAGCTCCCTCTGCGCGGTGACATCTAATTTAGCAGCTTCCCCGCACCCCGCTGACTCCGCACGTGAGGGGGAAGCACAATGCGACAGCTATTTTTAAACGCCCATAAATATTAATCCCTCTCAGTGATGCAGCAGGCAGCCTCTCGCTGCCGGTGTGAGCGCGGGGGCGGGGGGGACCCGCTCCCTGGGCTCCCCAGACCGGGTTCACCCGCCCGGGGAACCCCGGCACCGGGGGCGGGGGGTTCCCCAGGGGGGGATCCGGCCCCATCCGCAGCCCGGGCCGGCAGCTGCCCCGACCAGCGTTTCCCCCGTGCTCAGTGGGGCTGTTCCCATCTGGATTCCCAGGCCTCGCTTGCTCCCCGCCTCCCCCCGTGCTGGGGGGCCGTGCTCCCCTCCCGCTCTCCCGGGCTGCCGGTCCCGCTGCCCAGTCGATACCGGCTATATTTAGCGCCGTGATGGAAGCGAGGAGCCGGTGCCGGCTATTTTTAGCCATCCCTGCCACGGCTGTGGTGGGGAAGGGTCCGCACAGGTTCATGCTGCACTGCAGGTGCTGGGTTTTCGGGCTGCCGTGTCCCGGCACGCGGGTCCCCCCTGGGGCGCAGCCCTGGTGCTGCTCCCGCTCTCGGGGTCTCTGCCCGCTGCCGCGGCGGCTGTGACCCCCCGCCTCTCTGGGTCCCAGCGTGAGCTGGGTCTCGCCGAAAGCTCGAGCACCCCCAAGGCCCTGCCTGCCGCCTCGGCCCCTCGATGCCCGCAGGCCCCGTCCCGTCTCTGTCATCCGGAGCCGGCCCCGCACTGCCGCAGCCCCAGCACCGCTCCCGCTCCGTGCACAGCACCCGGCGGCGCTGGGACCGGTGACGGGCGGCGCAGGGCTTCTCCGCTCCCCGGCCAAACGGGGAGATGCCAGCAAAGGTTCCGTGGCTCGCCGCCTGCCGCCTGCCAGGCTGCCGGCCGTGTCGCAGGCCAGCCCTGCCCGGGTGACCCCCTGCCCCGGCCCGGCGTGGGGCTTGGCTCGGGTCCCAGCCCCAGCGATGGACAGAGCGGCTGGACCATCCTGAGCGCAGGCCCTGTCGGCAGCCCCGGCGCAGGGGCAGGAGGTGATCCGGCGGCCGCCCCGGCACGTGCCGACCCTCCGCCTCAGCAAACCCTCGCCGGCTGCAGCGCGTGGAGACGCGGAGCCTGGAGCAGGCCGGGCTGCCGCTGCGCCGCCGGCTCGGCCCTGGCCCATTCCTCTCTGCCTGGCCCCAGCTGGAGGGCGGGGGTCTCCCCGGGGAGCGCGGGGGTCCCGGGGGAGCGTCTGGCTCCGGCCCTGCCTGGCTGCGCTTCTCCCATCAGGTTTTGTTCTCCTAATTGAGCCGAGATCCAGGCCAGGCGCCCCGTAAACGGTTTATCCTCGACGTCAATGCGCAGGGCTGGAGAACCGGGGATGGGGCGCGGGCGGCCGCCGCCGTCCTTGCTCCGGCACGGCAAGGGCACGGCCCTCGGCCCCGCTGCCCGGTGTCCCGCCGGGGCGAGCCCCGGTGCCGGCGGGCTGTGGGGAGCAGCCCCGGCGGTGCCCCGAGCAGCCGGGGGGGGGGGCCCGGCCGGGGCAGCGGGAGCCCCTCGCCCCGCTCGGCGGTCCCGGGCGCACCGGGCTCCGGGCCGGCCCGGTAACGGCGGCCGCTCTCCATGGTCCTGAGCCGGCCCCGCCGGTGTCCCGGGGCGGCGGGGCCCCCACGCAGCACCGAGCCCCTGCCCGGCCCGGCGAGCCCCGGCCCGGGCAGCACGGGGCTGGGCTGGGGGCCCGGCGCGGCCCCCCCGGGGGAGCAGGCAGGCTCCTGCCCGCCCGCGGCTCGGGTTTCCCCGAGTAAGCGATGCCGGTGCGGGGCGGGGAGGCTGCGGGCGGGAGGGGGCACCTTGACCCCGCCGGTGTGGGGGGGTCCTGCTCTCCCCGAGGGGCTGGGGAGGGGCGGGGGGCCCCTGGGCCCCGGGGGCGGCGGGGGGCAGAGCCGGGGGGAGCACAGCGCCGAGCGCCCGCGGGGCCGGGTCGGGGCCGGGGGTGCTCCCACGAGGGTTCGCGGGGGGACGCGGCGGGGCGGGGGGCGTGGAGCTCCCCGGGAGCCGCTGGCGCCGGCTGCCCCGGGCTCGGGGGTCCCGGCAGCTCCTCGCCGGGTCTCCCCGGTTCCTTCCCCCCCCCCCCGGCCCCCGCCCCGGGCTGGGGACCCGGGGCAGAGCCTCTCCCGCGGGGCGGGGGGCTGCAGAGGACCCGGGTGCGGGGCCGGGGGTGCTCGGCGCTGTACGGCCCCCCCCGGCGGGGCGGGCCGGGGGCGGGGAGCCCCGGGGAGGCCCGGGCGGAGGATCCCGCCCACCGGCCCCGCCGCCGCCGCCGCCGCCGCCGCCGCCGGCTCCGGGCCCGCCGCGCTGCGCGGGGCGCGGCCGCTCCGGCCCGGGGCGCGGGGCCGCTCCGCCGCCGCGGGGCTGCGCACGGCAGGTGAGTCCGCACCGGGACCCCCCCCGGCCCCCGGCGCCGGGAGCGGGCAGGGCGGGAGGCGGGGGGGGGGGTCCCCGGCAGCGCCGCGCCGAGCTGAGCTTCCCCCGGGGAAGCACCGGGGCTTCCCTCGCCCGCAACGCCCCCGGTGTCGAGCGGAGCCGGCGCCGGAGAGGGGCCGGGGGGAACCCCGGGCATCCCCGGCCGCGCTGGGCGCACGGCGGGTCCTGCCGCCCGCCCAGCCCCGCCGCGGGCAGCCCGTCCTGCCCCGGGCACCTCAACCGCCCTCCCCGGGGCTGGTGGCGACCCCCGGGGTCGGGCCGGGGACCCCCGTGTCCTGCTGTGGGCTGGGGTACCCCGGCGTTGTGGCCAGGGGCTGGTTGTGCCCGGCCTCGCTGCGGTGCGTGGTCCGGAGCGGCGCGGCTGGGGGCCAGCCGAGCCCACCACGGGGCCCTGGAGGGCCGCATCCCACCCGCGGGGGTCCCCCGGCCCCCGGGGTCCGGCGGACGAAGCACCCCCTGTCCCCGGTCACCGGCTCCCGGCTCAGTCCGGCGGGTTCCCCGCGGTGCCCGGCTCTGCGCTCGCCCCCGGGCAGGGGGACGGTGGGTGCCACGGGGCAGCGTCTGCCCCAGGTTACTGCTGGCAGACGTGGGGGGCCGGGCCCCCCGCCACGCTGATGGGCCGGCCTGGGGCTGGGTTCCTGGTGCCCTTCGGCTGCTCTGAGCCCTGGTCCCCGCTCGGGGACCTCGAGGAGCCCGGGGGGGCCGGCAGCGCAGGGGTCCGCTCCATGCTGGCGTGACCTTGGGGTGTTTTGGCGCGGTTGGGCTGAGTTACGGTGCCCAGCAGTCAGGGTGCTCGCCCAGGCTCCGCTACCAGGGCCACCCTTGGGTGGGCACCTCTGCCCCTTGCTGGGGAGCCCCGGTCGGCACCCAGAAGCGGGTTTGCCGGTGGCAGCGTGCTCCGGGGAGCGGCGGGGTGGTGGGACCAGGCTTGCCCAGGAGGTGTCTGGGCAGCACAGCACGGGGCTTTCCGCAGCACAGAGCTTGGCCTGACGGGGTGCCACGGGGTGCCCTTTTACACCGGTGTCTTTGATCGTGGGATGGTGGGAGAGCGCCGGCATCCTGCCTCGATGGCTCCGCTGCCACGGCCCCGCTGGGGACGGTCTGGGGCCCCTGGACGTGGCGGGACCGCAGGCTGGGAAAGCCGGGCAGCACGCTTGCAGGGCTCGGACGTGGCCCTTATCTGCTGCCGCCACCCTGGGAACTCGCTACACACTCAGCCCCAGTGAATTTCCTTTTTCTGTTTTTGTTTCTTTCCTGCTGACGTTTTTCCCCTCCGGAATAAAGGGCTGGATGGGGACCATGGTTACGGGGTGGTGTGGGCAGCCAGCCCCGCGGCCGGGGTGGCACCAGGCAGGGGACAGCGGTGCCCAGCCACCCCCTGTGCCGGTCCCCTCGAAAGGGGAAAACCCGGCATGTGTCTGCGTGTGCCCCGGGCGCTGCTGGCGAGTGGAGCCGGGGAGCGGGAACCTGCTCGGCCCCTGCCCACACACGTTTTCCATCGCGTTCCCCGGGGGCTGCCGGCAGCGGCTGCTTGCCTGGAGCCAGGGCTCGCCCGCCGGCGCGTCCCGCCGGCCGCCGCTGCAGGATGTATCGGCCTTCTGCGAGCGAGCAATCGAACCGCCGGTGACCTTGGCAGGGCGGGAGCTCACCCCCGCCTCTGGCTCAGCTCGAGCCGTCTCCGTTTGTTACAGCCCAGCTGCCGGCACGCAGGAGATGTGCCTTCGCTCGGCCCCTCGGGGCCTGATCCTGCTGCGCAGGAGCCCTGAGCGAGGCCGCTGATGGTAGAGGATGGGGGGGATGCGTGAGCCGTGCCAGCTGTCCCTGTCTCCGTTCCTGTCCCCATCCCTGTCCCTGTCCCGCGGCCAGGCTGTGCCGGGGCTCACAGCTGATGCTCGCAGCGTGATGCTCACAGCTGGCACGGTGGCGGTTCTGCCTCTTGGCACCCCCGGTCTGACGCTGTCCCCTTGCTGTCTCCGTCTCAGATGCACCGAGTCCAGCCGAAACCACCGCGGGCGAGAGCTGCCGGACCGGCGGCCGTCTGATAAAGCCAGCGCAGCGCCATGCCTGCGGCAGGGAGGGTCCTCCTCCGCTCGGTGACCATGTGGCTGCTCCTGCAGAGCCTCCTCCTCCTGGCCTCCTGCCTCCGCTCGGCCGCTGCGTTCCCCAAGGGCTGCTACCCCTCGGAAGAGGAGGGGCTGAAGACCTTCCGCTGCAGCAACGCTCAGCTGACCGAGGTCCCCAGAGACATACCCAACGACACCAACAAGCTCTACCTGGACTCCAACCAAATCCCCTTCCTGCCCCGCGACGCCTTCCGGGACCTGCCGCTCCTGCTGGAGCTGGATCTGTCCCACAACGCCATCGCCGGCGTCGAGAGCGGGGCTTTCCGGGGCCTGGCAGAGCACCTGCACTCTCTGGACTTGTCTTCCAACAGACTGGTGTCCGTCAGCAAAGACGCCTTTAGCAACCTGAAGGCCAAGGTCAACCTCTCCCACAACCCCTGGCTGTGTGACTGTCGGCTGCAGGAGCTGATCCGCACGGTGGACCTGGCGGCCGGCTCCTCGGGCGGCATCGTGTGCGACTCCTCCGCGCAGGAGGAGCACGTCGGCAAACCTTTCCTGCAGGTGATCGCCGACACGGACTTCTGCAACGTGTACAAAAAGACCACGGACATCGCCATGCTGGTCACCATGTTCGGCTGGTTCGCCATGGTGATCTCCTACCTGGTCTACTACGTGCGGCAGAACCAGGAGGACGCCCGGCGGCACCTGGAGTATCTCAAGTCCCTGCCCAGCAAGCAGCGGAGGTCGGAGGAGTCGTCCACCATCAGCACTGTGGTGTGAGGCACCGGCATCCCCAGGACACGGGGACCCGCGGAGCTGGGGATTGGCCACTCTGCAGGCTTGCCATGGCTGCAGGAGCTGTCAGGAGCCACCGTCATCGCACAGAAATAGTCACGGATTTGTTCTGTTCTCCTCGGGGAAGCGGCATCCGGCAGCGGGAGCCACGGCCGGCGAGCGCCTGGCTCTGGCGCAGCGAGGGGCGAAGCGGCTGTGGGCGGGGGCGGTTATCGGTGACAAGCGCAGAGCGGCCGCGGCATCCGCCCGCTGCCTCTGCGTTACGAAGGACGGGAGAGACCCCGGGCATCCCCCGGCGTGCGGCCGTTGCTCCGACCGACCTGGACATTCAGACTTCATTTAAAACTTTTATATTTCCTTTGCAGATAACCCTTGGGGCATTAACAAAAGCAGTGTTTTAATCCCTCCCCGGCTTACCCTTGGCTGCCCGAGGGATGTTCCCGGCAGCGCGGGGCAGCCTGGGCCTGGCTCCCTGCCTGGACGGGCAGCGGGCAGGGCTGGGCCGCGGGGAGGAGCGGTACGGCCGCGAGGCCAGTGCCCTGCCGGGTTGCTGGCCCCGGGAGGGTCACGGGCTGTGACCCCCAGCCCGGTGGAACCGAAGGACGGGGCGGGAGGTGGGGACACATCGGTTGGGAAAGGGAAGAGGCAGGTCCGGGGGTGCCCCGCTCCAGCTCTCGTGCCGGACGGTGCCGGACGGTGCCTGTCTCGGCCCCCGTTGCTCCCCATTCCCGTCCCGGCACCCCTGGGCCAGGCGGAGCGAGGGGCGTGGGGGGTCCCACTCGGAGACAGGGGGGCTGGTGGGCAACCCCAGCACCTCGCCCCTGGGAGCGCGCCGTTCCCATGGGAAGCGAACGGGAGATGAGCTCCCCCGGGGCCGAGCCCTCCGGGGCCGCCAAGGGATGTGGGTGCTGATGGAGGGGAACCGAGGGGTCCGGGCGGTGGGTCCAGCCTTGCCGGGATGTCGGGGGGAGCGGGTTTCCCCTTGGTGCTCCCCAGGGACCACACGGGTGGGTGTAGCACCCCTCACCAGCCTGCTCTGATCTGGTGCCGGGGGAGAGCTCCCACCTCTCACTCAAGGACTCACAAGCTGCCGACCGGTCACTGTGATGGGAAGCGGGGAAGGAGAGAGCCGCCACGGCTCCTGCGCCCTCTCCCCACTCCCGCGCCGCTGGCAGGAGCCTGAATCTCCCCTAAAATGCCCCAATGTCCCTTCCTGACGCTTCCAGTATTGGGCTGCAGGTTCCTGGTGTCGGTAGGTAGAGGCGAGGTCGGGGTGCCGGGGGCCGGCACGGGTGGGGGTCGGTGCCCACCTTTGGGTGCAGGGGGTCCAAGCGGCGACTCAGAGCAAAGCCAGAGCAGACCCAGACTCTTCCAGCCCAGTGTCTGGTCCCTGAGAGAGCTGGTTTTGCCGGTTTTGCCCTTTTTTAAAACCAACTGAAGCTAAATTGCCTTAATTCACCAAGAGCACCAACCAAAGCTGCTTGAACGTCCTCTGTGCCGGGCCAGACCCGGCTCTGCCTGGCCCGGTGCAGCGGGGGCTTATTGCCGGGACCGACCTCGGGCCCTGGTGTGGGCAGCGCGTTTCGGCGCAGGCAGGGCTCCGGCCCCTGGCCGCTGCCCGTCCTCCCGTGCCCTGGTGCCGGCGGGAGCCGTGGGACGGAGCTGGCCGGGAGCGGCACCCGCGCCCTTCCACAAGTGCCTACTTTCCCAGCGCAGACCGGGGGCTCTGCAACGCACAAGCGCCTCAGTCCCAGCTCCAATCCAGGCGTCCCCTGGGCCCGCGGCCCCACGGCAGCTCCCCCCCCGTACAACCGGCTGCGGGGGGCTGGGGGGGGACCGGACCGAGCTACCGCAAGCGGCTGCACCGCGGCCCCAGGCGCTGCTCCCCCGTGGGCATCCCTGGGCGGCCGCTCTCGTGCCTGCGGCGTGCGGGGACACCCGGGACCGTCTGACCCAATATGTGTTTTGCTTAAGGGACCTTTTACGTTCTTACTTTATACAACAATAAAGTTGGCTTTTACTTTGGAGCCCGTGCCCGGCGTGTGCTGGCGTGCGCGTCTGCGGGGGGACGGGGCGCCGCTGCTGTGGCAGCTGTGGCTTTGGGCCAAGGCAGGTGGCATCCCCTTGTGCCGGGGCCACCCCGGTCCTCGGTGACATCCTGGCTGCAAGGGAAGGACGAAGGGCGTCCGCAACACTCGATGTCCTCCCAGGGCCACGTCCGGCTCTGCTGGGTGCTCCCGGGCTGGTGCTTTCAGAAACACGATACTTGGTCCCTCCGGTAACCCGGCCTTCGCCTTCAATAAATGAACACCCCGCGGCTCAGCTCCTGCGAGCGCGGCTCAGGTCACTGGCACGGTGCCGGTCCCCAAGCCGCGTCGCACCGGGACCCTGTGGAGCAGTTCGCCAGGGCCCAGCTCCGCTCCCTGCCCTCCCGTCCCCACTGGACCAGACCCGGGCATCGCACGGCACACGGGGCAGGGACCACCATGGCCGGGAGGGACAAGCCCTTCCCGATGTCCGTGGTCCCCCTGGTCCCCGCGAGCAGCCTCTTTGGTAACGGCATCTGCAGGAGCCCCATGCTGGTTTGCCGGCACCTTTCCGCGCACGGTGCGTGCCGAAGCGTGGTGCTGCGGAGGGTGAAACCCGGGACCTAACGCGGAGTGACAGCTCCCGCTCGCGGGACATTAACCTCGTTTGTCACTTGGCTGTCTCCAGACGCGGGGCGGCACGGCGCGGCCGCGACAGCCCGCGGACCCCGGGCTCCCGAGCAGATGGCTGCCATCCTCCGCCCCGGTTCACTCCCCGGGGACCCCCCTCCTGCGGCCCCGGGAGCAGCTGGGGAGGGCTGGGGGGTGCAGCAGGACGGGCGGCCCCGGCTGCCACCTCGTCCGCGGGGCTTTGGCTCCCCGGGGTCCTGCCGGTGTCCCCCCACGGGGCTGGATAACGCCGAGCCCCCAGGGGCCAGCCCTGCTCTGGTGCCTGCCCCGGCTCCCCTGCCCGAGGAGTTATTGGGATGGAAACCACCAGGCTCGTTACAGCCCGCCCTAACGAGCGCAGGGGAAAGGAGGCGGATTCGGGTGGCAGTCCCTGCCATCGGGGAGGTCGGCTGGTTGCGGAACCGCCGCTGGCCTGTGTGGATGTACGGGGGAATAAAATATGTAAGAACCCTCATAAAAAGCTGCAATAAGCTTCAGGAAGATAACTCGGTGCGGGACGGACTGAATTGCATTGGATTTATGCCGTTAGAAATATTGGCCGTTTAATCAGGTGTTGCAGGGAACGGGGAAGGGCAGACAGCTGGGATTGGGGGGTTATTTCCGGGAGGTGCCTGTGGCCGAGCGGGGCTGTCGGAGGGGTCTCGGGGAATCCGGCCGAGCACAGGAGGAGGTCTGGGGCCGCAGCCCGCCAGGCGCCTTGGGCAGCTCTCGTCCCAAGGAGGGATTTTTCTCATCTCACTATTTACTCTCCAGCAGCAAGTTGCCGTGGGCGAGCTCCTGCCGGGGAGCTGGGAGCCGGCGCTCGGCGGTGGTGGGTACGGGGGGCTCAGCGTTAAAGTCAACACTTTTCTTTAAGCGAAGAAGTATAATAATCCATTTTAATACTGCATTTCTGGGTAATTCGTTTCCTGATGTACTGTAGATTTATCTGCTGGGATCAGCAACGGGGGAATTAGCAGCGTGACCTCCTTCTGTACCGTTCCAGCACAGCGGGAAATTCTGTTATTAACTTCCAAGACGCCCTGCCCACCCGTGGGGGGGTCATTAACTGGCCGGCCCGGGGAGGAAAATGTGTCACTGGGGCAAGGTTTAGGAACCGGGTCCTTAAATCTGGGGGTGACGCCTCTTCTGCCCGCCCTGCCCAGGAGCCCAGGGACCGAGCGATGCTCCCCGGGAAGCCAGGCTCTGCGCAGCCCCCGGCTCCGCTGGATTCTCGACTATTTATTGAGCTCGCTGGCGGGCAGCCGGGCCGCGGGTCCGTCCCTTCAGCAGCGGTGACGGAGGCTCTGCTCCGTGCCAGGGGCGAGCGTTTGCTTTCGCAGGGGTGCGTGCTTTAGAGGAAAGGTAAAGCAATGTTTTTCTCAGCCCGTGGATGAAGCGTGTTCAGCAGACGCGGCCCCAGACTGCATCCTGAACTTTTAACTGATTAGATTTAGAAGAGGGAAGGAAGGATGTCTAATTGTTTAATTTCCACAATTATAAAAATATTTATAAATTATTAGAACTGATGGCAGCAATTACACTGTGATTAAAGCTGGTCTACACTTCATCAACGGCCCTTCAGTTATGTAGCCTTATTTATTTATTTTCACCACAAAAAATCCATTTACGGTGGCATTGCTGCCAATAATGAATCATACTTATTCACTGCCTGCAAAGGACTCATTAATCCGATGATGTTGCTTGTTATAGGAACGGTGCTGCGCAGAAAATGTGGTCACTGGACTTCGGCAAGAGGAAATTTAATTTCAGTGGATAGGAAAGCAAAGCAGAGCTAAAAATCACAACGTCTCTCCCCGTGTGCGTGGTTAAGAGCTCAGCGTTTAAGCCGGCCGCGCGCTCCCCTCCTGACTCGCTGTTAATTTTCCCTCCCGTCCCTCGTGCAAGCTGGGCATCGCTGGCAGAGGGATCATCTCTCTGACGGCCATTCTTTTAAGATGAGGTTGTGCCTGGGAATAAAAGAGGGCGACCTGCAAAGCTTCCCCTCTCAGAGGGAAACACCCTCTTTCCAGGCACTCCTCCTGCCTCGGCGGGAGACGCGGGGCCGTCGGCGTCGGCGGGCTGGGGCCGGTGCTCGGCTCCGACCTGTCCTCCCGTGGGAGCATCGCCGGGCTGGGAGCTGCGGCTGCAGCGCCCACTGCCCGCCCACGGCCTCGCTCCAGGCCAGGATTTAGGTGCCAGAAAGCAGCACAAGCTCCTTTTTTTTTTTTCCCCCCAGTTCCAGTTCAGCAGAGCACTTGAAAATATGCGTAATTTTATATAAACGATTGGTCCCATCGAGGAATTCACCGCGGCTGCTGTACCTAAATAGACTTTGCCTTTCACAAAGGGCTCCCTCGGCTCCCAGCCCTTGGCTTTGACTCAGCAAAACGGCCGATCCCCTTCGTGCGCGACGTCCCAGCCCTCCTCCTGCCTCCACCAGAACACGGCCGCACGCGGGATTTCACCTCTCCTAACACACGTCCTTGCCGAGGCCCAGAGCTGCATCCCGGGGTGTCCCCACGCCACCTAGCCCAGAGCACCTGCAGCGTCAGCTGGGGGTTCCTGGGGACAGAAATGACACCCTCGACTCCTGGGCAGGCTTCGTCTTCAAGCCACTTTCCACCAAAGCGGCTCCTGGACCGGGTCCTTGGAGGAATTCCCGGGGCTGCAGCGAGGGTTCCCCCGGCTCAGGTCCCCTGTCCCAGGCGCGATGGCTCCCCGGGATGTGCTGATCCGGCACCTGGTCCCGCTCCTCCCCTGCCCTCCCTCCCCACAGCCCCTCTCTTATAACCTGCTGAGCAGGCTGATGTCCTCAGAATCGCAGAATCATAGAGGTTGGAAAAGACCTTTAAGAGCACCGAGCCCAACCGTAAACCTAACACTGCCCAGCCCAGCACTGCACCATGTCCCTACGCACCTCATCCCAGCGGCTCTTAAACACCTCCAGGGATGGGGACTCCACCACGGCCCTGGGCAGCCTCTTCCAGTGCTTGACCACCCTTTCAGCGAAGTAAAACCTCCTCACATCCAGTCTAAACCTCCAGCACGTCCAAGTGAGTGGCAAGCTGCGGCGTGTCACAGCGGCGTCTCGGGCAGCCCCGCGACCTGTTCAACTCCTGTTGACTTAAACGTAGAGGAACAGCTCGCTCGTGGGTTAACAGAGATGCTGCGGGGAGTTACAAGACAACTTCCCACCGGGGCGGAGGTGTCACCGTCGCCGCAGCAGACGCGGTCCTGGTCCTGTAACGGGCTAGCCGAGGTGGCAGCGCTGCAGCGAGCGCTTTAACGTGCGTTTGTTAAGTGTTTCCCAAGTGGTTTGTTGCAGGCTGGGACAAAGGCAGCTCTGATGTTAAAATAACGGGCTGCGGCTTCCAGCTGGCAGATTATTTTTGTCATTCGTGGATGTTTAAAAGTGTTCGTGTGCTGTCGGTACGCAGCCTGTGGGAAGGGCTGAGTTACCAGAGGCCTGTGCGGAGAAGGGGACAGGAAGTTTTAAGCTCTGAATTTATTATTTGTGAGAATTCGTCGCTACTCGAGGTGCTGTAATCGTCCTTCGCAGAAAGCAGGATTAGAGCTGTGTGGTCGGGGCAGGTTGAAGCAGCGCTTTAAAGGGCTGAGCCTCGCAGGAGTAACCAGGGGTTCCCCTGCTGCGCCCAGAGCATCAGCTACAGCCCAGGGTTTCAAGAGGAAGGTGTGTAAAAACAGAGCAGAGCAAAAAAAGAGGATTTAAAGCAGCGAAGGCAGGCGCTTGCAATTCCTCGTGAGCTATTGCAGCTGGGGGAGGTAGAGAGCAATCGTAACAAGTAAAGGTGAGGCGAAGTGAGAGCTGATTACAGCGATTTGTAAAATCTGAAGTGTGACGGCGATTCAGTGGCTCGGGAGAAGGGAAGGGAGTGAGCAGCGAGGAACGGTGTGTCATAAAGAAAAGATTCAGCTGCGTTTGGGCTGTCACAGGCAGCGAAGGGGGGGAGCTCCAGCTGGAGGGAGAGAATTTATCCAGGAAAGGTCAGAGCGAAGCCATTTCACATCAGCTTTTCATGAAAGCCTCCACAGAATTAATGACACAAACTCCTCTGCAATGCAATACTGGAATACTTGACCTATTTTTCTACTTTGAAGGCCCACCGAAAAACTTGAGGCACTGTAAGAGCTTCCTATTCCTCCAGTTTTTAGGAGGAGGGAGTAAGTATTAATTTCTGACTCGCTTGCCATTGTGCTTAGTACCTACTTACTGCTTTTTTCCCCCCATAATTTATGCATGTGGCATTCCTCTGTTGTGAAATAGGCCAAGAGACGCAGGCAGCAATCGCCGAGCCCGTCTGCTTCATCTGTATAAGCCTGTGCCGTGCACACAGTGTCCAGTTGGCAGCTAAGATAATCAGCCTACGGGCACTTTAAATGCTCGTTACAGTACATTTTATTCGTCAGTATTTAATAAGTAATGATTCTGAAAAGCTCGGAGCGTGGTCTGTGCCCATACCATCTCCTGCTGTGTTCCTGTCAAAATGGATAAGTTAAACCGGGTTGAATCTGGTCGATTTTTGGATGAATACCCACCAAGGAATTTCTAGATGCCGTAAGAAGTTGCAGTTATTGAGCAGGAGGAGCTCTTTTGCTTGACTTAGTCCTACATAGCGCAAAAAAAGAAAGGAATGGCTCTGTGCCGGGAAGCCAGGCACGGCTTTCTGTGGCTGTGTGTGTGCGCAGAGTCCCCTTTGCTCGGATTGCAGGGGGTTACTCCACCATTGCACAAGCGGCTCCAAAAGGGACCGCGTTGGCTGGTCGGCTGTGCTTCATGAGGGACAGGAGGGTAAGAGTTCTCTGGTGTCCCTCGACGAAGTGACTAAGTCTGGAAGGCAGCAGCTCGCGGCAGGGAACAGCTTACAAAGCTTAAAACAAAGTTTTTTAAAAGCCCGTGTTCTGGTAGCTCCACCGCGGCCTCAGAAGCCTGCGGCAGGCTGGCCGTGCGGGTGGGCTCGCACAGCCCGTGCCCTGCACCGTACAGGGGCTGGGGAGAAGTCACGGTTACTTGTGAAGCTCTTCAAAGTACTAAAATAATCTTTACTGAGAGTGCTTTATGAGCACAGTGATCAACTGCTGCAGATCCAGCAGCTATCCTTCAAAAGCAGATCGGAGTAAGTCTTTTCTGGGAAGAAAACTTTCCCATTATCTCAGTGCTTTGGCAATTTGTATCGTGACTTGTTACTCATCCGGTGAACTTGATGGGGATTTACAGCTGGTGTAAGAGGATCATCTGCTCGTACAGCACCTGGGGCCAGCAGTGCTCTGCCACAAGGATTTGATGCAGCTGAAGGAAGAGATCCAGCAGCAAGCAGGCGGAGGAGGCTCTGCAGCCTCTCGGCTTCCCTCCCCGGGACAGACCCGCTTCTTTCTGGGTTGCAGCGGACAAGAAGAGAACCATGAAAGCTGGGTCCTTAATTCTCCTGACTGCTGGGCTGTAGAATTGGGTATTAACCCTCTCTCTCTCATCTCGGAGACCCGATTTCGCTCTCCACTCTGCTGGTGCCTGTTCATCAGCAGAGCTCCCGCTGGCGGCAGCGATACCGAAAGCCCTGAGCGGGTCGGCGTCCGTTAACTTGTGCACTGTACGGTTTTGCACAGGGCAGGCTGGAACACTTCAGACACAGAGAAAGAAACGGGGGGAAAACCAAAGGGAAGGACATTTAATGCTTTTAAATCATGAGATTAAACACCTCTATTAATATCTGCTAGAAATTGCTCATAGGGATTCTGGCATATGTCATTATGGCACATAATTCCACTACAACTATCTGCCATCTTTCCCTAAATTGTTTATAGCTCCTTTATGTTCTCCGAGCAAACTGCAGCACAAAGCTGTGGCGTGTCTGGTGTCACCACCAAGAAACAGACTCTTTGCACTAACAGCCACATGACAAACTTCCTTTTTTTAAAATTTAATTACTTGACCTTGTGTGACCACTTCATTTTATGCATCATTTTTACAGTCTAAGTGGTCCCTGAATACAGAAAATGTAGGGGTGCATGAGTGATGATGATTTTTTTTCGACTGTTCAAAAACTACTATAGGATTCCAGAATTAGTAGCTAAAGATGAAAAGGACATCACAAAACCAACAATGCTTTCGCAGCTGCTCTTCGGTTTTCCAATTTCTGTCGTAAGTTTATTAGCAAGATCTTGCTCCGTACATTTTGACTCGAGGCCTTGTACAAATCTGGCAGGTCACTTCGTTGTTAGGACTGTAAGTTCCGGGATCGCAAACCACTGTGAAGAGAACACAGGCAGCGTTTCGGCCAGCTCCCCTCTGCCTCGGCCAGGGCTGGGACTCTCAGACAGCACCACGTGCGTGGTGAGTGAGATCTCGTCCTTCCCAAGCTCGCTGAGCCTGCCCCTCGCTAAATACCCCGAACTCCAGAACTAGAGTAGGCGCTGCTGGCAAAAGATCTTTTAAACCAGCTGAGTGTCTTCTAGCAGCACTGCCATTAAGGTAATTGTTTCTTATTTGCTCTATATCCTGAGCATAGTCACTCACCACTGACCTGGAAGAAAAAAAATCCGCTTCACTGCTTCCACTTACTCTATTTGGAAATAGTTACACCTACGAGCGCACTAACAAACACCGCCAGCTTGTTTTCTGTTCCTGTTACAATTTTTTTTTTAAATCTGCGATGTGAATGTCTTTCCAAAAGATGAATGGAAATACTGTTACTTTTGACACTGATATTTACCAAATACTCTTCAGAGAGACCTGTGGTCGGAGCTAACAGGCTCTATTTAAATCAATGTATTTTATATTTACCGCAGCAACTAGCGCAGTTCTTGTGGGTGATATCGTTTTTCCCAAAACCTGGTCGGCAACTGTCAATGTGAGTAACTGAGAAACTGTTGTCCACATAACGTATTGCAGGAACAGTTTGAGACTCGTGCTTCAAAGCGTACATTTGCTTATTGAAAAACTCTCCAATTCGATCTCTTGCCTAAAATTCAGAAACAGTGGAAGAATAAAAAATAGTCAGTTGTTTTTTCTTGATTTAAAAATATCAGTAAATACTTTACAGTCCTGATTTCCCCCACACGCCGCCCTGTCACCTTAACTGGGAGTCTCCCTTTGGCTTCAGGGGGCCTGGGATCAGACCCAGTACGCGATCTGATCGCATGTTTTAACATTGAGAAGCCAGAGAGAACAGACTTCAGAAATCAGCTACAATAGATTTACTTTAAATTGTATTTCATTTACCAAATCATAAATGAAAGATTTAGTTTAGAGAACTGGAAGTTCAGTACACTGATATAAATACTAATGTTTGTAATTCTTTATTCTTAGAAGTAAATATACAGGAAATAATGAGCCTGATTTTTTTTTTTAAACTGTTTGGCTCAATTTGACTTTTAAAAACAGTTTTCCATCCTGAACTGAATTATTTGAAAGCCATGAATCATCATTTACAATTATATTAATCCCATAAAATCTGGGTGAAGCTGGATGACTACCAGTCAAATCTGCAGATGCTAAGACTTGTGTTAAATACACAGAGAAGACACAAGGGCCGACACAGAACCTCTTGAACTCTCATGTTTGTCTCATCTTCACAATCGTAAGGAACCTGGTGGCAAACTTCTTCCCATCCGGGTGCAAAAGGATTTACTATGGGTGGGGGGAAAAAAGATACATGCACGTGCGTTGAAGAATACGTTACAGTGAACTCTAATACCTCAAGCAGGTATCTTGAGGTTCATTTCAGAAAACATCGACAAATAAAATGCATTACTGCTTTTAGCATCTTACGGTGCTCGCTTCATCCTATCGTGCTTAGTTTGCCTCTAATTAGTGAAGAATTGTGAGGTTTTTTCTTTCACCGGTTGCTGCCTGCAGTCAAGATTGTGTTTTGAAACAGTTCTTTTGATTGAGTGCATTTGAATGTTGACAAACGAGTGACAGATGCAAGGGAAAAAACAGATTTGGTCCTGGTGGTTTCTAGCCAGTTACTTAAATGGCTTTGTTCCAGTAAGAGTCAGAGGTCAACCAGTAAAATACTGGGGGAGAAATACGTTAAGCTGACAGGAAGAATGGAACCAAATTCTCACACAATACCCTCAGGTTACAGAAAGGGCTGAAGTTTTACATAAAGTTAAAACCTTTGGGTCCTCAGTTTGTTCCGAATGTTTATTGACTTTACTGAGGGGAAAATGCCCACAAAACTGTTCCATAACCTGTTGGATGGTCCCTCTTGGCACACGGTGAGAACAGCTACAGGAGAGAATGTGGTCAAAGCATTAATGAATAACTTCCTTTCCTCAGTGATAAAACATCTCTATATTAGGGCAGCCATCAGGGTTGATTTAACCTGTTTTGCAAGGCAATATAGCCTCGCCACATCAGTATTACCATAAGGGAACTGTGAGGCTCTTGCTTTTAAGCTCTGTGCAGTTTCCTAGAATCAAGCAAAACCACAGAGGTCACAGACTTATTAAAAATCAAATAATGAAGCCCAAATAGGACCATTTTCCTTTTTTTACTAAAAAAAACCCCAAAACATGGCATCTTATCGCTATCTCCTTTCAACAATCCTTCCAAACTGCACACCTTGAAAAAATAACACTTCTCGCTAAGGTTGCGAGAAGTACAATACTACAAATTCAACATATAAACTGCATTTTAGCTCCATCTGTGGGCTAGTAAGAAAAAATACAGGGACTCCGAAAGAAAGCAGGGAAACAACTTTCGAAGGTATACTTGACCTTAATGTATTTCAGATGTTGTTTCGTACTCTCAGGTTGTTTATAAAAATAAAGGATCCCCCCCAAACAAACACTGGAATCTGTTACCTTGAAAACTAACAAATAGTTCATGCAGGAGGCCTTGTTTTGGTATCTTGACAGAATGGCATTTGTAGGATGACTCTATGATGTGACACGTCAGATCAGAGATGATGTTATTTAAGATTTTCTTTAGTTCCTCAAAGAACTGGCCGTTAGCTGCTAGCTCGCATTCCTTAGTAGTAAAGCGAACAAATACCTGATATGCATGGTCAGCTTCCCTGTAGGCTGTAAGAAAAGAGTTTGTGTGTGAGTTCTGCGCTGTAATCACAGATGGAATCTTATACAGAATGTTATCGTCTGTATGAGTGTACTTTGTATCTAAAATACGGGCTCTTATTCAAAAGTAAACAAATAAATAAAGCTTACTCATTAACCATAACAGGACAAATTTGTCCTTGCCAGAGCTGGCTCAAATAGTAAGGGGCATTTTAGTTTGAAATGTACAGGAATTTATACGCTTAAGCTAGAGGCTCCGCTCCCAAATATTAAAACAAAAAAGGGGGCAAATAGTAAAATAACACCGAACTAGCATGTCTATGGGGTTGTGTGACTGCAATGGATTGGCATTACGCAAAACCGTTCTGTGCGATTACGGTGTAGGAATGAATGTTTTTTAAAGTTATTTTAAACGTTGGTGCTTCTCAAGCATTTTGGAAATGTTATTTTGTGGGTGGGGGGGCAATATTGGCGAACGGCGGTTACAAATGGTGGAAGAAGGCTCGAGCGTGCCGCTCGAGCAGGCGGGGCAGAGGGCTCATTCTGCATCGGCGTATGTTCGGTTTGGTAATCTCTCTCGTGGGAGACTGCACTCAGACACGAGCTTCCTTTTCAGATCTTGTATATCACGGGCATTATTGTAATTCACTTTGTTCTTATTAAGGGTAGAGATTACGTTATCCTTCGAGTTGCCTACATTCTTGGTAGCAGTTATTTAAAACTTCCAAAACTGGGAGAGGGGGTGTGTGTGTATAAATATTAAAAAATGTATTTTTTATTCTGGGAGAAAATGTTAACTAATTATTTCTTTTTAACAAGCCTTGCAATAAACATGTACTCCACAAACCCACCAAACTACAAAGGCTACGGGCATTAGTTTACTGGTAAGTTAGCAATCTTACCGTATACCATGAATTTATATGCCTCAAACATTTCTCTTTCTTCTTGTGTCGTAGTTTCTATGATTTTGTGAGCAAGAGTGCAAGTGTAGGCTCCAGACATGGACTCCTTAAAACCCATCACCATCAGCTTTCCTGTTTCTGTAAGATTCACATACATTCGCCCTAGAACAGAAACAGGAAATACTTGATTACTGGAAATGTTCAGCTTCTGATGATCTGCTCAGTTAGAACATTTGAAGATGAGGTCTTGCTCTTGTACATGACAGTGATCCGTGTTAGTCTGAAACAGGCTAAAATTTATGACCTTTAGGACTTATTGCAAGTTTCCTCCTATCTCAAGCATTTGAAAATTTTAGAGGGAGAAGAGAAACATAGCCTAATGTCAGAGCTCGTGGAAAAATTTGACAAAGGACCAAGTGACTATTTGGATCCCCCATCCTATTGCAGGGTGGCATCAACAGAAACAAGGAAAATATGTGATTTCATGTACAGTAATCTACTTAGCCATTTGTGGTTGACTTCTTCCCTTGTAAATAGAAAACAGAAACTATTTCTCTATCTCAGCATACTTTCCTGATTGCCTCCCCGCCCCCCGAGGCAGAGGCTGTTTCTGAGTTTGTGATAAAGTACTGTCAAAAGCCTATTCTATTAGTGACTGGGGAAAAAATGGCTAAGGCAGGCAGAGTGGAAACCCTTTGTAGTCCAAACCAAAGCGACTAACCTTCTAAATTTTTTCCATCTGGACCAACCCACAAATACTTGGGATCTATTACTTCTTCTTGAGAACGAGCCAAATCCATACATACTAGAAACGGGCTGTTTGTAAACACCTTAACATACACGTTAACTGCAACACAAGAGAATAAGGCAAATGACGTGGAGTGCTTCTCTTGAACGAAATTACCAAAATGCTCATTTCAAAAATATATTTAATGTAATGCTAAGTTTAACTTTTCATGTTTGGACTTGGAAAAGGTTAATCTTTTATCTCCATGTGCTCTTATTAATATCACGGAACTGTCCACAGCGTGGCTGGTGCTGACTGTACGTAGGAGACACAAATCGCATCGCAGGGTCACAAAAAGCACCGGATTTTGAGCCTTTTGCAGAGTGGGACCCTCATTCGGACGTTAAATTTTCCGAAGTGTTTCTAGTAGCACCATGGGACAAATATATTTCTAAACCCGTCCCCCCTCGTTACTGTATGCTGTCAGGATCGTATTCTGGAGTCTCCAGCACCGTGTTGAGCTTGGTTGTGTCGCTTCCATGTGTAGCGTTGTCTACATAATGATCACTGTACTTAAAACTCCATTTTAGAAGTCTAGTAAGACCTAAATATATAAAAAGACAAGTTTACCTTCGTGTTTGGTATCACCATAAACATAACGCTTTTCTATTAAATCAACAGAATGTTGCTCTTCCGTAGGTACAGCTCTCACTGCAGGGAAAAGGACTTAGAATGTTACAGAGAGAAATCTAAACGCGTGATCGTGAACCTTTTATTTTGTCCTAGCGAGTTTCTGTCTCTTGCTTTACATTTTCTTTTTCCCCACACCCTTTTCTTAAAAACAAGGGCTCCCACTTGTTGCTGACTTGCCAGTTTTGGTTGCTGTAGTGCCCAGGTTGCACATCTGATTTCATGTACCAGGTTCCAACCTAGCTGAGCCTTTCTCTTTACAAAGAGCTGATAAAATAGTTATAAAATCTAACTGGAAAGCTAAGGCCTGGTGACCGTGGGAGGGTCTTCAAGCATCTGTGAGCCTTTGCCTTTTGGGAAACAGTGGGCAGATGTCTAGGCAAGAGGGTTTCTGTTCTGAGAGCCCGCAGATGTGAAAACCATTAGAATTTGTGCTGACTCTTTCAGGCCATGGCGGCAGCCCTGCCTGACGGCTGCCGTCCAGGCCTCGGGCCGAGAGGGAGAAGGGCGATGCTGGGATCCACACCTTCCCGTCTAAAAGGGGCTTTTATCGGCACCTGCTGAAGGAAGGTCCTGCAAAGCACAACCGCCCTCCGCGGATGCCTGCGGCCCGAGCAGAGGGGCGTCCCCTGCCCCGTCCCTCGGCGGCCCCAGCCCCGCAGCCGCCCTCTGAGGAGCCCGCCCCGCGGGGCGCCTCGGAGAGGGCCCCCGTCGCCGCGGGCCTGTCCCTCCCTCCCTCGGTACCTCCAGTCAGGGCACCCAAGCCTGCCACCACCACCGCCGCCGCCATCCCCAGGAGGCCGCCCGGGGGGGAGCGCGGCCTCCCGCCGCCCCCGGCCATGCCGCCGCCCGCCCTCCCGCCTCCCCCGCGCCAACGGCCGCCGCGCGGCGCCAACCGCCCTCCGCGGGGCGGGGGGGCGCTAACGGCCCTGCCCGCCCTTCGCGCGCGCTCGCCGCTTCCCGCCCTTTTCCTCTCCTCAGCGCTGCCGGGGGACGGCGAGGCGGGGGCGTGCAGCCTCTCCTTGCCTCACCGCAGCGCTTCAGGCAGGAAGGGGGGTCCCCAGCTCCTCACTCGGCCGCCTCTTTTCTTCCTCACCCACACCCTGTGCCTTTAAAAATTTTTTTTTTTTTTTTTCTTTTTGACTTTACAGGCCTGCAGGGTCTGTGGGCCGCTTGGCTAGTGAAGGATGGCCCCGCTTCCCAGGTGCCAGGCACCGCTACGGGCTCCTGCGCTGTCACGCTTCAGCCCCATGCTTGAGAAACTACCATGTCGCTCTTCCACAGTGCGTAGTGAAATTTATTTTTGACTCTAAGGTGGTGTTTCCAGCTGTGTGGGCAAGGATAGGAAACTACGGGGGGAGGAGGGAATAGGTTCAGGCATGGGCTGTGGTCTGGCTGCTCGGCACACTGAACCTGCTCTGTAACCACAGGGACGGCCGGGCTGGCGTCTCCAACTCCATGTTTACAGTACTGAGGGCTTTGGTAAGGTAACTGCAAGCTTTGCATGCCAGGGTGTTCTTCAGCGGCAGGTTTCTGGAGCAAGGCATTATGGGACACGTACTTTCAGCTTAAAAACAAAAAACATTCCTGCCACTTGCTGTGAGAAAGACTGAAAATAAGAACCGGGCATATCCTGTTGGCTTGAAAATAAAGCTGAATGGCACATTATTACTTCAAGTACTGAGTGGTTTTTAAGTCAGCTACATGTTTTGGAAGACTTGCTTATGACTTTTAAACTCTTAAAAGTAGAAATATTTTGTTTCTAGAGTGAGTGTTATAAAAATACTCAGGAAACACAGCTGAACAGGGAGAGGAGGGTACTTGCATTTGACCACACTGCACATCATGAGACACTCAAGATCAGGAACTGTGGCCAAGCCTCTGGTGATTAGCTAAATCATATTTATTGTGCAGCCCCAGACCATGCCAGTGTCCAAAAATGATGTAATAGTATTTGCATAACAAATATGGAACCAGCCAACACAGGAATGGTCGTTATTTTTATAGATAGCTGTAAAAGTTTTAATTCAACGGTTCCATGTAAAAAAGCACTTAAGTTATGAGTTTTCTTTAATAAAGCATGCAAAAAACAAGTGTGAAAAAGAAGGTATCAAATCATTGAGGAAAAATACTTTTACTCAAGCCTGGTGGTATTTTAAAGTAGCGTCCCTCTCATTTCATGTCTTGCAAAACTCCTTGCCCTACTAAATGTGTGCACTGCCTCATTATTTCACTTCTCTCTCTTTGCAGGGAAGCGGCCACACTTTGTTCTTCCTGAGACCAAGATATTAACTCTCAAGTGGTCGGTTAAGGTATAAGAACTATGTCAGGGTTTTCATTTTTAATTTCCTTGAGCTGCTGAACAGTTCATAATTAGGACCACCTCAAAAGATCCAGCGTTCCCATGTGTTGAATGTTTTCAGTTTTACTCAAAGCTCACATTTCACGCTTACGCTGTATAGGCAAAATGATTCAGTTTTTAACGTGTCTGCTACAAACTAGTCATATTTCAGTCTGAACATCCTCTGTTCCTAAGGATGTTTATACCTATTGTCATGTAACTGTCCTACACAGCCCATCAGTCCCCAGCTTGTAAAGCTTTGTCTGTGGATTTGAGTCTTTATTAGGCTCCTGGTCTGTGTCTTTAGTCAAATGACTCATTCCTTTTCCAGGCTATGATATTTCTATGTTACTGACTGATAAATTGTCATTACAGATTTGTAAACTCGGGGAAAAAAAGCTGGTTATCGTTAAGAACAGGGTAATGGTGGGGGGAGGATTTGATAGGACAAAATGTGAAGTCATGTATTTATGAATTACTAGTTGTTTTGGTAACAGCTAGAAGCTCTCTCGGTAGGAAATGACAGAAGAGGAAAAAAAAGTCTATTGTAACCTTGTTGATCATGGTGTGCATAGGTATTTGATCATTAAACAGGCAAATATTTTATCCTAAGAAATAAGAAGAGATCTTTCCAGGAGTACAGGGTCATGGGAATGACCTGTGCAAGGCTCTGGAGAGATGTTACCAGAACACCAATTTTGCCTCTAATCTTTCAGGTGGGTGATTGAAAGCAGGGGTAATGCAAAGGAGGGCCACAGTGAGCATAGTGGCACTTTTTATAGGGCTGGCAAGCCCAGGCTCTTTTGATTTCTGCCCTTGAAATAAAAGCAGAGAGAAGACATTACTATCTGATGGTAAATGTGAGGGAAAGTGAAGATTTAAGTTAGAGAACAAACCTGGCAGTAAGAGAAAATGGCTGTGAGTAATCCTGGGATGGAAAACAAAGGGGTTTCTGATCATCATACGGTAGATTCCAGGGCTTCCTTAAAACTCATAGGAGCAAGAAACCTTCCTAATCATTAAGTGATTCTGGAAGGGCAATACAGAGATTGTCTGGAGTAGCAGAGAATTGGGCTTGATTATGCCAGATAGCTTTTTTAAGTAGGAGAACTATGTTTCCATGTTGTCTTGTGGTAATTCGCACTCACTGTGTTTGGTTTTATGTCCAAGTGATCAGGTCAGATCACAATTTCATTTGCCACTTCATTAACTTCTAAATTCTCATGTCGCACGAGTATTATTACTGATTTCTGGGCCCCTTTGTAAAAAACATATGTAGTAAATGAACAAAAATGCATTAAGTCTCCATCAATCTTCTTACCCCAAAACATTCATTTCCCGGTTTTAAAATATAGCTGAGTTGCAGGGCCAAAAAAAGCCCAACCCAAACCTAAAGCACACTGTGATGAAATAAGTATAAAACTGTAATAAACAGATGCAGCAATAACCCCAAGGGTCCAGCAGTGCAGCTGCCCTAGTCCTGCTGAAGATCATCATCGAGCCTTCCATCTACTGCATCTTGGGGTGGTTGTTTTCCTTTTGCTCTCTCGGCTGTCTCTCTGGCTCAGCAGAGTTCTGCTGCAAACATGAACTCTGTGTTGATGTCAAAGCACGCCAGGTACGGGCTGTTCTGCACTGATGTTCCGTGCTGATCTGAGATCTAGGCCAGCTATTATCTTTTTAGGCCTTTTCTTGGTAAATAGCTCTGGGCTTTGGGTGAAGCAAAATGCCATGACGAGTGCTTAGCTTGCACGTAAAATCGAGACTGCATTGGTCTGGCACAGCTCATGCTTCCTCATGAATCGCAGAAGGGTTTGGGTCAGAAGGGACCCGTAAAGGTCACCTGGTGCCACCCCCTGCCGTGGGCAGGGACATCCTGCACTAGGTCGGGTTGCTCAAAGCCCGATCCGAGTGCTGTGTAGAGTGAGCCTCCTTTTAGACTTCTGTTTAAAAGCCTTACAATTATCATTTAACAATCCCCCGAGTACTACGAGTGAAATTAACCTTTGCTTTATGAAAGAATTTTGCAACTTGCTTTTCTTTTAAATAGCAATGCTATTTTGTTAAGAAAACTGGCTAGCTTAAGTCTTATTTTACTCTTCTCTGTCATTTAACTTTAATGTACAGTCCGAGGAGTGCGATCTCGTAACAAATAATGTGAAGAAAGCAGCATTTGTTTAACAGTTGAGGCTGCCTACCATGTTTACATGATGTGTAAACAGAGCCAGGACAAATTGCACACAAAGGAAATTAAGTATGTAGGAAAGAAGTTAACTCTTTCACGTGTGTGGGCATCACAGCGCACAATTGCCACGCCAGTTCTAATAAAGGCTTAGACTGTTTGGCTCTGCAGTGTAAAATAAAATGAGTCAGAAGTCTGCCAACGCAAAATAGCTCCGTGTGGCCCTACTAAACTCTCTGTATGAATAGCTACTGTCCTTTGAGTGACCTAACCCAAGTCGGCACAAACGGCTTTCCCGCGCTATTTTGGGTGTTAGCGCTTGCTGCAGGCTTTAAAGATGAAGGGCTCCCTAAGATGCCAACTGGTATTTCTGAGCGGCTGTCCGTAACGGGCTGCGGATCCATTTGTCTTGCTGGTGACCCTTTCGCAGATGGGGCTGTCAAATGGCTTCCCACCTGGCAGAGCTGGGGGGAAACGGAGCACGCCTCTTGTCAGATGCGCTTGCAAGCGGAGACGCGGGTCGGAGGGAACTGTTGACCTAGCTCGAGATGCGGTGGGCAGCTGGGGATCTGTGCGATCACCCGGCTGCCTTGGCCCTGGATGCGGGAGCGTGTCTCAGCCCTCAGGGGAGCGCTACTCTTGTTAGGTTGGTTTATGGCTCCTGGAGCTGCTCCCCTTGGTCCCACTCCTGACAGTATGCCTGCCCGAGGACCTGCCATGGCTTCTTGACCTGTGGAGCCACCTCTGATGGCGGGGAAAGAGCTTATCTCCCATGGAGAGGGACGCTTTCTCTAAAGCAGAGGGTTTCCAGTGTTTTGGTTTGGTCTCTTAGTGTTGTGTGGGAGCAGGGCTGCTCCCGGCTTCGCCCTCTGCCCGTGCTGTCTTGCAGCCCGCTGTGTGCTGGCCATTGCCTCTGGGTTCCTGCTGCAGGACGGCCTCGCCTACAGCCTTGGCCAGGCTGCCGGAGGAGAGCGCGGCGCTCGGGCTGGCGTCAGCCTCCCCTTCTGGAGATGCTCTTCACCGTCCGGTGCCGTTTGTCCCACGAAAAATGGCTGGGGCCTCCCTTCGCTCCCCAAAACACACGCTGTGCTCTCAGCCACCCCTGCCCCGCCGCCTTCCTTCCCGAGCGGGCCGCCGGTGTCCCCGCCGAGCAGCCATCGCTTAGCACCAGCGGCGAGCTCCAAGGCAGGCGAGTCGCCGGGGCCGGGACCGGGGCGGCTCCGCTGGCCGCCGCCCGGCGCCGCTCTCCGCCCGCCGAGCGCTGCCGCCGCCGCGCCGGGCCGGATGTCGCGGTGCCCGGGGCGGGCGGGAGGCGAGGCCGGTGAGCTCCCGCCGCCCGCGCTGACAGTCCCCGAGCCCGGGCGGGCAGGTGGAGCCGGGAGCCGCGGCCGGAGCATGGAAGGTGAGAAACGACCCCGCTCTTTCCCCGGGCCCGGGAGGGGGGGAAGGCGCTGCCGCTCCCCCTTCCTCCCGCCGACCCCGCTCGGGGCGCTCGCACCGTGCTCCACCTCCCGTTTACTTCCAAGCGGCTTCTTCAGCGCTTTCTGCAAACAGATTGCAGCCTCTGGAGGAGAAATCTAGTCGCGTGTTGCAATTAAACAGGAAACGAACGGGGCTTTTTTCCCCCCTCTCTGTTTAATTTCAGAAGCATCACAACATGTATGATAAAATTGGGTTTTAGAGCCGGCTTTGCCTGCTGTTCGTATTCTAGGTTTTAACGAATTAAAGGGCGTGTTGGTTCCTTTTCGCTTGTAAAACGTGCATGTAACTTTCAGAGCCAGCAAAAATCCAAGTTGCGAGTTAATCTCGGGCTACAGCGTAATTGGCTTTTGAAGAAAAGCAAAATTACCAGTGTTTTTAACAAGCCTGGCAAAGAAGCTTTGCGAAGCATCACTTGGTTTATTAGTTCAGAGGCGGATATTCTTACTAGACTATTTCAACTCATCGTTTTAAGGGCTTGAGTTTAGATTCGCTATGTCTCAATGACTTGAGGTTTTTGGCTGTTTTAAGTTAGATGCAGTTGTCTATTTAAAAATGTATTCTCCTTTGCTAAAGGCTTTTAAAATGTTTGTATCCAAATATTTACTCTCATAGAATCTGACTTAATTGAGACTATCACTGCTTGAGAAGTGTAACTAATGTTTTGGAAGAATGGGTCTGGTGGCAGTTTGGCACTTAAAAATGCAGCCTCATTTTCTTGATCGAGTCGAGACCACTGTATATCTCTTGTGGGAGAAGGAAGCTCTTTAGGTAGGTCAGTAATTGTAGTCTCTGATTAGACAATAAGCATATTTCTGCCACCGCAACTGAGATTATTTGAGAAGTCTCTTTTTTTGTGTTCCTATTTCTTGTACGCTTAAAATTAACATGCAAATAATCCTTCAGGTTTTAGTTCTGTATGTGGGGATTATGAGGATCAGTTAATGTGCCTGAGCTTGTTATGTTTGGGACAAAGTCAATGTAAAAGACAGTGATATACTGTATTATCTCTGGATACAATAACTGCTACGTGTCTCTGTTTTCATGGGTCTTGGGAAAATCTCAGTTCCCCAGGATTCAATGGGAAATTTGCCATTGAGGACAAAGGGGTAACGCTTCTGTACTCAATTCTCTGTGCTCGGTGTGAGGAGGCTCAGGACGGTCACTGACTGGGAGAAGGGCACTTGCAAGAGTAGGTGTTTGAGACCTGGGTCTAGGAAGCCAAAGCCTGCAATCTAGTGGTTTGTGTCTCTTCATGACTGGTTTATTTTTGCAAAGAGCACAAGAACTGGCCTTGTGCTGTCACTTCCATTTGCTGTACTGGGATGAACATCTTGAGTTACTAGACGATCTGCTGCTGTTTTCAGGAGGTCATATGCTACAATACGAGAAAAATGTTATCCTTAGTTACACACTGCTGATCAGGATTTCTTCCCAAAATGACATGTGCACTTAGAATGCTTGTGTCATTTCAAACATTACATGGCGCTTAAGAGCAGATTAGAGACCCTATTATTAAAAGCGCAAAGAGTTTATTTGGTCCAAGTACCTTCTTCAGAAAGCCATTGAGACTGTAAATGCTGAAGGAGGCCATTCAGTGGGGAAATTGGATAGGCTTTCTCTCTTTAATAGTACAGTGCGGGTTGAAGGTGAAAAACGTGCTGGGGTGAAAGAGGTTGACTGCTGTACATCGCAAAGGCACCGGCTCTGCTGCGAGCATTTAGGGATACAGCTGTGGGAGTCTGCCTGTAGGGCGGTGGCCAAGATTGGTGTGGTTTTTATTTTGGCTTGCTTGTGCCTCTTAAGACGGTGCAAAGACAAGGAAATGAGCTGTGTTTGCTCCATATGCTGTGATAGAAGGACTGAGAGCATACAGGAGTTAAAAAGATGTCCCCTTCGCAATGCTGTTGGGTTGAAAAATACAGCTGGCAGTAAAAAGGCAATGTTCTGGTTTTCACTTTGGAAGCAAACAGGTAAGATTATAATAGTTCAAGATGTACCTCCTGTTCTGTTGCCTACAGCTGTGTTGATGTTAGAAGGATATTAGCAGTATAATTTATTTGAAAAAAAAACTTTTTTTTTTTTTTGGTTAAAATACATGTGGGCTGTTTTGTTGCTTCTACTAACTGGTCAAATACCAGGATAAAACATTAATACAGTTATGTATTAAAATGCCATAACACTTTTTTAGCAAGCTATTTGAATATTTTTGCTCACTTTGGCTATTGGCGTAGAACACAGGATGGCTAAGGATTGGTTTCAAAGACACATTAATTTTACTTCTGCTTTGTAAATGAACGTCGTGCGTCAGCTGCAACACACACAAGACGAGCGTCTTCTTTCCATGCACCCTAGTCAGTGGATCTCTTTGAAGCTTGGGAAGACTAACGTGTTCTGTAAGTGATTTCCCGTGTGTGCTTTTCTGACCGTTAGGTAGAAATATGGTCTTATTTGTACAGAATTGGGGATGGAAGCTTCCTAGACCTTCTCCTTCTAGCACACTTACGTGACACAGTGAAGGATCTGGCTTAAAATATGTTACTTGGGAAAGAGACCTGAGGTTAAATATTAAGAGGCTGCTAAGGCTGTAAGAAGCTGCTTGAGACTAATATAAAGAATCCATGTACTAATGAGTGGATGTTGGAGGCTTGGAAGTGATACAAAGGCTGGGATATTTCTCAACAGGAAAGAGAAACGTTACACGGTGTGTCGTTGTTCTTATCTCTTCAGAACGACTGTACTGCCCAGCAGCACATCATGGACAGGAACCTGTTATGCTCAACAAAATGTAAATAAATAGGCAGAGATGATCTCAAAATTAACTAGCTGAGTGTTGGAGGGCTGGCTGAACAGGTCCTGCTCAGCTGTCGCATGGCTCTCTAGCAGGTTACGCGCTAGCTGCAGTTCAGGGGTGCTCAGGACAGGGGAGCTGACTGACTGTTAGGGGTGTTGCACCGAGCCCTGGACACAGAAGCTTGTGCTGATGGATTTACCCAATAAGCTATAGCAATGTACGCATCCTTAGTGGAGTGACTGTGCGCTCGGGAGGTGTCCTGGGGAATACAATGGTTTCTAAAACAATATCGTTATACAGGAATATATGCAGAATTACCTGATTTGAAGCAGCTGCGTAGGGGCTCTAATTCTTCATTTCAAGACCTCCTGGCAACCCAGGGGAAGGCAGAATTGCTGCAGAGTTTCCAAGCCACACCTCTCCCCCCACCTGCAGGCACCCTTTTTGCTTAATCCCGGGGCTTTGACCAGTTCAGTCCTTTATCACCCAAATGGGGCAACTGCACAGGATTTCTGAATGCAATTAAAACCGAATTCAAGTATTACAGAATAATGGGGATTTCATTGTCTTGCCCAAAGCTCAATTATTTGCACAATTACAAGGGCTTGTGTAATTTAAGTATCTATATTATTGCAATGTAAAATTAAAATCAATACTAGAGGGAATTTTGTTCATGTACCGTATATTTGCTGATGTTTCCCCATCATTATTCACAGTATAAATTGGTCCGTTTGCTTCTTTGTACCTCACTTTTCCTGGTATGATAAAATGAGACAAAGACAAATTAAGAGCTGTTACTATGGAGTTCCTTGATCTTATTTATTTTAAAAATACAGTTTTAGTACATATTTGAACTTTTTATCATTTAATTCTGTGACTATCTTTATGACACAAAGCAAGGTTCTTAGCTCTAATAAAAGACACTTAATGAAAAGCTTGCATTCATGCTAAATTTGCATGAAGGGATAGGAGCTCTGATTTCATTTTAGGATACATTTCATAAGTGCTAATAGCTTAACAACTTGTCTCCAGTCAGGAGTTACACCCTGAAGAGCTCAGGCCACTGCTGGATGGCTGGAATTATTATTAAGTCCATCCTTAAATGCGTTGATATTCCTTGCTGCCCTTTGGTAATAGCTAGTTAAGAGTAATGGGAACTACATGCAGAATGTAGCTCTTAGACCCGTTATTGAGAAATGGGACCTGAATGCTTTCACTTAGGAGACAACAAAACTAAACATTTAAAAAAGATTTGCTGGATAATTCCATTGTTGCTATTTTTTTTTTCTTCTCTGAGTTTGCCTTTATTGTGTTGGATGCATCAGCCCATCCTCTATTCGTGCAGTTTTTTGGATAGCCTCATCTGATACGAGGCTTCTTTGCTGTAGAGTTAACAGAGCTTTATATTTTGACGTTGCAGAGACCACAAAAATGTTCCATACGCAGTGGTGGTAAAGATAGATAATTATGGGGTAAATGTCACTAGTGGTTAACACCTCATGGCCACTGCATGTGTATTTCTGTTATGTAACTGCCAGGAATGAATTTTACGAGTCCTGGAGCTATTATTTTTTTATGTTCAAAGGTGATAAAAGATTTTCTGGTATGTTAAAAAAAAAAAAAAAGGACAAAAGCTAGAGGAAAGAAAGGAGGAAGGAAGCAGGTAGCTGTGACGCTTAAGAAAATCAACCCTCCTATCAATGAAATCTCAAGACAGCAAGGCATTGAGTAAAGACTTACCTGGACAGGTCGGATCTGTGCCTCCAGTTAAACTCACCACCCTAAATTTGGGTGCTGGAGTGGGACATGGAAATACCTGTAGCTTATATTGTCTTCAGAGCAGTCTGAGTGCTCAGCACTTTTGGAAACCAGGCCACATACATAGTCCTCTCAAATTTTTAAAAAATTCCTGACATGTGATCCTGATCAGAATTTCTAAGTGGGAATTAGACTTGCATTCCCATGAAAACCAAGTAGATCTTGTGAAGATAATAGGGTTTTCCCTTTGTATTGAAAAAGGAATGCAAAAATACCTTGTACTTTGTGCTTCATAGAAACTCACTTCATATAGGGTTACTACCGCTATGCTGTGCTCACAGGGTGCAAAATGAGATGTGAAATCAAACGTGGAAGTTATTCTGTTCTGTAATTTTTTGAAGTTAGAAGATAATACTTAATCCCTTTTCTAGGTACAAGATGTAAATAAGTTGTACAATGAAACGTAACAATTATTTGACATTTATTTCCTTGAGAATTTTGCTTTTTCAATTTTGCTTTCAGTCAAGAAAACGGGAATTTATAAGATTATAATAACTGTGTCATGAATGGTTCTAGATATTAAGCAACTCAGACTGCTTTTCTGTCTCTTGCAGATTCACAGGCAGGTATGGACCTAAGTAATCCTCAGGAACAGCCCATGGCTGCAGGTACTGTGCTGTTCGAGTTATGCTCTTTCACCCTCTGTTGAAAATTTTAAATTTACATGGAGAAAAATATATGTTTGTTTAGATTCCCAGGACACTGAATAGCACAGTCACAAAGATGGCCATTAAAGGCAAAAAGTGAATTCTAGAATTGAAATAAAACTGTGGAAGTTCAATGTAATATTGGAAAATTATACTAAAGGGAAAAAAAGACTGTATAGTAGGAAATGAAATGTTTTCAGAAGAAAGCTGGAAGTTTTGATTAGGGAAGCAAGAATAATGTAATTCTTTTGGTTGACTGCATTTCTGAAAATATAAAAAAAAACCTCTTGTGAGTTGGACGAGCGTTTTACTTTCTTGCTAATCAAAAAATAAAACCTTTTTTCAGACCTAATGTAATATTTTGCTTGAAGGATTGGGTTTTTTTACTAGCCAACTGTTAATAAGTTAAACAATTTTAACAGCAATTTCACAATGTTGCTGTGAACTTTAAAAATTCACAGCACTGTTGAAAGAAAACAGCGTCAGTTTTTTAAACAAAATACTGATCTGAAATTTACAGAATTATGCATAATATTGAGTTAGTCTGTGTTATGGATTTTATGAAAGAGGCTTTACTTGAAAAACTTCACCCAACTAAATGTCACTAGAGTTAAAAATTTGGCTTTATTTCCGAGAAGAGAGGCTTGGATTTCTGGGACATACTGCTGCCACAGTGATCAGCAGAAAACTTTCTGATAATGTTGATGTTTAAAAAGACCTATGTGAAAAAAGCAGAGAAGTGCAACTTGGTTCAAAGAGGCTTCCGATTAAACATGCTTGAGCAGTTTCCTGGCCTGGGGCCAGAATGATTAATATTTTGCCCAAAATGAAAAAAGTAGAGCTGTGATTCCTTTTCCATGCTCTCAAGAGCTTGCTTGCCTACCTGCCAGCAGCAGTTGTCAGAATACATAGCATATATAGAGTTACATACACTGGATTTTATTCCCGTTTTGTTGTCATTTAGAACAACCTCCCGAATAGTTAAATCTGAGCAAAAGCTTAAGACTTAAAGGTGTGCACTCAGAGTTTGTATGTGACTTTGGGAAGCAAATCCATTCCACCAAACTGCAACTAATGCACTCTCAGAAGAACATTGTGGGCGCGGGGAGCCATATTGGGAGTTTGCAGATACTTCGAGGTAATCACCTGGAAATATTCTTGGAGCATAGTTAATTATTGGTTTTTCTTCCAGAAGGACAGGAGGTTTTGACAGACTGTAATCTGAACAAATCCCAGGAAATGGAAAGTATGGATAATGCGGAAGAGATGAAGGAACACAATCAGTCTAATGAAGAAGCAGGAGGTAAAGTGGAGATTGAAGTCTGAAAAATAATAGTTAATTTTGTCTTTTTATTCATCTGATTATGCTATGAGAGTGATTAGAAGGTTTATTCTGGATCATGGCTCTGGTTTTCCTGCATGTCTGTAAAAGGAATAACAATACAATTAGTTTAGAGTGTTTCACCGTGCTCTAAAGGAGGAGCAACTGTTTTCCATCAGGGAACCTCACATGCATTTTATAAAGGTCACTTTTACAGGATCTATGGAATGTGGAAAGCAAGATAAAAAAGCATGTGCCTATGGTGAGCTCTTTTAATGTGTGTTGTAGCATACAAATTCTTAAAAGTAGTTTGCATATGATAAATGCGTGTGTTAGGACTGCACTTTTTATTAATGTTGTTAAGCTACTCTCATACCTGAAAAATAACTTGGCTTTTTTTTTTTTTTGAAAGAAAGGACAAGTTACCTCAAATTCATAGGACAGCTCAGCCCTGTAAAATTTAAAACTGTAGCAGTAATCTGTACTTTAAACTGTGGGTGAACAGAAGGTTGGTCAGTTTACCATGTTTATTGTTTAATTTGAACAGTAAACCCTTCCTATACAACTCTGAAAGGAGAGACAGGTATGAATAAAATATTAAAACAATATGTACCATTTTTTACTTCAGAGGTCCTACATAAATGCATATTTCTGTGTATCCTTAAAAACTACTAGCCCTCGTCACTTAATAGATAAAAGATAAAAGAAGCAGCTCGTGGACTCAGCAATCTTACAGGCCCTCAGAGTTCAGGATTTGTATATGTGTATGTGACATAAATGTAGAGCAAGAGAGACTGAATTTCTTCCTTGATGTAGAAGCTCATAAACTGAAATCACAGCATTAATAAACATTCCTGCCAGTGAGCTGAGCGTGTTCATTTATGCCAGTTCTCAACCACAAACAGTGAAAAATGCTGCCTGGTAGAGGATGTGGTATACATATACTGGGGAAAAGACATACATTGTTTTACCAGTTTCATGTTGCCTTTCAAGTACTGCATGTCCATGGCAGTACAGCAGTGTCAAGACAAATTATGTCTGTGGCTTTGGTTAGTAGTTTTGAGGTAGCGTTTACATATCGCATGAATCAAGTAAATCACTAAAGAATTGTCTCTGTTTTGGTTGCCCAAGTAGCCTTGGTTGTTCCCTGTAACATAAATGTGTTTATTTTGGACTAAAACAAAATGTTCAGAGGTTAAACTTTTGCATTATTAAAGATTAAACTTTTTCTATTTATTAACAAATTATAAAACAACAGAAAACACTCAAGGGAGTGCTGCACGAGCAAAAGAGTCCATGAGGAAGGAGAAATTAATCTCACTTATGTATCTACAGCAATGGTGTCTAGAACTGTACTGGTGTCTGGCCTTTCTTGACAGTCGATGGAGAGAGAGCATGCAGGTTTTCTGACCAAACTGGGGTTGTCCGACTTAGGATGAAATGCCTCGTGTCCCCAAAGTAGCTGCTGCTTAGCAGGACCCCATTTATAGTCAGTGGAGAGTAGCTTAGTATAGATGTCTGCGGTGTAGAATCTAGCTTGGCCAGGTGAGTTCTGCTCTGCTTACCCTAAAAAGAGAAGTTTAATCCACAGAACATGGAAGACTTGAGCCTTTTCTACATCCAAGGCATCTGATCTCTCTTTCAGATCCCACAGCACATAAAATATTCACAGCCATATTCCAGCTATTTGTCCATCCCTTATGCCATTTCCACTTGCACTAGCTCACTCCTCTTGCCTCTGCTTTCCCAGTGTCCCTGCCCTTCACTCCTCCTAGGCACTAAGCTGTGGATTCAGGAAGCAGGACGGGGTTTCTTTCACAAGCCCCTCAATATTGACCATCCAAGAGGAATTGCTCTAGCTTCTCCCCACCTTCCTATTCCAGGAGCCCTCTCTATGGCTTGCACGCACAGTGTCATGGCATCTAGCCAGTCTTTTTTCAGTTCCTTGAATGTCCTGTGTCCTTCAGCTTCAGTACCATTTCTCAGGCTCTTTTGCATACATTTAAGTCAGGTACAACTTAAACACTTGTGAGAGGATGTTTATATTGATACTGCTCTAATATACGATTCACTTTTTATACTGCTGCTGATCTCTTAAAGTCTCTTTACAATTTGTTCTGGAATGCAAATACTGAAAATTTACATCTCGGAGATAATGCTATAAATATCAATAAAACATCACTTCACTCTGATAGACTCCCTTACCGTTAGAGCCTTCATTCATTATAAAGTGAGTACGAACCTACTCAGTACCATAGTGCTCTATTCTTTGATTCTCACTGTAGGAATGAAGACATGATTGCTAGGAGAAAGCTGTTTTAAATGCACAAAAAAGATAGCTACAGTATCTTAGTGTTAAATGGCACAAAATAAAATAGATATTGTGTTTACTTCATTGCTTCACATACAGTTCTCTACAATCATTCTGAGACCGGAAGCACCATAAATCTTAAACATTTAAGCATGCTGCACTAGTACTCCAGTATGCGAATATCAGTCGGTGTGTTTAAATTTCTTCCTAAAGCCCAGCGCCTCTTCAGTTGCTGTTGGATACCAAAACTCACAAATAATCTTAGCTTTCATGTCATGCCTGCTATATAACAGTAGCAGCTACATTAGTCACTGAGCAGTCCTTGTGGGTCAGTAACTATCTGTCTGTCTTCTAGATAAGTGAAACCACATTCTGACAGTGCTGCCCTGGTGGGAGTATTATCATTTGGGGATCACTAACCCTGGTAAAAATGAATATATAGTATTCTCCAGAATAGAAGTATCATTAGTATTGGTGATGGCTCTTGGGAAATGGATTATGTCCTGCCTGCACCTGAAAAGTCTGTCTGTTTAAAGAAAAAAAAAAAAAAGCTCTGTTTGGCACTTTTCCAGGTGTGATCACTAATACTCTCATTGCATATCAGATTTAAAGAGAAATAATGAAAAATGTTTGTGTGGCTCTCATAAGTGTTAATTGTGGTATTTGCAATCCCCCCCCTCTTTTGTGAGTGAGCAATTCCACTTCAGTATCCTCACACTTCATCGTTGATGATAGCCTGCATCACAGAAAACTCTCCTTTTTTTTTTTATCCTGAGCCCCTGCATGATCCATGCCCACAGGGTTTGTTCCATCTGCGGAAGGCCATCATAAGAACATGAGGCCACTGACTCATAGAGTGAGATCAAGCATTTGATAGCCTGCTTTCCACTGCCTTAATATGTCTATAGCATGTTTTTCTTCAGTACAATGCTGTCTGGTTTTTCCATGTTTTGTCAAGCATTCATAGTAGTAATCTTCCAGTTTCTTGGACTAGACATTTTTTGTGACTGTTGCATTATTAATGGATGACACTAGATGTGTCACAGGGACTTACTCTGAGACTTTGAGCAGAAGTTGGAGCCTGGTCACATCTAGATGTTGTCTAACTCTAGTTTGGGGGAGCCTTTTATGTTAGGTCTGCAAAAGTGGTACTGTGATCCTTTCGAAAAGCTACAGAAACTTCATGAAGGCACTAAATAAACTAGCGTATAGGGCCGAAACTTCATCACGACTGGTGCTGTTTTGGTATAAGAAAATCCACTTTTTCAGCAAACGATTCCATGTTTGTACTTCTCGGAGCACATGCAAACGCCCGGGCTGATGTGTTGTTCGTTATGTCTGTGTCATAACTGACAAAGGTGAGATGCCAGTCAATGACAACAATTCAACCTGTCCTATTATATGCCCCTTTTCAAAGGGCTTCACCTATGATGATTGCTAAGTATAGGGCAAACAATCAGGCAGGAGGCTATAGTAATATGTTAATTAAAAGCTTGATGGAGAACAAGGAAAAAAAAAAGAAAAAACCTTTTTTTTTGCCTCAAGGGAATGGAAGCTGCATGCTGTGGTGCACATGGTGTATGCTTGCCTGCAACCATAAAAATACGCTGTTCCCATGGTGCTTCCTGTATCTAGTCAGAAAAGAGACAAGCAATGAGATAGATGGGGAGGAAGCACTTAATTTCCCTCGTTTCTTTATGTGCCCCCAACACTGTTACCTTTGGTGGCCAAAGTTGAAGCGTCCTTAATTTAAAAATTAAATAAAAAGAGCCACGCTCTTTCCTATGGGAGTCACAGTCAAGCACAAGTGTTTAATTATGTCTTAATTCCCTCATCTGTTGAGGCAGACAACTTTTTGGGTGTTATGAATGTTAGCTAGCTTTCATGGTTGTGAAATAAAAAGAAATAGAAGCCACATTTGTGGTTTATGGATGCTAATTGCTGCTGCATTTAGGTGTGTGAAAGGGGGCGGTTAAAAGGCTGGAGTGAGACAGGGGAGGATGACAAACCCTCGCTTAGGCGCGTACTGAGGTTCCAGTGGTGCTGCTAGCACACGCACTTATCTGCTTGAAAAGGAAGTGCCGTTTTTTATCAGAATATTACATCTCCCAAGCCCAGATCGAGCCCTACCGCTCATGGGACTCAGGGGTTATCTCACAACATCAGCAGTACTGTGCTGCAGAAGTTCACTTAACAGGGGATTTCTGTAAGTGTTAAAAGCAGGCAAGGAGTCTGTACTGCTTAACTGTGTCAGGTCTTTCTGCTTTGGTAGCTATGCCTGACCTGAAAGTCGCATCTGAGTGTTATCAACAAAAGATCCTCTTGACTTTGTTTTATCTCTGCAGTACTGTACTCTCAGCAGCAGGAATGCTGCCAAGCACGTTCAGTGACATCAACACAGTCAGTTGTGTCACCACAGCCTGTAAATGATTGGCATCAGCTTGGACTACCCTGCACAATGGGTGGCCCAGAGCACCCAGGGCTGATACAGAAACTTGGATATTCTGATTGCCTTGAAATAATCAGAAAAGTGCAGCTATTTCTTATTCTAATTAACCCATTACAGTTAGCAGAAAATAGAATTTGCTTTTGAGATATCCTGACTATCTATCAGACAAGACAAGGTCTGGAAGGAGAGTGGATGCACAGCATTATTCAATAGATGACGGACTCCTTTCCGTAACTTTTTAAACTGCATTTTTCTTCATTTGTTCTACAACGTGTATCTCAGATTCATACAGAATAATTCCTTTAAATTAAAACCGAGAGAAATACTAATTCCTTTGGCATCGAAAGAAAAGCTAGTCCAGGGTAGATGAGTTGTGGTATGTTCCCTCCCCATCCGACCCAGCAGGAAATAAGTGAAGATGAAGAAAACGGCCCTAGGAACTCAAATCACATGTCATTGTAGAAAATAATCCATTTTTAGAAATATGGGTTGGTGGAAAGGAAATCAGTTAATTAAGATGACTCATGTTTTGCCCCCAAACTAGGCTGTTCATTTGGCACAAAATGTGTGAGTTTAAGGGGCAGGTTTACTGCTGTTTGTGCCGCTGGAAAGGTATCGGAAAGCAGAAATAAATCCGCAAGAGAGAAAACTTTGCTAAAATGCAGCAAATAGTTCCATGAGCGTTGGAATCGATGAAGCTTGGTTTCCAGTGGGGTTGTGTCATGTTGCTGGCTGAGTTTTCATTGAATTATGCAAAGTTTGCATCATGTGCTTCACACCATATTTTACTTCTGGTACCTCAGGCTAGCTTTGCCGTATTCTCAACACCGTCTCCCATCGTGCTGCATTCAGGTGCTCCAGTTCTTGTTCCTGATTTTGTTCCTTCTGCTGCTCCGCAGGAGCCATTACGAACTTTAATTCAGAGCTCAATGCCATATATCCTTGTCGAACAGTCTTGTTGCTGCACCTCACCTGCCAAGTGTGCCAAACACGCTGACTCTTTCTCCTGATGCGGGAGCACCACCTCCAGGAGTGGTTTGGGGAGATGCAGGTACTCCTGGGCCGTCTCTTGAACGTGCCAGTTGGCAGACTAGGATAATTCTGAGAAGCCTTCCCCTGTGCCAGATAGGACTGAACTGGGTGTACGGGTCTGAACGTTCCTAAGGGGACACAGAGTGGATGCACACGCTTCTACAGAAGGCCAGGCTAAAAGTAAAACACAAGTATTTAATTATAAAAACCTCAGTTTGGAGAGAATGTACTTGTAATCTAAAATTCAAGTCTCGGATCTAGATTATTTACTACTGGAAATTTTTTTGTAGTTGAATCAAATCAATACGCTTAGTTTTGTGAAGATTATGGTGCTCATAGAGTCATAGAATTATGATGTTTAAGGTGTTCAATTATGGTGTTCAAGGATTTTGAGCAACTTCTTAATCAAGCTCCTGTCTTCAGTTTATAGGTGTTAAAATTCCATTGATATTTATCACATATTTCCCTGTTCTTCATATTATATTATATTTTCTCATATTATATTTTTCTAGTATAAAACACAAAGAGTATATTGCATTGTAAGAGAGACTTTTGGGAGATGAATTAAAAAAGGCTAAACGAAACAACACTTTCAACTTCTCAGATTTGAAGTTCATTTGAAAAAGCAGTTGACCGGAGACGATCATGCCTGAGTGGTCGTATTAGTAATAGGTCCCTTGATATAACTAATGAAGGCGATTATCTGAATTTAACATGTGGCCTTTTTCAGTCTGACTGTTAGGTCCAGATGTTCTCTGATTAACTGTCTAATTGAAGTCTGATTTAACGGTTGTGATTGTATCTGGCTTTCTGGACTTTAGGAATTGTAATTTTAGAAATCTTTTCTATGAGTGATGTTATCTTAACTGTAACAGATGGGAAGAACTCAATACAGTTTCATCTTTTTCTGTGTTTTTTTTTTTTTTTAAGAGGGAGACTTTGAAGATATTAAGATTTGAAAGGGTAATGTTAACAGGTGTCATAAATGAAACAAAATTAATCTGGGACAGGCTTTGGAAAATCTGGGCACTGTGGGCCTGGGGACGTGGGATGGCGTTCCCTCTGCTCTTCTGTGCTCCTCTGCAACACTGGGGGTATAGGCAGCTGAGGAAAAACGGCAAGTTATTGACACTTTTCTAAATTAAAAAAAATAAAAAGAAAATCCCGTGATAGTTTTAGCATAGCACTAACCATAGTTTTCTAGCCCCCAGTCATACTGTCTCAGGTAATAACATTCTGCTTCCCCACATTCTGTTTGTAGTGTCAGTTAAATGCATTATTTTTCATTTCCTTCCCTAAACCATGGCCTAGTGCTGCCTGGTGTTGCTGTGCAGTTGTCCTGTTTAACTCCAGCTTTGGTAGCACTCAGTTTTGCATAACATTTTTCCTTTATCACTATTTCTGTTAGTATAACTTTAACATATTTTGGAAAGCTTTTGAATGAAAGTCCTAAAAACCCACTAGGTTATTATTAGGCAGAAATTGGTAATAGGTGGGAAATACCACATATGAAATTATGATTTACACAGAAATATACATCTTTATAAGAAAAATCCTTGTATTTGAATAAGATGCTTTAAGAACCAGTTCTGTAATTCACGTTTCCTGGCTCACATGAGCTTGGAGATGATGTGTGTTGTTTGATTTTCGTTGTTGTTGTTGTAATTAATTGTACAACTAGATAAATTATACTGTGTTTTAATGATAGAAAGACACTGGTATTAATGAAGTAGAAAATACACATCCGAGTGCTTGGAAAATGATGCCTGGTTTGGGGTTTTTTTTTCTTTCCAATTCTCAGTGCTGCATTTCAATTTGATTTGTTTCTATTTTTGTTGCAAATCACAATAAAAACAAGGAAACTCATTACCATAGAGCATGCACTCCACAAAGGGGAATTATGAAAGTTTCTCTCCTATTTTTAGAAGTGAAATTTCCACCAGGTGCATACTGCACTGGTTCATTTAGGAATTACCACTCAAGTATGCTTTATACAGTATCTGAACAAAATAGATGCTTGGTTTTTGTACAAAAATGGATACTGAACAACAGTACTGAGAAAATACTGGAAGGCACAAAGACAAAATAAAATCAAAGCCAATATGTCCAAGTAATAATTTTTAGGAAGTCAAGGAAGTGAAATCTGTGGATTTCCAGTGTGTTGTAGAGCAGAAGTACTGAAGGCAGTACTTGGGATTTTTAGTGCAGGAGGATCTGCTTTGGCCTGTAGTGACACAAAAAGGGCACCTCAGCTGCGGGGATGCCTGAGTGGGACAAGTCCAGCGGCGTACGCGCGGTGCGAGGGAGTACACGTTTATTGCTACTACGTCTGCATTACTGTTGTTGCCACTGCTGTCTAGCTGCAAGCTGATACTGCTTCTAGGTGATTGCTTCTTCCTTTGTTGGCAAACAATGATCTCATAAAAGCATCGCTGCTGTTGTAAAAACGGGAGTTTATCACTAGAGTCAGTGGAAGAAACAAAGCCAGGTTGGGCCAAAAAGGCTTGAACTCCTTTCCCTTCCCTAGAATTGATATCTGCAGTGGTGTAGGAAACAGACATGGAGAGAAGTTGCCTTATCTCTAGCTGTGTTGCCTGTATTAAAAAAAAAAAATAACCTCATGTTGCTGTTGCGTCACTTCACATTTTGTAATTCCCCGTTACTTATAGTCTCCAAATTTTCAATATGTAGAAGTATGCCGCATGTAATTGTTTTCTTCTTGTTATTTAAGGAAAAACACTTAGGTATAGCATTGATATCCCCCCCCCCCGCCCCAGTTTATAATTTTGATGGGATGTACTGCAAACCTCTCTTTATTCATTAAGGAATATGGGTGGTTTTTATTTCGTGACATATCTTCCCCCACAGTGCGTTAATTCCATTGTAGAGGTGTTTTTCATAAACATGCAGGATTCAGACTTTTCAGACTTTAATTTGGAAACTCCGCTGACTTTTTCAGTTTCACCACGTAAGTCTGTTCTGTTTCAAGCTGGTTTAGGTAAAGGAATCTCGCATTCTGGGAGGGGACCAACTCCAGTATGTGTATGCTAGGTTTTGGTTTTCTACTGCTATTTCTGGGGACAATTTGTGGAGATAACGGTGATGAATCATCAGTTAATACCTGTCAAGTCCAGGTAGTCACAAGAATCCTTCAATATGCACACGTATAGACTCCCTTCTTGTTCTTCAGCATCTGAATCCTATTAACAGCTGTCAAAACCTGGTAAACTATTTATATGCTTTCACAATTTGTTTAATTGGATAGTTAGGAAATGGCATACAAGAAAAGCTTTTCTTTTTTCTTTTTTTTCTTTAGTCTGGCTGAACATCTGTAGCATTAGGGGCTCATTATCTCTGAATTGGCATAGCAAATCAGCAGCATCATTAAAATGCCACATTAAGATGATTAAGTTTCTTTGTTATCCAGTTGACTTTTTGCATGTGCTGAGGATTTCATGATTATGACCCTACTCCTTGTAAAACACTTGAGCAACATCACCCTTTTGTGCCGTTGTCTTTAATAGCTTCTGGTTTTTATTCTTTGTGCTTTTCATAACACTACTGGCAAACTTTGCTTAACAACAGTACAAAACTTACGTTCTTTTCTCTATATTTGATGCTAAGGTCTTGGATTAAATATAGTAATTGGGGGTGTTTTCCTTCCAAGACTTCCTCCTAGAGAGAATAGCTAAGATAACACTCTAGTGTTTCCTAATAGTTTGCTGCTATTGACTTCTTTTTTTATTCATGCATTTTATAGAACATACACAAGCAGTGTTCATGTGGTGACTCAGTCTGAAGTTGCCACCACAGCTTTATTTTGGATTTTTTCCAGAACCCATTGTTTTTACAGTGTTTCAGGTGAAACAAAAATATTACTCTGGAGTATGTCTTTCATCTTGTAATCATCTCCCCAGGAAGTGAAACCATGTGCATCAGCCTTAACGCATCACACTGGTACTTTGTTGTGTAAAATCTACAACATTTTTTTTCTGCAGTGTGTATTACCTTCATGAACTGCCTCAAGAAAAATAGTTACCTGGGTTGGACACCATGAATGTTTTTTTCCTCTTACAACCTCTTTACTTTCCTAAGCATAGAAGATAGCACTTCTTTTTTCAGAACTGGGGGAACTTTGTTAGCGTTGTTAGGGATAATTGTGTTTTTCCTCAGTTAAATTTCCCTTTTCTACTTGAAGTTACAGCTGCCTTCCTCTTGGTTAAGGCGGACCGGCCTGGAAACTCCCTAATCTCATTCAAATATGTTGATATGATTTTTAAGTGACAGATACAAAGCTTTCCACACAGCTGCCAATCTCCTGATCTTACAGTATTCCCTGTGCGTGCCAGCACAGAGAGCAAAAGTCAGGGCTGAAAAAGGAATTTGGTTGCTTCACACCTCTGCAACCACTTGGTTAATTTTAGGCTGACCTGTACTGAACCGTCTTTTCCTCAGGCTGCTTTGTACCAAAGCTTTCTTCTGTATCGCTGTCGGGAAGGCAGAGTAGACTCTAAACAATAACAGGTGTGTTAGGACAGCAAAATTCCAACCCTTCGCACATTTATTTGGTTAAAAAAAGCCTCTTCCCTAGTGGCTTCTGCTGTCTGTTGTTCTCAGTCATCAGAAGGTGAATTTTTCCATTGAGGTTCTTTCAAATGCCTACAAGCAAACTGAAAAGCACTCGAGCTTTGGTGGGATATCGCCGACAGCTGGAGTGGTGGTGATGTTTGTTGGGGGAGGCAGTGGTGGAAAAGCCTTGATCAGAACTCAGGTGCATCCTTCTCTGTTACTATAAGAAAACACAAGTATTGCAAGCAGTCAGCATGCAATATGGAAAATGCAGAGCTAGTTATTTTCCGCAGTGGAACCATAGGATGGCTTGCCTGGTTTGTGAACTCAAGCCAGCGTTCATGCTATGCTACATGAACACTGGCATACCTCTGTAAAAGAGTGAAAAGCTGTGAGCCATGAACTTGTGGTGAGAAACAGTAGAAAACGGTAGAGAAGTCTTCTCAGTTGGAGATTACAACTTGTCCTCCACTGCTAAGCAATTGCATTTGATGCAGACGAAAGGTGAGACGTTAAGTAGAAAGTGGGAATTGAAATTGTTTCTGAAAGTACCAACAAGGTGCAGCTGCAATGTGTACTTCCTTTTACCATGCTGTGCAGGATGTAGCAAATTATTTTGGAACTGCCTCCTTTTGAGAGGGAAAAAACCCAACCAACCAACCAAACCCCCTTTCTTTTTGGAAAAGAGATTCTGTTGAAAGTTGCTTTCAGCAACTGGCAATAATTTTTCCTTAGAGTGATGGAAATGGATGCACAAACTAATTTTGAAGGAGTCTTGATAGCAGGATCACCCTCGCACCCTCAGACGTGAAGTTCGCAGCAGAAGGTACCTGCAGAGGAAACCCTGTTTCAGTGGAAGTAGGACTCCCCAGGATGTGAAGCAGAGCTAGTAGTGAAGAAGATGCAGAGAAAACCAGCCCGTTTGTAGGTGAATCTGGACCTCCTTGTGACCCTCTGAGCAAACACCCAAACCTGCATGAGCTCTTCTGGGACCACGGCAATCAGTCTCAACACCAAACTCTAAAAACCGTCTAGGATAGGGGGATAAAACCACACAATATGGGGAAAAAAGCTGTCCTTCTGTGGGTATCATCATCTAGGGAGAAGAGCACCAAGAGGAATCTTGGAGTTTTCCACGCTACCGTGGATTCTTGCATAGGATGAAGAAATTATCACCCACCTGTTTCTTCCACCTCACTTCAACCCAAAGTAAGATAGATTGGCTGGGCTTAGTGCAAACATTTAGGATAGAGGAGCGATTTTATCACTAAAATATAGTTGAAAATTTTGATTTCATGAAAGTATTGGTTGCCAGATCTTTATTTTTCAGTGCTGCTTTTATGTTGCCACCTCATTTTCGCTGTCACCCATTGTTTGTTCTCGGCATTTGATGTGGTTTATTACTCAGAACCAGAGCTAATACATATTCAGCAGTCCATGTTCTGTACTTTGGAGAAAGGATGAGTGATTAAGTGCCATATTTAACTGTCTAACCCTCAGTTTGAGAGAGGAGCAGGTGGCCATGAGAACAATACTTTCAAACAGGAAACTATGTATTTTATCTCTTAGTGCTTTTCTTCACTTGGTAGCTTGAGGCATAACTCAAGTTTCAGCCATAGCCGAGTTCTTGTCTAGGTGGAAAAGTTGGCTTTAAGTAGAAAAAAGCTGTCCTGTCAATTAGTAAGGATTTTAATCCGAGTGCTGGTAATGCTGGAGTTAACAGCAGAGAGGAAATTCAGGAACCTAAGTTGGGAATCATCAGCTGTTTATATAGTGTGACCAATTTGCCTATATTTTTACGTGGGAGCATTATTGTTAGTAAATTATTAGCTACTTGTTACATTCTCCGCTTGTCATGAAATTGCATTCATTTAAGGCAGTGTCTTTGGTTTTCTCTGGACACGGCTACAGGTCCAGGAACCTACTCAAAGGCCATGGATGCTGATCTTCATGAGTCTTTGGGTTCTTTGCCACATACTCGCAATATGACTTTGGACAAATCTTTTAATGTTTCTGGGATACATTTATTTATCAGGAAGTCTTTACCCTGCCTCTGCTACTTTTACTCCCATAGTAACCTTATGATACAGGTATCAAGATTATCGAATGCTCCTCACACATTGGAGATCTTTGGATAAAAATTGCAATTTGCAAGTGAAAATTAGGATTATTGATTAGGCTTAACTGATGAGAATCTATAGCATCGGAGCGCTGGAAGCCTTATACTGTTTATTTGTTATACTGACTTATTTGTTAGGCATGTTTCAAGCACCAGAGGTTCCATGGGAAGATAGAATTATCCTTTTTAATTTGTGTCCTTCTGTATTTCCAATGCACAGGAACAGCCTGAGACACTAATTTCTATAGGCTGAGTTGTGGGAATAAGTATTTTCTTTTGAATCCTTTTCTTTTGAATCCTTTACAGGGTACTGAATAGTACCCTGTAATTGCAGGAGAAGTCGGTGCTGTATTATACTTTTATAATCTGGGGAAGGAAATTATCCATCAAAGGTAATTAACAGGCAGGTCAATATTTTTAAAGGTTATCTCACTGTGAGTGTCATTAAGTGTACATGACCCACGAAAATTCATGTCTCAACTGCATTTCTTCAGCCTTGGGTGTTTAAGTAAAACTTTTAGGAAGATTGATAATGTAATTTTATGTAATTTTTGGTGAGTTTTTTTTCCTAAGATACTTCATTGTGCCTGAGATGAGCGTTTTTTCACTTTTGTGCTTTGTTTTACCTGCAGATGATGTGGTTAAAGTGAAAGGTGAATACAGTGAAAGAGAGGAGAGTGCTTTAAATTCAGAGCCTATGGAAAACGCAGAAGAATCTGAAATGCCTTACACCTATCCCAGAGAATATAATGAATATGAAAGCATTAAACTGGAAAGACATTCTGGTTCATATGACAACGTCAGGCCAGCTAGTGGAAAAATGAATTGTGATATCTGTGGATTAGCCTGCATTAGCCTCAATGTCTTGATGGTTCATAAGCGTAGCCACACTGGTAAATATTCCTATATTATTCTTGTAAGAGCTGAATACTGAAAGGATAATAATGTGTAATCTAGACTACTTATTTTAGAAAAGGATACCAAAATCAGAATTTCCTTGTTCTGTTCTTGATGCCACATGTGATCTCTGGCAAGTTACTCACTTTTCTGTGCCTCACTTTGCCCACCTTTCTTCTTATCAGGATTGAATGTTAGTAGAAGCACGTTTGTGAGGCATTTTAAGAATTTTGGATGAAAGGCACTATGTAATTTAAGTATTTCAGGCACAAAACACGAGTTGGATTGGTTTTGTGCTGCTTTTTCCAGTCTGTATATTTATTTCTCTTTGTGCTATACTTTGGCAACAAACCAATGAGCATCTCAGGTTTCGACCTGCAGTAAGATAAGACTTTTTTTTTTTCTAAAAATTGCTAGCTTGTTGGAATCCACCTCCTCCAGAACGCTTATTTCCATAGAAAAACTGTGCAGCGTTTTCCATAGTCGTACATATGTTACAAGAAGCTCTGACACCAGAGCTGCGTGTAACTCCCACTGAAGTCAACGGAAGGGCTGTGTGTGTTTCTATAGAAAGAAATTGATCCAGTACCTCATTCTTTCCTCTTCCAAAAAGGAAAGGGTATGAGGATAGCATGATACCCACGTAACCATTAAATGTCCTTTTTTGTATGTCATTTTAAGGTGAACGGCCATTCCAGTGTAATCAGTGCGGAGCTTCCTTTACTCAGAAGGGTAACCTCCTCCGCCACATTAAACTACATACAGGGGAAAAACCTTTTAAATGTCATCTTTGCAGTTATGCCTGCCAAAGGAGGGATGCGCTAACAGGTCACTTAAGGACACATTCTGGTAAGTGACTTCAAAGACACTTCATGTGTTTTAGATGTGTGTCACTAGGACACTAGGTGTGGAACATAAAGAGTCAGTCAGCAAAGTTTGCTCAGCCGATCTAGTTTTGAAGAGTCGACAAATAGCAGTGACCACTCACTCTGCCTGCTGTGCTGATGGAACCATCTCGGGACTTGGCTCCGCTATTAATGCAGAAAGAGGGCACGGGGAAACACGCTGTCACAGCTGCATGCTGTGAGAAACAGCCAGCATTGATACCTACTTGCACAGAATAACTCCTTGGTATTTTCAAATGAGTGGAGCTAGCTATGCCGGGAAGCTCTGAATTTGAGGAGTAGCGTGAAGACATGCTTTGCTGGGGCTTCGTTCCGTTCCTATCCTGAGCTGTTGGGATAGCTCTAGGAGCAAAATCCAGGGCAGCATGACTCTATTGCCAGTTAACACCTCGCTGTTGTTTAGTGCCTTTCATCTGAAGGTCTTAACATGCTCAACAAATGCCAGTGGTTTTTCTCAAGACTGGTAGGGCGTTCCATCCATTTTACAGATGGGTGAAATGGAGGCACAGAGCTGAGGTGACTTGAATAACGAGCCAGGTATAAATTGATTAATCTTAGTTCCCCCAGTTCTGCAAGAGCCAGGTTGTGCTTACTCTTTGATTTATGTATATCCTGTGTTACACAGAGGCCTAGAAAGAAAACATTTATTCTAAATGATAGCTGTTATCTCTGCACTGCACTTTACAGAAAAAAAAGTTCAACCTCACAAAGAATCAAAGTTAAAAATGAGATTATCTGACATGGATAAATGAGATTCTGATTTAATCAAGACCCAGCACAGTGGTGGTGACTGTCCCCCACCAGCATAATGCTAAAAACCTCACGGTTCAAACACATCATGTGGTTATTGTGACTGAAGTTTTTAAGAGCTGGCTTATTAAACAGGATGAAGAAAATCTCTTCAAGTGAGTCGCATAAATAAATGAACAATTGCATTAGCAGTAGGGAGTATGGTCTTTTTGCACAGTATACAATGCAAGGCTAGTTATATTTGCGCTGCACAGGGATGATATTGTGCCTGGGCGTGTTAGAGGATGTCTGTTCACAAAGCAGTAATGAAATAATTTAGGAAGTGCTTCCAGTCTTTGTGTATGAGGCACTGGGAAAGGCTGCGTGGATATCTTGAGTTTCAAACAGGTTTGCTATAGCTTAAATGAATTAGGAACATAATTCGCTTTACAATAAATGCCTCTGGAAATTAAATGAACCTCACATATGGTTTTGGTTTGGTTTAACTTCATCAGTTTCATGAAATCCTTGAAAAATTCTGTAGAGGCAGGACCTAGGTCAGGCAGTTAGGACAGTTGCAGTCCCGGTTTAGCAGTGGTACAGTTGGTCTTCCCTAGGGAAGTTACACCAAGACAAGTTGTCAGCTAGAGCAGGGCTCGAGGAACCTGAGCTCCTGGGAACAGAGTCTAATTGTAAGTTGTCTTCTCTTCTGGTGCTGAGCTTAGGGGATGAAGAAGCAGTCTATGTGTCCAGTGGGTTTCACCCTTATGTAACCCTAATTTTGTGATGATTACAGTGCTCATAAACTTAACAGAAATTTAAAGCATTCTCCGTGAGCTGAATATATGCTATTAGTAACAACATACTTGAATATCAGGGAGGCAGTGTTTTAGTAGTCTCTTGTGGTTATTTTATACTGCGCTCTTATTTTTCTAGTGGAGAAGCCGTACAAATGTGAGTTCTGCGGAAGGAGCTACAAGCAAAGGAGCTCATTAGAGGAGCACAAGGAGCGGTGCCGTACTTATTTGCAGAATGCTGGCATGTGTGAAGCTGGTGAGTTTATCGCATTACAGTGGTTTTGAGTTTTTGGTACAGTACAGTGCTTAAAAAAGGGCATCTGGTAAGCTGTTAATTCACAGTCTGAGAACAGTTTTTACTACAATCATTTTCAGTAACCTAAGGGGCTGTAACATCTTATAAAAGGGTCTGGTTTAATGCATCCCTCAGGCACCTAGTTAAAGAATGCTTTTATTTTAATCACTTTTTTATTTCACAGTTACTTCGAATAAAACATCTAAAATACCTTGTACACAGCATTTCTGTAGGTGACACTCCAGTAAGTTAAATTATTCCTACATTAATGCTATTATGTGGCTTATTTTATTGGAAGAGTGGATGCCCGTGGTTGTTGACAGCAGTTGTCCACATTTCTCAGTCCGTTTGATGCTTCCTTTTCTTTAGAATAAGAACGGTTGGTCAGAATCGGTTAGAATTTGCAGAAGTTTCAGTGGCATGGATCTAGGGCATGGAAATGGGGTGGTATCCCGAAGGTCACTGATAGATCAGCTTAGGAGGTAGTGAGAGGTAAGGGACTTCTTCATAGAGCTGTCTTTGAAAAAGGCTGAAAGTAAAATGTTCCAAAACACAGTTTTTCTTATTTTCCTTTTCACAGTCTCAGTGCTGCAGTTCTGAAAATACTTTGGTGAAAAATAACTGCCATAATCTTTGAGCCTGCCTCACCTGCATATTTCAAATCCTAAAATGAACTCATGTGATTTAAGTCCCACAATACGCCAGTAAGTCAGGAAAGAATTACTTTTCCCATTCGGAGTCAGGGAGTGGTTGTGACCTCCCAAAAGATAATATGACTAATCTGTAGCAGACGTGAGGCTACAATTTCAGAATTCAGGTTCCCGTTCTTTTCCTATGCAGCCTTAAAAAAAACAACCAAACAATAACTTTTTAAGGACTAGAGCTTCCTAGTTTTGATTGTGAATTTCAAACAGAATTTTCTTTTCAAGGAAAAGGTTAAACTGAGTTTTCTGAGAAGAAAACTAAAATGTAAAAACATTACCTAGAGAGATGACAATGTTTACCAAGGTCCTTTAATAATAAATTTTTAAAAAATTGTATTTAGTGATACGATTATCAAGCAAAGATTCTGCAGGCATCATCACAAGCCGGGCCTGAAAACCAGTGTGAAGACCCGTTGATATGTGATGATAACTATATGGGTACAAGAGTCCTTACCCTATGCAGAGTGAGCAGGTTGGTGTATCGGGCTTCATGACACGTGCACACACAAAAACCACCATAAAGAAGAAACAATGATTTAACGAAGTCAGAGTTTTATAGTTTTTTGTGGACTATCGTCTTTACAGCAAATGTCATGTTTTTAGAGCATTAGTAAAAGTAAATGGTTATCAGAATGTCAGCAAGTTTTGGTTTTCATGAGAACCCATACGTATTGTTACTGCGGTTTTATGTTACAGTACATACTCCCATGATGGCAATCACTCCAAGATGTCCACCACGTGAAAATGGAAAACATGATACCTACTATAGATTTCTGCTTTTAAATGATTCTCATGGTTTATATTCATTTCAGAATAGCAACACTTCACTTATCCAGAATCTGCTATGTAGTGCTTAGTGAAATAGTACAGTATGCCTTAAATTGGTCACAGAGGAAATGTAAATTTCCAGTATGACACGATGTGGCTGTACCCTATGCCTTTAAGACCTTCGCACTTTAAAAAATATTGCAGTGTTTTTAGTGGAGTAGTAAGTTTTATGAAAAACAGGAACTCCAGTCTTGCTGAGGCATTTCCATTCAATTCTCTGGTATCAGCATTATGTTAGATCACAGAATCAGAGAGAGGGAAGGCTGGAAAGGACTTCAGGAGGTCATTTAGTGCATTTGATTTGGTTTTTGCCTTGTGCACTTGTGTTTGGTGAACATGGGTTTTGATTTCTGACCATTTTCCTACTTATCTCCATCACTTTGGATTTTGGTACTTTTCTGAAGTCCTTGCAGCCTTCTTATACGGAGCCATCTTTAAGCACAAGTATGCTCTACATGCCATCATCCAATAATTAATTAAAATATGGAAAAGCATCAGGACCGTAGTAACCATTCTAGTTGCTTCTTAGGAGGAGGTTTGCATGTTCCAAATGTAGCCGTGTGGAAATATTCTGAAAGACAGGTTTTATGTAACAATATTGTTAGAGCGTTGCTCAGTCCCTGATAACAATCTCTGGTCACATTGTTCTCATTGCACAATAACCCACCTCTCTGTTCCACTCTCCATTATTTAGTGACCACATAGAGATGCTACAGGAAGCAATGCCTCTAATTTGAGCTCTGCTTTGTACTTCAGGGTTTTGTTAACAATGTCCGCATGTTCTAAAAATTATACTCACATTGATGGTGTGACAGAAACCACATTATGGAAACAATTCAGTACAGGCTAAATGCTCGTGTGTTCGCACTCTGGGCTGGAAGAAGAGTATCGCTCTCTGTACATCTACAGAATGACATGATGGCTAGGTGACAGCCCTGTTTTAGAGAGGTGGCTCATCACCCAGTAATTACAAGACAAGACAAGTAGTCATTCATCATGGATACATCGTGTTTGCACACAAATTTTCTTATGGAAGTGTTTTATAAACATAAGATCACAACTGAAATGTACAGGCCACTGAGGCAGGCAACAGCACTCAGAAGCACCACAGAGACAGCTCAGGTGGTGATCAGGGGAGGCCATAATCAGTCACTAGCCTTAAGTAAGTAGGAGGTGGTCACCCACGTTTAAAAGTGGTCAGGACAGTGGGGCTAAGCCCCATCCTACTGCTGTGTAAAATACCCTGGTTAGGAGCTTGACTTTCCATCTAAGCCCAGAGGCACATGCGAGAGCACTGATCAAGAGGGAAGAAGGTGATTTCTTTGGTCTGCAGAGTTTCTTTCAGCATCCTTAGAGTTTTTGTTGTTTTCTGGCCATGCAGTTGAACCCCAGAAGAAAGAGGCGGGTGAGATCTCTCTAAGTTAGCTTTTGGGTAGAGAGCGCAGTGTTGTGGGAGAGAAGCAGTGTAACCACCTGTGTCCCAGTGGGAGCAGAGTCTGTTTCCCTAAGGCTGTATTACGAAGACATTGTCAAAGACCTTTTGTGGCCCATAAATAGAGATTTTTTTTTTTTCTTTAGGAAAAAATGGCTGTTAGCAAGGAGTGGAAAATCCTAATGTGAAAGAAAAGACCCTTAGCATTAAAATAAAATGTCAGGCAGACATCAAGCTGGAAGATTGATACTTACAGATGTCACAGAACATATTATGTAGGTCAATAGTTACTGTCTCTCCAGCAGTCTCGTCTGAGTAAAGACTATTGTTACCTCTGCAGGAAGCCGCCTGTCTGCCCTCTTGACACTAATTTAATAAAGTTCCCTTGGTGGCACATAAATAACATTACAAGACAAGTAGTCACTGATACGCTACGTGTAGCTTCCAGTGTGTTTCTAGGGCTGGCTAAGAGGACTTACAGAAACTTCACTCTTTGAGTTGTGTCAGAAGATAGAGGAAAAGATTCTGATAATGTGAAATTAAAGCTTTAATAGAACATGAGTACAACTCATGAAGTTAAAGACTGAGAAAAAGAGGAACTAGAAGAACAAGATAAGAAACATGAAGAAATGGTAGGGCCCAGGGAGCTGCTTTTATGACACGGATGAATTGTGTTTTCTTTCTTTTTTTTTCTTTACAATGTAAATTTTTGAACATACAGCACTGTTGGTATTACTGTCTTGTTCAGGGTAGTTGTAGGTTGTCAGAGTTTTTAAAATTTAAATTACTATTATAAATGACTTGTGCAATGCTCCTGTGAAGAATTACAAGCTTTCTGGGTTGGGGATAGTTCAAACCTTTAACTGCAGTTATCTAAAGATAATATAAAGAGCTCAGAAAGCATATTGCAGTTTCTGGAGCATGAGAGTTAAACAGAAGTTCTGAAATTAAAAATCTCATAACATTATTCTCAAGAATTAACTAGACCCTCTGGCCAAAATCCAAACGGATGTTCTGCCTACCGAACTTTCCCTTATAGTTTCAACTTAACCTGATGTTTTGTCTCGCTTATGTAAACTGTTACGTAGTGTCTTGGTGTTTCGTGCTGGAAGCAGGTGCATTTTAACAGTTGATGAATATTTATGTAAGTCTGTAAACATACTAGAATAATTTGGATAAAAATCAGACTAGAAAAGCAGTATGTTATTACATTTAAGGCACTGTGTATGCATGCCCTCTGTGGGTCTGGTTATCTTATATATCATGGGGTTACAGCCTGATGACACAGGACTAAGGTGGTGCTGACTGGAGCCCTATTATCCCATCCATCCTGAGTCATATTCGTAGCTAGTAGTTGTGGCATTGAGTACTTATGAAGCACTTTACATTTTCAAAATGCTGAACAAACAGTAACAAATAATTCTGGCTGAGGTTTGGTGAGTCATGGTTTGTGCTGACTGAAACTCATACGATATCAATAACAGCAATAATAAACAAGTAAGGAATGACTGACTTTGAAATTTATAGGGAAATGTTGCACACTAAGCTAGGGAAGGGTGATACTGCATTTTTATCACTTGCTGTACTTAGCAAACTGCAATTTAAGTCCAATACTTAATAAAACTGTATTTAGCAGGACTGAAGTGATACCAAAGTGCTTGTATCATTTTCCGCTGGCATTACTTCTCTCGTATGTACATTACGCTTCATATATTTAGCTATGCTAGTGCAATAGTACAATAACACAGCAGCCAGGATTCTTTCACGGTGAGATCGGACCTTTTGTATTACCTTGGGAAAGTAAATTACCCTTCCTTGTCTTTGTTTTCCTCTGCTTAGATACCAACTCTTAAAGGCACGGGCAGTCTCTTGAAATGTGTCTAGTTTTCACCACAGTGGTCCCTAATGCTGAAACTCTTCGTGCTACTTTTTAATATAAAAGTACCACTACCAGTACTTGTTCTTCAGGCGAGAACAAGTTTTTTGGGGGGAAGCCGCAGCGGTTATATTCAGTATTAGTCTGGCAGTAGTGATATGAGGTGGCAGTCCTACAGCTTGGCTGATCCAGCTCAAAAGCCTGTGCAGCCTCCATGAGGTGAGAGCAAGCAGTAATTTCCGTGAAATGATGGGCACTGGTTAGCACGGCTAAAGGAGAACTCTGGAAAATGGTAAGATCCTTGAAACAGTCAGTGGCCCAGTCTCAAGGGAGTGATCGTAGGGCACATGTACTTTTCCTAAAGTTGGAAATTCTGAAGGTTGTGATGAGCTTTAAAACACCTAATGCTAATGCTTCCAAGTGGGCCAGAGAGAAAACATTCTTAATCAGTTTTAGCTGTAGCATTTAGGAAAAAAAATTAAGTGATAATGACATCTGGAAAAAATGAGTTAGAAGTGAATATTGAAAGGTTATATTATTTTGATTTTAATGGAACATTGATATATTTCATACAAGTTTCTTAGTGATTAGTTAAGAAGGCATCTACGTATGACTGATACCTAAAAAAGCTTAGCAAGAGGACTGAATGTCTTATATTGAAGTTTGAAGCACTATGTCAGTCTGCAGGTGTCACACAGTCTTAGAATAAAAAAGAAAGGCTAACAGAGGTTATATCTCCATCTACATTTTGTGACCAACCCTTCCAGCCAGTTTATTTTACACTTCCTCTTGCTAATGAAGATACTGGTTTTGTATGGTTTATGCTCTCCTTGCATGAGCTCAGGACTGCAAGGTTAGTGTCTGTTTCTGTGCTTGGTTCCACGGACCGCAACTGGTGCCCAAGACGCAAAGAGCAAGAACGACAGAAAAAGCAAAACAAGTTTACATCAGATCTCCAAACTGTTTCCTCCCAGTTAGTGTGGCAAACTCCGGAGATTAAACCATCATCTCTTCCTTTTTTTTTTCTTTTTTTTTTTTTTTCCTTTTCACCTACGTGTTGTGTTTTTTTTTTTTTTTCTTTTCACATTTTCCAAACTAGCAAGCGTGGAGGCAAGGCACATCAAGGCAGAGATGGGGAGTGAAAGAGCCCTTGTGCTGGACAGGCTAGCAAGCAACGTGGCAAAGCGAAAAAGCTCAATGCCTCAGAAATTTATTGGTAAGAACAAAAAACCTTTTCATGTGCAACAGTTAAATATGTGCAAGTTGGTAACCTGTAGTAAAATGCCTCTGCTTATTTTAAATACCCTTCTCAAGTTTATAATCTAATCTAATACAAAAGAATATAAATAAAGTAACTTTGATTATTCTGATGTGTTTTTAGTGCTTTGTTGTAGGGTTTTGGTTAAAATAAACAGAATATATTGTTAGATACTTAAACTGGATGGAAGCTACTACTGTGCTTTGTGTCTGTTTGCATAGGCAATTTATCAATATGTTTTATGAGCGTCATGTGTTGTTTTCTGTACCTGTGCATTTGAAATGTTCTTTGCTAGGTTCTTTACAGGAAAAGAACAGGAAGGCTTAATGCTGTTGAGAGCTGAGTGCTTTTTCTAGTCAGCAGGAGTTGAAGATACTTGCAGGATGCATGTGTGGAATAAGGCCTAAAGACAGAAAAGTATTTGGATTTCTGTTAGTCATCCTGCTGAATTTGAATGTGATTAAAAAATATCAAATCCTTTCTTGTGGTAATTGAAGCAACAAGATGTTTCCTTAGCATTTTCTTTGCATTTAATTTTATATGATCAGAGTTTTGCACGCTGGGGATCTTAAGTACTAGTTGGGCAGGTCCTGTGCTTCAGTGAATGCCTGATCCTCTTGGCTAGTCTTATTTCATTAACTTGCCTTTTAAGAAAATCGAATGCAACTCTTGTGTCCTGAGTGAAGACCTGCCTTAGTCAGCAGTTATATAATACTAGTACTAGTAATGCCTTATTTGTTATATTCTGTATGGTTATATAAGGTACCGAGTGCTTATTTTTCTTAATACAACCTATACCTTCAGAATAGGGGCCTGTGTGGTGGCTGGTGTTCACACACATGACTGGGGAGGGGAGAAGTGTGGGGCTGAGTGTGCAGGCAGGGATCAGCTGCTGTCAGACAGCCCCACCTGGCAGAGGGATGTTCTGAGGACCTGTCTTGAATGTCTGGGGCTAAGGTCCAAACCTAGGTAAAGGTATGCTGCTAAATCCATAGATATATAAAAGCAACTTAATTTTTGAAGGTAACGTAGCTCTTACTGGATTTGGTGGGTAGCGCTGGACTTTCATCTATGAAAACTGGTAACTTTTATTTAGACATCTTAGTATGGCTTTAAAAAGGTCACCTTTTTACACAGGAGCGAAGTAACACCAGCACACTCCATCTGAGTGCCTGCGCGTACTTAATATTGAAACTGTTGACTGTGTGACTTAGACCTTACATGTCATGCTGTGATTCAAACAGTAATACTAATGCAAATGTTTTTGAAAATCTTTAGCTTCCTTTTTTCTTAGCACTGAGATCAGCTTCGTCCTATCTTGTTTTACAATTGCTACCAATTCGATCTTTATGTATTTTATTAAACACATCTGCAGCAGGACGCAACCACTCGGCATACGCTTCAAGTTAAGTACTAGTGCTTTTCTGATGCGTTTTACCAGCATACTTGTTACCATATGGAATAGATCCTTTTTTGATTTGTGACTGTGCTCAGTAACGCAGTCTGCAGATGGCATGAACTGATACTGCGTCATGCAAGGGATTTTGTGGAGAAGCTGGAGGACCCAGGGCACTTCACCTGAAGGAACAAAATAACCGATTTCTGAAACTTACTGTTTTTCTAGAACCTATGTGATTGGCATGTTCTTGTTAAGTAACGTGTGAAAAAACTGCTCGCTCACTCACTGAAGTATGTTTGCAAGAGCGGTCTCTCCGACCTTGATTTGACTTTCATGACTTTCTGAACTGTATGTGTAGGAGTGCAAATCTGCCAGGACAGCTTTGCGATTTCTTCGGAAACGGCGTTCTCAGAATGGGTGCTGATTTTTAATTTTGTCAGGAAGAAGGGATAGACATGTATACTAACAAGGCATCTTTGTTTGGCTCATTTCTGTGAATGAGGTCTATTGATCAGAAAAAAACCCACCCTTTATTGTTATTGGAGGGCTCTACAGAGATTCATACAAGCACCAGGAGTCTTGCCCACTTTATTTTTTCACATTTTCATCTTCAGTAGCTATCTCGTGTGCACAAGGCTCAAATAAGGACACGGATCAGCAGACCGTAGACTTGACTCAGCCTCTACACTAGGCCCCCCTTCAAAGGCTTCTTCTGCAAAGATTTTGCCCTCAGTTTTTCCTTTAGTTATGAGGGAACAAGGATTTGAATGGAAGTTTCTGATTTTGTGTTTCCTATTTTGCTGTGGATTTCTATTTCGCACGTACAGGGACCAAATGTACAAACCCTGGCTTTTTGTACTTCCTGGTTTGATTAATGAACAGATATTTAAAAAAAAAACCCAAATAAAAATAGCCCAGCAAAATAGATACCACTGCTGTATAAAACACTCATGGGGCTGTATCTCCAGTTGATGCAAGTCGAAGTAACTGGTGCAGTCAATGCATTTCTGTCGGTTTTCACCAGCTGAGTATCTTGACCCACAGACTTCTATTTCTTCCTTTTTAAAGACAAGTTCTCCCTGAGACCAGGAGTAAAAATATATTTCTCATAGTGGTAAAAGTGCTAGTGCAGTTTTGACACAGTAACAAACACCATTATCCCCCAGCGTGCAAAGTCTAATGAGAAATTGCCTGCTTTGGTTAGCGCAGCGGCAGGAAGCAGGTTCACTCCCTGTTTCCAGTGTCCACACCTCATCAGGCTGCAAAAATCTACATACATTTTAGAGCAAGTGAAGCATCGCTGAGCAGCACATGGGTATGTGTCATACGCTATGGCTCGTGTGTGAATTTTGAAGGGGAAAGCTTTTGCATTGCACTGAGACAGACAAAAAAAAAAAAAGGGGAGGAAAGATGTTTAGCTAACCAGTGGCTGTTTTGTAAATGAACACTAGAGAACCTGTAAATTTAATTTTTAATATAGTGTTTTTCAAGAACTTTGTGGCACTTCCCCTGGTGCAAATAGCAGCTTAACTCAGGGTAATCTATTACATTGTCCTGCCGGCTCCGGAGATAAAGCATCAACTGCTTTAGGCACAGTCCATCTTATTCATCCCCCGGTCCCCATATGCTCCTTTCCCTTTTTCTAAATCATCGGTACCAACTTTCTCCTGACTGATTGCTGGTGGTTTTGAGTGAAGCACTGATCTGGCTTTTTGTCTCTTTCCATGGAAAGGTTTGCTCTATTTGACTAGGGGAAACAAAATAAACAATCCAGAGTGGCCCCCCCATCCGCTCAACTGCGATACGGTGCCATAGCTTGACGGTCTGCATATACAATTAGCACTTTCTGTGGCACTTTCATGCAGATTCAGCCTACCTAAATATAGGCTGGGTATCGAAATCAGACGCGTGCTTGCCTTGGGGTGTCTGCTGAGACTGTGGGGAAAGAGAGAGAGACAGAAGCCATGCTTTATGTAATACCTTTTCCTCCCAAAGTACCCGAGAAATGTCGCAGTCAGGTTTACAGCCTGATTTCTTGCCCTCTGGTATAAGGAGTCCGCTTCTGATGTGCCATGGCCTTTTAAAAGTGTCTGGCAACATGACACGTTAATGTATGTCAGAAGAGCATTTGGGTATTTGCATTTCATTTGATATAACTGGTAATTTAAGGGAGGCAGAATGGGCTGTTGTGGGGATTTTAAAAAAGCCACCAGGATAGTGGAATAACAGAATACTGCGAGACCCTCAGTGCTCATACGTGGTGTTTTTTGTGTCTTATGACAGTGACTCCTAACCCAAAATTTATAGGGAGTCCTGTGTATTTTTGCTTTTGTGCCCTTTTTTTTTTTTTTTTCAATTTGTTCACATCTTTCACTTGCCTGGAGCTGGTTTTATGAGTCATACGAATGTGCTATATCGTTTTGTTTCCTTCTGTGTAAAGTTGGATCACAAGTTTTGTTGAGGGTTGGAAGCAGTTACACTCTTGTGGTTCACTAACCTTTTTGAGTATTTTATAAGAGAAACGTGCGCTCCTGGTTTTCTGCCTCTGCAGTGAAACCTAATGAGTTTCATATACATTGAGTCATGGTGTTGACAGGTGACTGATAAACATCTGCACTACTCAAGTTACCGTAACTAAAAGATTAGTGGATCTGATGTTTGCAAGTCACTTGCACATGAAACATTTGGTCTGGTCCATTTTTTTTAAAGCTATGAACGATTTTATGGTTTATGTAACCACAGAATTCGGTTACTTATTTCTAGACATTCACCAAAAAAGTGACTTTTAGTCCATTTGGGGTGCAGTTTTATTTCCTCCCTGCACCTGGCATAGAGAAAAGTAGTGGCAGTGTGCTGCCCAGCCCACCCTCCCTTGCCTTAGTCCTTGCTAGGTGAGGCGTGAGCAGAATTTCAGGTACACACTCTCTTAGCTCTCCTCCCGTTCTATCTAATTTAAAGCTTTCAAAGCCCTAGCACACCCAGAGAGGAGTCCGTTTCACTCCCCTTTCACTAGCCTCATATGAAGTGACCCTAAATGTGTTCTTCTGTACATATATACATAGCTGCCAGTGCTAGATGATCTGAAAACCTGGGTAGAGTTCAAAGAAACCAGGCGTGGTGCAGAGGAAGCTGTATTTGTCAGAGGACAGTGGGGAAAATTGACTTCGGTGTCCAAGGACATATAAAAGAAGACTCCATCAGATGAGTAAAAGGAATGAAAAGTGCATCAGACCTCTGCCGGCACTTGTCTTCACTTTTCTTTTAAAGAGGGGGACGCTTCTTGGGGGACAAGTCAAGAACGAAAGGTTGCAGTCTTGGTACCGAAAATGAAGTATTTTCGTTCATTATCCCTCAGCTCTTTTACAAGTATGTCCATTAATGATTATTTAGCTTTTTCTAGAAAAAAGGTGAGAGAAGTTAATCTATGGAAGCTTTGATAATATTCTTCCCCTTAAATCCCAGAATAATTTAAAAATTTTAATGATGATTTGTCCAGTAAGTATCCTCACCACCTCCTCTATTACATTTTTGCTTCCAAGGCTGGACTTTAAAAAACAAATAACAAAACCCCCCAAAAAACCCCCACCAAAAAGCTACTTGTGTATATGAACGGCCTCTTTCCGCAGAGAACATTTCATGCCTCTCTACTTCCCAGAGACTACTGCCATTTAGAAAAGGCATCACGGAGTTTAAATACTTCTTTACCCAGCCAGGTAATTCAATACCTCTCCTCTCTTGCAGGTGAGAAACGACATAGTTTTGATGTTAATTATAATTCAAGTTTCATGTACGAAAAGGAAGGCGACATAATGCAAGGACGCATGATGGACCAGGCCATAAACAATGCCATCACCTACCTTGGGGCTGAAGCCTTGCGCCCTCTTGTGCAGACGCCACCAGCTCCCACCTCCGAAATGGTCCCCGTCATAAGCAGTCTGTACCCCATACCGCTGACCCGCACCGATGTGCCGAACGGCAACTCGCAGGAGGCAGAGAAGAGCCACCTAAGGGACAAAAGCCTGTCTTCCGACAGAGGCCTTTCCCCAAACAACAGCGGCCAAGACTCCACAGACACTGACAGCAACCACGAGGAGCGGCAGAATCCCACCTTCCATCAAAGCCAGGTGATCCCCACTCAGGCCCGCAACGGCCTCCAGTCCCTGAAGGATTTCCCGAGGCCATATGACATAATCAAGCCACCTGCCATATGCCCACGCGATGCCTTTAAGGTCATCAACAAGGAAGGGGAAGCCATCGGGGTCTACCGGTGTGACCATTGCCGCGTCCTCTTTTTGGATTATGTGATGTTCACCATCCACATGGGCTGCCACGGGTTCCGCGATCCCTTCGAGTGCAACGTCTGCGGGTACAGAAGCCATGACCGATACGAATTTTCCTCGCACATAGCACGAGGGGAGCACAGAGTAGTACTCAAATAAAAGGACTGGTTTTCCAAGGTCAAAGGCTTTGTTTTAGATCGGAGGGAAGGCTTGTTTGTTTGGTTTTTAATTAGTATAAAGAAATTCCTTGAGTATTTTTCTATGCCAGTTCTTAAATGAGTGTCACAGGGAGGTGACACTTTTTAAATTTTTTTTTACAAATAATTCCGTGTTCTGTAGCATTTATGCCTAGCTGCTGTGGTGAGTGGTACTGTACAAAATACCAGGAGCAGAGACCGCTTTTTATACGAACTTTATTTTTGTGAAAATTAAGAGCCATTTAAGATGTTTTCATTTTTTAATGTGCATTTGTTTTTATAATGTATGCTTTAACTCAGCGCAAAAGGTTTTTATGCCCTGCTGCCAGTTTCCCTGCTTGGTCAGATGTATAGTCAGAAGTATATAGGAGGAGGAGCTTTTTCTAGCTGTTACAGTCCCGATGGTCTTCAAATGGCTAATCACCGAAAGAAGGAGAACGCGCCTCTGGGAGGGATTATTAATTCCTCTTTAAAGGTTTTCCCCTAAGTCTTACAGAGCATGTGGCCCCACCACACTTTCATTTTTCTTACCCCTCTGTTCACTTTCTTTAAAGTCACTCCCACGTGCATCTTGCTCGGTAACAGCAATATAAGAAATGAGACCTATTTTGGGGTTGGGTTTTTTTCACGGTGTGCATTTTTGGGATACCCAGTGAGGTCACTGACTGGCTCATCCATGCGGTCTGGGGGAAATCCTGATTTTCATTGATGGAAAGTCCTCCTTTCCGATGGGTGCCAAGAGCGAGGACGAAACTACGCTGTGCGTTGTGCCCCCGCCTTGCCCCTGCTTAGCTCCAGCAGCAGAACCCGCGGCCGTGCCGTCCAGCCCGCAGCCAGCCCCGGCACGCAACGTCCCGGCGGATGGCGGAAGGTGTTGGTCTCGGAGCGGGAGTCACCCTGTCCTGGCAGCAGACACCGTGAGAATCTGCATAGATGAATGTGTGGGAGCTGACAGCTCAGTCACACTGTCTGGTTTTACGTGGGGATATCCCTCGGAGTGAAATGTGCTGTTTTGCAAAATGAGTATTTACCATTACTTTGAAGCTGGTTTTTAAAATAGTTCTTTTAATCTAATCATTGCTCTGCAGCTGTATTATTAGTCACTGTGCTGAAGATATGAATTTGATAACAATTTTGCTGAGTGAATGTTTATTCTTTGCAAAGTATTTTTGGATAATGTAGAGTTAGGTGTGTTCTGACGGATTTTTTGCATCCATTGGGTGGTTTGATATCTAAATTGCTTTTGTACTTTTTCACTGTTGCCGTGCCAATATCCGTGGTGATCCATCGGTTTCTGTGAGGGAAGGCTGGGGCACAGAGGCCTAGGTGGAGTGCCGAGCATCAAGAACTGCCGCCTTTCTTTCCTCCCTCAGACCTGGGCTCACTCTTTTGGCTCAAATACTTTCTCCCTCCCTGAATTTTAAGGTGTGAAAACGAAAATTATAGTCATTTTTCCCAATAAGTGTATGTCTGAAGAAGGATAAATTACTCTGCAGGGTGCTTGAGTGTCTAAAATGCTGTAGAAGTGCTAGATCCTAGATCCTGCTTATCGCTGGGGATGAGGAGAACTCTTTTGCTACCTTGCGTGATGTTACATGCGTAGTTATAAAAGAGGTGTAGGATCTTTTCCCGTGACCAGTTTCCCATCATGAGGCACGTACAGTGAGCGGGTGGACGGTGGTTTTCCCCGACGAATGCCCATTGTCATGGCGTGACAAACGATCCTTCTGCGAGCGAGGCTGCGGTTCCACCAAGGGCTTACCCCGATCGTCTGAGGACTGCCTTCTGGGCAGCAGCCTGGACTTGGAGAGGCTTCAGCCAATTCCCGCCTCAGTTAGTGTAAATCGTTCGATAACTCCATCTCTCCTGCTGCGTTTTCGTGGGGGAAGCGACTGAGTTACACACACGTCGTGGCTGATGAAGATGCTCCTCACGGTTCAACAGAAATGAATAAGATTACGCATAGTAAAACGTAACTTGTCGTTTGCACAGGAAGCTCCTCAGATTGCTGAATGTGTGTCACGCAGCAGCCCCGGTTTCTTTCTTACGCCGCTACCGAATCCTTGAAAACACTCTTCAGATTACTCTCCCACTCTTCACTTACCGCCAGGCAGGGCTTCAGCCACCTACCCTTGCTTCCCAGATAAGGTGAGCAATCAACCGCTGCGCCTCTCAGCAGCTCAGCGTGAGCAATGCTGCCAGGTTTTTGAAAGGAAGGAGGGAGGTTTTCGCAGCCTCTGGCCTAGACGGCACCATTTTCCCGCTGCTGCTCGGGCAGAGTCGTGATTTCCAGATAGGCTGAACCAAAAGAAGTTCCCTGGTCTGTCGGGAGTTGACGAGCGGTAACCTCGTTACAGCTCTGCTGTTGAACAGTCCCATGTTGTGGAATTTCAACCCAGTCGTTTATTAAAATATATCTATATTTTTATGTTTATCTGCTGTGTGATGCTCGCCAAGCGTCTGTCTGCGACTCCCCGAACCGGGGCCGGAACCTGCCTTAGCTGTGTCCTGGGAGCAGGGCTGGAGAGCTGGACCCGCCAGCCCCGTGCGCTGCCGGGATCAGCCCCCTCTGCGTGCCCCCCTTGGCGTCAGGGGACCCCGCTGGTGCAGCAGAGCCCACCCTGCGGCGCTGCCCCCAGCCCCCTCCCTCGTGGGCCGAGCCCCGGCCGCGCTGGCGTGGGAGGCAGGAGACCCATTGGGCCGTGCCGGTCCGTCGAAGGGCTGCGCTGGGTCTCGGGCAGGTCTCTGAGCTCAGAGGAGCTTTGCAAATCGCCTCATCTGGGAAAACGGAGGGGGGAAAAAAACCGCTGGTATTTGTTGTGAGCCTGATTTGTTCTGCTCCTGGTTTGGTTATTTTGGTACGAAACAAATTCCTGTTTGGGCTGTTCTCTTTGAACGCGCTCCAGCCAGCTGTTTCGTCTGTCTCACTTGGTTTCTTTATTTACTGCTGAATTACACCTAAACAGCAGGCAGCACCGAGGAGGCTCAGGAAACTGGCTTTTAGCATTAAGAAATGAGCCTCTCGTGCTTAAAATTGTATTGCATTTTTTAAAAATTTCAATAAACTCTCATGTACGTAATGGTTGAAGGGACCCTGGGTGCTGCGCTGTGCTTCACTGCTCTCCCACGCCAAAGCTCATTCCTCACAGCCGTGAAAGCAGAGGCGATCGCGACGCTCAGAGCTGGAAAGTGAACTGCAAGCGCTGGCCGACGAGCAGGAGCGAGCTCGGGGGAGCAGGCCCGGAGTGCCGGGGCTGGAGCTGCTCGCGTCGCTCGCCTCTGGGATCTGTAAATGGCAAAGATAGGATGGAACCTGTGACCGGCCCGGAGCCGTGGTGCCGCCACTCGGGGCTGCCGAGCTGATGGCGATGGCTGTGGTTAGCAGAACACCGACTAGTTACTCGGTGGAGTGCTGATACGCTCTGAGATTGAAAGATAATGCAGTCTGCTCCTCTAACTGCTGAAAAAGGGTAGCGGTCTTTAGTTTTGGTTAATAGATGAACGATATGCTTGAAGGAGACGTGCCCTTCTCTGACCTGGGGCTGCCGCCGCCTCCCCTAGTCTCCCCGGCAAGCTCAGGACAAGCGTTCGGGGGGGGGGGAACGGCCCGAATCCGCCCCGGTAGAGCAGAAGCGATTCCCGCGGGATGCCCTGGGCGCCTGCCCGGGCGTGCGGGCGGACAGCCGCTCCCGGCCTCGGGACTCGCTCCTTGTGACGTGATGTGTCACGAAGCGCCGTCCTCCTCGCCCTGGTGTTACCGAGCACAGTCATAGCGAAACCGGGCTCCGGTAGAAGTGCGGAGGAGCGAGGAGCCCTGACGTGCGCGTCGGCGGTGGCCTCGGCCCGGGTGCTGAGCCGCCGCGCTGGCAAATGCTTGCGGCCGGGTTTGCGCCTGGGATCCCAGGGCGTCTGCAGGTGATGCCGGGCGTGCGCGAGCGACGCTGCCCTCTCGCAGGCACGCAGGGCGTCCCCCTTGCAGGCAGCGCGGGGGAGAGGAGCGTTCGGGAAGGGGACGGTGGAAGGGGCACGCGCCCCTCAAATTCCTCCCCAGGCAGCCAGGCTCTTGCCGCTCCTCCCGGCAAGGCCTGTAGCGCTTGCCGGCGTCCCCCGTCATCTGCGCGGGGACGGGTCTGCTCCCCCTGCAGAAGCGTGGGGTGAAGGCGACGCTCAGCCCCACGTGCCTGGACCCGCTCCGGGACGCGCTCGAAGCACGGCTGCTCCAGCTGGCGCGGGGTGGGCTCGGGGTTTCCGTGGGGTGACGGGGGCTGCGCCCACCGTGCCGGAGCACATCAGTCAGACGGAAACATCCCGGCAGGCGGGGAAGGTGAAGGCTCACGCCAACCCTCCCGCAGCCCTTTTTTAGCACCTGTTTCAGCAGGTTGACGTTGTTCGCACTTATTTCATACTCTCCTGACACCTTCTACCACAAGAAGCTGGACACCCTTGAAACACAGAAAAGAAAAAAAAAAAAAACCAACCAAAACCAGAAAGTCAGAGGATCCTTTTTTTCTTTTACCTTCACTTCCTTCCTAGCCCGGGTGAAACGCAAGCGCCAAGAGTTATTTTGCCCTCGCCGTGACGCTGCCAGGTAACTCTGAAGGACGGGGTGAAACCCTGCCAGCGCTCGCAGCCCCGGGCCAGCCGAGGGGGCACGGGGCGGCGGATCCCGCGGCGGATCCCCGGCCTGGCGTTTCCCTGAACGAGAGCTGTTTTGATGCTAAAAAACCCCTCAGCCCTCTTCTGCCTGGAACCAAAACCCCTTTAAAGCACCAGGCTTACAAAAACGTTCAGTTGGTGTTATGACAGAGAGATCCTTATCTGCTGATATGCTGTAATTATGATAGAGCAGAGAGGAACTCTCTTCCCCCGTCCTGTTGAAACACGCTTTGTAACGCACGAAAAATCCTATAAAACTCTGCCGGCCGCTGAGCTGCCTCCTCCGAGCATCCCAGCCGGCTCCTGCTGCCCCTCGGGGAGCGGTCCGGCGCCCGAAGACCAGCGGTGCCGGGAGGAGAGCGGGTGAGGGAGGACTGAGTCACCGCCGCCACCTCCTCCTTGTCCCAATTCTCCAGCCTTTCACTGAGTCACGCTCCTCCGTGCCGTCCCGCCGAGGACCCGCCGGCGTTTCGCAGTCCTCCGCGTGGGCTGGGTGGCTCTGCCAGGCCCCCGCCGTCCCCGGGAGGGTGCAGGGTTCCGGCTGCCCCCAAAAAACCGGGGGGCGAAGTGCGAGCGGGGCACGGGGCCGCCTCCGCGCTTCCCCGGGGGGCCGAGCGACGGCGGGACGGGGGCCTCGCAAGCGCCCCCCGCGCGGAGCCGCGTGCCCGACGCTGGCGTCGCCGAGGGGGAGCTTTGCGGCCCCGGGGCTCCCGCCCGCGCGCCCCGCGGGACACGCGGGTGCGGGCAGCAAAGCTGGGACGGGGTCGCGGCTGTCACCGGGGCACCACGGCGGGGGCAGCAGGTTCACGTCACGCCCGATGCCCCCCTCGCTTTGCCAGGAGGGAAGTGAAGCCCCCGGGGAGCCGCACGCTCCCGCGCCACCCAGCCATTCCCTCCGGCGGGGTTATATCTGGCACCACATTTGCATCGCAGCAAGCCGGCGCACCTGGGCGGTGAGCAAAATCCTCGGGGGAGCGAGAGCGCGGGGAGCGGCTGACAATTGTCACATGCAGGCTCGCCGGGGAAAGGAAAGTCCCGGCAGACGGTTGTTTTTAGAAGAACCTGCTTCCGACCCCGGCGGCTTCGGCCCCTTGGGCAGAGCCTCCACCCTGGCACCCGGCGAGGCTGCGGCGAAGGGTGGGACGGGGATGACGCTCCTGGGCTCTGCAATGGTGCTCCACGACCAGGGAGGACGCTCCCAGGCTGGAGGTGACGCTCCTCGGCCGTAAGCACGGCCCAGGTGCCCCCCACCGATGGAGGAGCCCCCCCCCCCAGCCCGGGCCACAGCAGCTCCCTGTTTCCCCCCGCCTGGCTTTGCCTGGGACCCCCTTCCCACGGCGGGCGTCGCTGAGGTGGGCTGTGAGCAGGGCTGGGGCCGTGGCCGGGCCGCTGTCCCCGGACGCCCACTGCCCCCCTGCTCTGCAGTGAGTGTTGGGGACGATCCTGCCCCCCCCCCCGCACCCCCCCCCGCTTCCCCCGGCTGCTTCCCTGGGGACTGGGGGACACCGTGGGGCTGGGGGTGTCCGGGGGGGTCCTGGCCTCCCTTGGCCCCGTTTCCCATGGCTGTGGCTCCGTGCCAGGGGGGCTGAGCCACAGCCGGGGCCCCCCCCCGACTTTGTTGCTCCCCAGGGCCGGGCGCAGCCCCCCCATCCCTGCCCCCCGGAGCGGAGAAAGTTAGTCAAATCTGCAGAAACCGCAGCAGGGGGGGAAGGCTGCGTCTCCACCGCCGCTTTGATGTCACCCCTGCACGTCCCACAGGTGCTGCGCCGTTGCCATAGCCCCGGTGCCGCAGTCCCCCCCCCCCCCCCCCCGCCTCTTTGCCATTAACTCGTGCGAGAAGGGGGGATAACGCAAAAATATTTCCTCTTCCCCCCCACCTCATCCTGTCCCCAAGGTTCCTGGAGCCGGCCAGGCCCGGGGAGGCCGCGTGCGTGGCACGGGCTGGTGCACGGTGCCGCAGCCACCATCCAGCCCCTCGCACGTGGGGCTGGGGGTCCTGGCAGGGGTTTTGGGGGGGGGGGGGGGGCCGCACCGGGGACCCCGCATCCATGCCACACGTGCATCCCTGCACCCTCCATCCTGGGCGCCGGTGAAGCCACGGGGCGTCCCTGGCTCCGGTGCAGCCGCACCGGGAAGCGCGGTGGGAGCCAGGAAGGTTTCTGAGAAACGGCCCCGCGGCGTTGAATCATGCCGGGCCTCCCTGCGGTTTTCCCCTGCTCTCACCTCCCGGGCGCAGTCACGCCAGGCGCCCACACGCGAGAACCCTGCGCCCAGCCCGGGGGGCGGCACAGGCTGCACCCCCCCCCCCCCCCGCCGCCATCACCCCCCCAAGCTGGAGGGGAGCCCCCAGGGCAGCGCAGGGTGCTGGGGTCCCCCTGACGAGCCTGCTCCTGGTGCCTGACCTGCACCCCTCCTGCACCCACCATGCACGCCGCACCCCTGCACCCACCCTGCACCCGGCAGCCCTGCACCCGGCAGCCCTGCACCCTGCACCCAGCCTTTCACCGTGCAACCCGCAACCACTCTGCACCAGTCCCTGCAGCCCCTTTGCACCCCCCGCGCACCCCCCATGCACCCTCTGAACGCACCGCGCACCCTTTGCACCCTGCTCCCGTCCCTGCACCACCTCCTGCACCCTCCGCACCCAGCGCTGCAGCCAAGCTGCCGGCGCGGTGCCCTGTAGCCCCTCGTGCTGCCCCAGTGCCACCGGGCTCGGTGCCGGAGGGGGGGTGACACGGTCCATCGTGCGGGACCCCCACACCATGGGGCACTGCCGACCCCGCAGCGGAGCCTGGGGGGAAGGGGACAGAGCCGTCGCTGGCACCCAGGGGGGACCAGGCCAGGGCCCCGGGGTGCTGCATGCCCACGGGTGCAGGGGGCCGGGGGGGGGGGGGCGGGTGCCCCCCGGGAGCGGGAGGCAGGTGGGGGGCAGCTGCCAGCCCTTCCCAGCCCCGTCACGGCCGCTGCACTCTCGGAGGAAGCCGCTCTGCTTTTTCACCCGGCGCTGGTTAAAAATACCACTCCCGATTTTAATACAGCGGCGGCGGGCGCTATTTCGGGCCGGGAGCAGGAAGCGAAACCCAGCGCGGGTCCCGGCCCCGCTCGCCCCCCACCTCCGAGCTGCCCCCCGAGGTGAGCCGGGTGCCCGGGCGGCTGCGCTGGCACGGTGCCCTGAGCTGCCGGGGGCCCGCGGGGGCTATTTGAAGCCCAGCAGCCGGGCACCCTCCTTGACCTTCTGGGCCTTCCAGCGGAGCAGGCGGATGGCACGGAGGCTGAGCCGCAGCACCGCGTCGTACTTGAACACTAGCTTGTAGAAAGCGTCGGTCATGAGGGCACCGCTGGGGTCAGCGTGCTTCAGCGCGGCCATCGGCGTGTACGCCGCGTTGGTCTGGTGCCGGAAGGGCGGGCGGGCCGCCTCTATCACCCGCAGTGTGTGCTGCACGTGGGGATGTTACTGTCCCCTTCCTGTCCCTGTCCCTGCCTCATCCCCATCCTGTCTCCGTCCCCATTCCCATTTCCATCCCATTCCCGTCCCCGTTTTCACTGCATCCCCATCCCCTCCCCTTCCCATCCCCATCCCCATCCTACCCCATCGCATCCTCAACCCCAGCCAATCCTACCCCATCCCCACCCCCTTCCCATCCCATCCCCATCCCATCCCATCCCCATCCCATCCCAATCCCAATCCCCATCCCATCCCCATCCCAATCCCATCCCAATCCCATCCCAATCCCATCCCATCCCCATCCAATCCCCATCCCATCCCAATCCCAATCCCCATCCCATCCCAATCCCAATCCCAATCCCATCCCTGCCCCATCCCCATCCCATCCCATCCCTTCCCCATCCCATCCCCATCCCATCCCATCCCATCCCCATCCCCATCCCATCCCCATCCCATCCCCATCCCATCCCATCCCATCCCTTCCCAATCCCATCCCCATCCCATCCCATCCCATCCTATCCCATCCCATCCCATCCCCATCCCCATCCCATCCCCGTCCCATCCCATCCCCATCCCATCCCAATCCCATCCCAATCCCATCCCCGTCCCATCCCATCCCCATGCCCATCCCCATCCCTGTTCCCAGCCAGGCTCAGCCCCATCAGGATGGAGCTCGGGCGGGAAGGAGTTGTCAGGGCAGGGCCCCTGCCCTGGTGCTGGCCGGGGGTCGCTGCTCCTCGTTAGGGCTAATTGAGGCTTCTCTAAAGAGCCCAGCCCAGCCCAGCCCAGCCCAGCCCAGCCAGGGGCTGCCAGGCAGGGGGTGGTGGGAAGAGGGCAGCCCCCAGCCCGGCGGGGCCACCCGCCCGCCCGTCACCTCCGCGATGTCCTCGGGGGTCTGGCCCAGGCTGGCGAAGACGTCCTTGGAGTTCCTCAGGTAGAGGTTGGTGAAGATGTCGGCCGTCTCGGGGTCCGTCCGCGAGTAGTCGGCACGTTTGGCTTCCTCGTACACCTTTGCCTCGAACTCCGTCATCACCGGCCCCGGCTCCACCAGGCTGATCCTGCCCGGGGACGGGGGTGCTGGGGACCCCGGCACCCCCCCGACTCCCCCGCCCCGGGGGGCCGCGCCGGCCGCCAGCCCCTGGCACTCACGCCACGTTGAAGCGCAGCGCCTGCACCACCAGGCTCTCGCAGAAACCCTCCACCGCGAACTTGGAGGCCGCGTAGACGTCGTTGAAGACGATGCCTGGACGGGCAGGGGGTCCCGGTCAGGGCCGGCGGGGGGGCCGGTCCCGCCGGGACACCCCGTCCCCCCCTACCCTGCAGGCCCATGATGCTGCTGATGACCACGATGTGGCCCCCGCGGCGTCGCTTCATGTCGGGCAGCACCTCCTTCACCAGGCGGACGAGGCCGAAGAAGTTGGTGTCCATGAGGCTCTGCATGGCCGCCAGGCTCTGGCACTCCAGCGGCCCCGCCATGCCCACCCCGGCGTTGCTGACTGCGGGCACAGGGCGTCAGCGCGGTGTCCCCTGTTGCGGGGGGGGTCCCGTGCCCCGTGCTCAGAGGGTCCCCGGTGCACAGAGGGTCCCCGGTGCGGGGAGGGTCCCCAGCGTGGGATGCCCTGGGTGTGGAGCGTCCCTGCTGTCCCCAGCACGGGGGGTCCCCAGTGCACAGAGGGTCCCCGGTGCAGGGTGTCCCTGGCACGGAGGGTCCCCGGTGCATGGGGTCAGGGTGTCCCTGGCGCACAGGGTGTCCCTGACCTGGCGGGTCCCCAGCACTGGCGGCACGGAGGGTCCCCAGCATGGGACGTGCTCGGCACGGACAGTGCCCAGCGCACGGGGGACCCCTGGCACACGGAGGGTCCCCGGTGCAGGGGGTCCCCGGTGCACCGGGCGTCCCCAGCACAGAGGGTCCCTGGCCCAGGGCTCCCTGACGCAGGGCACCACGGGGACGCGGTGGCGGGGGGTCCCGGGGCTCACCCAGGACGTCGACGTGGCGCCCAGGGATGCTGTCGAGGCAGGCGCGGATGGAGCCCTCGTCGCACACGTCCAGCTGCTTGATCTCCAGCGTCCGGCCCAGCGCCGGCCCCGCCGCCGCCGCCAGCGCCCCGCTCCTGCCCACGTTCCTCATGGTGGCGATGACTGGGGGCAGAGGCGGCTCAGCCCCACGCGGGGTCTCCCCCGGGAATAGAGGGGGGGTCCCCCCGCCTCGCTCACCTCGGAAGCGGCGCTGCTTGTCCCGCGCCAGCCGGACGGCCAGCGCCAGCCCGATGCCGGAGGAGCAGCCGGTGATCAGCACCGTCTTGGGAGCCATGGCACAGCTGCGGCCCCGCTCCACGGCCCCCTGCCTTTAACAGCAGCCGGCGTGGCCCCAGCCCCCCCAAATCCAGGCCCTTAATCCCCCCCTCCGCTAATCCCACCGGGATTTGCCGGCGGCCACGTGGCTGAGCCGCACGTGGTGCCCAGAGCGCACAGAGGGGCCTTTGTGCGGGACCCGGGGCGCCGCGGGGACACGGCAGGACGCGGGGACACCGCCAGCCGCGCGTCTGCCGGCAGCGGGGGGCTGTGGGGACGGACCCCCCCCCCCCAGCGCCCCGGCTTTTCCTTTAGAGGGGGCGAGGCGGGAGCTCTGAAAAAATAACCTTTATTCTCATCGGTATAAAACACGTCACAGTTCGACTGGCCTCGCAGGGACGTGGGGGACGCGGCGGTGGGTGTCCCCCCCCCACCCCCCCAGGACCCCGCTCCTGGGGCTGGGGACCCCCAGCCCACCTGGCCCAGGGGTGAGGAGTGCCGGGGCCCCGCGGGGCCACTCGGGGCCACTCGGGGCCACTCGGGGCCGGTGCTGCGGGGGGGGAGGGAGAAAGTGCTTGAGTGGGGGGGGTCCGGTGGCGCCGGCACCCCGGGACCCCGCGGGCAGAGCCGCTACCCGGGGCGCAGGGCGGGCGGCTGGCGGTGGAGGAGCCGTCCTCGACCCTGTGCTTGCTGCGCCGAGCTGGCCCCAATCCTGCCGCCCCGTGCCGGGCTGTCCCAAGCCGTGCCAGATTGTGCCAAGCCGTGCCGGCAGTGCCAGGCTGTGCCAAGCCGTGCCAGACTGTGCCAAGCCGTGCCGGCAGTGCCGGGCTGTGCCAAGCCGTGCCAGACTGTGCCAAGCCGTGCCGGCAGTGCCAGGCTGTGCCACGCCGTGCCAGACTGTGCCAAGCCGTGCCGGCAGTGCCGGGCTGTGCCAAGCCGTGCCACGCCGGCGGTGCCGGGTTGTGCCGAGCCGTTCCAGCGGTGCCAGGCTGTGCCAAGCCGTGCCGTGCCGTGCTGGCCACGCTACACGGTGCCAGCGGTGCCAGGCTCAGAGGGCCACGCAGGTGCAGTAGTGCCGCAGCTTGCAGGGCAGGATGCCGCGGTTGATCTGGTGAAACTCCACGAGCTGGATGAGGTCGGCGAAGCGGGTCTGCCCGTCGTCCATGGTGAAGTAGAGCCGTCCCTCCTCCTCGCTCTGCCGGGGGACACGGCTCAGGCCCTCGCACCCCCGGCCCCCCCGGCCCCCCGGCCCCCGCCGCCGGCACTCACCGGCAGGATGAGATAGTGTTTGACTTTCTGCAGGTGGCACAGGGACAGGACGAAGCCCTTGGGGTTGCGCTGGCTCTCCCGCACCAGGAAGACGCTGCGAGCCCCGGGGGGGGGGGGGGGTGTCACCGCTGGCGCCGGGCACCCTCTGCTGTCCCTGTGTCACCCCCGGGGTCCCAGGTACCCCCCAAGCCCTGGGGTCCCGTATCCCCCTGGGAGCCCCGGGGTCCTGTCCCCCCACCCACAACCCCCAGGCTCCCGTGCCCCTGGGGGCTGCAGATCCCCTGCCAACCCTGGGGGGTCCCAACCCCCCTGGGATCCCATCCCCCCCCCCCCCCCCGGCAAGTCTCCCCCCATCTCCCAGGGGTCCTGAGAACCGTAGGGGTCCCTGAACCGTAGGGCCCTGTAACCCCTGGGGCCATGTACCCACCAGGGGTCCCATGTCCCTCCCCGTGAGCCCCGGGGACCTCGACCCCCCCTGGGCCCCCCATACCCGTCCACCAAGCCCTGACGGCCGATAAGCTGCTGGGTGTCCTCCCGGGAGATGCGCCCGTGGAACCAGGGCTGGGTGCAGTGGATGGCTGCAGGGAGACGGGCGTCAGGCCTGGGGGGAACCCCCGCCCGGGGCAGGGACCCCCCCTCGGCACAAGCCGGCTCTGCCGGATGGGACCCCGCTGCCGGGTGCTGCTCACCGGCGCTGAGCGGGGAGCTCTGGCAGGCTGCCGGCAGGCTGTACCGGTGCGTCGTCTTCTTCTGGCCGTGCAAAGCGAGGAGCGGGCGTTAGGGTGGGCTTGGGGGGGACCCCCCCCCCCCCCCGTACCCCTGCACCCCAACTCACCCTCCAGGCCTGTGCCTCCTCCAGGGCCACTGTCAGCACCTCGCTGGGGTTCTCGATCACCCGGCCCGTGCACCCCGAGAAGTCCATGGCCACCAGCGCGTTGTCCGAGACGCTTCGCTGCAGGGGACGGCGAGAGCGGGGGGGTGACCAGGGGGCTCCCTGCGGGGGGGGGGGGGGCTGCGGGGGGGGGCAGCACTCACCAGGGGCGTGGGGCCGATCCAGGGGGGCTGGCTCAGCCGCGCCTGCGCTTGCTGGTAGTTGCGGTAGAGCTGCATGCCGTACTGGGAGGAACAGCCCTGTGAGCTGGGGGGGTCCTGTGGGGCCTCCGTCCCGCAGCGGGGTGGGGAAGCGCCCGCCTGGTGTGGGGACGGGGACCTCCGCATCCTCCCAGCTTGGGGATGGGGACCTCCGCATCCTCCCAGCTTGGGGACAGGGACCTCTGCATCCTCCCAGCTTGGGGACAGGGACCTCTGTATCCTCCCAGTTTGGGGATGGGAACCTCCACATCCTCCCAGCTTGGGGACAGGGACCTCCGCATCCTCCCAGCTTGGGGACAGGGACCTCTGTATCCTCCCAGTTTGGGGATGGGAACCTCCACATCCTCCCAGCTTGGGGACAGGGACTTCTGCATCCTCCCAGTATGGGGATGGGGACCTCCACATCCTCCTGGTTTGGGGACGGGAACCTCCACATCCTCCTGGTTTGGGGACAGGGACCTCTGCATCCTCCCAGTTTGGGGATGGGAACCTCCACATCCTCCCAGCTTGGGGACGGGGACCTCTGCATCCTCCCAGTTTGGGGATGGGAACCTCCACATCCTCCCAGCTTGGGGACAGGGACCTCCGCATCATCCCAGCTTGGGGACGGGGACCTCCACATCCTCCCAGTTTGGGGATGGGAACCTCTACATCCTCCCAGCTTGGGGACGGGGACCTCCGCATCCTCCCGGCTTGGGGATGGGGACATCTACATCTACTCTGCATGGGGATGGGGACACCCATCCTGCATCTATTCTGGCACAAGGGATGGGGCCATCCCTCTGGCACCCCCCAGCACAGGGACGTGAGCATCCCCCCCGCGCCCCCCCTGGCACGGGGACCGGTCGCACCCCGGCGGGGCCGGGGCCCACCTTGAAGAGGCGGAAAGCCGCCATCCAGCAGCTCCGGCTCTGCTCGTCCTCGCTGCAGAGCAGCTTCAGGCCCTTCACGCCGCTCCGCACCTTGTAGGGCTGCGGGGAGAGGCCGGAGCCATCACGGGGCAGCCCCGACCGGCTCCCGGGGGGGTAGAGACCCCTCGGCAGGCGAAGGCGCGCAGAAGGGACGGGAGCCCGGGCCCCCCCAGCCGGGCAGCGACATCCCCACCTTGATGCAGAAGCCGAACTCGGTGGGCGTCCCGTAGTGCTTCTTGCCCTGCGTCACGTAGTAGATGTTGGACTCGGTGAGGTCGGCGAAGTACTGGAGGTGCCGGGGATCCTGGGGGGGGGGGACGGGACGTCAGGGCCGGTCCCGCTGCACCCCCCCCGGCCGTGCCCCCGCCCGGCCCCTCACCTTGGAGGTGCCCTTGGTGGAGTAGTAGAGCCCCGAGCGGCGCAGGGAGAAGTAGAAACGCTTCCAGACCTTGCGCCCGGCCTCCCGCAGCTGCAGGAAGCCCTGGACCTCGGGGCAGCTCCCGGAGTTGAGGAAGTTCTGGGAGAAGACAAGGGCTGAGGGGCACGGCGGGGTCCCCGCGGCGTGGTGGGGTCCACGTGGCATGGCAGGGTCCCCACGGCACAGCGGGGTCCCTATGGCACACCAGGGTCCCCACGGCACAGCGGGGTCCCCATGGCACAGCGGGGTCCCTATGGCACACCAGGGTCCCCATGGCACAGCGGGGTCCCCATGGCACAGCGGGGTCCCTATGGCACACCAGGGTCCCCATGGCACAGTGGGGTCCCTATGGCACACCAGGGTCCCCACGGCACAGCGGGGTCCCCATGGCACAGCGGGGTCCCTATGGCACACCAGGGTCCCCATGGCACAGCGAGGTCCCCACGGCACAGCGGGGTCCCTATGGCACAGCGGGGTCCCCATGGCACAGCAGGGTCCCCACGGCATGGCCGGGCACGGTGGCCCCGTACCTGGATGAGCTCGGAGTGTGCCATGCTCTTATTCGCTTCCAGGCAGCTGGACACCATCACCTCGGGGAAGAGGGACTGCTGGGGGGACAGGGGGGTCAGGGGACACCCACGGGATGCTCAGGGTCCCCGTGGGGCGTCCGGGTCCCCGTGGGACACCCGGGTCCCCGTGGGCTTTGCTCCGGTGGCCACGTACCGCGTTGCTCTTGAAGAGCTCGTACTTAGCGAAGTTCTTGCGGAAGACGAAGCGGCTGTCGGCGCCCGGGGGCCAGGAGCTCTGCACCTCCACCACCGACTCGTGGTCCTCCAGGCACCGCTCTGCGGGGGGACGGGGCTCAGCGGGGCGGCCGGGGGGGGGCCCAGCGCCACGCCGTGCCGCGCCGTGCCGTGCCGGCGGCTCACCCAGGGCCAGGTGCTGGTGCAGCTCGACCAGGGCCCAGCTGTGGTCCTGCAGCGCCCGCGTCCTGCGCACCAGCGTCTCGCAGAGCTGCCGCGCCGTGGTCCCCGCCGACGCCTCCAGCGAGCGGCACGCGCCGTCCTCGCCGAACACCTTCACCACCTGCCGGCACGTGCCAGGGTGGGCGTCAGGGCCCCCAGCGCGGGGGGACCCCGTGTCCCCGGGGGCTGAGCCCCCCCCCTCCCCTCCCCAGCCCCCCGCCCCTCGACTCACGTGGGAGGCGCCTTCGCGGGGGGGTCCCTGCCCCAGGGCGGGGCTGCTGAGGATGGGCGAGTTGGAGGGGCTGCAGAGCTCGGGGAAGGGGTTGGGGATGCTGGGCAGCGACGAGGCGCGCGGCTCCTCCTCCGGCAGCTGCCGGCTGCGGGCAGAGAGGGGCTGAGCTCCCTCGGACCCCCCCAGGACTGGGCTCTGTGCCCCCCATCCCCAGGCCTGTGCCCCCCCCCCCCTCCACCCAAGTCCCCCCACCCTCCTCGGCATCCGGGTCCCCCACCCACCTGCTGCCGTGGATGAAGAGGGGCTGGGAGCGCTTGACCTCGGGCGGCCCCTCGCCCCCGTCCCGCTCACCGGGGACCCCCTCCTGCTCCGCGCCGCCCGGCCCGGGGGGCTCCCGGAGGCTGCTCTGCTGAGCCCCCCCGTCCATGGCATTATCTGGGGGGGGGGGGGGAGAGAGTGGGTCCTGCGCCGCATGAGACTCCAGGTCCTCGTCCCCGGAGCGGCGGGGCTGGGGGTCCGCGGCCGCACGCGGGCAGCCCCCAGGGCGCACCGCGCCGGGCTCCACGTGGGCCGCACGCCGCCGGCCGCCGCCGCCGCAGCCAGCCAGCGCCACGACGCTGCCGGGGGCTGCCCACCCTTGGCACCCGCCCGGGTCGTGTTTTGCCGGCGCCCAGACGAGCGGTGAGTCAGCGCGCGGCGGCCGTGACTCAGCACCGCCCTGCCTGCCCCCGGCCCCCCGCGCCCCGTGGGGGTCCGGCCGAGCCCCACGCGGCTGCCGGGGGTCGGGGTGTCCCGGTCCCTCCATCCCCATCCCAGGGCGGGAGCTGGGGGACAGGAGCGTGAGCCCAGCGGTGAGCACAGCCCCCTACGAGACAACCGAGAACCCCCCAGAACCACCACGTCCCGCGTGGGACCCTCTCCAGTGCCCCCACGTCACCACTGAGAGCCTGGTGGCACCAGGGGACATCGACTGAGCCGGGCTGGCGCCGGGGGAGCCGAGTTGGGCTGAGCCGAATGGGGCCAAAGGGAGCTGGGCTGTGCCAGGCTGAGCTTTGCCGGGCTGAGCTTTGCTGGGCTGAACCGTGCCGGGCTGAGCCGTGCCGGGCTGAGCTGTGCCGGGCTGAGCTGTTCTGGGCTGAGCTTTGCCAGGCTGAGCTTTGCCAGGCTGAGCCGTGCCGGGCTGAGCTGTGCCAGGCTGAGCTTTGCCAGGCTGAGCCATGCCGGGCTGAGCTGTGGTGGGCGAGCGCGGCACCAGTGGGAGCAGGAAGCGGAGCGTGGCGGCGGCCCAGCCCAGACACCTCCTCCGGTCCGGCCAAACCAGTTCTGGCGGCCGCTCCCAGCTCCACCTCACCGTGCTGGCATCTGGGCCGGGGCGGCCGCGCCGGCAGGCTGGGGGCGAGGGAGCTGGCGCCCGCGCCCGCTGTGGGAACTGCCCCGAGCCCGCCTGCCGGCATGGCCCCCCATGCTGCGGCGTCACCCCTCGGCCCCGCCCGGCCGCCGGTGCTCGGTGCCGGCGCCCACGCGGTGCCACAGCGCTCGGGGGGCACGTGGACACCGGCCAGCGCTCCGGTTTCGGCCCCAAAATGATTCGCAATGGGTCTGCGGGATGTGCAAGGCCCTGTGCCAGCCCTGCCACGGCACGGCACAGCTCGGCATGGCACGGCACGGCACGGCACGGCACAGCTCGGCACGGCACAGCTCGGCACGGCACGGCACGGCACGGCATGGCTCGGCACAGCCGGCCCCGCCGCTGGTTGCCTGGGCTTGGCAGGGGCAGGCGCAGCCCGGCCACGGCGGTGCAGGGCCGTCCGGCACGTGGCACACGTAACACACGTGCGGCGCCCACGGCCGCGCTGGCGGCTCTCGGTGGCTGCGGGCACGCGCATGCTGGGCCCCGCCGTTCCCGCGATGCTGTGCGGGGCCGGGTTAATCATTGACCTCCTGCCCGGCCCCGGCCCCGTCCCCGTCCCTGTCCCCCGCCTCCCGGCCAGCCCGGGGCCCAAGTCCGTAGCCGGGCAGGACCGATGCCATCGCGCGGCTGCCACCGCCATCCCCGTCCCATCCCTGTCCCCGCCACATCCCCATCCCTGCCCCGGACGTCCCGCTGGCACGGACCCTCTGCTCCGTCCCCGCTCCCCCGCCTTGGCCGTGCCGGAGGGGCCGGGCCGGGGTCCCCCTGCCTGGCCAAGCCCCGGGGTGAGCCCGGGACACGGGGGACGGCCAGGGGTCACGTGGGACACCGATGCCACGGTGGGATACGGCACAGGGCCACCCGAAGCGACACAGGGAACACCGGAGGGGCTGACAGGGGATGTGACAGATGGGGACCCCACGGGGCCCTGGGACAGTGGCACAGCCCCGCCACCAACCTGCCAGCCCATCACCGTGGCCTCAGGTCACCCTGACGCCAGCCCTGTCCTGGTGGCCGTGACGGGGCTCTGATGGGGTGGTGATGACGGTGGGGGGACACAGGGTGTCCCTGGGGTCTGGGACACAACAGGGGGACCGGGGCCTTGGGGCTATGGGGCAAGGGGACCAGGGCCACCAGGGTTATGGGGCGGGGGACTGGAGGGTGTCAGAACAATCGGGCTGGGCCCCAGGGCCACCAGGGCTATGAAGCAGGGGGACCAGGGCTACCAGCTTTAAGGGACAGGGCCGCAGGGCCACCAACATTAAGGGACGGGGTCCCAGGGCCACCAATTTAAGGGGCAGGGTCCCAGGGCCACCAACATTAAGGGACGGGGTCCCAGGGCCAGCAGGAATGTGGGGCAGGGGGACTGGGGGATGTTGAGGCTATGGGATGGGGTCCCAGGGCCACCAGGGCTATAGGGCAGGGGGACTGGGGCTACCAGGGCTATGGGATGAGGGTCCCAGGGCCACCAGGGCTACAGGAAGGGTCCCAGGGCCACCAGGGTTATAGGGCAGGTTCCCAGGCCCACCAGGATTAGGAGACGGGGTCCCAGGGCCACCAGGGCTATAGGATGGGATCCCAGGGCCAGCAGGATTAGGAGACAGGGTCCCAGGGCCACCAGGGCTATAGGATGGAGTCCAAGGGCCAGCAGGATTAGGAGACAGGGTCCCAGGGCCACCAGGGCTTTGGGATGGAGTCCAAGGGCTACCAGGATTAGGGGAGAGGGTCCCAAGGCCACCAGGGCTATAGGATGGGATCCCGGGGCCATCAGGATTAGGGGACAGGGTCCCAGGGCCACCAGGGCTATAGGGCAGGTTCCCAGGGCCACCAGGGCTATGGGATGGGGTCCCAGGGCCACCAGGGCTACGGGAAGGGTCCCAGGGCCACCAGGGCTATAGGGCAGGTTCCCAGGGCCACCAGGGCTATGGGATGGGGTCCAAGGGCCACCAGGGCTACAGGAAGGGTCCCAGGGCCACCAGGGCTATGGGATGGGGTCCCAGGGCCCCCAGCTGTGGGCAGGGGTCCCGGTGGGTGCCGAGGCAGTGGCCCAGGGCTCCCTGGGCCACGGGGGCTGCCGGGCCGGGGGTGCGGAGGCCGTGGGGCGGCGGCAGCGGCGAGGCCGTGCCGGGGCGGCAGAGGAGGAGGAGGAGGAGGAGGAGGAGGAAGAGCCGGGAGGAAGGCGGGAGGGAAGGGACAGGGGCGCAAGCGGGGGGCTGGGATGACGCCGGTGGGACGGGGCCGACATCCCGGGATGGCCAGCGGCCCCGCGGCACGGGGGGCCCCCACCCTGGCCCCGCTCCTACCTGCAGGCACCCGCCGCGTCCCGCCACCCTCCCGCCGGACCGGGGATTCCTGTTCTCCCCGGCTTTATCTACCTGCGCCAGCTCCCGCCCCCGCCTGACATCATGCCGCCCCGGGCCGGCCGCCTGGCACCCCGGTACGTGTCCCCCCACCCTTACCCCTCCCCGTGCCACCCAAGGGTGCCCTCCCGGTCCCCCGACCCCGGGATGGGCCGTTGGGCCTGGCCCCGTGCCGGCAGCACGGGGGGGGGGGGGGGGGGGGTGAGGGGGGGGTGTCCAAGCCCCCCGCCCCAAACCCACATCCCACGCCCCTGGGGTGGTGATGGGGAGTTTCCCACAATGCACTGGGGTGACCCCGAGAGTGAGCGAACCGGGGGGGGGGGGGGAGTAGGGGGGCAGAGCTGGGGGGGGGGGGGCACCCAGGCATCCCTGGGGGTAGGGGGGCACCTGTGGGGTGGGTGTCCTGCGGGTGTGGGTCCGGCACGGCCCAGCCCGCCCCCCCGCCCCCCCCCCGGGGGGGTCCTCGGCCCCAGGCTGTGGGGTTTGGGTCGGGGCTCCCCTGGACCCCCCCCACTTGGGGGGGGGGGGGGGCTGGAAGGGCCCCGTGGGGTGGGGGTGGGGGTGTCCCACGGGGTCAGCCCAGGGACTGGGGTAGGTGGGGACCCCATGAGGTGCAGGAGGTCCCGTGGGGGTCCCACGCAGGTGGCAGGGTCCCCTGGGGTCTGGGGGGTTGTGGGGACCTCATGGGGGGGGCCCTATGGGATGGGGGGGCACCTGTGGGGGTCCCTTAGGGGACAGAGGGTGGGGTCCCTTGAGGGTGCCCATGGGTGCTATGGGGAGGGGTCTCCATGGGGGCTGTGGGTGTCCTCAAAGGGCTACGGGGGACCCCGTGGGGAAATGAGTGTCCCCCCAGGTGCTGTGGGAGTCTCCATGGGGCGGTGGGAGCCCCGTGGGGCCTGTGGGTGGCCCCACAGGGGGTGTGGGTGTCTCCATGGGGTGCTTGGGGTTCCATGGGGCCACAGAGTCCCCAGAGAGGTCCCCATAGGGGCTTCAGGGGGGTCCCCGTGGGGGATGCTGAGGGTCCCATGGGTCCGTGGGTGATCCCTTGGGGTCTGTGGGTGTCCCAAGGCCCTATATCGCTCCCACGGGGGGGTTGTGGGGTGTCAGTGGGGGTTCCATGGGGGGCAGTGGGGGTCCTATGGGTCTGTGGGGATGCCCATGGGACTACAGAGCTCCCGCGGGGTCGGTGCGGGTCCCACGGGGTCGGTGCGGTCCCCACGGGGGTTAGTGCGGGTCCCACGGGGTCGGTGCGGTCCCCGCGGGGTCGGTGCGGGTGCCGCGGGCTCCGTGGGGCCCCGGCGGGCGGGTCGGCCCCGCCGCTGCGCGGTCCTCCCGCCAGCAGGTGGCGCGGCACGGCCCGCCCGGAGCAGACGAGAGGAGTGGTGCCGCACGGCCGGAAGCGCCGCATCACGTGGCGGCACCCGGAAGCGGCGGGCGAGCGGCGGGACCGGCGGCGATGAGCGGCGGGGCCGAGGCGGTGGCGGCGGCCGGGGCTGAGGCTGATGCCGAGGCCGAACGGCGGGTCCGCATCGTGGTGGAGTACTGGTGAGCACGGCGCCGGGCCCGGGCTCCTTCTGCCGGTGCCGCTCCGCCGCCTGCGGGGGCGGGGGGGGGGGAGCGCGGCGGGGCCGGGCCGGGGGGCGAAGAACGGGGGGGAGTGGTGGGGCCGAGGGGCGGTCAGGGGTGTGAGGGACCCGGAGGGGGGCAGTGGGGTGGGAGGGGAAGGGGACACTGGGGTGCTGGAGGCAGCAACTGGGGGAACTGGGACGGGGCATGCGGGGTGCTGGGGGGGCTTTCAGGCACGGGGGGGTAAGGGGGGGCTGAGGAGGGGGCTGGGGGGCTCGGCAGGGGCGGGGGGGGTTGGGGTGCGGGGGAGTAGGTGGGCCAGGGGGTAATGGGATACGGGGGGGCTGAGGGAGCTGGGGTAGTGTAGGAGGTGGGGGGCTTGTGGGGATGAGTGGGGGGGTGCAGGGGGGTAGGAGGGGTTTGGGGATGGGGATTTGGGGGTGGGGGGGTTATTGGGGAGGATGTGGGGCCTGGGGATACAGGCAGTAGCAGGGGAGGCGGATGCTGGGGGGCTCCTTAGTTTGGGTGGGGAGCGTCTGGGCGAGGGGTGCTGGCGGGGGCTCCGCGCACCGAGGCCCCGGCTCTCACCCGCTCCTGCCTGCCCCCAGCGAGCCCTGCGGCTTCGAGCCCACGTACCAGGAGCTGGCGAGCGCTGTCAAGGAGGAGTACCCCGACATCGAGATCGAGTCCAGGCTGGGGGGCACAGGTAAGGGGCTGCGGCAGCCCTGCTGGGGTGCGCTGCGGCGGGGGTGACCCCGGCCTGCCCCCGCTCTGCTGGGTGCTGGGTGTCAGCCCCGTCTCTGGGGAGGGCAGGGGGGCTGAGCTGGCGTAAACCTTGCAGCGAGGCTGGGGGGGGGCCGTGCCTCGCTTGGGCGTATCGCGGGGGCTGCCCCTCACCGAGGTGTCGGAGGGCGCGGAGGCTCTGGAGCCTGGGGGTCTGCCAGGGGCAAGGGCAGGGCCCCCCCCGAGCTCTCCAGGGGTGCGCTCTGTGCTCTGCCGGCCCGGTCCTGCCGCCGGGGGGTATGGCCTGGTGGGTCTGGGGGTACCACCGCGGCGTTTTTGCCTCCCGGACGCTTGTGCCGGGGGTCGGTGTGGCGGGAACGGCTGCAGGACGGGCGTGGGGGTTGGCGGCAGCTGCGCGGGGCAGGAGCACAGCTTACGGCTCGGCCCTGTGTGCTTTTAAGGTGCCTTCGAGATTGAGATCAACGGGCAGCTGGTCTTCTCCAAGCTGGAGAACGGAGGCTTTCCCTACGAGAAGGACGTAAGTACCCGGCCCCGCAGGGTCCTTGCGTCAGCCGGGCTGGTGGCCGCGGGGAGGTTTGTTTTTGCAGCGAGCTCCCCTCCCCTGTGCCCGGTTTTTCCCTCGCCGTCTCCGTTTCATCACCCACCAGCTCTGCCCGAGCTCTGGCGATGCCTCGCGATCCCGTCGGGCGTCGTTCCCCTTCCTGCCGCCCTGTCGGGACCCGCTCCAGGTCCTGCTGCGGTACGGCGCGAGCCTGAGCCGCTGCTCGCGTGGGGAGCGGGGGGAAGGTTCCTGGAGCTCCTGCCCCGGAGTTCCGGCCGCGATTTAGGCCCGCGGCACTGCCCGACCTCCACACGTTGCGTCCAAGCGCTCCTGCCTGCTGCGTCCCCCCACCCCGAGCGCTCCTTCCCCCACCGGACCTCGTGGCGAGGCCGGCCCGGAGCGCGACCCCCTCCCCTCTGTCTCCTCAGCTGATCGAAGCGATTCGCAGAGCGAGGAATGGGGAACCGCTGGAGAAAATCACCAACAGCCGCCCCCCCTGCGTCATCCTGTAGCCCCGCGCCCAGCTGGGATCTCCCAGCGCCTGGCAGCCGGCTCCCGGCCCCCTCAGCGTCCCCCTGCTTCGTTCCTCGCTGCCTTCGTTAGCTTCCTGCGCGCCCGGGGGGAGTAGGGACGTCGGGGGAGACCAGGGACGTCAGGGCAACGTGAGAGCGGGGAATGCGAGAGCGTAAGGAGCCTCCCGGGGAACTGGGGGCGAGAGCTGGGATGGGCAGAGCTGCGGTACTGGTGTCGCTGGGCTGGCCGCGCCGGGGGGGCCGTTCTGGCCCGTCCCTTGGGGTCACGTCCCCGCCGTGCCTGGCCCACCGCGGGGTGCGGCTGCGGCGTGGCTCCCCTGCCCGCCTTTGCCTTCCCCTTCCTCTGCGCTTGCCTCCCCGCAGCGCCCGGCAGCGCAGGGGGGCTCTCCCCTCCCTCAGCCGCTGGGGGTTTGGGGGCCCCCTCCCCAAACACCCTGCCCAGCCCTCGAGGGGAGCCAGGCCGGGTGTTGGAGGGCACTTTACAGCTCCAGACCTCCCAGCAAGTTAACGCAGAGGAAAAACCACTCGCCGTAATCTTGAGCGTGATTCGTTAATGATTAAAGTCTCTCCTGTCACTGTTTAAACCGGTGAGAGGGCAGCGGGGACCGGCTGCCCCAGCCGGGCATGGGAACCCCGGCTTGGCTCCGTCCCCACCGCCAAGAGGTTTATTTAACGGCCGCCAGCTCGCCCCACCTCCCCGTTCTCAGGCTCTCGGCTCTCGCTTTCCGCCCGTAATGACTCTGCCCTTCGCCACGGGGCGGCTGAGCCGGCGGAGGGGGCCCCCTATTTATTCTATACTGTGTATAAACCCAGCGGCCCGGTGCTGAATAAAGGACAGAGGAGAACGTGGCCCCTCTCGTGTCCCTCGAGTACGGGGGCGGGACACGGGCGCCGAGGTGCAAAAGCGGGGTTAGATCGGGTCCCGTCTCCTGCCTGCCCTGCCCTTGGTCGGCGGCCGGGCGGGATCAGGGCTTCCGCCCTCCAGGTAAGCGGGTCCTGCCCTTGGCCGCCTCCGTGGGCGGTGGCAGCTGAGGCCGGGAGGGAAGGGACGCGGTGGTCCCTGGCAGACGGAGCTGGCTTCCCTGCGCCAGCGACGGAGAAAGGGGGAACCATGCAGACAAGGGGAGTAGAAAAAAAAAAAAAAAAAACCAATGTACAATTATGAAATATACATCTCGGTGCGATACGGTCGGCTTCAAAAGAATCCGGGAGGAGCCGGGATGCGGGCCCGGCCTCCGCCTGCTCTCAGTGCAAGTCCGTGTGTCCCGGCGCGGCTGCGGCGCCGGCGGGGAGGGTGGCGGCGAGGTTCACGGGATGAGCCAGAGCGGGACAGCCCTGGAGAGGTGGGTGGTGGCGGAGGAGCCTTTGGGGTGACGGTGGCAGGCTGTCCTCGGGGCCGTGCCGGGGCTGAGCTCCCCGGGCTGCTCCTGATCGCCGTCCGGCTCGGCGCGGCTTGCGGGTCACCCCTGCCGGTGCCCAGCTCCGGGGCGGGGGGGGGGTCCCGGAGCAACACCTGGCACGAAGGGTGACCCCCCTCTGTCCCCACGCGTGCTGCCGCGCTGTCCCACAGCGTCCTGGGCTCTGCCAGCCCTCCGTGGCCGGTGTCACCCCGTGGCGTTAGCACGGACGCCACCAGGCAGAGGGGACGGCCGCTGGCCCCGCGTCCGTGGCTCGCCGTGCCGTCCCTCCCCAAGCTGCCTCGGCGAAGTGTGTGTGTGTGCGTGGGGGGGGGGTCTCTCCACGGCCCGGCCCTACGCGGCTGCGTCGTCGGGGCCGGCCAGGCCGAGGTACTCGGGGTTCTCGGCCGTGGGCGTCGTGCCGGGGCCGCCCTTGGGGCCGCTGGCCTTGGGGGGGTCCTGGTTCCAGTAGTAGGGGTTGTCGAAGGCCTGGCTGAAGGGAGCGGGGGCGGGCGGGCCGGGGGGTGCCAGGTACTCGGGGTTCTCCACAGCGTGGCCGAAGGGCCCCGGGAAGGGGTGCTTGGCTTCCTTGATGAGCCCGTTCTTACCCTGGTGCCCCTTGGCTTTGTCCGGTGGGGACGGGGGCGTGCAGGGGTGCCGGGGGGGGGACCGCTGCTCCCCGGCCTGATTCACGTACTCTGCGGGGACGAGGGACGCGTTGGAGGCCACCGTGGCCAGGCGGGGAGATGGGGGGGGGGCTGAGCGAGCACGCTGGAGGGTGCTCGCTCAGCCCCCCCCCCCCCCCCCCCCTCCTGCAGGGTCCCCCCCGTCCCCCCCGTACCTGGCATGGTGGTGCGGGGGGCCGGCGCGGTGAAGCCCTCAGGGTCCGGACCCTCGCTCTCCTCGGCCGACAGCCCGGTGGGATCCTCGCTGTACCGTGGCAGGGTGCTGGGCTCCCGCACCGCTGGGCTTTGCAGGGCCGCTTTGGCCCCTCCGTCCCCCTCCGGCACCTCCGGCACGGGGCCCTCCGGCCCCTCCGCCAGGCCCTGGGGGGGGAAGGGGAAGGCGGCCAAGCCCCCACCCTCCTCCACGTCGGCCGGGGTCTCTGCCGTGCTCTGGGTGCGGGAGAGGGCGCGGAGTCGGGCGCTTGCAGCCCGACACCAAGGAGCCAGTCCCAGTGCCCGCAGACAGGGACCCTGGGCGGCGCGGGGGGGCTTTGCACCCCACACCCCCCCCCCCCCCCAGCACAGCCGTGGCCGCAGCCTTGCCCTGGGCTGCCCCGGCACCGGGTCACCTCACGCACCTCTGCCAGGAAAGGGGGGCTCTGCCTGGCCCCCCTTCCCTCCCCGAGCCCACCTACCCGCGTGGAGGAGATGCGGCTGCGGTAGGTGGCGGAGGTCTCGGCGCTGAAGAAGCCCTGGTGAGGGACCAGGTACTCCTCGGCGTCCACCAGGTCGTCCATGTCCTCCTCCTCGAGCAGCGCCCGGTAGAAGGTGCTGTCGATGGAGCTGGGCAGCCCGACCATGTCGTTCTGGGGGTGAGGGCAGCGGTCAGTGCCCGCACCGGGGCGGGGGGACGGGACCCCCAGGGACCCGCGTACCTGGATGACCACGAAGCGCTGGGGGTCCCGGGCCATGCGGGAGAACTCGGTGACCAGCTCCCGAAACTTGGGCCGGCACTCGGAGTCGATCATCCAGCCTGGGGCAGAGCCGAGCGCCGTCAGGGCCGGGAACGAGGTGCCACCACCGCCCTGTCCCCGTGCCGCGTCCTTGCGTGTGTCCCCCCCCCCGTACATTTCACCATGATCATGTAGACGTCGATGGTGCAGATGGGCGGCTGCGGCAACCTCTCGCCCTTCTCCAGCAGGTCGGGGATCTCCCGGGCGGGGATCCCGTCGTAGGGCTTCGCCCCGAAGGTCATCAGCTCCCACACGGTGACGCCTGGGGGGACGGGGACAGGGGTGAGCGGTGCCCCGAGCCCCCCTGTGAGTGCACACACCTCCCCCCCCCCGGCACCGAGCCTGGGGATGGGGCCACCGCGACGTACCGTAGCTCCAGACATCGCTCTGGTGCGTGAAGCGCCGGCGGAGGATGGATTCCAGCGCCATCCACTTGATGGGGACCTGGGACAGGGAGAACGGCGAGTTGAGCAGGACCGGGGGGGGGTCTGGCTGTCCCCGAGGGGTCCCCATCTCTCCGTCCCCGCATCCCCGAGCCCCACCTTGCCGCCGTCAGCGTGGTACTCGGTCTCGTCGATGTCGAGCAGCCGGGCCAGCCCGAAGTCGGTGATCTTGACGTGGTTGGGGCTCTTGACGAGGACGTTGCGAGCGGCCAGGTCCCGGTGCACCAACCGCACCTCCTCCAGGTAACTCATCCCCTGGAGGCGGCGCGCGTCAAGCTGACCCCGGGCGCCCCCCCCTCGCCCCCCCAGGTCCCCTCCCAGGACCCCCGGACCCCCCCCCATCCTACCTTGGCGATCTGCACACACCAGTTGAGCAGGTCCTGGGAGCCGATGCGGTCCTTGTTCTCCCGCACGTAGTCCAGGAGGCAGCCGTAAGGCATCAGCTGCGTCACCAGCTGCACCGTGGAGGTCAGGCAGATGCCCAGCAGCCGGGACACGTAGGGGCTGCCCACCCCTGCCATCACGTAGGCCTCCTGCGGGCAGCGTCGGGGGGCTGTCAGGCTGGGGGGGGGGGGGGGGGGGCTGCCGCCGGCACCGCTCGCCCACCGGCACCGCCGGCACACTCACGTCCAGGATCTCCTTGTTGGCTTTGGGCGACGTGTTCTCCCGCAAGACCTTGATGGCCACCGGGATCTTCACGCTCTCCCCATCGGGGATCCAGATGCCCTGGGAGGGGGAACACCGGTGAGGGGGTGCGGAGCAGGGAGGGTCCCGGCCCGCTGGTGGCACCCCCCACCCCTCACCTTATAGACGGTGCCGAAAGCGCCGGAGCCCAAGACTTTCACTTTCTTGAGCTCCGTCTCCTTGAGGATCCGCATCTGGGCCTGGTTGGGGAGGGCCCCGCTGGGCGTCAGCGGCTCCACCAGCTGCAGGGTACAGATGAGTGAGGGGCTGGGCTCCTGGCACGGCCCGGCACTGGGGGTCCGCGTCCCCCGGGAGAGGTCCCAGCGTCCCCACCTCGGTCTCCTGCAGCAGGCGCCGCATGGTGTGCTTCCGCTCCTGCTGCCGCCGGCGCTTGACGCAGACAACGGTGATGAGCAGGAGGACGACGACCAGCAGAGCCCCCACCACGCCGGCGATGATGGACGTCACCTGGCTGCGGGACAGGAGGTGACCGGGGAGGGGGGGGGGGGTGGAGGGGACGATGGTGACAGGGTGGGGGTCCCAGCTGGAGGAGCCCCCCGGCACCCAGAGGGGTGGAAGTCGGGGCGGCACAGGGCACCCGCGCTTGTACCTTGGCTTCTGGTCCACAGGACAGCCGTCCTCGTCCCGGATCGTGCACCTGGGGACACAGCGTGCAGCAGCCCCCCCTTGTCAGCAGCGGCCCCCCCACGGCCCCCTGCCCATGCCTGGCTGCATCCCCTCCGACTCACGAGTGGGTGCAGTTGGTGGGGCAGAGCTGGCAGACCCCGTCTTCGTCCGGGTACTTCCAGACGGGCACGAAGGAGGCGTCCGCCTTCACCCCGCTGGGGCAGCGCCGCACACACTGCTGCGCATCCTTGTAATGGGCGCAAGCCACGCACTGGTCGGCCTCCTGCGGGGGGGGGGTGTCAGGGACCCAGGCATCCGGACCTGCTCCCCCCTCACCCCCCCGCGTCCCCTCCACCCTCACCGATCCGAAGCAGGTCTCGGTGCCGTTCTGGGGCTGGCACTCGGGGTGGCAGGGCAGGCACCGCGTCCCGTTGGCGTGCTCCCGGACGGCTCTGCGGGGCGAAGGGACCGCGGGGTGGGCACGGGGAAGGGATCCCGGACCCCCCGTAACCCCGGACCGGGGGGGGGGGGGGGACGACGACAACGACACGACGCCCTGCCCGCCGTCCCCGGGGCTCGCCGCTTACCCGTCCAGGAGGTTGCAGGAGGCGACGCACTCCTGGCCACGCAGGAACCGCTCGCAGGCGACGCACTGGGTCGGGCCGGGGCCCCAGCAGTGCCCGTGGGCGCAGAGGTGGAAGCAGACCAGCCCCTCGCTCTCTGCAGGAGGGGGGACCGTGAGCAACCAGGGGGTCCGCCGGCGCTCCCCCCAGCCCCGTCTCCCCCGTGAGCGCCGCTTACCGCACTGCTCGGGGGGCTTGTTGTGGGTCTGGAAAAGGCGCTGGCGGGGATTGCGGAAGATGCTGCTCCAAGGCACCTTCTGGAGGAAGCAGAGCTGGGGGTTGTGGTGGACGAGCACCATCCCGCTGCTGATCTCCTGCAGGGCGCGGAGCCCCAGCGCCCGCACCGCCAGGTCCCGCAGCGTCAGCGAGTAGGCGCCGCTGCCGAGACACCGCAGGGTGAGCGCGCGTGCACCTCCCACCCCCCCCACACACCCACACACCGTCCCGTCCCGTGTCCCCGTGTGTCCCCGTGTCCCTGCCCGGCTCACTTGTGCAGCACGCGGCCCCGGATGACCCGCAGGTTTTGGAAGACACCCAGGTCCTGCAAGCCGGGCGGCCAGGCGGCGATGTAGAGGAAGCCTGTGGGGAGCCAAGCGTCACCACCCCGTGCCCCCCCCGCCCCGTCCGCAGCCCCCGGCTCCCCCCGCTGTCACCTGTCAGCTCCTCCAGGCTCTCGAAGATCCGCAGCAGTTTGGGGTCCAGGGGCGGTGTGTTGGTGCTGGGGTCCCTGCCGGGGATGGGAGGAACGTTGGAGCGGGAGGGGGGGGGGGGGGAGTCCCGGCAGCCGCCTGCGGGCTCGGTGCGGGGGGCCGGGGCGCTTACCCGGCGAAGGTCTCGGGGAGGAAGGCCAGGCTGCCGAAGATCTTGGTGCAGCCGGAGAAGTGCTGGATGTTGGAGGCGTTCACGGCGCGGACGCCCTTGAGGAAATCCACTCCCAGCCCGTAGCACACTGCGGGGGGCACAGCGGGGCTGGGGTGCTCCGCTGGGACCCCCCGCTCCCCACAAAATGCTGCTCCTGCCCCGCTGGCCACGGAGGGACCCCCCCCAGGGCACGGCCAGCACCCCTTGCGCATCCCTGGGGTCCTCAGAGTGTCCCCCCCCCCAGGCACCGGGGGGGGGCTGCTCACCCTCCGGGCAGGGCTTGCTGCACTTCTCGCACTTCTGGACGTTGTTGACGGTGACCTCCTGGCTGTTCTGGGGACACACGAGGGTGCAGGACCCCACCTCCGTCGCGAGGTAGTTATCTGGGGGGCGCGGGGCAGGGGGTCAGGGCCGCGGCGGCTCCGCACCCCCCCCCCCAGCACGGTACTCACAGGGACACTGGCTGACGCAGCTGGCGCCGAAGGTGTAGCGTCCGTCGCGGTTGGGCACCGACTCGAAGGTGTCCGAGTTGTAGATGACGAGGGGGGGACAGTGCAGCTCGCAGATCCCGCTCCGGTTGAAGTTCAGGCACGCCTGGGGGGGGGACGACAGCCGGCGTGGGACCCCGGCGTCTGTGTGTCGTCCCCCCCCCCCCCCCCGTCCCCGGTGCCCCCCGTCCCCGGTGCGCACCAGGCAGTCGGAGTGCTTGGGGCCGGTGCAGCCGGCGGCACACTGCTCGTGGCAGCAGTCCGTCGGCTTCGTGCCCTTGCAGCGCGGGCAGCCGTGGCAGATGCTGTTGGTCACTGGGGGGGGGGGGGGGAGAGACGCGGTGGGGACGAGGACCCCAACAGCTCCCCCCCCCCCCCCCCCCCGGGGATGTGGGGGTCCCCAGGATGAGTAGCTGGGGGGGTAGGTGGGTTCCCAGGGCAGGGATCTGGGGGGGGATTCGGGTGCCAAGTGGGGGTAGTGGGGATCCCCAGGGCAGGGATTTGGGGGGGGATTCGGGTGCCAAGTGGGGGTAGTGGGGATCCCCAGGGCAGGGATTTGGGGGGGGATTCGGGTGCCAAGTGGGGGTAGTGGGGATCCCCAGGGCAGGGATCTGGGGGGGGATTTGGGTGCCAAGTGGGGGTAGTGGGGATCCCCAGGGCAGGGATCTGGGGGGGGATTCGGGTGCCAAGTGGGGGTAGTGGGGATCCCCAGGGCAGGGATCTGGGGGGGGATTTGGGTGCCAAGTGGGGGTAGTGGGGATCCCCAGGGCAGGGATTTGGGGGGGGATTTGGGTGCCAAGTGGGGGTAGTGGGGATCCCCAGGGCAGGGATCTGGGGGGGGGTAAGTGGAGGCCCCCAGGGCAGGGATTTTAGGGGTCTCTGGGGCAGGGATTTGGGCACCAAGTAGGGGTCAATGGGACAGGGATCTGGGGGGACACGTGGGGTCTCCAGAGCAGGGATTCTGGGGAGCCCATGGGGAGCTGGGGGCACAAGTGGAAGGTCCAGGGGGTCTCTGGGGCCAGGATTTAGGTGGCAAGTAGGGGTCAATGGGGCAGGGACACGCAGAGGGAGGGAGGGTCCCCAGGGATTTTGCAGGGGCCCGCAGGTCGGGGGCTTTGGGGGTCCCGGGGCGGGGGGGGGGGGCGCAGAGCTGGCTGCAGGCCCTGTACTCACGCGTCTGGCAGTCCTGCGGCCCCTCGCCCCAGCAGTGCCCCTCGGCACACAGCGCCCGGCAATCAGGACCTGCACCGGCAGAAGCCGTGAGCGGGCGATGCCGTGGGGGCCGGCAACCCCCAGGCCCCCTCCCTGGGTACAACCCCCCCCCCCGCCAGGGTCCCGGTGCTCACAGCTGCGGCTGCGGGTGCTCTCCACACGGGTCTCGCCGCGGAGCTCGTTGTGCCGGTGGAAGATGTCGGACCAGAGGATGGTCTCCTGGAAGCAGAGCTGGGGGTTCCTCTCGATGCGCACCCCTCCCTTCAGGATCTCTGCGTGGGGACAGGCGGGGGGGGGGTGGTCACCACGCGGGGGGGGTGGTCTTGCAGCCCCACGGGGACTCCCCGCCCTGGGCAGGGACCTGGAGCCCCACGGGGACACCTTGTCTCGGCCAGACACCTGCCACCCCACGGGGACACCCAGTCCTGGACGGGGACCTGCCACCCCACGGGGACACCCAGTCCCAGGCAGGGACCTGGAGCTCCAGGCAGGGACTATTGGGGACCGGCAGCCCCAGGCAGGGCCGGCAGCCCCGTGCACCCACCCCAGGCAGGACCCGGCAGCTCCCAGGAGAAGCCACCCGCAGCCCCAAGCACCCTGCGCCAGGAGCGCCCACCCCGGGGAGGCGTCCCCGACCTGTGAGGTGCCGCATGCCGAGCTGGCGCAGCCCCGGCGTGCCAGCGGGGCCGGCGTTGCCCACCACGGTCAGGGCGTAACGCTCCTGGAAGAGCTGCGTCCCCCGGATGATGCGCAGGCTCTGCAGCTCCAGCCGGCTCACTTGGTTCTCCGCGATCAGCACGTAGCCCTGCACCTCCTTGATGTCCTGGGGACGGGGGGAGAGGGGTGAGGGGCCGGCTGGACCCCCGCCATGCCCCCCCCCGGAGCGTTCCCCCCCCTACACACCTTGAGGAAGGTGGTGTCGGCGTCGGGGGGCAGGTAGGTGAGCTCCAGGTTGCCCTGCACCACCTGGCAGCCCTGGTAGAGATGCCGCAGGGTCTCGTAGTGGCTTTCGGGGCTGGAGGGACGCAGCAGCTTCATGTCGGTCCCCGTGCAGACTGTGGGGACGGAGCGGGAGCTCAGTGGGTCCCCTCGCTCGGCCCATCCTCGCCCCTGTGGGAAACCGAGCCACCGGCGGCACCGGCCTCCGCAGGAAATGCCGCGGATCCGGTGGCGGCCGTTTATCTCCGGGGCTGCTCCCAACAGCTTCCGATGGGCTTCCTGGATCACCGCTCCCCCGGCTCCCGCCCCGGCATGTGGCAAAGCTGCTCCCGCTTTGGCACCCGGCCCCGGCCCCGCATGAGGGACAGCCGGGGGCCGACGTCGCCTCGCGCCCGTGGTGGGCGTTGGGTGCTGCCGGGGGCCGGGCTGGGACCCGCAGCCCCGGCCGTGCCGTGCCGGGGGCCAGAGCGGGGGCCGTGGGCAGGAATGCTCTGCCCACGCCGGCGGGGGGGCCGCGCCAAGACAAGACCTGATTGTTGAGCGGCGACGGCTGCCGGAGCCCGGCCGGCCCCATCCCGCGGGGGGCTGCTGGCCAGGCGACCGTCCCCGGGGCATCGGGGCGGGCGGGGGTGCAGGGTGGGGGGTGCAGGAGCCCGCCCTGGGCCCCGGGCCGGGCGGGTGAGTCACGGCCACGGGTGGCACAGGGCCCCCAGCCGCCCGCTCCTGGCAGGAACCGCCTTTTCAGGTCGGGCGTGTTTGGGGAGCAGCGGTGACGCAGGGCTGGCAGGCACGGCCCAGCCCCGGCGCGCCTGCGGCCCCCGGCACCCCACCACCGTGCCGGCACGACCACCCCCACGCCAGACCCCGGCCCAGCTCCGACGCTGACCCCGGCGCGGCTCCAGCACCGACCCTGCCACCGCCCCAGCGTTGGCCCCGGTGCCGCCAGCCGGGCACGGGGCAGGGGGGCACCGAGGCACACGGGGGTCGGGCAGCCGTGCCTCGCCCTCCGCCCAGGGCAGGGGTTTGGCGTCCAGGTCCCCGGCTGGAGGGGGCTGCCAGCCGCGCCGCGGCTGAGTGACAGCCCCCGGTGCCGGCAGCTGCCTGCACCGGCCTCGCGGCCGGGGGACCGGGCTGGCGGCCGCCTCCTCCGCCTGCTCCGCGGCCACCGAGCCAGGGAGACCGCCCTCAGGCACGGCCAGGGAGGGGGAAGCCCCCCGAATTTGGGGTTCAGCTCTCACCCCACTGCGGCGGCCTCAGCCGGGCCACCGGAGGGTTCCCCCGTCCCCCCCCGGGAGGAAACTGCGCCGTCGCGGCGGGCGGCCAAAGCTCAAGGTCTGCCCTCCACCTGTCCCGTGGCGCAGGCAGAGGATGCCGCAGGCTTTCCCAGGGCGAAGGGCGGGCGGGACGGGCGAGTGGCAGCGGCAGGGCCAGATCCTGGTGGGATCCGGGCTCCATCCCGCGGGCTTTGGCCCTGCCTGCCCCTCCGGGCCGCTGGCCGGGCAGCGGGAAGGGCAGTCGGTGAGCCATCCTGCCTGCCTTGCTCTGGTGGGCAGCGCCACGGCGGATCGCCCCGTCTGCCCGCAGGCAGCCGCCAAAGCGTCCGGCAAAGCCCATCGGCCACAATGCCCATGGGGCCGCCCCGGCTCCGGTGCCCCCCGAGTCACCCCCTCCCAGCCAGCACACGGATCCAGCCCCAGGGACGGGGTCGGGGCTGCGGGGACACGCCGCTGTGTCCCCAGCCCGGAGCCGGGAGCTCCCCCGGCACAGACCCTCTGAGCGGGGCGAGCCGTGGGGTGCTGGGAGCAGAGGGCACCCGGTGGGTCCCCACGCCCCAGCCCCACGACCCCGCACCGGCTCAGCCCCGCTGGGCATTTGCTTCCCAAACCCCCCCCCCCCGGTGCGGGACCTGCCCCCCAACACCGGGCTGCGTGCAGGCAGCACGCAGGCCCGGAGCAGGCAGCGGGGGTCGAACCCTCCCGGTCACTTTTGGGGCTGCTGATCGCCCACCTTAGGGCCACCAGCCCTGTCCCCCTGCTGTCCCCGTCCCCTGCCAGCCCCATCCCCGCGTGCCCGGCCGAGGCCTCGGGACAGGCAGCGCAGGCAGGGCTCCTGCCCAGGCTGCTCCCGCTCCCTCCCCGGCCGCTCTCCCGGGCTGGGCAGGGTGCGGCACGTCGAGAATGTGGATGGGAGCGACGGGGACGCACCCACCCACCCACCCACCCGCTCCGTGGGGCACCGTGCCTGCCCCAGCACCCCGCGGCTCCCTGCCCTGCGCCCCGAAACCTCCCCGCGGCTCCGGGAGGGGAACGCCGGGAAGTTGGGGTCCCCCCGTCCCCGTTTCCCCCGGCGTTACCGGAGCCCTGGGAGCGGCTGCAGCCGCGGGGGGCGGGGGGGGGGGGGTCCCCACTCGCGTCCCCCAAACTCCTCCCGGGGCTCATCCCGCTCGGGGGGGCCGGGGCGCAGCGGGCCGGGCAGCCCCCTCCGGCCCAGCGCCTCCCAGTCCAGCCCAGTCCAGCCCAGTCCGGCCCCCAGCCCCTGCGGGCGATCGCGGCGCGGGGTCGCCGGGGACGCGCTGCTCGCGGCGGGGAGAACCGGGGGGGGACCGAGGGGGGCACCGGGGGGGGGGGGGGGGGGGATCGGGGCGGGACCGGGACGGGCGGTCCCGTCACTTCCAACCGAGCAGCCCCCCGGCACGCCGGACCCTCAGCCTGGTGCCCCCCCCACCCCCGGTCCCCTCCCGCTGCCCCCCGGTCCCCTCGGTGCCGGTCGCTCCCGTGCAAAACTTTGCGCAAAGTCCCGCCGCCGCCGGGGGGGACGCTCCCGCGGCCCGGTGTCCTCCCGGTCCCCGGTGTCCCCTCGATCGCCGGTGCACCCCCCCCCCCCCGGTGTCCCGCGGTCCCGCTCCGGTCGGACCCACCTTCGGCGGCGGCGGCGGGGCAGAGGGCGGCGAGCAGGAGCCCGGCGCAGAGGCAGCCTCCGGCGGGGATCATGGTGCTCAGCGCGGGCCGCGGCCCATGGCCCCGCCGGCCGCTCCGGGAAAGTTTGCGGTGCGGAGCCGCCGCCTCCCGCCGCTCCCGGGCTCCGCCTCGCGGGGCCGCGCCGCGCTCCCGGCCCCGGGCGAGGGCGCGCCTCCCCCCCCCCCCAGCTCCCCGCGCGCGCTCCCGCCGCCCCCGCCGTCCCGGACCCACCCCCCCCTCACCCCCCCCCCCATCCCCCGGGAGCACCGGGGACTCCCCCCGCTCCGGGAGCTGGGGGCTGCCCCGGCTGCGGCGCACAGCGCCCGGTGCGGGTACCCCCCCCCCCCGTGCTCCCGTCCCGGGGTCCCGCTGCGGTCCCGGCGGGGGCGGCACCGGCTGCAGCGGGTGGGGTGGGGGGGGGTGTGGAGGCTTCGCCGTGGGGTCGCCTGGAGGGGGGGGGACACAAGCCCGGTCCCCGTCTCCTCACCTGCTCCGGTGGGGCTGTGACGGTCACCGGTGCAGGGGAGGGGGGACAGTAATGCCCCCCGGGGCGGGGGGGGGGACAGTCCCGGGGGGTGCGAGGGACAGGTCTGACACCCAGGGATGGTCCTGGGGTACGGGGACAGCCCGGGCCATGGGGACGGTCCAGCAGCATTCGATGGGTCCCCAGTGAGGTGGCCCAGAGCTGGCGTTTGTCCCCCACCCTGGGCACAAGCCACCGGTGCTCGGGGAGGGACGGGGACAGGGGGTCCCTGGGAGGGATGGGGACAGGGGGTCCCCTGGGAGCATCACAGCCCGCGACGGGGACCCCACACGAGCCCAGCCCCGCCTGGACCCCCCCAGCCAGGCAGAAGGGGACGTCGCGGCCGGGCCGGGATCCCCGCATCTTCCCGCCATGTCCCCCTTGGCCACCCCGTCCCCTGCTTCCACACGTGCCACCGTGGCCACCCACAGCCCCCAAGGGAGGAGGCGGCACCCGGCTGGGCCGGAGAAGGGGCCCCCAGTGCCGGGGGGCCGGGACCCCCGTCTGCCCAGGGGCGACGGCTCCACGGGGACAGGAGCGGGGGGGCCGGCCCATCACCGCCACCCCAGGCCAGGCCAGCGGCCGCCCCGGGGGATGGCACAGCGGGGCTGGGGGCAGCACGTCCCCCCCGTCCCCAGCCATCGGTACCCCGTGGGAGGGCGGCAGCCTGGGGGTCCTCACCCCGCGGCCCCCGCCCGGGGTCTCGCATGGCCGAGGCCTGCAGAGCCCACCCCGAGGCGGAGGCAGCCCAGGCCATGCTGTCCCCAGGCCCTGGCCTGGCCCCGAGCCCCGCAGGCCGCCGGGGTCCCCGCACCCCCCCCCACGGGCCCAGCAGCCCCCCCGGGACACGCCGTGCCCGGGTGGGGGGATATATCCCATGAGCCTCTGCGGAGGGTGCCCGGGTGGGGGGATATATCCCATGAGCCTCTGCGGAGGGTGCCCGGGTGGGGGGATATATCCCATGAGCCTCCCGCCCTGGGGGACTATATCCCATCATCCCCGCGGCCGGCGGAGGCGCTATATCCCATGGTGCCCCGCGCCGCCCCCGTTTCCGGGGTGGGCCGGGCGGCGATGGCGGCCGGCGGCGCGGCGCGGACCGCGCTGCTGCTGCTGCTGGGGGCAGCGGCGGCGCCGGGCCCGGCTCGGGGCTCGCAGGGGGACCGGGAGCCGCTGTACCGCGAGTGCCTGGGCCGCTGCGAGCGGCAGAACTGCTCGGGGGCGGCGCTGCGGCACTTCCGTGCCCGCCAGCCGCTCTACATGGGCCTGACAGGTACCGCCCCTCCCCGCGCCCATTGGCTGTCGGGCTGGGCCGCGCCCCCACGGCTGGCAGGCCCCGCCCCTCCGGGGGGCCGCGCCCACTCGTAGGCCACGCCCCCTCGCAGAGGCCACGCCCCCGCGCCGGGTTGCTGGGCGGGCGGGGTTGGGGTCGGGCCGTACTGGGAGGCACTGGGCCGTACTGGGGCTGGACTGGGGAGCACTGGGCCGTCCTATGGCCTGGCTGGGGCGTGCTGGGCCGGGCTGGGGGGCACTGGGGCCGGCTGCGGCCAGGCTGGGGGGTGCTGGGCTGTACTGGGAGGTACTGGGCCGTGCTGGTTCTGTGCTGGGGGGGGTCACTGGGCCGTGCTGGGGCTGTGTTGGGGGACACTCGGGCTATATTGGTGGGCACTGGGCCACGCTGAGGCTACCGGGCCATTCTGGGGTCATGCTGGGAGGTGGTGGGCTGTGTAGTGGGGTACTGGGCTGTCCTGGGCCGTGCTGGGGATCACTGGGCCGTTCTGGGGGGGCCACTGGGCCATTCCAGGGGCCACTGGACTTGGCTGGGGGAGGTGCTGGCCTCTCTTGGGCCATTTTGGGGGTCACTGGACCATCTGGGGGAACACTGGGCCGTACTGGGGGTTGCTGGGCCCGCGGTGCTGGGAGCCACTCGGGGAGGACCCGGGTGCCGTGCCTGCGCCCAGCACAGCGGGGGGCCCCCAGCCGCGCAGGGTGAACCCCCCCCGGCCCCCCCCCCCCCCGAGCTGGGTCCTGGGACTCCCAGCGCTTGTCGTGGTCTGACCGTGCAGCCTGATGGTCCATACTGGGAGGGACTGGGAAGGGACTCGGCAGTCAGGGCAGGGTTGCAGCCCCCTCCCGCCGCTTCGCCTCCGCTCGCCCGCAGGCTGGACCTGCCGCGACGACTGCAAATACGAGTGCATGTGGTTGACGGTGCGGTTCTACGTCCAGGGCGGCCACAGGGTGCCCCAGTTCCACGGCAAGGTGAGCGGGGGGAGTCGGGGGGGGGGGGGGGCGGAGGGTCCCCCTTTGCCCGCTGACGCCGCCGTTTCTCCGTTGCAGTGGCCCTTCTCGCGGTTCCTGTTCTTCCAGGAGCCGGCCTCCGCCTTCGCCTCCTTCCTCAACGGCCTGGCCAGCTTCGTCATGCTGCTGCGCTACAAAGCCGCCGTCCCCCCGGCCTCCCCCATGTACCCCACCTGCGTCGCCTTCGCCTGGGTGAGCCCTGACCCCCCCCCTCACCCCCTCTTCTTCCCCTCCCTGGGGGGCTGTGCCGTGCCGTGCCCCGCGTCCTCGCTGCTCTGTCTGGGGGTCTTCTCGCAGCCCCTGCGGTCTCCCCTCATCGCGAGGGCCCCCCAGGATGACGGGGGGGGGCGGGGGGGTGGCTTTGGGGGGGGGGCACAGCCTGTGCTGGCAGAGCGGCACCGGGCCGGCAGCGCTTCCCTGCCAGAGCGCGGAGTCTCGAGGGTTTTTCAATAACCAGCTGATCAGCAAACCCCGCACAGCTCCGGCTGCTGCCGCTGCCCCGGCCGCCGGCTCCTCCGCATCCAATTTTAGGGGCGCTCGTTTTCCCTAATGAGCCTGACGAGCTGCTGAGGGGGAACGTGACCCAGCCGGGGAGCTGGCACTTAGCTGGCAGCGGGGGCCGCTCGGCTTCTTCCCCCCCCCCCCCCCCAGCTCCAGGTTTCCGCCTCTCCCGCAGGTCTCCTTAAACGCCTGGTTCTGGTCCACCGTTTTCCACACGAGGGACACGGCTGTGACGGAGGTGAGCGGCACCCCCAGAGCCGGAGCGACGGCGGGTTCGTCACCCTCTGTCCCCAAACCCGTGCTGGGGTCCTGTCGTGCAGCCCTGCTCGGGGCGGGGGGGGACACACGCACACACACGCGCTCTGTGCCCTGGCCCTCCCCGCGCTGCCGGCAGGGCTCACCCAGCCCCGATCCCGCAGAAACTGGACTATTTCTGCGCTTCGGCCGTCGTCCTGCACTCCGTGTACCTGTGCTGCGTCAGGTGAGCCCCGCCAGCGCCGTGGGGCACCGAGCCGTGGGGCAGGGCGCTGGGGACACCGGCAATGGCCGGTCCCCGGGGGCTGTGAGCGACCCCTTCCTCCTCCTCCTCGCCTCCCCCCCCCCCCCCAGGACGGTGGGGCTGCAGCGGCCAGCCTTAATCAGCATCTTTAGGGCCTTCCTCCTCCTCTTCCTCGCCTGCCACATCTCCTACCTGACCCTCGTCCGCTTCGACTACGGCTACAACATGGCCGCGAACGCGGCGATCGGTGAGGATGGGACCAGGGGTGCCGGAGCTGGGGTGGGGAGGGGAGGGGAGGGATGGGGGGGCCGTGCCCACGGGGCAAGTGCTCCCCTCTCCCCTGTGTGTCCGTGTCCTCCCCCCCCGCCCCTCCCCAGGGCTCCTCAACCTGGCGTGGTGGCTGCGGTGGTGCCTGCGGAACCGCCCGCGCCTGCCCCACGTCTGGAAGTGCGCGGCCGTGGTGCTGCTGCTGCAGGCGCTGGCGCTGCTGGAGCTCCTCGACTTCCCCCCCCTTTTTTGGGTGCTGGACGCCCACGCGCTCTGGCACATCGGCACCATCCCCCTCAACGTCCTCTTCTACAGGTCAGTGCCCCCCTCCCCGCCACCCCCTCCCTGCAGGGTGCTGCCCCCCCCCGCCCCCCCCTAAAATATGGGTGCTGGGGTCTTTCCCACGGGGTGCTGAGTGCCCCTCTCTTAAAACCGGGGTGCTGGAGGCCCCTCTGTTTCCCATGGGGTGCCGGGACTCCCACCCTTGAGACTGAGCTGCGAGGCACCCCGCTTTTGCCCACAGGGTGCTGGGTGCCCCTCTATTGAAATTGAGGTGCTACGGGCCCCCCCTTTTCTCCATGGGATTCTCAGTGCCCCCCCCCTCTTGAAACTGGGGTGCTGGGGCCCCCTCTCTTGCCCATGGGACACACAGTGCCCCCCCCTCTTGAAATCAGGGTGCTGGGGGCCCCCTTCTTGCCCGTGGGATGCACAATGCCCCCCCCCCCTTGAAATCGGGGTGCTGGGGGCCCCCTTCTTGCCCGTGGGATGCACAATGCCCCCCCCCCTTGAAATCGGGGTGCTGGGGGCCCTCTTCTTGCCCGTGGGGTGCTGGAGGGACCCCGCTGCTGCTCCCCGGGAGCCCCCGGGTCTGTGTGTGCTCAGCTGGGGGGGTTTAGGGGTCCCCCACCTTCCCACCCAGCCCTGACAGCCCGAGGGGGCTTCCCCCAGAGGAGGAACCGGGGGCCCCCCCGCAGCCCCCCCATCTCCCCCTTCCTCTCCGCAGTTTCCTGGTGGACGACAGCCTCTACCTCCTGAAGGCCAACGCCGACCTCTTCAAAGCGGACTAGAGCTGCCGGGGGGGGACGGCCGCGGCCCTGCGTGCCCCCCCCCGGGGTCCTGCCCTGTGCCAAGTGAATCCCCGGCCCCCGCCCCCCCCCCCCCCCCCCCCGGCCCCGGGCTCCTTCCTTCGGTTGCCTTCTGAGGTTTGCTTTTCTCTCCACCCCCCCACCCCCCCCGCACCCCCCATCTCCCCTCCCCGGGGTGCGGGGGGGCTGGGCACCCCTGCTGCTGGTTGCACAGGGGTCAAGAGCAGCTGAGTGTCCTGTGTCCCGTCCCCCCCCCCCCCCGGACCCCCCCCGGCTGCTGGTGCTGAGCCCGGGGCCCTCCCTGCCGTGGAGCCCGGCAGCCGCGAGGTGGCAATGGCTGCTGGGGCCCGCGGTGCCGGGGGGGGGACGTGGGCGGCCGGGGGGGTCCCTGTGTGTGCACGGTGGGGGGGGGGGGTCTTGCTCGGACCCGCTGGCTGGCTTTTGCGGGGGGCGGCGGGGGGGGTGATGTGTGGGGTTGGAGCGGTGCCTTGGGGCTGGGGGTGCCCCCCCCCCCGCCAGAAGGGCTGTGCCCCCCCCCCCCAGGGGTGCAGCCCCCCCCCTCCCCCGAGTGCGTCGCGGGATGTGAATAAAGCTGAGTTCGACCTCCGCCGTGCCTTGCTCTCGCCCCCCTGCGCCCCCTCCCTGCCCCATGGACACCCCCCCCCCCCCGGGCCCAGCCCCCCCTTGCACCCCGTGTCCGCCCTACGGTGCCATCCCTGCTCCGTTCCCCTTGCTGTCACCCCATGGTGCACCCCATATCTGCCCTGTCCCCCCCCATTTCCCACCCTGCTCTTGCCCCATGCCTGGCCTGTGTGCCCCCCCCCAAACCCCCTCCGTGTGCCCCATATCCCCCCAGCCGTGCACCCCATACCCACCCCATTGCACGCCCCATCCTTACCCTGTCTGGAGCCCCCATCGCAGCCTCCCCTTCCCCCCCCCCCCCCCCGCCCATCTCCCTGACCCCCCAGGATCTATGGGTGCCCCTCTCCCCACGGCCACCCCCTCTCCCCACGGCCACCCCCTCTCCCCACGGCCACCCCCTCTCCCCACAGCCCCAGGCGATGCCAGGCCGTGCCGTGCAGCGCGGGCTTTATTGGGGGCAGCGCGGGGAGCACCGGGGCCGGAGCAGCGGGGGTCGGGGGCACGAAATCTGGCTTTGGGGGTGATGGGGGGAGCGGGGCAGGTTCCCCCCCCCCCCCCCCCCCAGGGGGTCCCTCAGGCCTCCGGTGGCTTCTGCGCGTGGGCGAAGAAGACGCCGTCGACGTCGTCCACGCCGGTGCGGAGGGCGGGCGGCATGGCGTAGGAGCGGAAGTCGCGGAGGGCGAAGCCGGCACCGGCCAGCGCGGCGCGGACGTCGTCCTCCGCCAGCGGTACCACGGGCAGGCGGGCGGCCCCGGCCAGGTAGAAGGACTCCCCCAGGGCCCCCAGCAGCAGCGCGTGGCCCCCCGGGCGCAGCAGCGAGCCCGCGTGTGCCAGCGCCCGGGCGAAGGCGGCCAGGTCGGGGCTGACGGCCTCCAGGCAGAAGGCGGAGAGCAGGGCGTCGGCCGGCGGGCGCAGCGGGGCGCCCAGGGGGTCCGGCCGGTGGACGTCGATGGGCAGGATGCGGCGCAGCCGACCCCGCAGCCGGCGTTCCTTCTCCTGCCAGGGCTCCCTGCGGGGAGGTGGGTGTCGGCGGGGACGGGAGGGACCCCCTGGGCGTGGGGGGGTGGGATCCCGCGGGGGTCAACCCAGCGTGCGCAAGGACGCGGGGCTGGGCTCCCGCAGGGAGTGGGGCTGAGATCCCGTGGGAGCCGGGGGCGTGATCCTGTGGGGATCAGCCCAGTGTCTGCGGGGACGTGGGGCTGTGATCCCATGGGACGTGGGGACACGATCCTGCGGGGATCAGCCCAGTGTCTGTGGGGATGTGGGGCTGTGATCCCATGGGACGTGGGGACACGATCCTGCAGGGACCAGCCCCACATTGGCAGGGACGTGGAGATTTGATCCTATGGGGACTCGGGGATGTGATCCTGCAGGGACCAGCCCAGCGTCCGCAGGGACGTGGGCTGTGATCCCATGGGATTTGGGGACACAATCCTGGGACCAGCCCAGCGTCCACAGGGACGTGGGCTGTGATCCCATGGGATGTGGGGACACGATCCTGCAGGGACCAGCCCAGCGTCCACAGGGACGTGGGGCTGTGATCCCATGGGATTTGGGGACACGATCCTGCAGGGATCAGCCCAGCATCCGCAGGGACGTGGGGCTGTGATCCCATGGGATTTGGGGACACGCTCCTGCAAGGATCCCACCACCGCAGGGTCACCCACCGCCCAGGGTCCCCCCCGCCCCCCCCGCCCCCCCGGCCCCCCGCAGCCCTACCCGCGTCCCTCGATCTTGCAGACGTGCTGGATGAAGGGGCTCCAGTCGAAGGTGCCGGGCTCCCCCCGCGCCCAGCGCCCCAGCTCTTCCCGGTTCACCGCCAGGTAGTCGGTGGCCACGATCTCCTCGAAGTGGTCGCAGGCGCTCAGCAGCTGGTAGATGGTGGGGCCCGAGCCCACGTCGATCAGCGTGCGCCCGCAGATCTCACCTGGGGGAGGGGGGGGGCAGGACACAGAGGGGGGGGGTCCCACACCGAGCCAGGCACCAGTGGGGGAATGGGGGCGACCGAGTGGGTCCCCCCCCCGGGAGGGGTCTGGGGAGCAGGGAGAGGGGTGAGGAGCAGGCAGGGTGGGTGCCAAGGTGCTCTCCCACCCTGTGCCTCAGTTTCCCCCCCCCCCTCGGTTTCCCCGGCACCCCTCACCGCTGGCGAAGGTCTCGGCCAGGCATCGCAGCTTCCAGGGCACCACGAACTCCTCGGAGGAGAAGTCGGCCCGGGGGGGCAGGTAGTTGTTCTGCAGGTAGGCGCGGGGGTCGAAGCGCTCGTAGCCCTCCCGGAGGGCGGCCAGGCTGCTCATGGCGAGGGGCTGCGGCGGCATCGCCCGCCCGCCCCCAAACCCGCCTTATATCCCCGGCCGGGCTGGGGGGGCCGCGGTGAGCGACGGCCCTGCCTGGCGCGGAGGTGATGGCGGCCATCCATCGTGGATAACCAGGTTAGCGCCAGCGCCCCAGGGCCGGGGGACGAGGCTGGGCGCCGGCGCTGCCGGATCCGGCCCTGCGCTGAGCAATAATGGTCTGCCTTCCCTGAACTGGGAATCCTGGCTCCCGTCCCTGGGAGCTTTTGCCCCCCCGAGATGTGGGCGTCCCCCCGTCCCCCCATGTGCTGCCCCAGCACCGGGTCTGCCCATGGGATGGGGATGGGATTGGGACAGGGCTTGGGATGGGATTGGGATTGGGGATGGGATGGGGATGGGGATGGGATCAGGACGGGGATGGGATTCGGATGGGACAGGGATGGGATTGGGATGGGGATGGGGATGGGATGGGGATGGGGATGGGATTGGGATGGGGTTGGGATGGGATGGGGATGGGGATGGGGATGGGATGGGGATGGGATTGGGATGGGGATGAGACGGGGATGGGGCCCACCTGAGCTCTCCCTGATGCCTCCATCACCAGTGAGCTGAGTGTGCTGGACCTCAGCCCAGCCCCCGGCAGGAGCCGGCACCAACCCTGCCAGCTCCCAGTACTCCCAGTGCACCCAGCACCCTGGGATAAGGGGCAGGATGGGACCCAGTTATGGGGAGAGGGATGGGGGGTGGTTTAAAGCTCCCGAATCCTGTCTGTGCTGGAGCTGTAGGTGGACAAAGGTGTTGGGGACAGGCGCCTCACGGGGAGGAAGGGGCCGGGATGGGGACAGGGAGGGGACAGGGACTGGCGGTGGCCCAGGGACAGCAGGATCCGGCCAGGCGGGAACAGCTAATCTGGGTGCTGGCGCTGGGGCCATCCTGGCCTCTGGCACCGGCTGGGCTGGCGAGGGGGGGGGCATTTATATAAGCAGAAGGTTACCCCCCCCCCCCCCCCCCCAAACCCCCAAACCCCCAAACCTGAGACCCTGCAGGACACCTGGGTCCCTCCAGCTGCCGGCAAGGCGCCGTGCCTCAGTTTCCCCCATTTCCCAGCAGGGTCCCTCTCCCCCTAAACCTTGCCTCCCTCCCCACACCCTCCCATGGGGTCCCCAAAACTGCCACTGGCAAATCTTGTCCCCCCTCCCCGAAATTATACCACCGGGTCAGGCTGGGCATTTTATTGCCGTACAAAGACCCCCGTTTGTACAACCCCGCAGAACGACCCGCCGCAGCCCCCCACCCCTCCGCAGCCCCCCCGGGGACCCGTTTGGCCCCAGACGAGTTTCAGCGCTCCCCATCCTTGCACCCCCTTCTCTTTGCCAGGGAAACTGAGTCGCACCCCGTGCTGCCGGGAGCCCCCCGAACCGTGGGAGCCCCCCGAACCGTGGGAGCCCCCCCGTCCCCGCCGGCCTTCGCGACACCCGCTGTGGGATGGGGTCCCAAGCGAGCGGGAGCCCACCCCCACCTGCCCGCACCTTCTTCGGGGCGGCTGAGCGGACCCGGGCGTCCGGGTCCCCCCGCCGCCCCCCAGCATCAGCCTCCTGCCCCCCCACCCCCACCCCCCCCACATCCAGCTCCGCTGCCACCCTCAGCCCCTCTGGGCCTCGTGGGAGAGGGAGCGGGAGAGCGTGCGACGGACCCCCGGCTTGGCCGCGCGGAGGTCCGGGGGGGCGAAGAGGGGCAGGGGCAGGGTGCGGGCGTAGGGCAGGAGGTGCTGGGTCAGGGGCTGCCCCAGGAACCCGACCCGCAGCAGCCCCCAGGGCGAGCGCTGCTCCAGCACCCGCGTCTCCCCGCGATGCTCCAGCGTCTCCCGGTGCTGCTCGTCCACCTCCCGCCGGCACCACCTGGGCACGGGGCACTCGTCAGGGCCGGAGCGGGACCCCAGCACCCCATGGGCACCCCCGCGTCCTGCTCTGCCTCGCTGGGGCCGCCCCCACCCTGTGGGGCCACCCCTGGAGACCCCCATGTCCCACCCCACCCCATGGGGACCCCCGCGTCCTGCTCTGCCTCGCTGGGGCCGCCCCCACCCTGTGGGGCCACCCCTGGAGACCCCCATGTCCCACCCCACCCCATGGGCACCCCCGCGTCCTGCTCTGCCTCGCTGGGGCCACCCCCACCCTGTGGGGCCACCCCTGGAGACCCCCATGTCCCACCCCACCCCATGGGCACCCCCGCGTCCTGCTCTGCCTCTCTGGGGCCACCCCCACCCTGTGGGGCCACCCCTGGAGACCCCCATGTCCCACCCCACCCTTGGGGACCACCCACCCCTTGTCCCCACTGGCACTCTGGAGCTCCCCATGGCCTCCCCAACCCCGCGGGGACCCTTGCAGACCCTCCAGGACCTGCACAGCCCCACCCCACGGGCACCCCTGGAGACCCCCCCATCCCTCATGGCCCCACATGGCTGCCCAGCCTTCTCCACCCCCCCCTCCGCCCCCCATCTCCCCACAGGACTCCCCGAGACCCTCCCAGTCCCCCTTAGACACCCCCCCCCCCGGAGTTCCCATGACCCCACAGGGACCCCCCCACCGCCCCGTGGGGACCCCAGAGACCCCTGCAGCCCCCCCACATCCCCCATGGCCCCATCAGGACCCTTGGACACCCCCCCCCCCCCCCATGGCCCCAAGACCCTACGGAAACCCCGCAGCCCTTGGAGCCCCTCAAGCACCCAGTGCCCCGCTACGGCCCCAGCACCCCAAGCTCCCCCCCACCCCCCCCCCCCGCAGCAGGGGTGCCCCTCACCCCTCCTCAGGCCGGGTGCTGAGCTCCAGGTCCAGCCACTCGGCGCTGAAGGTCTCACGCCGCCCCACGTCCTCCTCCCGCACACGGCAGCCCAGGCGGGCGCCCGAGAGCAGCCCCCCGCTGCGCACCACCGCGCTGGGCACCAGCATCTTGCCGCTGCCCCCCCGCCCGCCCGCCACGCTTATATGGCCCCCGCCGAGGCTATTTTGGGACGTGTCGCTGGCACCGCAGGGACAGGAGGGTGCCAAGGGCCGGGGACACGTGCGTCACCCCGTGTACGTCTGGCCACGCTCAGCCCCGTGTGCCCGCTCGGTGACTCGCCACCCCGGGGTGGCACCCCCCGCCCCGGGCCGCGTGCCCCGTGGGGACGCGTGGGGCAACGCGACGGCGCAGGCAGGAGCCCCTCGGCCCCGGCCCGGGGCACGGCCGGCCTTTCCCCGCCCGCCACCACGCCGGCACCGGGACCGGCGAACACGGTTACCGGCTTTGCCGGTGCCCGCCGCCAACGCGGTGGCCGCGCTACCCCGGGCCGCCCGGCCCACGGCAACGGTGGCCCCGCCGTTGCCCTCGAAGGGCCATCGGGGTCCCGTCCCGGCGCGTGTCCCTCAAGGGCGCAGGGACAGGCTGTGAAGGGCGAGCGGGCAGGGGGGGTGCTGGCCACGGGGCCCCCCCCCCGGCCGGGCTATTTGTAGGGCCAACAGATGGGGGCTGCGAACAGACGGGCGCTCGCCGGGTGCCAGCGGCCGGGGCTCACGTGGCGGCGGCGGCTGCTGCCCGGGCGGACGCAGGTCTCCAGCCCCTTCCAGCCGCCCGGGGCCATCGCCCCGCCGCCGCGGTGGTCCCCGCTCCGGGGGAAACGACCCGGGGCCAAGGGGACCTTTGGGGAAACCTTTTACCCCGGGGTGACCAGAGCAGATGCTCCACGCCGATGCCCAGGAGCTGCCGGTGCCACCGCGGGACGGGGGACAGTGACACCCGTGGCCAGCGGCTGAAGGAGCCCGGAGGCCCCGTCCTTTGAGCCTGGGGGGGCTTTGGGCCGGCCCTAGCCCCGTGGCCACTCACGCCCGCACGGGCCAGCGCTCCTCCTCGCTTTTCTCCGTTCAATTTACGAAGGGCCCGCGGAAGACGAGGGGCTGCAAACAGTGCAAGGCTTTTTATTCTGACGGGTGCCAGCCGCAGGCGTCATCCCTTGGGGACACGGGGGGGGGCCGGACCCCCAGGACGGGGAGCGGGGGGGGGCGGGCAGAGAGCCCCGGGGGGCCCGGCGTGGGCGCTCCCCCCTCCCCGCAGCGCTGCCGGCGCGTGCCCCCGCGTGCGGGCGGCTTCGCGCTGTTTCCATTTATAGCGCGGAACACGGCACCGGCGCTCGCAGGTAGAAAGAAGCTGCAGTCGCCCCCGCATCCCCCCCCCCGTCCCCCCCGCACCCCCCAAAAAGGATAAAAGTCTCTGCTTAAGGCAAATCGTGCTCTGCCTCTGCCAGAAGCTGCAGGCGGGGGGGGGACACGAGGAGGGGAGGCCTGGGCAGCCCAGGGAGGGGTCTGGGCTGGGGAAACAGCCCCGGAGGGGTCCCCTGCACCGACCCCCATCCCCTCCTGCAGGGAGCCGGGTGGGGGGCACAGGGCTTGGGCCGAGAGCCGGGCACGAGCCGCCCCTTTGCCCCCACGTGCGGAGGGGCAGAGCCTGGCCCGGGGCTTCATCTGGAAGGCTTCACCCCCTCCTCTGGTCCCTCTTTCTGTCCAACTAGAAAGTACAGGAGTCTGGGGGGGGCACAGAGGAGCCCCCCAACCCCTGGGCGAGGGGCAGGGGGAGGTCAGACCCAGAGGAGGGCAAGGGCAGGGGTTTGGCACACAAGAGTCAGTGGTTTCAGGGCTCCGGTTAGGGGGAACCGTGGTGGGAGAAGGAGCTGAGCATCCCCCGGCCTCAGCGCTGTTAGTACGGGGCATCCTCTCCTGGGGGGGTGTCGGCGAGGTCCTGGGGGGTGCAGGGTCCTCTCCCGGCTGTCCCCTGGCCGCAGAGCAGAGAGGGCAGAGGAACGTCCAGCGAGGGCAGGTCCCCGCTGCTCACGCCTTGCCCGAAAGCTCGCCGATGTGCTGGCGGAGGTGGAAGGTGAACTCGAACATGGTGGCAGCCAGGCTCTGGTGGATCAGGTAACGGGGCAGGCGACCCTGCGGGGAAAAGCAGATGAGCACAGAGCCGTGAGTCAGGGCAGCACGGAGACAGCGCTGGCTTCGGGGCTCGGGGCTGGTCTCCATCCCGACCCGGCCGTGCCAGCCCGGGCTGAGGGATGCACAAGCACCGCAGCGGGGAGCTGCCGCTTTCAAGGAGCTCGCTCCGGGGGAGGAAGTGAAACGCGTTTTGATTTCTCTAAAAAGCCCTGCACGACTCAACCCCAACCGCCTCGGCCTGTGCTCTATTATGTGAGATGCATTAAAAAAAAAAAAAAAAAAAAAAAAATCCTTGTCTCTGCGGGGGAAGGGAGCTGAGGCCGGGCTGGGAGCAGCTCCGGGGGCTTGCACAGGGTCCCAGGGCAGAGAAGGGGTCCCAAGCGCAGGCAGCTCAGGCAGGGATGGCCGGCCAACTATCCTGGGGGGTCAGGTAGGCACAGGAGGACCCCCCTCCCTTGGATTGGGGTGTTTCAGCAGAGACTTTTCCCTGCAGCAGGTTCTCTCTGCGACACAGGGGCAGGAGATCGCGAGACCTTTGGTCCAGGGGCCGTTTCAGAGGCCTCCCTGAAACGAGCTCCGGGGCGAAGCTCCGTCGCGGACACGAACACACACACGTGTGTAATTCTCACCCTTCGCGGCAGGAAGGGATGAGCCATGCGCTATAAATACTTCTTCTGGGCCAAAGGAAATAACAAGGCAGCACAGAAGAGGGGTCTGGGCACTAGCAGAGCCCTTCAGGAAGATGGTGGAAGCAGTTGACAGGCAAGTTATTAATAGCTCGGCCGCTACGGCATTTCTTCCAGCAGCAGAGGCAGGCAGTGGGCGAGTGCTCTCCGGCCCGGGAAACACAAGGAACGTCTTTCCTTTCTGAGCCCCATCTCGCACAACCGAGCGGGTTCATTATCCCTCCAAACCCACGCGTTACAGCGGGGCGGAAGAGGCGTCGGAGCCAGATCCGCGACAGAAAATACATCTCCAGAGCAAAGGGGCAGGAGGCCGCGCTCCGCTCTGCCCCTGCTTTCGCTGCCCAGGCACGAGCTTCTGCAAATCCTTTCCAAAGCGTTTCACAAGGCAGGCAGGAGCTGATCTACTTTGTGGGGAGGGAGGGACGTGGGAGGGGAGGGGGCCGCGCAGCTTTGCAGCAGAGCGCTGATGAATGGAGCCTTTGTGCTCGCTGCTGCAGCGCCGTTACCACGTCAACCTTCAGCGGAGGAAGAAAACGGGCCAGCTCCGCTCCCCGCATCCGCCCGACCCCGGCTCCCTTCACGCGCTGCCTTTTGTCTGGGCCACCGGCAAGGACTCGACACGCAGGTCTGCAAATAGCCCCAGATCCGGGTCGTCTCACACGGCCCAAGCGCCTTTCCCCGGGTGCAGACGCAGCCCCGCGCGCTCCAGGGGTGGCCGCGTTCGTGCCAGGGTGTCTGGGAGCAGGGCGCGCAGGGGCGAGTGAATCGGCCCTTCAGGGGGGTCCCGGGAGCAGCGAGCAGGCAGACACTTCACATGCCGCACTGTTTTCGGTCCCCAAAGAGGATAAAAATCTCCTCTCCCCCAGTCCTGCACGCAGAGATGCAAAACCCCTAAGCAAGACCTCTGCCAGGCAAGGAAGAGCTTCCCCACCTCACGCTGGGGCAACTTCGGGGGAAAAAGAGGGGGATTTTCAGCGAGCGTTTAACCTCCACCAGCAAAACTCGAGTCCCTTTAGGGCGTAACGAGCCGCTTTCGGAAGGGGCCAGCAGGACAGCAGCCCCGCGCTGCTCGGCTGGGAGCTCAGAGCAGGTCCTCAGCACGCAGCCTGCGCTACGCAGGGGACGTCGGAGCCCGCTGGTGAGCTCTGCCAGGGACGGGATACGGCCGCAGCGCTCGCGCATCAGCGAAGAACTGGCTTTACCTTCAGGTCTGTGTTGAGAATCCAGATGAAGGTGCAGACCCTGGGGTTGCTGGGACATTTCAGTACGATGAATCCTCCGGGCCCGTTCTCACCTCTGCGGGGAACCAAGAGCACACAGTCAGAGCCGGGGCCGGCTGAAAAGCCGTTCTTTAACGCTCTGGGGTGCACCGCACCAATCCTGCGCTAGTTCCTGCAGCAGCAGCCACCCCCTCCGCCTGGCAGCGAGGACTAGAGCCCGGCGGGGTAAGAGCAGATGCGCAGAGCGCCCGGGAAGGTATCTGCTTTGGCCGCAGGCACAGGAGCAAGCGCGGCAAGGCAGGTTTCCCACAGGTGCCTTGGCAGCGGCGGTGCCAGGGCTGCCGCGGGGCTGCGGGCCGAGAAGCAGCCTCTCTGCCTCTGGACCGCGCGAGCCCAGCCGCCACCGGCTCTTCGCCGCGGGGAGGTTTCTGAGGCACAACCCTGTGGAAACGGGTGCAAACAAGAGGTCCCAGGAAAGCCGAGCAGGCAGGGAAGCCCTGCGCAGTCAGGACAGGCTTGGCGCAGGAAGCCTTGTCGCTACAGCCCCCAGATCCTTCCTCGCACCATCTGATCCATCTCGGAGACAGGAGCTGTGCTCACACACACAGCCCAAATACAGATTTCCCTTCCCTGTTCAGGAACACACTATTTTTGCTACATACATTTGTAAAAAGATTTTTCTAGGCCCTGAAGTCCCCAGCTCTTAAATAGACTGAGGCAGCTATAACGGCTCCGAGTTAAAATGTCAATTACTTTAACCAGATTATTAGGAAAAACAAAGTCAGTGCGCGAAGTGGCACAGCTGGGCCCCGGGCACCGGAGCAGACAGTAACAAGGAGTCCTTGTTTGATGAGACATAACCCCGCTGAGATCCATCACCAGCCGGGCGAAGCTGTCCCTTCGGAAGGGGAGAGGCCAAAGACCTGCCGACACTTTGGGAGCCAGTCCATCCTGACGCAGCTTGTTTCACCCACGGGACCATCTCTCAATGTCCGCAGCCTTTAAAGTCAGTAAGTGACTGGCTTACGAGAAGCAAAAGGCATCCGAGAGGCTCAAAGCGAGCCACAGTCAGCTGTTTACTGCCCCTCAGAAATGGCAGCTGGCCCTGTTTGGGAATTAACTGTTACATAAACAGGATGCGGACTGGGTTGGGGTTTGTGCTGTTACTGGTCGGCACCTCCACTCCCCTGAGCGGAGAGCTGGGAAACGCCCGAGCAACACCGAACAGCACGGAGAGTTTCTTTAACAAAGGAAGAAGAACAAGGGAAGCAAGGTTTAGTTCCACAAATAGACCAGCTTCCTGCAAACGCTGCCAGAAAGACAGCAGGGTTTTCATTTAAGTGGCTCTTTGCCCTAAGCTTAAGCACAGTGCGTGTGTCAGATACCAGCTAAAAAAATAGGACCTGCCTCTTACCTGACATACTTGGAGAGCGGAGGCTTCAGGCTGTGCGTGGTCGACATCCCTGAGGAAATGTACCTGTCTCTTCTTCTCTCGATCCGGCGCACGTTCACGAAATCCCTAAGCAAAGAAAGGGTGCCGACTGCTTTAAAACGTGCGTGGGACTTGGAAGGAGCAGATCCTGCTCTCCGGACTGCTGGGAGAGCTGTGGTAGAGGTATGTCAACATACGGACAAAGCACAGTGCAGCACTGTTATCAGGGAGACCGACTGACTGAGACAGATTTTGAGCTCCAAGACTCCTGCCAGAAACGTCTGGAGGAGAATTCAGGGGCTCCTTGCTTTGGGAGCGTTACCCGCACAGCCAGCCAGCCCTGCCTCGTTGACACTGGGAGCTCCCAGCCAGCAAAGAGCGGCAGAGCTGGGGCAGAGCGCTCTCACGACAGCCAGATGCTTCTCTCCGTATTTTAGGAGGGTGTTTAGGGGCTCAGTACAAAAGAGACAGTGGAATAAACTGACCTTGGGGAAACGACACCGCCTGCAGCCCCAGCTGCCACGTCGTATGAGACGATGGTGTTGTCTTCAACCCGCTGCAAGATCTGGGGCGGAGGGGGGGGGGAAAGAAGAGAAATTTCCTCAGACTGTGCCTGCAGGTCTGCACGTGCCAACAGCTGGGCGATACCGACCCTCCCCTAAAACAGCAGCAGGATTCAAAGCAAGCGGAGCGTCTTTAGCAGCTGATCTGAGGCTGAGGGGGACGACCTCTTGGGCAGCGTGTGCGCGGGTTTGTCTCCTGCCCGGGACTGGTCCCTCTGCCTTTCTGGGGAGGGCACAGGCGTCGCCTCCGGATCCCTGCCACACCAACGGTGCAAAACGCCCAAACCCTACCAAGCAAAAGCAGGCTTGGCTCAGCCGCTGGCCCATCTCCCTGCCCACCTCATGGGCTTTTGGATAGGCACATGCATGCAGCTGGCTACCGCAGAGCATTCGGATCGTACGGATGAGCGGCGGAGATTTAACGCCTCAGTGACTCGGATCCAGCTAAGCTCCAGTAGGGCCTGGGCACCACCAACAGCCGGTGTTGGACTGGGAAGCTCCAACTCTCCGCTCCAAGGAGCTCCTGTGATTAAGCCATCTTTGTCCGGCACGCTCACCTGGCAAGCTGCCACTGTTCTGTTCCACAGGATCATCTTCTCAGGCTGGAGAATAACCTCCTGGTAAACTGTTTCAGCAGAGCACTGCAGGAAAGCCTGAGGACAGAGCCAGAGCAGTTAGCCAGTCCCCCACTCCACTTTGCTAAGATTATTTTTAAGGAACACAGGGCGGATCACAAAGAACAAGCGGGGTAATACAGGAGGGGAGCGGCGAGGCTGGCCTGGCTCAAGCGCCCGCAAAGCCAAGGCTGTCACCCCCCTGCCACAGAGCTCTCGTTCCCAGGGGCCTGGAGGGCACACGCGGAGTCAGGGAGGACAGACCAGACCTCAGGTTTCAGTTTCAGCGCGTCGAAGCGCTGCCTGCCGAGGTCCGCGCTGGTGTAAGAGAGGGCAAGTGTCTGTCAGCCTGTAACACGGCGAGACGGACGGACCTTGGGGCCGACTTAGGCTGGCTCCTCTCCCACCCTCGCCCCACTTTATCAGCAGCTCTGCTGCGTGCACGATTGCTTCGGGAAGTTGCCGAAAAGCTATTCTGAGCTCCAGCACAGACAACATTCATTTCTCCACATCCCCGTGGGACAGGGGATCTTTGGAGGCAAACGGTTAATGCAGTAAAGTGGAATCATCCAGCTTTTTCTCGTGAATACAGAGCTGCTCCATTGGCAGCTCCTGCCAGCGAGGCAACATATGCACTGGAACAAAGAAAAGCCACCGCAGCACCAATACTTCATTAAAGCGTGGTTTACAGCCAAGCCACTCCAGCGAGAGGGCACGGAGCAAGGCACTTCCGAGCAGCTCCTCTCAATGCCAGGCAGCAGCAGACGCACGCTCAGCCCTGGTCTTGCTGGCAATTAGTTGCAATTAGCCTCCTTGGTCAGATTAGTCCTAGATGCTGGGGTTGGAAGCAAGTCTTGCAGTCACCTGCTCCCACTTCTACCAGCGGAGACTGGGGCCCAGCATATTTGCTGGGGAGTTTGTCTGCCAGCCAAGGGGCTTTCCTGGAGAGATTCCCTAGAGCGTGCAGTGCAGTTCATCTGTCTCAAGCAAAGAGAGTGTGCTTTGCAGCCTGACCTGTCCTGCCAGGGCCAGGAGAGAGCCTGAAAGCCGAGCCGTGGCTCCGAGCAGAGCAGTCGCTCTTTGCCTGTACCACACAGACTAAGGAAGCGATCCAGAAAGGTTCTTACCTTTAAAATAAAGGTCTTGCCATGGAAAGGTATTTCAAAAGTGTAAACAACGTCACCAAAGTCCTGTGCAAGAAATAAGAAAGTTACATTTACGTTAGCAAAATAAATCGCTTCTAGCTGGGGTAAAGCCTGCTGGTCTGCAAACGCTGCGGCTGCGGGAGCCGTCCCACCCCACGTGCCCTTCTGAAGGACCCTCTCCGGTCCTCAACTGCCCCCCGTCCCCCCACACCAGGCAGCGACCCCAGCACGGGAACTGCACTGAGCACGTTTCAGATGCACATGCCCAAATTTCCATAAACAAAACAATATCCAGAGCGGCAGCAGCGATGAGACAGAAAAAGAATCCGCCCCATGCCAGCCTGCAAACTCCACGTCAAGGTCAAATTCTCTTTGTAGCAAGCTACCAACACCAGGGTAAGAGAAAGGGGTTAGTTTGCCAACACTGCTGTTGTTACCTACATCTGAGAAGAGACTCCCTGGAGGGGTTAGGGATGGACAGATGATAACCTTTCATCGTTAGCCCTGTGTTAAACTCTGATTAGTCTATTTAAATCCATCCCCCTTTGGATAAAGAAAACAATCTGCCCAGCTAGTTTGGCATCAGACAATGGATCACTTGACAGGGGAATTTTAAACACCAGATGAGACTGCAGTTTGCAGGACTCTCACCCCAATCACGTTGCGAGCCCACAAGCAGAAAGCAAGGTTGGTTTTGGGGGGCAGAGACACTGCCCCTTTCTCTCCACCCTTTGGAGAGAGAAAGGAGCTCTAGGTACCCCAGAAAACTCCGCTGCAGCTCAGGGAATGAACCAGAGTGGTGAGGAAAGGGGCAGGGCAGGGCCCGCTTTGCTTGGTAGGCCTCCGTGCTGCCCGAAGCGAGAGGTGCGACTTGCAGACCCCTTTGGCAAAGCCGCGGTGGAAAGGTGTAAGGCAGAGACACATCCCCGATTTACACTCCAGCACCCACAAGGTCCCTGTCCTGGGGAAGAGGGGACACGAACAGCTTTGGGGGTGGGAGGAGCAGTCTGTGCCCCACATTCTCCTGGCTCCCGCGTGGGCCAAAGCTGGCTGGAAAGGCCAGGCCCAGCTTGGCTTGGTCTCCCCAGGATGCTCAAAGGCACCTCGCTGTGGAGGCAAGGGCAGAAGCTGCAGCAACGGGGCCCTCCAGCACTGCCGCAGGGCCAGCACGCCTCCGCTCCTCCCCACGCCGGCAGCCGCGGCTCCGCATCCCACCGCCTACCAAAGGTGAGCCGTCCGCCCCTGCCTGCCTGCCGTCTAGAGGGAGGAGCGATGGGCTCTCTCCTGTCAAACAGGAAGGCAATTAAACGTCTAATTAAATAAGAGGGGATTTTACATTTAACTGAACTGGAATAGATTCCTAATTCAATCAGGTAATTGTAACGCTTGTTAATTTTTCATGTCGCAAGGAGGTTTCAAAAGCCTCATTTGTCCTCCCGTTTTTGCTAAGCCATCCGTGCTTTCTGCCGGCAGCGCTGCCCGGCAGGTGGGGCGGGGGGACACTTGCATTGTTTTTCTCAAACTTCCAGTTCTCCTCCTGGGCAAGGATTTGGTCCACAACCTCCATTGCGTCTTTGCCTTGTCGGACATATTCTTTTTCCTAGGAGAGAAGAGAGCATTTCATTAGCTGGCTTTGCAGGAAGCCTGAAGTGTGTGTGCAAGGCTTGCTAACCCCCTCTCAGGGCTGGCAGAGGGAAAGGGGTTATCTCCCATCACCACACCACAGAAATCTCTTAATTTGGGTCACAGAGGCCTCATTTTGGAGCTCAAAGTCACGCTCCCCGCCCTGGCTTGCATCCACACACCAGCTGCGTCTACCAGTGAGTCTCCCGCCTTAACGTAAGGGTTTCCAGCAGGCAAAGGGCTATGAGATGTGCAGAGCTTCCTTCCGCGGAGGTGCCAGAACTGGGGCTGAACGGCAGCAGAACCACTCGGAAAAGAGCACAAAGCAGCCTGTGCCCAGCCAGGCTTCGGGGAGGCGAAGGACCGCTCCGCGAGCCACAGTTCAGTGGGGACGGTCGAGGCGATGCCCTTCGCTGTACGTGACCACGTAACCAGGGACCCAAGAGGGAAGGGGAGAGGGGGACAGGCAGGAGGCAGAGCCAGAACCACGTCCCCTCAGGGGAGAGCGCGCGGCCCCGGGGAAGTGGGTTATCGTCGGGTGTTACCCAGAGGACCCCCTCCCGCGGCAGCCACGATGCCACCGGTCCCAGGGCACGCGGGGAACAGCCTGGTGCGGAGGGACAGGCAGAGCTCCTCAGCCAAACGTCCCCAGGACAGAAGGCTGTGAAATGAGGGACAGCAGCCTGCGGTGCTCTGCAGATACAGCACCCTGATGGGGCTGCAGGATTGTCAGAGAATCCCACAGCCCTGGATCAGCCTGAAGCCGAGGGGCAGGGATAGCCGGCCTCAGGCCACGCTGCCTCTGTTTACCTGAGCTGTCAACGCCTTCCTCCCTGCACCTTCCTCATCTGACTCGTTGTCCGACCCTAGGAGGGAAGCACACAATTAACACACGGGTGATGAAGACCCCACTTGTACAATCTCCCTCTGACTTTCTGGTGGGGGACAGACAGCGTCGCACCCCCACACCCGATCCGGTGGGAAGGGCTGTCAGCAGGGACGACCCCGACACAGCCCAGGCCCTGCCTCCCCGAACGCCTCCACTCCGCAGCCGGCTGCCAGGCGCTGCTCTGCTCTCCGGAAGGCTGAGCACGAACCGGGTGTCAGCTACGCCGAGACAACTGCTCCGGCTGACGTCTCCTCGCTCCCGAGCAGGGGAGGTCTCGGGAGCCGGCACGAGGCGGTGTCACAGGGCGGTGGCGTGCTGCCAGCTCTTATCCTCACCTGCTTGTGGCAACTCGCCCCCGTGCCCTCATCCCGAGGGCAGCGTTTTTCAAGTACTTTAACCACAGCTAAAAGCATTTAATCCCAAGACCACAAAAAGCTCCAGTTTCCCACAGAGCTGAAGCCAGGCACGCGGGGCTGAGCCCGACTCTGCTCTGCAGATGGCACAGAGACAGCATGGCCGTGCCTCCCCTGCCCAGGCACAGGCGCAGTGCGAGGAGAGGGGAGCCCGTTTTGCAGTGTCAGTTCTTGGAGGCCCTGCCACCCACCGCTGCCAAGGGCCGGGATAACGAGACAGAGCTCGGGGAGGAGGCGATTATAGAAGTGAGGAGACCCAGGAGGAATGCCGTGAGGGGAACAAGCTCGGGAAACGAGGCGGCCCGGCTGCCGGCGAGGCGACGGCAGAAGGGGAGGAGAGCACGTCTTACCGGCAAAGGACTCCGGCGGGGAGTAGAACTGCCCCTCGGAAAGGGCTCCGGGGTAGAGCAGGGGGCCGCGAGAGGCTGCAGCCTGGGCTGCCAGGTACCCTGCAAACCAAAGCACGAGGTTTTACACACATGGCACCCGGCACTTCACCACCAAGGGGTCCTGGGGCCCCCACCCCATCCACCCCTACTCAACCACGCTCCCAGCCACTTTCTTCCAGATACAGCTGGTCTTTTCGCGCTGACACCAGCCAGCCCACAAGCTTTTCAGCTCCTATTGCCTCATCTTTTGTTTGAGACATTTTATCTGCATGGAGATCAATGGGCTCTTTTGCCTGTCAAATCCAAAGGCGATTAAGCATCTAATTAAATAAGAGCTTCCCCTGGAAGCAATTTGGAACCTGAGCCTAATCCAATAGAGGCATTAAACACTTGATCATTTTTCATCTTAAAGCCTCCTTGCAAGACCCAAACATCCTCTGGTGTTTTCCAGGCAGTCAGTGCATTTCTGATCAAGCCCGCTTGACAAATACTCCTTCATTTACGTGCCGTTTCCCAGTCGTCTTTCGTCAGTTAAGCCTGGGAGAGCGACAAACTCCTTTTGATGCTTTACGAATGGGTGCCAGTCCAGGCTGAGCACCCACTCCCTAGAAGGACCCCTGGAAGTTACAGGTGCCCAGCACGGCAGGGTAATTTGTAAAGCATTAGGTCAGACTCAATCTCCATTTAGTCTGACCTCAGCAACCAAAGGCCGTAGAATTTCACACACCATAACTCACGCCGCACCCCTGCAACGTGTCTGTAACTGAAGCAATCCTCTCTGAAAGGTCTCCAGCCCAGATCTGAAGACAGATATCCAGAGACGGAGAGTCCAACAGTCCGCTTGGCATTTGTCCCACTGTTTCAAAACATTTTCTCCGATGCGGAGGTGAGCTCTGTTTCCAACACGTCTGGCTTCAGGATCCAGACATTGGGGAATTTGGCACGTTTTTCTCCACTCAATTAAAAGATGCTTTTTATAATCTGGTATTTTCTTCCCCTGAAGGGACTTATATACCATAACAGAATTGAGTCAGGCACTTACCGTCACAGCCAGCCTGGAGATCACTTCTCCATAAATGTCATATCTGTCAAGGTGCTGCCAAAGCAGCAGAAACCCCAGGCCTGGTAGTCTCATCTGCCAATTCCTACCAGAGAGGAGCAAAATACTCACATCGTTCCTCTTCTGCTTCCTGAGTTAGGACTTTAAAATCCAGGAACCAAGTCTCTAGCCAAGCAATGACAAACGAGACGATAGGAAGTAAATAGCCGAAAGCCCCTTTGGTCAGAAGCTGCGTGGAAGAAAGGAGAAACCACAGGGAGTTTACACAAACGGGAAAACAGCAGCATCAAGTAATCACAAAGCAATCCCCTGTGAGCCCAAGGAAACCAACCTCGGAGAGGATGACCTTCACAATCAGGAAGGCACTGGATACCAATGTAGTGACCTGAAAAATAAATTTACGTATCTCAGATCCCTGCAAACTGTAGGTGGAGAGAGAACACTAAAAACAGGAAAGCAAAAATTGCCTTCTTACCGCTATGACCCACCAGTGGCGCAGCTTTACGATTGCATAGGCCAGCAGCAACACAAAAAACCGAAAGAAAGCCAAGACCTTTAAAAACAAAAAGCCATCGACACCAGTCACTGCCCTTGTCCCTCTGCCAGGTGCTGGGAGGACACAGACAGGGGCCAGCTCCCGAGGACCTCACCACCTAGAGAGCTGGGGTCAAGGCTGCGACCTGCCCAATTTCACCGAGCCAGGCGAGGGGCAAGGCTGCGGGGAGACCCCAGCCCCCCGGCACGCAGACCCTCCCTGCCCAGCCTTCACCCGCGCCACCCCTAGCTCCAAAGCTCTTTCCTCACCTGCAGCAGTCTGGGATACTCACAAATATATCAAAGAAAGAGGTCTTAAAATTGTACTCGATGATTTCATTCTCCAAGTTCTTCTCAATGCCATCCTTGGTCTGAAGGGGAGACAGGAAACCAGAAAGCTATTGAGTGCACTGATAAGAAACTAATGGTAGAAAGAACCCGGCCAAGCAGTGACCGGAGGTTACCGCCAGGTCAGGTTATGCATCAGGCATACAAATGCCTGCCGCACGCACGACGCGGGCTCATCTGCCAACGCAGGACCACGGGAGGATACAACAGCCCATTTCACCCCCGGTTTCACGCCGAGGAGCACGAGCCGGGTAGCCAGAGCTGGAGCAGCACGCAGGTACGTTACACACTTCTACATGGGGGCTTTCTAACACCGAAAAGCCGCTCCGTCAGCTCAGCACATCCAGCGCCATCGCATCACAACTCTCACAGCCTAAAGCCCTTGGTCGGACAACACCTCCCACTCGCGCTCACCACTTCCACGTGCGGCTTCAGGTGACGGATGTCAGCTGTACGTGGAAAAAATGAAAAACCACAGGAAACTGCTTCTCTAGCACCTTCAGTAACGTGCTGAACAAAACGTCTCCCACATCAAAACATCTCCCCTGCGAGGGCTCTCAGGGGTCACTCAGCGACCTGGTGGAATTTAAGGCGCGATCGTCCTCGTCGTGCAAAGCACCGAGGGGTCCCCTCTCCTTTCTTCCAGGCCAGCTGGCTTCCCGCAGCTCACAGCAGCGCTGAGCTGCCCTCCAGGAAATCTGACGGAGGAAGTCAACCGGCAGGCTCAAACGTACTGGCAAAGGGGAAGAGGGAGGAGAGGAGGACGAGGGACATGCACAGACACAGAGAGACTGCAAGGAAGTCTGGAAGAGGCAAAACTGCTTTCTGGGATATTGTATGGGAGCGTGGAAAAAAGCTCACAGAAGAGCTCTCTTGCCTCACCCCAAGACAATCTGGGGCCCGACAGCCCTGGTACTTTTGACACCATAAATCCTGTTCTCAGGAGCCTGGAATCGCTGTTTATGAGGAAGCGGATGGCTCAGGTAACTGGAACAAATGCTTCACCTTTAGGCTATTGGTTTGAACGCAGCCCAGCTGGCCTGGAAGCTGGTATAGGCTGACAGCTGTTTGATGATCTGTGAGAAACAAGTTGGTGGATCTCAGGCCAGTTCTTGGCAGCCTGGTGTCCTGGCACCCTCTTGTCAGACAGTCCAAGGACAGAAGAGGCAGCCATCGGGAAGCGGTCCCTCTGGTCAGGGCTGGTGCTTAATATTCAGGGAGAGGGGGGCAAAGCAGTTCGGCACTATTGTTTTATCTGAGCTGTGGCTACAGGACTCGCGCCAGCCAGCTTTGCTGAGCTGCCGCTGCAAGCCTCTTCCCCACACCGGGACTCTGCTATGAGATGCTGCAGGAAGAACAAGACACAGGGAAGGCTCTGGATTATGATTTCTGGGAGGTGTTTTCGGTTTAAATACAGGCCACTGCCATGAACAAGGAAGAACTGTCTGAGGCATCTCTCAGCAAGCTCGCAGAATTACAGTTTGCAGGCAGCAGACATTTAACGAGGGCCGATTTGCTCAGCTTATCTTGCAGCGAAGGAAAACGTTTGATAAAAAAAGCATTAGTCATGATATAAAACCACTGCTCTTCATAACTAGGCAAATAAGCTATCCTAATAGCTTTAAATATGCAGCATCTCAGCTCAAGGCCCAAATATCAGCAGTTAGTCACTCATTAATGGCTACCTGCAAGACCTACGCTCAGAATCACCCTGGTGACCGCGCTGGCAGATTATCTCCCCGGGGCTGGATATTTTGATTTGTAGACAGCACCTCTCCAGAGAGCCCAGAGAACAGGGACAAGAGCAGGAGGCCAGGGTCCAAGCCGGGCATGCAGGACACCATCGGCATCGCTGGAATGCTGGCCGAGAGATGCTTTTTCCTAGTTGGGGGCAGGGGGGGGCAGGGGTCTCTTCAGGCTCTCGACACCACGTGGGGAGGGCGAGGGAGCTGCTGGCCGAGACAATCTGTTAAGCGCAGACACCGCAGGAGATAAGCAGGGCAGAGATAAGAGCCGCTATGTGAGCGCAGGATCCGGTGCTGATAAATAAAGGCCAGACACCGGCAGGGCTGCACGCAGAAGCGCTAGGGTCTATCTGTTCATCTTGCCTCTCTGCTCAGGTTGTTCCACGGGAGGACATGTAGTACCTGAAACCCGCCGCCAGCACGGCTGAAACCAGTCGGGATCAGTTCAGGAAAAATAAAATAAAATACAGCCCAGGGAGTAACCGCGACCTGATGGGACCGAGGTAAATAAACTGGATTTCCCTGGTCGTTGCAACAGTTGACAACACTGAGCAAACACAGCAGCCCACACAGCTGCGACAGCGCTGCGGAGAGGACCGAAACCCTCACAGTCCCCTTCGCCAGTCCCCTGTGCGGTGGAGCGGCATCTCCGGCTTTCAGAAGCTGAGATTAGTAGCGGTATGTTGGGACCAAAGTTCAAAGCCCTTTTTGTCTCTGCCCGCCAGCTGGGTGGGCGAGAGGAGGGTCTGCACATCCTACCTCGCTCCTCCGATGCTCTGAGAACAAGACACGGCAGCAAAGCGGGCAGCTGCTTGGCAAACACAGCGAGCAGCTTCACTTAAGGCAAGGGGAGCAGGAGAGAAATTTGGCCAACTGCTCAACCTGGCGATTCCACGGGCCCCGGATCTTGTTACACGACGACGTACAGCACTACACGCGACGGTGTTAACGACCCTGGACAGCCACAACAGAGCCCGGTTGCAGGAAATGAGCTGGACCTTAGTTTACACTAACTGTGCAGCGGCTTCTCAGCCAGCGCAAATCAGCAGAGCGCTGGGAAGAACAAAGACTTGTCCCAAGACTTCTGAAACAGAGCAATTAATGCGGAGGGAACTGAATTAAAAAAAGCACAAGTTAAAAGGGCGAAGACTCCGTGGATTTGCTTTCCCCCAACTTACATTCAATTCGATTATCCACAACAAAGAGATGAAGAGCAAGTCGAAGGTGACGAAGAGGCAGAAGGTTCTCCTCACATCTGAGATGGCTTTCCTCTTCTCCCGAGAGAAATAGCAATACGGGGAGAAGCCCTGGCTCTGGGAGAACGAGGTGCTGATGGACGCTATGGCTGGCAGGCTTCGTTCCAGGTCGTGCTGCAGGTCTGTCGGCTTGCTCATCCTTGGCCCAAGCGACTTGGGTCCTACGTCAATCGGGGCAACATCTGCCAAGTCAGTGCGTCACCTGTGGGGAGACACGGAGGGGATCCTCAGGCCTCGGGTCTCCAGATACCCCTTCTCCCTCCCCCTCTGAAGGCAAATATTCCTGTTACCAATCAGATCCCGTCTGTTTTATACAATTCCCGAGGGAAAAGGCTAATAGTGGCTTTTGGGCTGCCAAAGAGCCGCCTCCTCCGAAGCGAAGACATCCAGGGCTCCCCCTCCTGCCCCATCTCACCCTGGCACCCCACATTCACCAGCACAGGCAGGGACCCTCCTTCCCTCTCGCTCACTGCAGGGAAGGAGGAATCAGCTGCGAAAGGCTCAGAGGCGCAGGGGGTCCGCAGAGCCACCAGCAAGCGTCACCGGGACCCAGAGGCAGCCACCCAGAACACGCTGGCAGCACGGCGAGCCAAGCCGGCGGCTACAGCCAGCGGCCAGAGCAGCAGATGGCAAACCCCGCGGAGATGCCGCGGCAGCAGGAAAAGGGGCCTCAGGGTGTTTCCGTGGGAGGGAAGGGAGCAGTCCCCGGGATCCCGGAGCCACCCCGAGCTACAGCAGCCTCCTCTGCAGGGATGGATGCAAAGCTCCCAGGGGCTCGACATTTTGCACAGGGCAAACCGCAAAGTCTCGGGAGCCGGTCACATCCCGTCGGATCCCATCCCGCACGGCCGAGAGAGGAGCCTGCTCGTTTCAGGAGCAGGACGCTGGGTTTCACACCCGACTCCGGCCAAGCAGAGCAGCAGGGAGGCAGCAGGGGAAAGGGCTGCTCTCTGTCCTGGCCGTGGCGGCTGGCAGTGCCGGGCACGCAACCCCGGCGCGAGCGAGGTGTTGAGGTCTGAAGGCTGTTTTCACACAGCCCGTGCCAACCATTGTATTAAAATTTTTCCTCTCCGTCAGCACCGCACAAGGAGGCCACTATGTTAATGGACCGTGCAACTAAGCACACGCTGGAGACAAACAAGGGAAGAGGATGCCAAAACAGGTCAGGCCAGGGATCTGTCAGTCCCCAGCTCTGCCACCTCCGAGTCACCCCCGGCAAAGGCACAGCTACGAACTCCTTCTCTGCAAAATGCTCCTGCTCAAGGACATTTTGCGTCAAAAAAACCCGATTCTTTGCTGCCTTAGCCACTGCCCCAGCAGTTCTGCATCCTCCGGGATCTGAGTGAGGTTTGTTTGTCTACAGCAGATCTCACTTGCAAAAACCAGGAGGCTGCAGCCACACAATGTCCGAGGAAAAAAGCCCCGAGACCGTGCCCAGACCTGTGGGAAGGGGCAATCCGCACGGGCGGGCAAAGCCAGGGGTGCTGCTGAGCCCCACCGGACGCTGGAGCAACTCCAAGAGCTGAGCACGGCCTGATCTTGGGCGATTTTGGGTCCCTGCGCCAGCAGCTTCTGTGTCCCAGCCCCCCGGGGAGCGCCGGGGCTGGAAAGGGAACAAAGCTGGACTCCTGTCAAGTCCCCGTTAGCCTCTCTCGGAGGCACTTCGGAAGGAGCTGGAAGACTTGTCACTTCGGATCAGCCGCAACGACTGCGGCCCTTCGCTGCTCCGAGCGAGGGGCCCATCTCAAACTGAGAAAAGTTAAAGACATCTGTGAACGCTAAATAATACATCACCTCATGCACGGGCTGCCTCCTCCTCCACGGCAGGGTGTCACTGCCTCCTTCCCTCAAACACCACTTTGCACTTAGGCAGCCCCCTGCAACTTTCACAGCGCTTTAAAATCACCCTGCGAGACTCGCCAGCCCCGCTCCCCCGACGCCGAGGCAGCGCTGGGGCCGCTCTGCGGTGCCGGGGACGCGGCAGAGCACGGGCAGCCGGTGCGAGCCCTCGTGCAGCTCGGCCAGCCTAAACCCAGCCGTCGCTAAAACCCAGCCTTCCCGGTGAGGTTTAACACCGCTTCAGAAGCACGCCCGTCCCAAACCAACCAGCAATAACCAACTTTTGGGGGAAAAACCGGTGACAAGGGCTTTACCTTCAGAGCACCGTGGGGCAGAGCAGGGTTTTGCAGAAATACTGTAAGCCCAGATGAGGCCCCCCGACTGGGACTGCTCCCTCAGGCAGGAGAAAGCTCAGAGCAGAAAGAGCAGGGGCTGGATGTGAGCGTGTTCAAATGTGCCTTTTTCTGGGTGACAGATAAATTATTGAGCGCCCCGGTGTTGTATTATGCATTCAGACATCCTCCGCAGCCTGCGCTGCACCGACTGCCGAGCCACGAGCCGCTTTTGGGGGCTCTCGAGCGGCGCAGCTCCGACAGCCGACATGACAGGCCGGGGAAGCGTGAGCAGCACACGCTGCCCGCAGGGACGCCCCGGGTGACAGTAACCCAGTCCAAAGGGGCACCCGCACTGGGGGACCCCTCAGAGCTTTTCTGGTTAAAAAAAAAAAAAAAAAAAAAGGAGCTCTTGAGACTCTGAGGAAAGATTTGGTTTCTTTTTGCTGGTGAGACCTCCTGTTTTGAGGATGAAGGAGGAGGCGGGAGGGGCTGCAGGGACGAGAGGTGACACCACCCTCGGCAGCGAGCCCACGAATCCCAGCGGGAAGCAAACGCGCAGGGCTGGCGGCCGGCGAAATCCCGAGACAACGCCAAGCGCCAATACCCGGCGAGCGCCGCCGCAGAGGTCCACGCGGCAAAACGCCGGCATCCCAGCCCAGCGCCAACGGGACACCGGGCACCAAACCGGACCCAGGACCCGTGCCGAGGCGCGTCCCATCCCTGGGAAAGGCCAGAGCGGCCCCTGCAAAGCTCCAGTGTCCCCCCCTCCCCAGCGTCACCCCTTTCCACTCTCAGTTTTTAGATTCAAATCACAAGCTTCTCATTAGCACACGTTTGCATGTTAATGACATGTCTTACAGTAAGAAGCCTTTCCATCTTGTGACATCGCTTCTCCTTTCCTCCTGCGCCCCCGACTTCCTATTAATGTGTCCTCTCAGCTCACATGACGACTTCAACAGCTAATTCTCATGTCACCTCTTCTGACAGTCACAGCCTTTGCACCGAACGCTGCGCCAGGAGACAAAACGCCTGGAGAACGAGAGGGACGGGGCCTTTTAGAGACACCAGCCGCGGGTGTTTTACCAGACACTAACACGCGTCTGAGTTTCCTAGCAGGGCGAGATGCCTTTAAAACAAAAAGGTCTAATATTGAAGTAAACTAGACACTAAACCTCACTCCAAAAAACCCATCAAGTGATCCAACTTCTTCAGCAAACCACTGGACAGGCCCCATCACGGTCACGGCCGGGACCCCGTGGGGCTAAGGCTGTTCGGTTTTTGAGCGCTCCCAGACGCTGCCGTGATCCGGCAGCAAGGGCACGGCCCGGAGCTCCGCAGCGAGCTGTCCCTGCACCGATTCGTACCTTTCTCTAAAGCACCTTCCAGGGCTAATCCGAGCCTTGGAAAGGTCATCCTGCCGGGCACGTTACGTGCTGGCTCCCGGCAGCGCCGGCGGCACGAGTGACAGCGAGCAGAGGAGCGGGGCTGACAGGTAGCGGCTGTGGTAAAGCAGAGCAACGAGGGGGATCGGGGCTGCGGTTTCGGTCCGTCCGCGAACAGCCACTGGTTCAAAAGGCCGGGAGCTGCCACTGCCCGAGTTCAGAGTCCGAGCGTGCGCAAGGCGCGGGCACAGAGACCCCCGGGGAGCCCGTCCCCTCCCCGGCACCGCAGGTAGAAACGGGGAAACTCAGAGGGCTGCGTGAACAGCGTGCTTCCCCGGAGCCAGCACGGCCCCGGCCATCGGCTGTTTTCACTCGCAATCCCTTTGCCTCAGTCCCCGTGAGCCGTGCCCCGGGGAGCCGGAGGAAGCGGGCTCCCGGCGCGGCAGCCCCTCGGTGCCCGGTGTGCCGAGCGCGGGAGCGGCTCAGCCGCGTGCTCGCCGTGTCCCAGGGAGCAGGCAGCGTTCGGCCGTCGCTTCGCCGAGCCGCTCTCTTGCTCCTGCATCGGCGTCAGGAGAGCGGCCTGCAACCCGCAGCGTCCCGCATTTCCCCCCGGCCCCGCGCGTCAGTCGGGTTGAGCTGCCGCCCACCAAGGGCTGAGCCAGCCCCGGGGCCAGGTCCTGCCTCTCCCCGCAGGCAAAGGCATCCCCGCGGCTGGCCCGTGGCTCCCCGCAGCCCCCCCGGCCCACGCATCCTCCTCGTTAGTGCTTCCGCACCCTCACACCAATTTTCAGAAGCTTTCAGAACAGCAACGCGGTTGCCTGAAGCCCCACTTGGCACCAGCTGAGATTTGGGGCCCAGCCCCTCTCCTGCCCTCCCGGGGCGGGGGGGGCCGTGGTGGGTGCCAGAGCCCCCAGCTCGAGAAGGCAGCGAGAGGCACGGCCTGCCTGAACATTCCGGAGGGCTCCTGCCCCCGGGAGCCGCTGCGGGACCCCGCGGCAGCGTCTGGTGTCCTCACGCTGTGACCGAAACCTCAGCCACATCTCGCCCGGTCCCGCGCAGCCGCCGCCGGGTTCGGTGACACGCTGCGGAGCGGCGCCAGGCTTCCACGCTGCCTTTCCCGCAGCCAGAGAAGGGTCTGCGAGGGCTGGCGGGGGGCAGGCACGGCCGTCGGCCTCGCGCCCTCCACGGAGCGTCGTCCCTTCCCCACGCCTCAGCTCCGCGCTCGAGCACGCTGGGCGATCGGTCCCTCGCGGGAGACGGGATAAAGCTCGGGGTCTTTGCGGAGACCCCGGACCCGAAGCGGCGGGGACGCGTCTGCGATAACGGCACGAGGCAACCGCTAGCGCCGGACCTCTAAAACCAGAGCGGGCCGGCGGCTCCCCGAGCCACCGAGGGATGCGGACGACGCAGTTTTACGAGCGGCGGGATCACCGCAGGATATTCCGGATGGAGCCGTTCGGGTCAGCGTCTGCCAAGGGACTGAGGGGAGAGCAGTGCCAGGACCCCCGAGAGCCCCCCTGCCCCCCCACAGCCCCCCTGCCCCCCCCCAGCCCAGCCCCTCCGTGCTCCCACCGGCGCGGATTCCTCCTCCCCGGAGGGGCCGCAAGGCTCCCCACGCTCGTCGCGTTCCTCAAAGCCCCCCGAGGTCGCTGCCCGGAGCGGGGCCGGTTTGCCGCTGCCGTTAGACGGGGCGAAGCTTTCCGCCGCCCGTTCCTCCGCACGGAGCTGCCGCCGCGGCCCGGAGGCTCCCGTTTCCCCCCCTCCCCCGGCCCCGGTGCCCGGGCAGGGAGCGGTGTTAAAGGCGGGGGTGCCCGTGGGGGTCGGCGCAGAGGCGGCTCCGGGAGGACGCGACCGGGATCAGCGGCTGCTCCTGCCCCCGGCCTCGGGGCCCGGCGGGGCTCGGAGCGCGGCCGCGGCCAGACGGGAGGGCTCCCGGGGACAGCCGGTGCCCCGGACCGGCCGGTGAGGCCGGGGGACAGAGGGCACGACGGGGATCCCCGCCCACGCGGGGCAGCTGCCCTCGGGGGCCCCGCACCACGGGACGCCCGGTGCTCCCCGGGCCCAAAGCCTCCGGGGACCCGGTAACGGCCCCCCCCCAGGACTGAACCCCCGGGCTCCCCTGGGACAGTCGTGTCCCCTCCCCCCGGCGGCCGCGCTCCCGGGCCCGGGAACCGCACCGAGGCCCCCGCCGGCCCCGTTCCTCCCCACCCCCGGGCCCCGCACCCCGCCCGCGCCGAGCAACCGGGGCCCGCCGGGCCCGCCTCCCGCGCGCGGCCCGGAACCGCCCGCCCCGGGAGGGGGGCTGGGTCGCCCCCGGGCCACCGCCGCCCGCCCCGGGGCCCGCCCGCGGTACCTGCCGCCGCCCGGTGCCGGTCCCCGCCGGAAGCAGACCCCGGCGCGAGCCGCTTCCGGCCCCTCGCCGCTGCCACCTCTGACCCCGGAAGGGAAACGCGAGGCTACGCCGGCGCCGACCATCGCCGGCCGCGGGAGGGGGGGGGGGGCGGACGGGCCCAACGCAGGGGGGAGAGGGAGAGACCATTCCCCACGAGGGGGAGGAGGGGGTCAGTGGGGCTGGGAGGGACCATTCTCCACCGCGGGGAGGGGGGGGGGGCAGTGGGCTGGGGGAGAGACCATTCCCCACGGTGGGGGGGGGGGTGTCCATGGTGGCAGCTGGCTCTGTCCCCACAGCTCCCTGCGCTCGCCCCCCAGACGCCCAGGCCCCCCCATCCCCTGCCCCACACCCCCAGAGGCGGGGGTCGGGGCCCCCCAGGGCCGCAGCCCCCCCCAAGCAGGCTCCAGCCGCTCTGTACAGCCGTTTATTGCGGGCGGGGGGGGCTCTGCTCGATGGGGGGCCGGGGGGGAAGGAGCCGGGGGGACCCCAGCCCCCCCCAGCCCCCGGGGGTCCCGGCCCTGGCTCCTGCCCCGGCACCGAAGCGGGGACGGGACCCCCGGCACCGAAGCGGGGCGAGGGGCGGCTGTGGCCGTGCGGGGGCCCCGGCATGGCACGGCATGGCACGGCATGGCACAGCACACGAAGCGCAGGCAGGGCAGGCAGCGGGCGAGGGGGACAGCCAGGGCAGGGAGAGGGGACAACGGCGAAGCTGCTGCGGCCGGGGTCAGCCGGGGCGGCCGGTGGCCGGTGGCCAGTGGCGGCTAACTGGTGCCCAGCGGGAAGGTGGGCGAGTGGCGCTCGGTGCCGATGGGGCGCGCGGGCACCTCCGCGAAGCCAACGTGTCGCCGGTCTGGGGACGGAGAGGTGGCGGGGTCAGGCACGGGGCCCGCCGGCACCGCAGCCGCCGGGGATGGAGGGGGACGGCACCCCGCCTACCCCCGGTGCCGCCGTCCTCCTGCTCCCGTCCCGCTTCCTCCTCGTCACCCTCCGCTCCCTCGGGGTCCTCGGGGATCTCCGACACCGTCAGCGACTTCAGGTCCTGCCCGCGCTCCTCTATGCCGCCGGCGAAGGACACCTTCTGCCCGCCTGTCGGCAACAAGGCCGGTGGCCCCCGGGGACCCCCCGGCTCCGGGGTGACCCCGCTGCAGCGTGGGGGGGGGGGACAGGTCCCCGAGCCCCGGCACCCACCCGGCGTCCCCGGGTGAGGGCCCGCAGCGGGCGGGTGGGCAGCCCCGTCCCCTCATCGTCCCCGTCCCCCCGCCGTCGCCGTCGCCCTCCCCGCGGCGTCCCCGTCCCGTTACCTCTCCGCTTGTGCGCCTTGGGGCCGGCGGGGAAGAAGCTCCGCTCGGCTCTGGCCTGGCTCCCCGGGGCTTCTCGGGCGGGCGACGATGAGCCGGGGGCAGAGGAAGGCACGCGTGGCACCGGGGCACCGCCGGAGCCGGCAACCGACGCGTCAGCCGAGCGGCCGGGGGTCCGGCTGGCGTCAGCGCGGCCCCGGCGGGGGACGGAGACGCTGCCCGGCGGGGGGACGTGGTGGCCCCCGGGGGACCCGCTTATCCCGGGGCGAGCGGGCAGCAAGGTCCAGGCAGCACCGGCAGCGGCCAGCCCGTGTGTCGTCCCCCCCTCCGGCACCCACCCTGTCCCCAAGGGCTGTGGGGGACGGTGGCAGCCATCCCTGCACCCCTGGACGCTGGCAGCCCCGTCCCCACATCCCCAGGGGTCTGGCAGCTTTGTCCCCGTGTCCCCTGGGCTCCAGCATCCCCATCCCCATGTCCCCGCATCCCCCAGGCTCCAGCAATCCTGTCCCCATGTCCCCTGGGCTCCAGCAGCCCTGTCCCCGTGTCCCCCAGGCTCCAGCATCCCCGTCCCCAAGTCCCCACGTCCCCCAGGCTCCAGCAATCCTGTCCCCGTGTCCCCCGGGCCCCAGCAGCCCTGTCCCCATGTCCCCACGTCCCCCAGGCCCCAGCAGCCCCGTCCCCCATCCCACGTCCCCCTCACCAGGCTCCAGGGCGCTGTCGGGGTCGCAGGCGCGGGCCAGCTCATGGTCCCCGTCATCGGCCTCCCCGTCGGAGCTGTCACCCCCGGCGAGGCCGCTCTCCAGGTGGGACTGCACGATGCGCTGCACCGCTGGGGAGGCACCGGCGTCAGGACCCCGCTCCGGGCACTGGGAGCACTGGGAGCACTGGGGTTTCCCCACGGAGCCACGCGGCACCAGGAGAGGTGTGCGGGGCCAGCGTGCCCGGGTGCCCCCTCCGCCCCGTGCCTCAGTTTCCCCATTCGGACGGCGCCAGCCGGTACCTTTGAGCGAGGGCGGCGTGTAGGCACACGGGTTGGTCCTCTTTGGTTTAAGCAGGCAGCCCTCGCCCGAGGCGCGCTGCGGGAGGGAGCGGGGTCGGGGTCCTGGCATCCCCCCGTGCCGGGGGCCACCGCGGCCCCGGGGGAGCCAGGCACTCCCTGGGTGCTGTGACGGGGCTCTGGCGACGGGGACCCCGGGATGAGGATGCTGCGGTGGGGGTCCCGCAATGGGTACCCAAGGCTGAACACCCGCCCCCCACCCCCCCCCGCCAGGACAAGGACCCCACGATGGGGATCCTGTGTTGGGGACGCCACGATGGGCACCCCGCCGCGGGGCGCTGGTGTTGGGGACCCTGGGGTGGTGTCCCCGTGACGGTCACAAGGCGGTTTGCACCGCGGCCAAACCCCACAGCCTGGCTCGGCTCCGCGTCCTCGTCCTCGTCCCCGTCCCCGTCCCCGCAGCGCTGGCGCCATGTGCCCGTGCCGGCCGGGGAACCGATAAGCGCCGGGGCCAGGCCGAGACGGGGCGGCCGGTGCCGGGGCTGCGCCGCAACGACCCCCCGCTGCCCCGGGAGCCGCGGGACGGGCGAAGGGCTCCCCGGGGGTCCCGGCGCCCACTCACCTGGTAGGGCAGGGACTCGTCCTCTGGGTCGGCAGCGCCGGGGAGAGAGCGGTGAGCAGGATGGGGCTGCCGGCACCCAACGGAGCCGGGCAGGTCCCTGCCCACCCCCGGACCCCCGCTCCCTCCCCGCCAGGGACCTGCCACCGTGTCCCGTCCCGCCACCGCGTCCCATCCCTGCCACCCCATCCCGTATGTAACGCCCCGTCCCCTCCCTGCCACCATGTCCCGTCCCTGATATCCCATACCATAGGTGACACCGCATCCCATCCCGCCACCGGCTCCCATCCCAGACATCCCATACCGTGCACGACACCACGTCCCCTCCCTGCCACCGTGTCCCATCCCAGACATCCCATACCCTGCATGGCACCACGTCCCATCCCTGCCGCGACGTCCCATCCCTGCCACCCCATCCTATCAGTGACACCATGTCCCATCCCTGCCACCACCTCCCGTCCCTGGACCAGACGTCCCCTGCCACCACGTCCATCCCTGCCCTGCGTCCCGTCCCCAGCCGGTGCCGTCCCTGCCCCGCTCACCTGGGGAGGAGTGCTCGGAGAGCTGGAAGAGCATGGCCGGCGTGGGCCTCCGCCGGCGGATCTGGGGCACAGCGGGGTGTCACCAGCCGGGGACACCCGGGGTCCCCTGTCCCCTGCCCCGTGCCCCAGGACCGAGGCCCCATGCACGTGCCTGCACGCGTACGAGCACGTGGGTGCGTGTGAGCGCGGGTGCGGGCAGGGAGCGTGCGGGGCCGCGCGCCCACCCGGCACAGGGGAGAGCACCCAGCCCGGGGCCACCGGTGGGGAGCAAGGGACAGGGGCACCCAGCTCCGGCCGGGGCAGGGGTCCCCAGGGTGGGGGTCCCTGCTGAGCCAGCGCCGTTGAAAGGTGCAGTGCCCCACAGAGGGGTCACGGCCCCATCCCGGGGTCCCCGTGATGTCCCCGGTCCCTCCCGGCCCCACGAGAGCCCCAGCTCCTGCCCGGCCCCTCCGCGGGGGCTCTGGGTCCGGCGTGTGCTGGGGACGTCCCCTCGGGCCGGGCACAACGGGCTGGGGTGGCTGCACCATCCCCCAGCGTGTCCTGTCCCCTCCGTCCCATCCCTTCTCTCCTGTCCCACCCCTGTCCCCGTCCCTGTCCCCTCCGTCCCATCCCTTCCCTTCCCCCCTGTCCCATCCCTGTCCCCTCCTGTCCCATCCTTGTCCCTGTCCCTGCCTTGTCCCCCTGCACAACTCTCCCCCTGCACAGGACCGCGGCTCACATGGGGACCTGGGAGCGCTCTCGTCCTGTCCCCATCTCTCCCCCGTCCCATCCTGTCCCTGCATCCAGTCCTGTCCCTCCTGTCCCTCCTGTCCCATGCCCTGTCCCTCCTGTCCCCTCCGATCCCCCTTGTCCTACTCTCCCAATCCCATCCCATCCCTCCCGTCCTCTGTCCCTGTCCCGTCACCTCCGTCCCCCATCCTGTCCCCTCCCATCTCCCTTGTCCCATCCCTCGGGTCCCATCCTGTCCCCCCTGTCCCTCCTGTCCCATGCCCTGTCCCCTCTGTCCCCTCCGACCCCCTTGTCCTGCTCTCCCGGTCCCATCCCGTCCCTCCCGTCCCACTCCGTCCCCATCCCGTCCCATCTGTCCCCGTCCCTCCCGCGGAACCCAGCTCACACCGGCACCTCGGGGCTCTCCCGTCCCCTCCATCCCTCCCGGTCACGCCGGGGGTCCCTCGTCACCCCGAGGTCACCGGCAGCGCTGCCGGTGACCTCGGGGTGACGAGGGACCCCCGGCGTGACCCCGTACCCCGCCGTCTGCTCTCACCATCTCGACTGCGCGGGGGTCCAGCTGGCTGGGGGGTGCCGGCACCGAGAACTGGATCTTCTTGCGGTCCTTGGGGTCCATGGCCTCGACCGCGCGTCACCGCCGCTGCCGGGGAGGGGTCTCTGCTGCCGGTGCCGAGCGGAGTTCGGTAGCACCCGGGGCTCGGTACGGCGAGGACTGAGAGCGGCGGGAGGTGGGGAAGGCAGAGCCGGTGAGGAGGAGGAGGAGGAGGAGGAAGGAGAGGGAGGGAGGACACGTCTCCTACCAGGCGCTGAATTATTCATTCCCCCGGGCAGGGGGGCTGAGGTCGAGGTAATGAGCCCTTGGGGAGCCCCCGAGGGGGTTCAGCCACCCCGTGGGGGGCCCTTAACCCCTTCCCTGCCGGGGCGGTGGCCCAGGACGGCGGTGGCCAGGTGGGACGGGACGGGACAGGGACGGGAACTGGTGCCTCTGCGTGAGTCCACATCCCTTGTGCCTCGGTTTCCCCACAGAGCCGCCGGCTGGGCAGGCAGGGGACAGGGGACAGGGGACAGGGGACAGGGGCACTCTCGCCCTTGGAGGGGCAGCAGGAAAATCCCCCTGGCTGCTCTGTGCCCCACGGGCACCCCACGGGACAGGGACACTGCTCCTTCGGGGGGGGGGATCCCCCAGGATACAGGGCCAGGGGACATCTGCGGGGACACAGGACCACCAAAACGTCCCATCGCCTCCGTGCCGGGGCTCCCCCACCGCCACCAGCCACAGCCCTGGGGACGCCAGGGTGTGCCGGAGGCAGGGGACTGTGCCCTCGCCTGCGGCTGTGCCTGGCTGCCCCGGCTCTGCCCCGGCTCTGCCCCGGCTCTCGGTGGTTTTCCCCATGGAAAATTCCACCAAACCCAAAGTTTCCCCCGGGGAAGTGGGGGTTCAGCCCCCCGGGCACAGCCCCCAGCCTGGGCACCGCTCAGCACCGGTGCTCGGCACTGCACGTGCCGGGCTCTGCCGCGGCCCCGCCGGGAGGGACCCGGGCATCGAGGGCACCTCTCCCGGCCCCGCCGAGGGGGGACAGCCGGGGGGTCCCCATGCAGGGGGACAGCGCGGTCACCGGCAGCCGGATCGGCGGCACCCGTCCCCTCGCGGGGTGCCCTGGCCAGGGGCTGCGGTGGCGGCGGTGATGGTGGCGGGGATGAGGAAGCCGCCTCTGAGGAGGAACGAGGAAGGGGGAGCTGGGAGCTGGCTTCGGCCCCCGGATCTCCCGGTGCTCCAACGGCTGCGGGTGGCTGCGGGCCAGCAGCCGCCGCTCCAGCAAAATATTTACCCGAGTGGCACCGTGCCATGGACCAGCCTCCCGCCCGCCCGGCCCTGCGCAGCAAAGCACGGCAAAGCCCGGCTCTGCGCGGCAAAGCTCGGCTCTGCATGGCAGAGCACGGCAAAGCTCAGCTTAGCACGGCAAAGCGTGGCAAAGCCGGGCTCTGCTCAGACAAGCTTGGCCCTGCGGCACAGCGCAGCCCCACGCGGCGCTGCCCACCCCGGGTGGGGACAGCCCAGGGACGGGCACCAGCAGAGCCCACGTCCCCATGGAGGGGACCGCGAGGCCGAGCCACGGGGACAGGGCGACGGGTCCCTCGGTCACCTCGCGCCCAGGCTGGCCCCGTGTCGGGGGTCCCCGTGCCGGGTTCCGATCATCGTCCCCGTCCCTGTCCCCATCCCGGCGTGGGACCCAAGTTGTTATGGCAACAGGTTCCCGGGCTCCTTCCCGCTGCCGTTCCCGTTCCTCCCGCCCGCGAAGGAGCCGTACGAGGGGGTGGCCGGGCCCCCTCCCTTCCCCGCGCTGCGGCAACGGCAGCACCCGCAGCCCCCCGGGATCGGCACGCGCCACCCGCGCCTGCACCCACGCAGACCGAGCCCGCGGGTGGCACCTGCAGCTCGGCGCAGGGGGGTACCGCATTGGGCCCGGCATCCGGCACCGCGCCGGGGAACGGATGCGGCGCCCGAGCCCCCTCCGTGCCACGCGGCTCCGGGCACACGTGCGGCACGCGGCCCCGCTCCTCGCCGGGTCAGCCCCATCCTGGCACCGTGGCCACCCAGGCTGCTCCGCGGCATGCAGGGGCAGAGCCACCGGCGCTTGTGCCGTGCCCGTGCCGTGCCGTGCCCGTCCCCGTGCCGTGTGACGGGGGCTGCAGCTCCACGCAGCAGCGAATCCTCCTGCAGAGAGAGTAAAAATAGCAGCAGGTTCGGGGAAGCGGCACTCGCCGCCTCGCCCCCCGTCAGCGGGCACCGGCGAGGAGCGGGAGCCTTCGCCCGCCGCCGAAGCCACGACAGGGCCGCGGGGCCGGGCACGGCGGGGACGCGGTGTCAGAGGGGCAGGGTGCTACGGGGCCGGGGCGTCGACGTGGACGGGGCAGCGCGGGGGGACGGGGGCTGCGGGGACGGGGCATCGCGGGGATGGGGAAGCAGCGGGGCAGGGTGCGGTGGGGACGGGGCACCGCAGGGATGGGACATCACGGGGACAGGCCACCATGGGGATGGGGCATCGCGGGGACGAGGGTACGCTGGGGACGGAGCGTCGCGGTGGCGGGGTACAGCGGGGACGGAGCATCGCGGGGACAGGGCAGCGTAGGGTGGGAGCGCCGTAGGGACAGGAGGACGTCGTGGGGGGGGAGCACGGTGGGGACAGGGTGCCATGGGGACAGGGCGTCGCGGGGACGGGGCACGGCGGGTTCGGAGCATCGTGGGGACAGGAGGACACGGGGACACCGATTGCCCGGTCCAAGAGGTGAGTGCCGGGGGGCGGGGCCTGTGCGGTGGAGTGGGCGGGGCCACGGAGTGGGCGGAGCTCGGGGGGGGTCAGTGGGTACCGGGGCCCCCCCCGTGCCCCTCACCGTGGGTATCCCCCTCCGGACGCCTGGGTCCCCTGCCCGGCCCTGCGGGAGGGGGTACCCGGGGGGGGGGGGGGTGTCACTCCCGGGGTCCCCCCCAGCTCCCCCCGGGCTGTGCACCCCGAGTGCCCCCCGCACCCCAGGACCCACCGTGGGTGCAGCCCCCCCGGGCACGGGGCCCCCCGACCCCCCCGGAGCTGCAGCGGGGGCGGCCGGGTGGGGGCCGGTGCTCCCCCGGGTGCAGAGGAGGTGCCGGGAGTGGGAACGCGAGTGGGAGCACGCGTGGGAGCCCGAGGGGGCGGCGGGCGGGGGGGGGAGGGGGGGGCGCAGGGGCCTTAACCCCTTCCCTGCTGGGAGCCCCCCCCGGCTTCAAGCCTGGGCTGCTGCAGAGGGGAAGGGGGAGCTGGGGGCGGCCCCCTCCCCAAATGGGGCTGCATGGGGGGGGCCTGGGGACCCGGCCACCCCCACGGTGGCACCCCACTGTCCCGCTGCCAACGCCACTGCCCAGAGCGGCCGGGCAGCACTGGGGGGGGGTGGGGGGGTGTCACCCCCTCTGTGCGATGGGGAAACTGAGGCACTGAGCAGCGCTGGCAGGACTGGGGGGCTGCAACCCCATAACCCCGCCATGACGGGGGGGGCTGCAACCCCGTACCCCTGGAAAGATGCGGGGGGTCCAACCCCGGGGCGAGGAGGGGCCGCGTCCCCGTGTCCCCAGGGGGACGGGGGGGGTTGACCCCCCGCCCCAGCAGGACGAGGAGGGGCCCCATCCCTGCACCCCAGCTGGGTGGGCAGGGGGCTGTGTCCCCACGTCCCCTTGGGCCAGGCCTGGCCCTGGTGCCCTCGCCAGCCCGGCCGTGCCCGTCGGTGCTGCGGCACGCTGCCGGCAGATGTCATCCCCGGCGCGGCTGGCATGGCGGTGCCCGGTGCTGGCATGGCGGTGCCCAACGCTGGCATGGCCTGGCTGGCGTGGCCACCCTGGTGCTGGCACAGCCGCGCGGCGAGCACAGGCCTGGGCAACGGCTCAAGGGCTTTGGCACGGGGTGGCCGGAGCAGAGCCGCGGCTGGAGCCGTCCCGGTTGGCAGCCGCCAGCCACCGGCCCACGCCAAACCTTGCACCCGCGCCCCGGGGTGCTCCTGGCCGGGCTGGGACTGGGACTGGGGGCTGCCACTGGGGCTGGGGACACTGGGGACAACACCGCTGGGGTGGGCGTCCTGCCTGGCACCCCCAGGGTGGGCACCCAGCCGGGCAGGGGATGCGCTGGCTCGGGGGGGTCCGCACACAGAGCCTGGCGCCGGGGTCTGCCTGCCCCGGCAGGGTCTGAACGGTCAAAACCTTGGGGGGGGGGATACAGGGGAGTGGGGGGGTGCAAGCCCGGAGGTCCCGAGGAGGGAGGGGGTGCAGCGGTGAGACCAGGAGAGGAGAAGCACTCCGGGGGGGGTCTCCTTTTGCTGGGGGATGTCAGTGGCGGCCGTGCCTCAGTTTACCCACCTGTAGCACGTGCCCTCCACAGCCCAAGCCCCCTTCCCTGGGGAGATGTGACCCCGGGGGACCCGAAAGCCCCCACGGTGCCCTGCCAGGGGGGCTATGGGGGGGGCTGCCAGCCCCGCTCCCCCCACCCCATCCCCATCCACGAGACCCTCCCGAGGAGGGGGCCCGGCCAGTGCCCGGCCGCCAGCACAGACCAGTTTGCTGCCTCCGTTCCCAGAAGAAAGAATAAAGTTAAAACATCTGTTAATTTATAAACCAATTTAACCATGACTGGTTAATAAATAGCTACCAGCTGCCAACCCCCACCCTCCGCCCGGGCTGGGGGCGCGCGGGGAGCCGGGGACGCGCGGCCAGCCGGGCTCGCCACGCTCCCCTTGCCCCCCCGGTGTCATTGTCGCTTGTCCCAGCGGGGGTGTCACCGGGGTCCCCAGGGGATGCGGCTGCCCAGAGGGCTGGGGTTTGCCGGGGAGAGCCCGGTGCCCGCGGGGAGGGTGGCACAGCCACGGCACCCAAGGCAGGGGGGTCCCGGCAAGGGGACTGTCAGGTGCAAATCCATAGGGGAGGGACGTATGGGCGAGCGTGGCCTGGCCGGGGATGGTGCCCGGGTGGGGGCTCTGCTCGTGCAGGGGGGGACAGGGACGTGGGGACACGAGCCCCTGTGGGTGGGGGCTGCCCTGCTTCAGGGTGGGTGTTTGGGTGGGTGCTGGTGCGGTGGGAACGGGGGGGGGTGTGGTGCCTGGGGGTGCGTGCATGCGTGTGCCAGGGCTGTGCACGTGTGCGCCCGTGTGTGTGCATGCATGTATGTGCCAGGGATGTGCGTGTGCGTGCGTGCGTGTGTGCGTGCATGCACGTGTGTGCACAGGAGTGTGTGCATGTTTATGTGTGTGCATGTGTGCGTGCCAGGGATGTGCATGTGTGTGCACAGGAGTGTGTGTGCGCATTTATGCATGCATATATGTGCCAGGGATGTGCGTGTGTGTGCATGCGTGTACGTGTGTGCACAGGAGTGTGTGCATGTTTATGTGTGTGCATGCCAGGGATGTGCATGTGTGTGCACAGGAGTGTGCGTGTGTATGCATGCACGTATGTGCCAGGGATGTGCGTGTGTGTGCATCCAGGTGTGCATGCGTGTGTGCATCCAGGTGTGCATGCGTGTGTGCGTGCATGCACATGTGTGCACAGGAGTGGGTGCATGTTTATGTGTGTGCATGTGTGCGTGGCAGGGGCGTGCATGTGTGTGCATGCACGTGTGTGCACAGGAGCGTGAGTGTGTGCATGCTTTGTGTGTGTGTGTGCGCGCGACAGGGATGTGCACGTGAGTGCGTGCACAGGAGCGTGTGTGCACGCTTATGTGTGTGTGTGTGCGCGCGACAGGGATGTGCGTGCACGTGCGTGCACAGGAGTGTGTGTGCACGCTTATGTGTGTGCGTGTGCGTGCGCCAGGGATGCGTGTGCACAGGAGCGTGTGTGCATGCTTATGCGTGCGCGTGCACGGGAGTGCGTGCGTGTGCACGTGTGTATGTGCCAGGGACATGCATGTGTGCACAGAAGTGTGTGCGTGTGCGTGCGTGTGTCCGCGTGCGTCCACGCACAGGAGCGCGCGGGGTGCCCGTGCACGTCCCCATCCCAGCGGGGCCGGCTGCCGAGCGGGGACTCCCCGTCTCTCCTTGGGGAGCTGCTGTCCCCATGGGACCGGGGACCGGTGACGCGTCCCTCGGCCCGTGCCGGGCCCGGCGTGGAGCATCCTCGCTGCACGCGGATCCAGGACGGACGCGGACAGAGAAGGGCCTGGCCCCGGCGCTGCGGCGGAACCAGGGATGTCGGTGGCGAGGGGACCGGGTGGCGGGGTCCCGACTCCTGCCCCCCAAACCCTCCCGCCAGCCCCTCTCCCCCTCTGCGGGGCCGGAGGGCGCAGCAGGGTCGCGGTGCCCGGGCGCGAGCCCCTTCCCGGCCGTGCACGCCCCGACACGTGTCGCAATAGTAATGTAATTTGTACGTTAACAATGGGCAGCTTGAGGTTTATATTTAATTACAACGTTTGCACCAACCTGAACTCACCCTTATTCATCAATAATGCATGGGTTTGTGTTTATCGCTGCTTAATTAATCTGTGCTTACGACAATTAAAGGCTTGCAAAATCCCCAAAGGTGGCGGTGGGGAGCGGCTGCGCGGTGCTGGCGTGGTCGCGGGGCCGGCGTGGTCGCGGTGCCGGCGTGGCGGTGGTGGCTGGCAGGAGCAGGAGCGGCTGCAGAATGGGGTGACCCCCACCCCCCCCCCCAGCACCCCCCTCCCTGGGGGTCTCCCCGCAGCAGGAGGGGCCGGACACCTCCAGGGCGAGGGGAGACCCCCCCAGGCGTGGGGTGCTGCGGTGGGGACCAACCCTGCACCCGCTCCCCGGGGGGGACCCCGCTCCGTGCCTCAGTTTCCCCAAGGAGGAGACAGCCAGGGCTGCCGCAGCCACCGGGCGCAGAACCACCGCGTCACCCCCGGGGACCAGCCCCGCGCCCCCAAACCGCCCGCATCCCTCCTCCCCGTTGCCTTTTTCCTTCATTTTCCCTTTTCCCTCCCTATTCCCCGTCCCCTCGCCCCCTCCCGCGCACCAGGGCCGGGGGTGCCGGTGCCCCCCGAGCCGGGCAGCGTGGCCAGGCCGCGCCACGCCAGCTCTGCGCCTTTAAGCGCGGCACGGCGCGGCTGTCCCGGATCAGCCGGAGCGCCTATTAAAATTTTATGCGAAGTGTAAATGGGCCAGGTCTCCAGCTTCCCGCTCCCTCCGAATGATTTATTACTCGCAAATACCACAGAACTAATTAGTATAGTAATTAATTAATACGAATTTGCATATTTGCATGTGCAATTAGTGCAGTGGAGTGATTACTCTGAAAATGAGAAGTTGGGCTTGTCAGATGGTAGTGTGAACTGGAGTGGAAAAGCCTCGTGCAAATGAACCTGGGCGGTGGCGGCAGCGGGCACGCGGCGGCACGCGGTGACACCGGCCCCACGCCGCGCCGCGCCGGCAGGGTGCGAGGCCCCACGCGTGGGAGAAAGGGGGGGGGGAGCTCGGTCCCGGGGACCCCCCAGCCCTGGCCTGGCCCTGAGCCCCCCGCCATGGGGACCGCTCCATCCCTCGGCCATCTCCATGGCGACTCGTCGTGCCAGGCGCATCGTCATGGCAACGGGCCGGGCCACGCAGCCTCGCCATGGCGACTGTCGTCATCGGCACCCTGTCACCATGGAGACACCCCCCCCTCCCCAAATCCGCTCCCTGCCGGCCCCCCCCCCCCCCCCAACTCCTCGATGGCTCGGGGTGGCGGGATGCTCCCCAGGCTGGGGGTCCCCAAAGCCACCCGGGACGTGGGACGGGGGTCCCCGACGTCCCCAGGGATGGCAGGCCCCACAGCACCCCGGGATGGGGGCGAGGGCCCCAGAACGCCCGACACCGGGGGTCCCCGCAGCGCCCTGGGGCTGGCAGCGACAGCCGAGCCCCGCGATGGCAGCACCAGGCTGGATCGGCCCCCACGGGCCGGGGGCCCGAGGCCCCTCCAGGGCGGGGGTCTGGCACCCCCAGCCCCAAATCCGGCCCTTCGCCTTTGTCCCTGCTGCCGCCCCGCTCCCCGCTCGCCCGTGGCCCCTGTGCCCACCCGCCCTGCTGAGGCCTGACACCACTCGGTGCATTTCTGGGAGGGCCCCCCCCGCCCCCCCCCCGATTTGGGGACACCAGCACAGAGCGGGGCAGGGGGGCAATGGAGGGGGCGGTGGGCAGCCCCTGCCGCCCCCGCACGCCGCGTCCCCCCGCCACCGCGCCCCGCCGGCTCCCTGAAACAGGCCCAAGCGGACGCCATCTGCTGCGGGGGGGCCGGGGGCTGGTGCCAGCAGCGCTCGTTCAGCCGCGCCGCGCCGTGCCCACGCCGGTGGCACTGCCGGGCTGCGTGCCGGCCCCCCGTGTCCCCCCCCGACCCAACCGGGGCAGCGATGGGGGGGGGGGTGCAGTGGCCACAGGGGGTCTCCTGTCCGCTCCTGGGCTCTTGTGACATCACGGTCCGGTTGTTGTGATGTCATAGCCCATTGTGACCTCAGCAGGGTGGCTTTAGCACCTCACCAGCAGCCAGCTCCGCCGGTGGCACAATGGCAGCCCCCTCCGGCCCTGGATCCCCGGCTGGGGTCCCCCTGTCCCAGCCCCCCCACTGTCCCCAAAGAGCATCTGACCCCGGCAGGGGCGAGCCCAGCGACCGCCGGGTGACAAAGGGGGCGCGGGGGGGGGGACACAAGTCCCCTGGGGCCACCCATCTGCCCGCCCCAGGACCCTCCGTCCCCAGCCCCGCACGCAGCCGCGGCTCCAGCAGTTTCCCACCGGACAATTCCCAGGGCGTCGTTTGCCTAATTAACAGCGTGCGTCTTAAAAACCGCTTGACAAGTCCCCGGCCCACGAGCAGCAGCGGGTGGGGGGACGGATGGGGGGGTCCGGCTGCCCCAGGGGCACGATCCGGCCAGGGTGGGTGAAGCAGCCGCCCCGCGGTGACGGCGGCTTCGCTTGGCACCGGCACCACAGCCCCGGGGCCGGCACAGCAGCTCCCCATCCTCCTCTAGCAAAAAAAAAAAGGGTTCGCTAAAAGCCCCCCCCCCCCCCCGATCCCGGCTGAGTCAGGACCGCCCCTTTCCTCCCTCTGTGCCTCAGTTTCCCTCCACCACCAGCTTCCTCCTCCCAGGCTCCCCAGCCCACCCATGACCCCGCGGTCCCCATTGCAGGGACCTTTAGGGACACGGGGACAGGCAGGGCACCCACACCCCCTCCCCTGTCCCCCAGAGACCCCCACCCACAGATAGGGCCCTGCTCACCCAGTGATGCCCAGGGATGGGTCCCACGAGGGAGGGCTGCTCTGGGGACCTGGTCCGGGGCCACTTCGTCCCCAAAGGCAGCGAGGACGGGGATGGGGACGGGCTGGGCTCCCGCTCCCGCCGCTCTCCTCCCCTCGGCTGACATTCCCCGGCGGTGGCTCCGCCGCGCGTTACCGCATCCATCTCTCCCCAGCCTTCACCTCCCAGAAATATTGCAGCGCGGAGCTGGCTCCATCTGGCAGCGCGGCCCTCGCCTCCCCCCGCCACCACACGCGGGGACACGCCGGAGCTGGCTCCTCCGCTCGGGCCCCGGATGGCTCGGCCCCGCCAAGGGGGTACAGGGACCCCAAATGGCGAGGGGGACCAGGTCGAGTGCCCCCCGGCCCGTGCCGGGGAGCGACGGCGTGGCCTCGCCGAGGCAGCCGGCTGCAGCGCCGCTCACCCGGCCCCACGCTGGGGATGCGGCAGCCGGCTGAGCCCCGGCAAACTCGCCCCACGCGGGGCCCCCGGGAACAGCCCGGGGCTCAGCTGGCTCCCAGCCAGGTCCCGGCATCACCCAGCGTCCAGCTCCCACCCCCCGGCTCTGCCGGCGCCGACCCGCTTCCGTGCCCCCGCCACGTCCCTCCAGATGCCGTGTGTCCCCCAGCACCCACCTCCGGGACGGAGCCGTTGCCCGCTCCAGGCAGGGTGCCCATCCCCATCCGTCGCCTTCCTGCCAGAGGGAGGGGAAGGGACACGGAGGATGAATTTTGGAGGAGGAAAGAGCTTCACGCACCAGCCAAATGCCCTGCTGTGCCCACCGAGCAGCGAGACCCCAGGGGACCTGGCTGGGGCGGCCCAGGGAGCGGAGGTGGCGGTGCCGGGAAAGCCGGTCCCGGCACGCAAGGACCAGCAGCAGGATGGGAACCAGAGCCCCAGGGTCGCCGGGCCCAGCTCCCCCAGCCCCGACCTCCTGGGGCGAGAGAAACCCCCCACCCAGCCCCTGCACCCGATGCACCAGCACCCAGCCCTGCCCCTGCTCCCACCCTGCTCCCCCCAGCCGTGCCCGCTCCTGGGTTCACCCCGACCTCGCCTCCTCCTGCTGCCCAGGGCAGCCCCATTTCCCCAGGGGCCGGATCCTGCTCATCCAGCCCCCGTGCCGTGACGCTGGGAGCCCCACTCACCGCCCTGGATGACCCCCCCCCACCCCAAAGGACCGGGACGGGGCTGCCCCTGCCCCACTCTGCCCCGTGCCATCACCAGCCGTGGCACAGGGACGGCACCAGCATCCCTCCTCCTGCCCGCACCGCGGACCGTGTCCCGGCACAGGCCGGCCGAGGGCCCCCGGCACCGCCCCGGCCCCGGCACAATGCAGTGGTTTGGGTTTTCATCTCCCTGCTCCCCTTTCATCTCCTCTCCCCGTTTCATGTCTCCACTTTCTTCTCCCTCCAAGCGCTGTGCATGCTGATGAGGCTCACGCCAGCGCCCACCCTTGCCGCTCGCCGGCTGCTAATTAGGCTGTAACGGATGCACCGGGCCAGGGGCTCGCGGCTTCCCCCTGTCCCCGTCCCTGTCCCCGCACGGGCCAGCCCGGCCACTCACGCCGTGGCATCTCCTCGGCCTCGGGCAGCCCCGGTGCCCGCACGGGTCCCCCATGGGCTGTGAGCCCGGTGCCAGGAGCCGGGGCACTGCCGGCCTTGCTGCCCCGACGCCAAGGGTGCAGCCGGGCTGGAGCGGGGCCATGCCACCCGCCGAGGGCTGCGTGTCACCGAGGGCAGCGGAGTGGGAACTTACCCAGACCTGGCAGGAACGGGCAGCACCGGCGTGCCGTGGGCACGGGGCGAGGGCGGGCTCCTGGGGCACGGTGATGCCCGCCCGGCACCCGCCTGCAAAATGAAGATGGCAACAACGGAGGGAGCTGAGCAGCGCTGCGGGGAAGGGCTGCGATGTGCCGGGAGGCTGCCCAGGAATCGGTGTGCCCCCACACGGCATCGGCACCGGCATGGCTGGGGTGGGCCCTGCCTCCCCGCGGGCCAGCTCCAGCCCAGGTGCCATCTGCTCGGCCGCAGCCGTGAGTGACAGTCGGAGGGTTCGGCAGCGGGAGCGCGCGGGGGGGATGCTCACCGCCGGTGGAGGCCCCTCTGTCACGTGCCAGCCCCGGCACCTGCACCGGGGGAGTGGGCGACGCCGACACCGCTGGCACAGACCAGGCGGCCGGGCACGGCCAGCCCTTTGTCTGCGTGTGGGCACAGCCCCGGCCACCACTGCCGCCGTGTCCCTGCCGTGCCCACGCCACGGCCGTGCCGCCCTTGCCTGCGCTGCATGGCCAGCTCGTGCCGGTGCGTGGCACCCTGCACCCGCTGCCCCTTCCCCTGCCCGCACCCCTCGAGCCGGGCAGGTCCCGGCCCCCCCCCCCCCGGGCTTGCAGGGACAGAGGGGGTCCAGGACGCAGGGACGTCCCGCGGCTCAGCCCTGCGGTCAGGAGCGGGGCACCGGGTGATGGGATCTGGCTCCCAGGGACACAACACACCCGGTACGGGCTCCCCGGCCCCGCTGCCGCCTGCCGCCGGTTTGCAGGCGCAAGGGAAATGGCAGCAGCGATTTCTGGCTGCACATGCACTGTGGCGGGGACAGATTTGCAGGCCGGGAGGTGACGGGGCGCTGCCGGGCCAGGGCACGGGGCCGCGGCAAGTGAGGAGGCGCCCGGCAGACAAAGGCCTCACCGGCTGTGCCACGGCATGGCCGGGCCTGCACCACCGACACCGTGGGACCTGCATCCGTGGGGGGCTTGGACCTCGTGTGCATCGGGGAGGGCGTGCGTGTGCACGTGTGTGCAAATGTGCGCGCGCGTGTGTTTGCGCGTGCACGTAGGAGTGTGCCGAAGGCTGGCTGCGGCTCTGCGCACCGGGCTGTGCCACGGGGCTGCAGAGAGAGGTTGTGCGGCCGAGGCGGTGCCGGCGCGGCCATGGGGCGGCGGGCAGCCGGAGGGGCCACGTGCCACGCGCATGGAGACCCACGGCCCTGCAGCCACCGGCCCTGCCCACGCCCAAACCTGCAGCCGCCTGCCCGCACCGGTGGGGCCGAACCGGGCACCGCCACCACCACCGCCTCCCCCGGGCCCTGCCCGGCCGCAGCCCCCAGCCCACGCCAGGCCCTCGGCATCGCAGCCATCCTTGCTCGGCTGGTGGCTGAGGGTGGGGACGGACCCGGGCGAGCCGCCACGGTATTTTGCGGCAAGCCGCAGATGCCAGCTCCCGGCGAGGGTCCCTGCGGCGTCTCCCCCCTCGCCCCGGTGCCCGCCGGCTGCCCCCGACACACTCGGCCTGGCCGGGATGGCCGGTCTCCCCTGCCGCCCTGCCGCTGGCTCCATTGTTCAGCCCGGCCCCGCCATCGCCTGCATCTCGCCCGGGTCCCATTTTGCGGCGTGTAGGCAGAGCTGTAGATTTGGAAGAGGTTTTTTTTTTTTTTTCTTTTTTTTTTTTTTTTTTGAGTACAGAGTGACAGATGGCGAGTCCTCCTTCCCCAGAGAGACAAATCTCCCTGAATGCAAGCGCATGTCAATCATTAGCTCTCATGTGATAGCTCTCGCGCATGACGTGCCAACCATATGGCACTGGCAGCAGAGCTGGTACCCCCTTTGCTGGGTAGAGATGCCACTCTCGCCTCCTTTTGGATAGAGGACTGCAGGAGGCTGGAGCACCTCAAGGAGCCGCGTCCCGGTCCCAGAAGATGCTGGGAACAATGAAATAAGAATTCCTCCGGTCCGCCCGAAGGTGAGTTATGTAAGAAGTGGAGGGCTGGGAGGGCAGCGGTGGAAACTTGAATGGAGAAAAGGCAACTTCCATGTTGATTTTGTTTCTCCGCCACGTCTCGCCCTTTTTTCCCCCGTCTTTCGTTCTCCCCCGGCCCTCGCTTCTCCCGCTCCCCGCCGGCCCCGCCGATGGGGTTCCCCCCACACCCCCCCGGAGCTCCCCCGGGGGGGTTGTTGGGGCTTCGCCCCCCCACCCCCACCCCCCCGGTCCCCCCGTCGTCCGTGTCCCCCCCCCCCCCCCCCCGCGGCTGGGCGCGCCCGGGGCGGCGCGGTCCCGGCGGGACGGAGCGGGCAGCGGCGGCCGAGCGGCATCAACGAAATCGGCGCGGAGCCGCCGCGCCGCCGCCCCCGGGGGCCCCGACCCGGCGGAGCCGCCTCCCCGCTCCCCCGCGGCGCCCCCGGCCCCCGCCCCGGGCGGCGCCCCCCGCCCCGGCCCCGCCGCTCCGCCCGGCCCCGGGGGCGACCCCGGCAGCGCCGCCGCCCGCGACCCCCGCGCTGCCCCGGGGGGGGGAGAGCCCCGGCCGCGGCCGCCCCCGCCGCCCCCCGCCGCCCCCCGCCGCCCCCCGCCGCGCCGCCGTTTGATGCCGCCGCATTTTACGGGCCGCGCTCCGGCGGCCGGGGGGAGCCCGGGGGCGGGGTGGGGGGGGCCCCGGGCGGGGCTGACCGGGCCGGAGGGGGTAGGGGGGGCGGGGGGGGCGGCGGCCGCGCCTCGGCGCTCCGGCCCCGGGACGGCGGTGGCGGAGCCGCGGCCGGGGCCGTTCCGCGCCCGCGGCGGGGAAAAGTTGGAGGCGTCGAAGAGGGGCCGGCGGCACCGGGCCCGGCCCGCGGGGCACCGGGGCGGGGGGGGCGGCACCGGCCGGGCCGGGGGCGGGCGCGGGAGAGGGGGAGCGGGGCGCGGGCGACGGCGGCGGGGAGCCCGGGGGAGGGGGGGGCGGTGCGGGGGGGGGGGGGGGGCGTCGCCGCGCCCCGAGGGAGCCCCGGTGCCGCCGGGGTCGGGCGGCCGGGGCGGGCGGCGGCGGCGGGCGGCCCCGCGCCCAATTCGTTTTCGCCGCTCCCGGGGAGCGCGGCCGGGGCTGGGGGCGCGGAGAGGGGCGGGGGGGGGGGGGGGGGCGGGAGCGGGGCCGCCGGTAACGCCTGGCTCTTTGCCCCCCGCTGCAGCCACCATGTTGACGCGACTTTTCAGCGAGCCCAGCCTGGTCCCCGAAGTGCCGAAATTCGCCGGTTGGGCCGAGGAGTGCGAGGAGGATGCCCGCAGCGAGAAGGAGGAGCGGGCGGGGAAGGGCTGCGCCCTCCCCGAGGAGCCGCCCGAGGGTTCGCTGGGGGAGAGCAAGGAGGAAGGGGAGCTAGGCGGGGACGAGGAGGAGGAGGAGGAGGAGGAGGAAGGCTTGGAGGAGGCGGAGGGCGAGCGGCCCAAGAAGCGCGGCCCCAAGAAGCGCAAGATGACCAAGGCGCGGCTGGAACGCTCCAAGCTGCGGCGGCAGAAGGCGAACGCCCGGGAACGGAACCGAATGCACGACCTGAACGCGGCCCTGGACAACCTGCGGAAGGTGGTTCCCTGCTATTCCAAAACGCAAAAGCTCTCCAAAATCGAGACCCTTCGCTTGGCCAAGAACTACATCTGGGCTCTCTCCGAGATCCTGCGCTCGGGCAAACGGCCCGACCTGGTTTCCTACGTGCAGACTCTGTGCAAGGGGCTGTCGCAGCCCACCACCAACCTGGTGGCCGGCTGCCTGCAGCTCAATTCCCGCAATTTCCTCACGGAGCAGGGTCAGGAGGGTGGCCGTTTCCACGGCCCCAACGCCTCCTTCGCCGTGCACCCCTACCCCTACCCCTGCTCGCGGCTGGCCGCGGCGCAGTGCCCGCCCGCCGCCGGTCCCGGTTCCCACGGGCTGAGACACACAGCTACTGCGCCTCCGCCTACGAGAGCCTCTACGGCAACGCGTCCCCCGACTACAACAGCTCGGAGTACGACGGTGGGCTCAGCCCCCCGCTCTGCATCAACGGCAACTTCTCCCTCAAGCAGGACTCTCTTCCCCGACCACGAGAAAAGCTATCACTACTCTATGCACTACTCGGCGCTGCCCGGCTCCCGGCCCGCCGGCCACAACCTGGTCTTCGGTTCGGCGGGGATGCGCGGGGGGGTCCACTCCGAGAACATCTTCCCCTACGACATGCACCTCCCGCACGAGCGGGGCCCCATGTACGAGGAGCTCAACGCCTTCTTCCACAACTGACACCCCCCCCCCCCCCCGAGCCCCCTCCCCACCCCGGCCGCCCCGTCCCCGAGGCGGGGACGCACACCCACCCCCGCCCCCCCACCCCCCCACCCCCACCCACACACACACACCCGCGGCGGCCCCGCGGACCGGCCCCCGGGGCTCCGCCGTGGGCTTTGGTGCAATATGGGGACCCGGCCCCGGCGGCGGGTCCCCGCGCCCCGTGGGGACAAAGTGCTTTTTTGGGCGGATTTCCCCTTTCCCTTAAATTGTTGTTATTCTTTATTATTGAATTAGTTAATTTATTATTCTTCTTATTTATTCTTCTTATTATTGTTATTGCTATTATTATTACTATTAGTATTACTATTAGTATTACCACTATTATCACTATTATTATTATTATTATTATTATTATTATTATTATTATTATTATTATTATTATTATTATTTTATTATAATCATCACCGTCCCCCAGGGGGGAGGCCCCACCGCGGCCCCGGCCCCCCCCGGGCCGCAGCGGCAGCGCCCGGCGGAGCCGCCCCCGGCGCCCGGCCCGGCTCGCTGGGTCGAGCCGCCTCGTTTCCTTTTTAATTCGTTTTCATTTAATTGTCTATATATTTTTTTTTTAATTTTTTTTTTCCTTCCCTCCCCCCATTTTGGGCCGTTTTCTCCCCTCCACCGCCGTGACCCCCCACCCACCCACCCCCCCGGCATTGGACACCCGCTGCCCCGGCCCGTGGGAGCGAGAGGAGCCCGCGCTGCGGCGCGGAGCGAAACTTTCCGAAGCAATAAAGAGGCGAAGGGAGGAACCCACATTTCTATCTATGCAAGCAGGCCCGCCCGGCGGACGCTCAGAGATGCACTTTGCTTTGGGGGGGGCCCCGGCCCCGCTCCCAGCCCCGGGAGCTCCTCTCGCAGCGCGTGTGTCAGGACGTTTTTTACCTGTTTTAAAACTTGAAACGGAAAAAAAAGGAAAAAAAAAAAAAAAGGAAAAAAAAAAAGGAAAAAAAAAAGAATTAAAAAAAAAAAAAGATAATAACAACCCCCAAGCCCGCGGAGGCCGCCCCGGTTTTCCCGAGCTGGCGGAGCCGGGGCCGGGGCGGCGGGGCAGCCCGCAGCTATGCAAGCGGGGCTCCGGGGGGGCTGGCGGGGCTGCGCCCCCCCCGCGGCGCCCGGGCCCGGCCCGTGTGTCTTCGCCCCGGTTTGCCGCATTCCTTCGGTCGGGAGAGACGCCGTAAAGCCGAGAAAACGCTCTTTTTTGCTTTTTTTAAATTTTGGGTTTTTTTGGGTTTTTTTTTTTTTGGTTGTTTTTTTGGAACCTGCCCGCACCACCTTCGAAGAAACCAGCATTTTTAGAGACCAGGGAGGAGGAGGAGGAGGAGAATTTCTGAGAAATGTTTTCGAAACGAAAAAAAAACAAAAAACAAAAAACCCTACAAAAAACAAACAAACAAAAAAGTTTTGCAAAAAAAAACAAAACCCGGGAAAAACACAAAAAAAAAAAAAAAGAAAAAGAAAAAAACCCACAAACCGTTGTAGCAAAGGGGACCCGCCTGTCCGACACCAGAAGTGCTTTCGTGTTTCCGTTCCGTTTCATTTCGATTAATAAATATTTATGGCCAACGATATGCAAGAGCCCCCCCCGCCGGGAGCCGCTCCCCGCTCCCCGCTCCCCGTTCCCCGCCCCGCGGACGCTGCTCGGTGGCGGCGGAGCGCGGGGGCGCGGGGCCGGGGGGCCCGGCGATACTGCATGCATCGGCCCCCCCCCCCCTTCCCCTCCCCGGGGCCCCCCCCGGCCCCGCTGGACGCTCGCAGCCCGGTCCCCGCCGGGGCGGCCCCGCCAGGACTCGTCGGCCGTAACCGAGCCGCCGCCGGTGCGATTCGCGGCGAACCTGTAATTACCGAGCGTCCTTCGACGGCGATTAATAAATATTCAATGTTGACTCCGCCGCCTTCGCCGCTTTCCTTCCGCCCCGGGGCACCGGGGGGGCACCGGCCCGGCCCCCGCCGTCGCCGTCCCCGGTGCCTCTCGGCGGTGCCGGTGCCTCCGCCGCTCCCGCCGCCCGAGTGCGCGGCCCGCGGTGGGGCGGCGCTGATATAACGCGGCTCAGCCCCACGGGTGTCCCCCCCGGGACCGGGGAGGCGGTGTCCCCCCCCCCTCGCCAATAAAGGCACCGGGATCCGGAGCGGCGGCCCGGCTCGGTCCCGGCCCCGCCGGCACGGGGCGAGCCGCGGCGGTGACACCGCTCCGGTCCCCCGGGAGGCTGGTGCCCGGAGCGGGCACCGGCCCGCGGCGCCGGTGGCCTCGGCGAGGGTGCCCGGCGGCGGTGGCCAAGGCCGGGTTCGTCCGTAGCGGCCCCGGTACCCGGTCGGCTCCCGGCGCGGCGCCCGGTGCCCGTGCCGGTTGCCGGTGTCGGTGCCCGTTGGAGCCCCGGCGCGGTGCCCTGTCCCGGTGCCAGTGCCGGTGCGGGTTCGCGGTGCCGGTGCCGGTGCCGGTGCCCGGTGCCCGGTGCGGAGCTGTCCGCCGCGGCGGTGCTGAACGGGCGCCCGGGCCCCGCCGCCTCCCCAGCGAACGGGCGTCGGTCTATTTACCGTTCCCGCCACCGGGGCTCATCACCGCCCGACGGCCGCGGGCTCCGGGCGGGGACGGGGACCGGGCTCTCGGTCGCGCCGTGCCGCTGCCCACGGCCACGGGGATCGCGGGGGGCCGGTTCCCCGCGGGAGGCGGCGTGCGCCGGGGCAGCACCGGGGCTGCGGGGACGGAGCCCCCGGGTTCCTCCCGGGAGAGGCCGGGGGGCCCCGCGCCCCACCGCCCCGCGGCTTTTGGGGAAAACCGGGGCAGGTTTGGGGTCGGCCCGGGACGCGCCCCCAGCCTGGCCGGGCCCGGGGCCGGCGCCGAACCGGGAAACGGCTCCAGCGCGGCCCCGACGTGCGGGGCCCGGCCCGGGAAAGGGGACGGCGAGGAGCCGGCACCGGGAGGGGGAACGGGGCCGCCCCGGCCCGCCGAGCCGCTGCGGCGGAGCTCGGCCCCCGAGGGCCCCCCGAGACCCCCCGAGACCTCCCGGCCGGGCCGGGCCCCGGCGTCGCCGCTGCCCGCGGATCAGCGAAGCCTCTTCCGACGGCTCCGGCCCGGGCGGCCTCCCGGGAAGGGCCTCGTTTGTCCGGGGAAAAAGCCTCGGGGCCGCCCCGGGGGGGGGCCCGGGCGGGGGCGATGCGCGGCCCCTCGGCCGTCACCCGCAACCGGCGGCACCGGGGCCGCGGCCCGGAGCTGCGGCGGCGAAAGGCGGATGCCCCGGCGGAGGGGAGGGGGAGGCGGGGGGCCGGGGGCTGCGGGGGGGCCGCCGACATCTGCTCCCGGGAAGGGCCCGGGGCCGGCTGTGCCGGGGGGGGCCGGCCCCGGGGCCGGGGCTGCGGTTTACGTTCAATTCCCGGGATTTTTCTTTCCCCGGCGCCCGCCCGGCCCCGCCGAAGCGAGGGGATGCGGGAAGCCCCCGCCCGGCTGCTCCCGCCCGGACCGGCCCCGCACTCGGTGCACGGCCCCGGTGCAAAGCTCCGGAGAAAACCTCCGGTGCAAAGCTCCGGTGAAAGGTTTTGGTGCCCGGTCCCGGTGCACGGCTTCGTTGCAAAGCTCCGGTGCACGGCTCCGGTGCAAAGCTCCGGTGCACGGCCCTGTGCAGAGCTCCGCTGCACGGCCGCGGTGCTCGGCCCCGGTACAAGGCTTCGGTACCCGGCCCCGGTGCCCGGTCGGCCCGCACCGCGGCCCCGGTGCTCAGCAGCGGCGGCGGCCGGCGGATCCCGCGGAGGGAAGCGGGGAGCTGCCGCCGCGACCCGCCGGGCTCTGCGAGGGCTTTGCGCGATCGTGGGATCAAAGTCACCTCGGGGGGGTTCGAGGGGGGGGGGGGTGTTACCGGGGACCCCGCACGGCTCGGCTGGGGGGGACCGGAGCGGGGCCAGCACCGGGGGGACCCCGCGGTCGCGGCTCGCCCGTGCTCAGCCCCCCGATTTCCAGGCAGGATGAACTGGGGGGTGGGTTTGTCCCCCCCAAACACACCCCGCCGCCCCCGGTGCCCCCGACCCGGCCCGGCCCGGCCCCTCTCCCGGCCCGGCGGAGCGCGGCGGGGGCGCGGGGCGAGCGCCAGCTCCGGGTCGCCGCTGCCACCGGCGAGTGCCAGCCGGGGGGGGGGAGGAGGAGTCATTGCTTCAGTTTAAATTTCATGGCATCTGTTCATTATTATACAGTGCGGATTTTTATATGGACAGCTAAATTAAAGACAGATTTCTGCCAAAATTGCAGATACCATAAAAAAACGGAGGCTCCCGGCCCTGGGCGTTCGCCGCGCTGCGGAGGCGGCCCCGCTGCCGCCGCCGGGCCGGGCGGACCCGCTCCGGGGGGCCGGGGGCTGCCCGGGGGTCGGGGATGGGGGGGGGGGGTCGGGGGTGGGAGGGGGGGGGGGGCTGCCCCCGGTTTTGTGCGATGGGGAGACCGGGACGCCGCCCGGGAGGGGGGGGGTGGGGGGTCCCCGCCGTACCCGGAGCCGCGGCCGGGGCGGGCCGGGCTGGCAGCGGTCCCCGCCGCACCGGGGGCTGCCGAGCCGCCCCCTCCCCCGCCCGGCCTGCCAGGCTCCATCGCAGAGGAGTTAAAACAAGGACATCTGTGCCTGGAATCGCTGCGAAGCTCCAAACCTGCCAACGCCTGCTGGCACCGGCCGCCGGCAAATGCTGGTACTCCGGAATGCGGCACCGCCTGCAGCCCAGCCCGGGGCCCCCGGTCCGGCCCCCCCCCCCCGCCGCAGGGCACGGCCCGGCCCGGCCCCGGTGGCTGCGGGGCGAGGGGGTGCTTGGCCCGGCTGGGCAGGGAGGGCGGCTGCTCCTCCCCCCGCCCCGGGCACACGCGTGTGGGCGGCGTGGAGGGGGGGGGCGGTGCGGCCCCCTCGGGCAGTGTCCCGAGCCGGTGGGTGCACGGAGCTGCACATGTCCCCGTTGTGTCCCCACCAGCCCCAATATAGGGGCTCCCGGACCCCCCCGGCCCTCGCTGGGGTCAGGTCCGTGTCCCGTTCCCCCCCCCCCATTTACACCCTGCCCCACTGCCAGCGTGGGGCTGAGCCCCGAGCCCTGTCCCGCATCCCCGGCCAGGGCGTGGGGAGGGGACGGTGGCGGTGGGAGACGCCGGGGGGGGTGAGGAGAGGCCCCCGCGCCCCGGTGGGGCACGGCCGGTGCTGGGGTGGCTGCAGGGATGGGCTGGGAGGGGGGAGAGCAATGGGGGGCGGGTGGTACCCGAGGGAAGGGGTCACGCAGGGCCGGGGGCACCTGGACAGCCGGGGCTCTGCTGAGCAGCCCGGGGGGCCGCAGCCCCAAGCCCTGTGGAAAGGGAGGGACCTGGCCCCCAGCCCCTCCCGGGCCCCGGGGGGAGAAAAGGGGCAAAACCCAAGCAGGGGCAGTGGGGGAGGCCGGATCCAGCAGACACGGGGCCGGCCCTGGCCGGGAGCTCCGGAGAGCAGGTGGTGCCCACCTGAGCACCCCGCGGCAGCCAGGCCCCTTCCCTTCCCTTCCCTTCCCTTCCCTTCCCTTCCCTTCCCTTCCCTTCCTTCCCTTCCCTTCCCTTCCCTTCCCTTCCCTTCCCTTCCCTTCCCTTCCCTTCCCTTCCCTTCCCTTCCCTTCCCTTCCCTTCCCTTCCCTTCCCTTCCCTTCCCTTCCCTTCCCTTCCCTTCCCTTCCCTTCCTTCCCTTCCCTTCCCTTCCTTCCCTTCCCTTCCCTTCCCTTCCCTTCCCTTCCCTTCCCTTCCCTTCCCTTCCCTTCCCTTCCCTTCCCTTCCCTTCCTTTTCCCTTCCTTTCCCTTCCTTTTCCCTTCCTTTTCCCTTCCTTTTCCCTTCCTTTTCCCTTCCTTTTCCTTTTCCCTTTCCCCCCATCCTGGGCTCCAGCCCCATCCCCGCAGCCCCTCCAGAGCCCCCGGCTGGGGGTACCACCCTGCCCATCCCCACCCCGGTGCGTGGGGGCCCGCACCCCAGCTGGTCTCCCTTCTCCCCCCTCTCCGTGGCAGGCGGTGGCTCATTTCATATGGGAAATGTCCATTTTGTTGCTACTTAAAAGCTGATTTACGGCGGCTGCATCCCAGCCCTGCCTTGGCCTGCGTTCATCCCATAATCTGCCCATTTCTCTTGGCAGCTCCGGCTCGCCCGGGCTCGCCGGAGGTCTGTGCCGGGCAGCGGGAGCACCCGGTCCCCTCCCGCGGCCCCCCGGTCCCCAGCCCCGCTCCCCCCGGCAGCCTGGTCCTCGTGCTGCTGCTCGCAGCTGGATCCCATCTGCTTCGAGCGGATCCTGATGGTCCCGAGACGGCAGCACCGGGCGACGCCTCTTGCGCGTGGTGGCGGGACGGGGGGGACCCAACACCCCCAAAACACCTGCTGGGGGCCGCAGGGCTGGAGGGGACACGGGCAGGGGATGGGGACGGCGTGTGGGTGGCTTCGCATCACCCCAGCACAGCCAGGACCCCCCCCTCCATCCACCTCCGCCCCGGGATGGGGCCGATGGGATCCATCCATCCACCCGCCCAGCAGGACAGACAACCGCCGTGCCCGGACAGACCCCGTCGGTGCGTGGGGCATGGTGGCAGCACCGGGGCCCAAGCCGAGGTCCTGGCCCGGCAGCCGCCAGCGGTGAGCAGCGTCCCGGCTGGCCCGGCCCTCCTGCACGCTCCTAATTAAATTTTACCCGACTATAAATCTTTTTGTTAAATGTAATTGAAAAACACACCTTTGGAATCATCACATTAACCCGGCATCCGCTTTATTAGAGTAATTAAAGCCTTTCTCAAGTTAGCGCCGGGCGGATCGGCTGGATTGTGCCGTAATCCTGGCAAAGCAAACAAGTTCGGAGCAAAACTAATTACATTTAGAGCAGCTGTGATAATAATCCTAATTCAACCCCATTTGGTGCCTAAAATCCGGTGATCCGGCAGCGAAAGCCGGGGCGGGGGGGGCGGCCGCGGCCCGTCTCTGCCCTCCAGCTCGTCCCCTGCCGGCAGCAGTGCCGGGGCTGGCAGCAGCCCTGGGGCTGCCCTGGGTCACCCCAGAGCCTGGGGGGGTCCCTGGGGGGGTCCCTCGGGGCTGGGCTCCCTCTGGGGGGTCCCTGCCCTCGGCCACCGGCCCCCAAAGCCGCTGTCCCCATCACCCTGTCTGACCCCGTCACCCCTTGCCGGGCACTGCCGGGGGCCGTGGCTCTGCCCCGGTGCCCAGACGGTGGCACGGTGCCCAGGCCCCCCCCCGCGGCCTCCCCGGGGACGGGGGGGATCGGGCGGCCGCAGCTGGCGCACGCAGCCGTAATGGCCACGGCTGGGCTGGCACGCCGGCCCCACGCCTGCGGGCACACGGGCAGGAGCAGCTTGTGCGCGGTTTGTCCTTGACTAGTCCCCGCGTGGCCGCCCCTGCCTGGCGCTGCCCGCCCCGGCACGAAGCCCCTCGCCGCCTGCCCGCAGCCGAGACCTCCCAGCTCATCACACGCGTGATGCCAGACCTTTGCCGGCACCGGGGCTCGGCTCTGTAGGCCGGGCAGGGCGCCCCGCCGGGAAGCAAATCCTCCGTTGGCGTCTCCTCTCGGTGCCGGAGCCGGCGGGCACGGCATCGGCACCGGCACCGGTACCGGCACCGGCACCGGCACCGACACCGGCAGCACCGCGGACGCGAAGCCGGGCAGGACGCGGGAGGTTATTTGCATCCTCGCGGTTACCTTGGGGAACGTTTGCTACAAATGTATATTGGAGCTTTTTTATTAAAGTTGCCAAAAATTTGTGTTAGCTAATGGCTTCTTAATTCTGCCTAAAATGAGAGAAGGAAAATGATGCCATTCATCTTGTATTGGTTTGAAATCACATCTGACAACTAATCGATCATACTGTGGGACATTAACTCCTTTGGATGGGGGCCCAAGCCGGCTCTCGCAGGCTCCTCGCTCCCGCGCTGGATTCATTTAACTACTTTACTGCTGGTATTTTGGCACGTGGCGCGGCGGGCTGGTTCCTCTCCGGTTGGTGCCGCTGAATTATTTGCCTTTCTCCGGATGCAGCTGGCACGGTGCGCCGCATCGTCCCCCGCCCCTTCGCATGCCGCTGCCGGTGCCCTTCACCCGACCTTCGCCCCGCGGCCCCCCCTGTGCTGCGGGGTCCGGCCGGCCCCCCCTCTCCCCCCCGTCCCAGGGGGTCTCCCCCATTTTGGGCATCGCCGGGGGATTTTTTCCCGGCGCGGCTGAGGGTGAGCGCCCGGGGATGCTCGCGGGGACGAAGGGGAGGTCCTGGGGGACCGCGACGGGGGATGGCTTTGCTCCCTGGCCCTGCAGTGGCCCCAGGTGACCCGTGCCTCAGTTTCCCCGTTGCTCCACGGGGAAGGGCTCAGCTTTTGCCCGCCTGCGTGGGCACAGGGACAGGCGGGTCCCCAGGGCGAGCGGAGGGGCTGGTGGCACCTCACGGCCATGAGCGAAGGCAGGGTGTCCCCATCCCCTACGTGTCCCCCCCCCCCAGCGAACGCTGGTGACCCACCCGCTGCCACCGCGACGCTCCGGGAGCCCGGTGCCCCCGCAGAGGCTGCAGGGCTGCGTCCCCCTGCGCGGGGACCCCCGGACAGGGCCGAGGGTGCTGGGGACACCCCCACACCCCGGCCAAGCAGGGCCGGGTGCTGCCCCCCTCCATCCACAGCCACGAGGGACGGGACACTGCAGTGGGGAAGGACCCGGAGGGACCGAGGGGACCCCAAGGGACCCCAAGGGACCCCGGGACCCCGCGGCCATGGCCTGGGCAGGCGGCTTATATACCCAGCGACCCGGGGTGGTCGCTGGTGGCCAGCCCGTGGCGGGTCACCCGCTGCTGGGGAGGTCGGTGTCCCAGGGGACCCACCGCCATCATCCCCGTCCCTGTCCCCAGGGTGCACGGCTGCACCCCGGGGTCACGGCCCCGTGTCCCCCAGAGGGTCCCCAGGGGCACCGGGGGCGGCGGGTGCCAACAGAGGGGTCACAGCGGGGCCCGACCCCCCCCAGAGCAGAGGACATGGGGACAGAGTCTCCCCGCCGGCCCCTTCTGATGGCTCCTGGCTGAGGAAAGCCATCCCCGCCCACACGTCCGCCTGTCCGTCCGCCCGCCTGCGTGTCTGTCTATCCAACCATCCACTTGCCCACCCAGCCATCCTTCTGTCTGTCCACCCTCCTGCATGTCACCTGTCCGTCCATCCACCCATCCACGTGTCTGTCTCTGCATCCGCCCATCCACGCGTTTGTCTGTCCATCCATCCATCCATCTGTCCATCCATCTGTCCATCTGCCTGTGTGTCCCTCTGTCCATCCATCCATCCATCCACCCATCCATCCATCCATCCATCCATCCATCCATCCATCCGTCCATCCATCCATCTATCCATCTGCCTGTGTGTCCCTCTGTCCATCCATCCATCTGTCCATCCATCCATCCATCTATCCATCCATCTGTCCATCTGCCTGTGTGTCCCTCTGTCCCTCTGTCCATCCACCCATCCGTCCATCCGCCTGCGTGTCCCTCTGTCCATCCATCCATCTGTCCATCCATCCATCCATCCATCCATCTGTCCATCCACCTGCGTGTCCCTCTGTCCCTCTGTCCATCCACCCACCCATCCACCCATCCATCCGTCCATCCATCCGTCCATCTGCCTGCATGTCCCTCTGTCCCTCTGTCCATCCATCCATCTATCCATCTATCCATCTATCCATCTATCCATCTATCCATCTGCCTGCATGTCCCTCTGTCTGTCCATCCATCCATCCATCCATCCATCCATCCATCCATCCATCCGCCTGCATGTCCCTCTGTCCCTCTGTCCATCCACCCATCCATCCATCTGCTTGTCCCTCCATCCATCCGTCCATCCATCCATCCACCCATCCGTCCATCCGCCTGCGTGTCCCTCTGTCCATCCATCCATCCATCCATCCATCTGTCCATCCATCCATCTATCCATCTGCCTGTGTGTCCCTCTGTCCATCCATCCATCCATCCACCCACCCACCCACCCACCCATCCATCTGTCCATCCATCCATCTATCCATCCATCCATCCATCTATCCATCCATCCATCCATCCATCCATCCATCCATCCACCTGCATGTCCCTCTGTCCCTCTGTCCACCCACCCATCCACCCATCCGTCCATCCATCCATCCATCCATCCATCCGCCTGAGTGTCCCTCTGTCCATCCATCCACCCACCCACCCAGCCGTCTGTCCATCCATCCTCCCATCCACATGCTCATCTACCTGTCCGTCCACCTGTCTGCCCAACCGTCCGTCCATCCGCCCATCCCTCCCTCCCTCCCCCCGGACGCCGTGTCCCCCGTGGCCCAGGGCTGCCGTGTCCCCGCCGCGGTGAGGGGCCAAGCCCCGTGGTGTCGCGGTGAAGCCTGGCCCCAGCCCCTCAGTTGGGTGACCTGGCACCCCCCCGGGTGACCCAGGAACCCCCCCGGGTGACACCCCTGGGGTGGGATCTAGAACCCCCTCTGTGACCTGGACCCCGGGTGACACCGCTGGGGGGGGGGATCTAGAACCCCCTCTGTGACCTGGACCGCCAGGTGACACCGCTGGGGTGGGATCTAGAACCCCCTCTGTGACCCGGACCCCCGGGTGACACCCCTGGGGTGTGATCTAGAACCCCCTCTGTGACCTGGACCCTCGGGTGACACCCCTGGGGTGGGATCTAGAACCCCCTCTGTGACCTGGACCCCCGGGTGACACCCCTGGGGTGGGATCTAGAACCCCCTCTGTGACCTGGACCCCCGGGTGACACACCTGGGGTGTGATCTAGAACCCCCTCTGTGACCTGGACCACGGGTGACGCCCTGGGGTGGGATCTAGAACCCCCTCTGTGACCTGGACCCTCGGGTGACACCCCTGGGGTGGGATCTAGAACCCCCTCTGTGACCTGGACCCCCGGGTGACACCCCTGGGGTGGGATCTAGAACCCCCTCTGTGACCTGGACCACGGGTGACGCCCCGGGGGGGGGGGGGGAATCTAGAACCCCCTCTGTGATCTAGAACCCCCTCTGGGGTAATCCCCGCTGTGCCCCCCTCGGGTGTCTGCGGGGGGGGTGTGGGTGGGGGGGGGGGGTGTGTGCACACCCGTGGGGGTGGGGGTGGGTGTGCACACTCGTGTGCGTGCTGGGGGCCCACACAGGGCTGCACCCCCTGCTGTGGGTGGGGCCAAGCCAGGCGTGGCACCATGGGCGGGACCAAGCAGGGTGTGGCAGGGATGGGTGGAGCCAAGCAGGGTGTGGCAGGGATGGGTGGAGCCAGCGGGGGGGGGCAGTGCACTCTCTGGGGGGGGACTGGATCCGCTCAGTGCCCTCAGTGTCCCCATCGCTCCCTTCATCCCCCTCACCCCCTTCATCCCCATCCTCCCCATCACCCCCATCATCCTCCTCATCCTCCTCATCCTCATCACCCCCTTCATCCCCCTCACCCCCTTCATCCCCCTCACCCCCTTCACCCCCATCATCCTCCTCATCTTCATCATCCCCTTCATCCTTATCACCGCCTTCATCCCCCTCACCCCCTTCATCCCCCTCACCCCCTTCACCCCCATCATCCTCCTCATCTTCATCATCCCCTTCATCCCCCTCACCCCCTTCATCCCCCTCACCCCCATCATCCTCCTCATTCTCATCACTCCCTTCATCCCCCTCACCCCCTTCATCCCCATCCTCCCCATCACCCCCATCATCCTCCTCATCTTCATCATCCCCTTCATCCCCATCACCGCCTTCATCCCCCTCACCCCCATCATCCTCCTCATCCTCCTCATCCTCCTCATCCCCATCACCCCCTTCATCCTCATCACCCCCTTCATCCCCCTCACCCCCTTCATCCCCCTCACCCCCATCATCCTCCTCATTCTCATCACTCCCTTCATCCCCTTCATCCCCCTCACCCCCTTCATCCCCCTCACCCCCATCATCTTCCTCATCCTCCTCATCCCCCTCACCCCCTTCATCCCCCTCACCCCCATCCTCCCCACCACCCTCCTCATCCTCATCGCCCCCATCACCCCCCTCACCCCCACCCTCACCCCTCCTCGCCGGGCGCGGGCGATAAAGACGCAGACCCCGAGCGTATGTCAGGAATCAGTGCCTGTCGCCGGCGCCTAATCTGTTTTTCTAAGCCGCCCACGAGCAGCGCGTTAGCCGAATTAGGCCGACAGCTGCTACGGGTCCTCTCCCCCTCCGCGCCCGCACCGCGAGGCCTGCCGCAGATGCCGAGGCCGGGAGCGGCGGGTACCGCCGCTCCCGGCCTCGGCATCTGCGGCAGGCCTCGCCGCGCCCGCCTCGCGCCTCCCGCCGCTCGGTGCCGGCACGCGGGCGCCGGCACACGAGGACCGTGAACCTCACCGGGGGCGCGTGGCACCCAACCGTAGATCCCCCGGGAGCGGGCGCGGGGCACGCGCGTGTGCATCCGCTGCTTCTTTTTTTTTTTTTTTTTTTTTTTGGATAGCAGTAGAATGCAATATGCAAATGAGATGGTTATTACCGCAATGTTCGTCAAGCTGAGCTGAGAAGACATTAATAGCCTGATGAATATGCATGTGAATTTGTTAATTAAGTTAATTATTCTGCTGAAAATGCATTCGTCTTCCAAGGACATTTTCCCAATGATTTTTACATGCTTCAGTCATTAGTCATGCTATATTTTATCAGGGAAATGAGTTTGCTTAAGTTGTAAAAAAAAAAAAAAAAAAAAGGCAAGAAAGAAAGAAAGAAAAAGGAAAACGGGGGGAAAAAAAAAAAAAAGAAAAGGGAGAAGAAAAGAGAAAACAAAGCGCGGGGCAGGGCCGGCGGCGTCGGGAGGGGGGAAACTTTGGGGAAGAGCCGGGGCCGGGGCTGCAGGTGGGTGCAGGTGGGTGCAGGTGGGTGCGGGCACCCCCCGTCTCCCCCCGTCTCCCCCCTTTTTTCCCTCTGATGACAAACTTTTTTTTTTTTTTTTCCCAGTGCCAAATTTCCAACACATTAATTAATTGTTGTAGCCAATTAACTGTAGTTGTGCAAATGAGTTTAGCACTAATTACCATGCAGTGCCTGTAATCACATAAAAAACTTGCTGAGAGGTGGAGGGAGCGGGGGGGAGCGGGGGCTCTGCTGGGGCGCGGCGGTGGGGGACGGGGGCAGGATCCGGCCGGGGCCGGGGGGCAGGCGGCGGGGACGCGGGCGGCGGGGACGCGTCACCCTCGCGGTGACACCGGCGTCCCCAGGGCTGGCAAGGGCTCGGCGGGAGGGGACGGGGAGAGACCGGCCATGGCGGGGGTCGCACGGGGGCAGATGGTCACAACCGTCTGGTTCCTGCGCTCAGTGGTGCTGGGCACCCCCACGTGCCGTGCCGAGCCGTGCCGAGCCGAGCCGTGCCGAGCCGTGCCGTGCCGCGTCGTGCCATGCTGTGCAGAGCTGTGCCGAGCCGTGCCATGGTGTGCCGTGCCATGTGCCATGGTGCGCCATGCCATGGTGTGCCGTGCCGAGCTGTGCCATGCTGTGCCGTGCCATGCTGTGCCATGGTGTGCCGTGCCGTGCCACGCTGTGCCATGGTGTGCCGTGCCGTGCCATGCCGTGCCACGCTGTGCCATGTGGTGCCGTGCCATGCTGTGCTGAGCCGTGCTGAGCCATTCCATACCGTGCTGTGCCATACTGTGCCGCGCCGCACCGTGCCATGGCAGGGGAAAGCAGGGGGACGCGTGGCACCAGGCGGATGCCGGGGCTGGGACCCCTGTCCCACCCTGCCCGGCCCCCCCCGGCAGAGCCCCCGCAGCCCCTCGGTGCCCGGCGTCTCCCCCGGCCGTGGCCCCTCTGCCCACCTAACCACACCCTGGGATGAGGTGGGGACCCCCCTGTGCCCCCTGATTTTGGCAGGGTTGGGGTGGCCAGGCCAGCGCTGAGCCCCAGGGCCCCCCCGGTGCTGGGCTGGCACCTCCCGGCGAGGGGCAGCCGGGGCAGCGGGCAGCCGGGGCCTGGGTGGCAAGCGGGCACCGGGGATGGGCTGGCACCCTGCCTGGCCGGAGGATTAGCCGTGCCATGGATACAGACTCCCCGGGGGCTGCCGAGCTGCTGCGCTGGGGCTCCGGGTGGCACGGTATGGCACGGTATGGCACGGCACGGCACGGCATAGCATTGTATATGGCATGGCATGGCACAGCACGGCACGGCACGGCATGGTATGGCACAGCATGGCATGGCATGGCACGGCATAGCATCATATATGGCACGGCATGGCACGGCACGGCACGGCACAGCATGGCATGGTATGGCACAGCATGACATGGTATGGCACAGCATGGCATGGTATGGCACAGCATGACATGGTATGGCATGGCACGGCACGGCACGGCACGGCACGGCACGGTATAACATGGCACGGCACGGTATAACATGGCACGGCACGGCGTGGCTCGGCGTGGCGCGGCGTAGCGTGGTGCAGCACGGCGTGGCGTCACACGACGCGGCACAGCGCGAGGCGGCATCGCCCGGCCGCCACGGCCGCCCCCGGGCCCGGCGCCGGCGGGCTCTGCGGGGCAGCCCCCCGCCCCGGCCCCCGCCCGGGAGGCAGAGGGTTAAAGTGGGGCCCGCCGCGCTATAAATTTTGCATGGTGCGGGGGGGGGGAGCTGGGCGGGAGCCAGGGGCTGTCTCTAGGTAACAATAAACACCCGGGCAGGAGCAGCTGGTGCACCGACTCTCTCTGCATCACAATGCCGGAATCACGCTAATAAACCACCGCGCCCGCGCCCGGCCGGGGCGAGGGTCTGGCTGCGGGGCGAGGGTCCGGCCGTGGGGCGAGGGTCTGGCCGTGTGGCAGAGATCTGGCTGTGGGGCAAGGTCCGGCTGGGGTGAAGGTCCGGCCGTGGAGCGAGGGTCCAGCCGTGGGGCAAGGATCCGGCTGGGGCAAGGGTCTGGCCATGGGGCAAGGATCCAGCTGTGGGGTGAGGGTCTGGCTGGGGCGAGAGTCCGGCCATGGGGCAAAAGGTCTGGCCACAGGGTGAGGGTCCAGCCACGGAGCGAGGGTCTGGCCGTGGGGCAAGGATCAGGCCGTGAGGCAAGGGTCTGGCCGTGGGGCAAGGGCCCGGCCATGGGGCAAGGGTCTGGCCGGGGCGAGGGTCTGGCCATGGCGAGGGTCCGGCCACGGGCCACAGCATCCCACTGCCGCTCGCGAGGGAGAAGGGACGGCAGCGCAGGCCCCCGGCTGCTCCCGGTGGAGCATCCCGGGATGCCGGAACAAAAGGGTCCGACACCTCCGGCTGTCACCGCCGTCACCACACAGCAAAGGGCCGGGGTCTGGTGACGCCACGTTTCCCTGCACAACGCCAAAGCCAGCACACGGCGGCCACTCCCCACGTGTGACCTGCCACCAGCCGTCCCCATCACCCCGACGCAGCGGTGGCATCGCAGCTGGTGGCCCGAGCACCGGGGAGCCGGCCCGGTGCTGTGGCAGAGCCAGACTGGGAACCCCCCCAGGACCTTCCCGTCCCCCCCCACGCGGCCGGTGGCTTCGAAGGGCTGGGACTTGGCCACCACCACGTTTCGCACCTCCCGCACGCCCGGAGCCAGGACCAGGTGCTCAGGGCTGTGCCCCCCCCCCTCCAATGTGCCCCCCGCTTCTCCAGGCAGGGAGGAGGTGGACGGGGGCCGTGGGGGTCCAGCAGCGGCGGTGGCGGCCATCCCCGCAGGCTGCCGTCCGCATTCCAGCGCAGGAGGCAGCTGTGCCGCCGCCCCGCCGTGGCCCCCCCAGCGCCACTAAATATTAATGCCTGCCCTACATTGCGCCGCGGCACCTGCCACGGGCGAACCCCCCCGGCCCCTCGCAGGGCCGGGCAGCTGCCCCGGCACCGCCGCACGGCACGGCCCCCCCGGGGCTGTGCCAGAAGGTGTGGGGGGGACGCGCTTGAACCAGCTGTGCCCCCCCCCCCCCCTCCCTGGGACTGGGCGGGAGGAACAAAGCGAGGTGGGGGCACGGTGGGGTGCGGGGGGCAGTGGGCACCGAGAGCCCCCGTGTTCGGGGACACCGGGGGCAGAGGGGCTGCTGCCGTGGAATAGGGCTGGGGGCTGCCCCGGGGCTCCGGGAGCCCCCCAGGCCCCCACCCTGACCCGGGGGTCCCAGCGAGAGCAACCGGGCAGCAGATTTGGAGGGGGGTTTGCCGGCGAACACCGCGGCGAGAGCAGCTCTGCCGGCTGGCACGCTCCCCCCGCCCCCGGCACCGCCACCCCTCAGCAAAACACCCCCAGCACGGCTGCCAACCGCAGCTGAGGCCGTGCCGCTCATCACACGTGTGCCAGGCGGCACCAGGGGGTGGCCGCGGCCCCAGCGCCCGCCTTGAGCCCCAGCCAAAAGTCCAGAGCCGAAAAGTAGGGGGTGATTGATGGCAGCGTTTGGCGGGTAAGCGCACCCCGCGGCCCAATCCGCCCACCTTCCCCAATTCCTCCCCTGCCCCTATTCAGAGATCGTGTTGTCTCATGTTGGTCCCAGAGGCACCATTAATTAAAAATACATCCAATTAAATGGCAGGTGAAAGCGTGCAGGCGCAGGCCCTCCTCCGGCACCCCCCTCGCCTCGGCTCAGCTGCGCCGGTGCCAGCGGGGAGGGCGATGCGCAGGGTCGGGGTGCGGTGCCGGGCCCCGTCCCTGCTGCCACCGGGTGCGCTTGAGTGCCCCGTCCCCGTACAGGTGCCCGCCGCGGTCCCCAGGGTGCTGGGGTGCAGTGGGGTGGGGGGGGGTCACCCTGCCCGCGGCCCCCCTCCCGCAGGCTGGGCAGCGGTGGCGGTGGGGACGATGGCCGGGAGGGGAATGTCCCCAAAAATGAGAGGTGCTCAGCCCTGGCTTGGCGGAGGGGCACGGGAGCACCGGCACGGCCACCGCCTCGGCACGGGGACGCGGGGACACGGGCTGGAGCAACGCCGGGTGTCGCAAGCCCGGCTGCAGCATCCCTGGGAGGTGGCACCGGGGGGGTACGCGGGGGCTGGGGAACCCCCCGGGCTGCGGCGGCTTCGCTTTCCCGCTAATTGGAGATGTTAATCTCGGGTGCCTTTCCGCTCGGGGTGCTGGCAGGAGGCACCAGCTGTGCCGTGCCGCCCGCGCCGCCTTTTTAATCAAGCTGCCGGTGCGGTGGGGCGGGTGCGTGGGGGCTCGCCATGGCGGCCCCGTGGCACAGGGTACCACGTCACCCCGCCGCTGTCCCCCCAGGAGCGGGGACAGGGCAGGACCCCAACCCCTGCCCCACCCATGCCCGGCAACCGCCCCCCCCCATCCACGTGCCACCGCAAAGGGCACGGGGGGCACGGCCCGGTGACGCCATCTGAAACGCCACCGCTGCCCTCGAAACACGTTCCCGGCGCGGCACCCCGGTCCCACGGGATGGAAAACGCCGGGTCCCATGGGATGGAAAGCACCGGGGCTCACGTGCCCATCCTTCGCCCCCAAAAACCAACCCCGACACCCGCCTCCATCCTCCATCCCCGGCCTCCAACACCTCCACGCTTTTTTGGTGGTTTTATCCCCTCTCCCCCGCTTCTTTTTCAATCCTTTTATTCTTCTCCCCCCCCCTCCGCCCCCCCCAAATGCCAAGGAAAGGTGCGAAGGGGTTTTTTTGGAAGGAAACGTCTAAATTGCAAGAAAAACCTTTAATGCCGACAGCCGGAGCAGCTGGAAGGACAAATATAGCCGGAGAGGAGGATGGGGACGCGGTGGGAGGCGGTGGCCGTGCCGAGAGCGACACCTGGTGACTGGCATACACGGACACGCGTGAACACGCATGTGCCCGCGCCCCAGGTGCGTGCACACGCGTGAACACGCGTGTGCGCACACCTGGGGCGCGGGCACATGCGTGAGCGGGCGTGCAGACGTACACCCGTCTGCAGGCTCACACGCACGGGATGAGTCCGCGGCGGGTTACGCAGCGGTAGCAAGAAGCTGCTTTTGCAGGTGGGGAAACTGAGGCACGGGGGGAAGGAGAGCGGCCGGCGCGCTCGCTTTCATCTGCAAAGAGCCACCGATGCCTCGGGTCACCGAACGGCAACGCAGAGCCGAGCCGCGCCGCAGAGACGCTCTCTGGCTTTCACCGGGCTCGGATCCGGCTCATCCCACCGCCTGGATCCGTGGAGCGACGGGGCGGTGCGACGGCTGCTCCGGGTGGAGAGTCCGGCGGGAGAGGGTGGCTGCCCGGGTGGGCAGCACCGTGGCCGAATCCGGCTGCCCCACGGTGGCCGGCAGCGCCGAGCTCCCGCAGCCTTCGTGGGAAGGCCTCTGCTCCTCCTCCTCCTCCTCCGGGAGCCCTTGCCAGCCCATTTTCCACCACCGCGCCTGGAGAAGCACCGAGCACGCACCGGACTCACCGCGCTGCCGAGGGCCACGGCCGGGGTGCCGGGACACCCCTGCAGCCACCGCCCATGAGCACCCGTGGAACCCGACCACGCAACCACCACGACCGCCGTGCCGGGATGAGCAGGAGAGCTGCCCGCACGAGGACCGCGGCGATGCAGGGGCAAGGAGGGCCGCGCTGGATCCCACGCCTTGGGCCGGGCGACGGCACCACGATGAGCGAGGAACGGTGGGACCGAGCAGCCGGGAGAGCCGCGGCTCCGCCGAGCGTAACCCAACGGGGAAGAAGAGGCGAACGCCGGAGATTTACAGCGCCGGCTCCGCGAGCGCCACGCAGCCCCCAGCCATTTGGCACGGCAGCTGCTGCCGGGGAAGTTCAATGCAAAAATAAATTAAATAGAATAAAACACCCTGGTCACCTTGGGACGGGGCGAGCGGGATGCCGCGGGAGCGGGGGCTGCGCGGGGACGGCCGCGGCCGCCCAGGGGCTTTGTCTGCCCGTGGCGGGAAGGTGGGACGCGGCGGAGCCCAGGCCGGCGTCGTGCCTGGGCTGGGTCCCTTCTGCCGTGCCAGGGCGATGCCCTGCAGCCGAGCGGAGCAGCCCGGCCACCTCCCGCCCCGGGCAGGGACCGGGAGGATGGATTAGGTACCCAGCCGACTGCACGGCTCCCAGCTGCCCCGCTAATAAATCAGGAGGAGGGCGGCCGGGCGGCCGGGTTGGGCTGCTCGCAGGCTCGCTCCTGCTTTCAAAGGCAGAGTAAAGCACCCGGCGTCGAGGCCGCCTCCGCCCCCCCCACCATCTGCACAGGGATATATTTTAAGACGTGTCAGCGGCAGGGATGCTAAACCAGGCGAAAGGAGAGCGAGAAAGCCGGGGCTGGAACGGGAGACGACGGCCGGGCTCTGCCGAGAGGGAGGCACGGCCACGGCGTGGGGAACCCCATCACGCGGGGACCCCCGGCCTGAGAACGGCAGACCCCCGCATGCCGTGCCGGGCCATACCAGCACCCCATCGTCGCCCCTCGCCCGGCGGGCTCTCTGCTCTCCCACCGCCGTAGCTGCCCCCCGGCCCTGCCCGACCGCCTCTGGCAGGGTCACTAAAAGAAGCGAGCGAGGCTCCGGCCGAGCCTCCGCCGAGGAGAAGGAAGCCGCTGCCGGGAGCAAAGGGAGCCCCTGGAGCAGGACCGGCCACCGCCTGCACCCTCCACGTCTGCCCCAGCCCCGGAGCCCCAGCACGAGGGCTCCTAGGAGCCGGGCTGGAGCTGGGACCAGCGTGGAGAAACACCCGAGGAAGGGAGGTGGACGGAGGACACAGACCCTCTGCTCCCGCCCCGTGCCCTCGCGGCTCAGGGCTGGAGCAGAATCTGGCCCCCGAGGCACCCCGGGGACCTCCCCGGAGCCCAAGGGGCTGCCAGGAGCAGGTTTGGAGACAAACCTTAACGGCATCTCCTCCCTTTCCGACCCCCGCGGCACCGTCCCCTCTCCTGGCTTCGCTTCAGCTCCAGCTTTTATCCTTCCTACTCCCACCGAAACCGAAGCAGCCCCCGTGGCTCCAGCTCTGGCGTCGCCCACCCAGCCGGACACCAACACCCATGGGAGCTGCGGCACCGGGGAGCTGGGTGGCACCCGAGGGGCCAACAAGGGCTCGGCCCTGCGGCTCTCGGCGAGCGGAGTCGAATTTGGGGGCTTACGGACGGTTGCAGCCTGGCAGGGCGGAGGGCTGGCGATGCCAAGTCCCGGCACCGGTGCCGAGCTCGCTTACCGGCACCGCCACGCACCAAGCTACGGCACCGGGGAGGGCAGGACGAGGGGAAAAAAAGGCTTTTAAAGGGAAACACGGTTACCGTGTAATTTGCAAAGGCTACAGCAAGCAGCGCAATAATTCAGTGCAATGGAGCAAAAGGCAATACAGTAACAGGAAATATTTAATTTTCCAATCTCCACTTTCCATTTTTATAAACTGAAAAGAAAAAATTTAATATATTACAAAATATCTGTACAGAGACAAAGGTACAACCAAAAAAAGGCGCGCTCAGTCTCAAAACGAAACTCGGGAGAGGTACAGTAAGAGTCTTACCAGACGCTTCTCTGCTGGGTAACTGGCTACAGCGTGTTAGACATTGGCATTAAACCCAAAAATGATCCGTGTGGAGGAAGAAAGGAGGGGCGAATTGCCATCTAATGACTTGTCTGTAACCTGCACCACATTTTAAATCCTTTTAACGCATACATTTCCCCCCCCCCCCAGTAAATCCTTTTGTCTTCTTTGTACAGAGACCCTTAAAAAAAAAAAATTAAAAAAAAATAAAAAGGAAAGAAGAGCTGCTGGGAGGGCTGGGGGGATGCGAGCGGCCCCACAGCCCCCAGCCCTGCGACCAGGGGCCGTGTCCTGGGCAGGCTGGTCCCCCCCCGGCCCCTACGTGCTCCCTTCGCCCTTGCAGGGATTGAAAGCCTCTTGCTGGGACCAGTTAAGAAAAGCGACTGGAGATGGAGCAGTGGCCCCTGCCAGCGCCACAGCTCTGCCCAAACCTCCCCGGGTGGTCAGCGGGCTCGGACGAGGGATCGGTGAAAAACCACCTTCTGCAGGAGCCCAGAGGCACCTCCCGGCACGGCCTGGCCCCCCGGGGACAGACGGCAGATGCCATCAGCCACCCCGAGCCCCAGAGCAAGGGACAGAAGTCTGGGATGTCTGTCCTTTGCTTGAGGTGGGACAGGGGGACAGGAGCCCACCCTCGCAGTCACCCTCACACCTCCGAGGTCCTCAGCACCTTTTTCAGCCCCTGCTGCAAAACGAACCGGTGCCAGAGAAGCGTCCCGGGGGTGCCGGCTGCTCCGGAGAGACCCACAGCCCCGCGGGGCTGGCGGGGACCCGGCCGCACCGGCACGGCGCCGACGGGCGCACCGGCTTTTGCAAAAGCTGGGACAGGCCACCCTAAACCGCGCCTACGACGGGGACCCCAAAGCCGGGGGGACACGAGCGAGGAGCAGGCAGAGCCCGCGGGAAGGGGAGGTTTGCGGCGCTGGTTTAAGGACCGCTCGCTCCTCGGCAGGCTTTTCTGGGGCTTCGCCAATTTGGAAAGACAATAATAAGCATCGGCTCCCTAAGAGGATTCAGCACGGAACACGACTTTTCCTTCCAAATTGGATGGGCTCAGGAAGAAAAGCCAGAACAACAACAACAAAAGCTCCACCACGGCCCAGAGCTGGCAGCTGCATGGTGGAAAGAAAAAAAAAAAATAGAAATTTAAAAAAAAAAAAAAAAAGAACCCTCAAGAGGTGACTGGTTTATTTAGTGCACTCTGCGTCTTACAGAACTTCTCTTTTTGTTTTCTGCACATCAGGCATGAACTGGCAATTAAAAAAAAAAAAAAAAACCCCACAAACCCAAAACCCAACAAATTTACACTTGGAATTTTGCAAAGGGTCTCGCTCCTCGGTGCTGACTACGAGAGGCACTGCTCCCTGCTCACGCAGGGGCCTTGCACGTTACCACCAGGGTGTATAAATACATACATATATATATATATATATATATATGTTCTCTCCCCTCCTTCCTCCTGCGGCAAAGCTGCTGGGTACAGCCACGGCTCTGGCTGTGTAAGGCAGGTTTTCCCCAATTAGAGAAGCACCACCTATTCAGGTGCATTTCTTTTCTTTTCTTTTTTTTTTTTTTAAATTTATCTCTCTGTATAAAAAGAAATGAAATCAAATCCTGTTAGTAGCAAGAAGGTCTCTCGGCCCCCCGGACTCCCACCCGTTTAACACTTCAGAACACTGTCGTCTCTCAAATTAAAAGAAGAACCATGTGTTTTCCACAGGAAAGGCCTACTCAGAAAAAAAAGCTCATAAATATGTACCTTTGTTTTATTCATCTCTTTTGTTTAAGTCTCATTGAAATGGACAACATCGCAACTTTCTGCAGGAGGAGAAAATTCATCGTAAATACTTCCTTGACAACAACAAAAATATATATGCTTATAGAAATGATACATTAACACCTGGTAAGCCTCGAAGTACTGAGATGCTGCCCGGGGAGCCCGACCGACCCCTGTCAGGACACGCAACACCAGCCCAGAAGGATGCCGGGTACAAAAGACACTCCTACCTGGTGGCAAACCCACCAGAAGTTGGGTTTTTTCTTTTTTTTTTTCCTTTTTTCTTTAATTCTTGAAGTGTTTTGGAAGTTACGAATTACAAAGAAATACGTATCTTTAAGTGAGGTGTTCTCTTCGGCTCTTAAAAGAAAAAAAAAGAAAGAAAGAAAAAAAAAAAAGACGATTCCCACTGCAAAGTTATGGCAGGAGAGATACAAAACCCAAAGAGACCCTTCACAAGAGCCAATTTACTAAGGCTACCGTCAAATGAGACAGGACCTGGACCCGGAGCCGCCCAGGCAGGGCTCAGCCTCGGCACGGAGCGGAGCCGGAGCAGAGGGACGGCCGGACGCCGTATGGAGAGAAAGCGATGTCGGAGAAATTGAGTACAAGCCAGTGCCACATCCTGGGTCTCCACAGCCAGGACAACTGATCCAGGCGCCTCTGCATCAATATATTCCTATTTCTTTTTTTTTTTTTTTTTTTTAATTATTTTTTAAAGGGGATTGGGAAAAAACCCCAAAAATTGCTTTGGGAACCAGACTCTCCCTCAGCCCTACCTGAACACTGCCCGGCGCTTCCCCCACCGAGAAGCACCGGTGCCCAATTTGTGAAAACTTCTTTTTTTTTTTTTTTAAACTTTCCTTCTTCCCACATGGTTGGGTTTGTTTCATTCCTTATTTTTAAACAATTCCCCCCCCCCGCTCTGCTGGCTCAGGGCAGAAAGCTCACCGCCATTTGCGGTGGGGTGGTGGTGGTTTTTTCTTTTTTTTTTTTTTTTTTCTTTTTTTTTTTTTGTCACTAACCAAGCGCGAGAGGTTTTGGCCAGCGAGTGGGGACCCTACAGTAAGTCACGGGGTGCCCGCCGGCAGCCTAGCAAGGAATACAACAGGGAGCTTTGCAGCAGCTGAAATGCGGACAAGACCTTGCTCTGGCAAAAAAGTCATGTCGCTAAAGGTGGAGAGGCGAGGGAGGGGAGGACCGGCACGAAAGGCGCATCTCTCAGTAAGGAACCCCTCTCCCCCGTCCCCCCCGCGGAGGCACTCTGCCAGGCCCACGGTACGCCTTCCCGTAAGAAGAAGTCGCCTGGGTTGGGGCACCCCAGCTGTGACCTGTTCCTGCCCCACTGGAACCGGCGCTCCCCGGTCCCAGCTCGCCGTAGTTTTGAATTTTGGCCTCTGGATGTACCAGCGTGTTGTTGCTCCCCTCAGCTTTCGTAAAAGATTGCCCAACCGAGTGTATGGCGACGGGGACTCTGGCGAAGCGGAGGTCCTGGTCCCCTGGAAACTGGACAGATCCTGTGCCCTGGTAATTGCTCGTCTCCCCAAGGTGGCTCACGGAGCCCAAGAAGGTCCTGCTTTTCCCCAGAGGCTGGGCAGAGGGTTCTAGTAGCGTCTGGCCCGAATTCAGCTCCTCGGCACCAAATCCCCCCTCTGAGCCCTCGGCGCTGTAAGTCCTGGAGGAGTGGGACCTGCCGTAGTCCGCGGCTCTCGAGGCTTGGTGTTCGTGCGTCGCGTGGCCGAGCGACTCCGCTTCTTGCTGGGAAAAGAGCTGCAGCAGCGCAGCCGTCACGGCCGGGTTCAACTCTTGGGCTGCGCTGGAGAGATCACCTTCAGACAGAGGTGGTGGCGGCGGTCCGGGGGGCTCGGGGGGTCTCTTCTCTGGTGGGAGAATGCGAGGAGGACATGCTGTGGAAGGGTTACTTCTTTTAAACACCATCTTAAAACATCACGCGAACAGATATAAATACATTTATACGAGAAAAAAAAAAAAAACCAAACAGCCTACCGAGACAGTCCACTCTCTAGGATGCACTGGAAAAGAGGCGGAGAGTTTTAAAAGCTGGCATTCGTTGCAAGATCAATGCACATGTTCATTAACGTTTTCCCCGTACTCGCCCCGTCCCCCATGCTCCCAACTAGTTGGCAACAGCTGTCCTAACACATGGGCACCCGTGGAGGGAATTCCTGCTCTCGGATCAAAGGCTAACGCCGAGCAGGAGACAGATGTGGAGCCACACGACAGCACGTGTTCCCCGAAAGCGGGGTCTCCCGCTGCAGAGGGACGCCGTGCCTTACTGCGCCGGTACCAGGCTCGCCGGCAGCCGGGTGGCTGCATACTGATGGAGCGTGGCCCTGATGTATCGGGTTAGAAAAACCACAAAACCAAAACCCAACCCCAAACCCACACATACCAGATCCTGACTGCACCCGCGACAGACTGAAGGGAGCGGGTACGCCCTCTTTGCTTCTTACCAGAGCCCTGCTTTGCCTGGTTTATGACCTTTTTACAAAGTACACTTCCAGGGAACAGTCCAAACCAATCTCAAGCCACAAATATTCGCATACACCACACAGACTGCCCTGGAGCATGAGGAAGTAGTTTTGCCCCCCCATCCCTTCTCCCCCAGCCCCCCCCCCCCCCCCCCCCCCCGAAATCAGACCTAAAGTCACAAGGATTTCTGTTTCAAAAGGACCCCTCCTAGCAAGAACAAAAGCACCCTTTGCACACCCCCCCCCCCCCCCCCACGCTCTTACTACTTTGTATTACTGCTTTTGAGGCAGCAGGAAGAACAAAGCAGCCTGGTTAGGCGGTGGGAAAGGCGAGAGCAGAGCTCTGGCCCTGCCCCTGCTAAGGCAGTGCCACGGCTAGAGGTGACACTGCGGAGGGCAGGACGCAGCTTCCCGAAGGCCACGATCTGCTCCCGGTGCCTCGCGTGCCGACTTCGCCCGCAAAACCAGTCCTGACTCCTGCAGAGCAACACAACTGAACTGACTCGATCTCGTTCATCGACAAAAGGATCAGCTACACGGTGATTAAAGTTATTACTGGCGATGACGTAAGAGGCCACGAACACCTTGTTTGAATCAGATCCTCAAATCATGTGCAAAACTGGTTATTAAAAAGGTCAAACTTTATTGTGAAAACCAGTAGTCTTCCAGGACCACCCCTCCACCCATATCAGTCAGTCCACTTTAAAACTAGATTGTATTTAAATCCAGAAAACAATCTTCAGGTAATTTTAAAGCCAAGCTGATTTGGGGACAGCATATCATTTAAAATAATTATAAACAGAGAACAATGTTATTTGATTGAATCTGCTCTACAATAACCTAGTTATCTTCCAGTACTAGGGCAAAAAAAAAAAAAAAGAAAAAAAAAAGCACGATCACAACTGGCTTGTGGTGGGCGGGTGTGTTGAAGGCACGAGAACACAGCACGTTCAGCTACATTGCAGAGGAGTTGTGTATCGGGCCAAAAGAGGCTCCCTGGAGAGTCTGAGACATACTCAGGAGGCGCTTCTAGAATTTGGTGAGGTCGTCACAGGATGTTGCTAATAATTCAAAAAATCAACAGAAACAAAAGACATGGAGACATTTACACTCACCTTTGAAAAGGAAATCCAAGAGTTCACTGATACAATCAGGTCTTTTAAACATGCCTCGTACTTGCTCTACAAGAACCAGCTGTTTGGCTCAACTTCACAAGTCACTGAATTTCAGGACTCATAAAAGTCAACTCTACGTATAAGCAGGCACACCGAAGCTGGATGCACAAGTTTCTTATGTACACAACTGCCACTATCCCTCCCTTCCAGCACTCTCCAGTATTTCGGTTCTCACATTCTTTAAAATCATCTCTGCACACTTTTTTTTTTTTTTTTTTTTTTGAGCGGGCTGGAAGGGAATGGTGAAAGAGAGAGTTGGGACAAACGGTAAGATGGGAAAATCTGCAGAGATTCAACGTCCTGTGCAAAAAAACTACCTGAACGGGTAAACTGATTACTAGGGGTATTAGAGGAAGAACTGACCCTCCAAGTTTCCCTTTCATTTTTGGGGAAAACCCAAAACCTTTAATCTTCACTGACCCATTCACAGTGGAGCACTAATAGATTTTATATGCTTTGCAGATGTGAAGCACAGCAGTAAGTATTTTTGTGTTTTGGCTTTTTGCAGTTCTTAAAACCTCCTGAGCAGTCCAGCACTTACCGCAGGGAGTGGGTCAGTGTCTCTCTCAGTCTTGACATCTGAGACTCGACCACATTTTAGCATCCAGCACCTTTCCTCCTCCCATCCACACCCCCTGCCTCCCTCTGTCACAACACCTAAATTTGTCTCGGTTCCTCCTGGGCATGGTTAAACTAGAGGCACTCATGGAATACTTTAATTGTTCAAACAAGTGCGTGGCATCCAAGATGCGCAAGCAATGGTTGTGATTATTTACCTGTACTTTCCTCCGGATGCATTGTAGGGGTTTTCCTTGGCCCCCGTTGCTCACTGCTCTTCTCCCCGTTGCTCTCCTCCAGGGTTATAACAGGCTCCTGGCTCTTCATCAGCTGACTCAGCAGAACGGCCAGCACGTTCTGCATATCTCCCTGAGCGCTGGCTGTTTCTGGAGTCGCCTGCTCCTCTGGTAGCTGGGCCTCTGCGGGTGGCTCTTCTATGGCTTCCTCTGCTGCTGCTGCCTGAGACTCGTGCTGCTGCGTTGTGGCTTCTGTCAGAGCGTTGATGGACTGGTTGAGAGCCTCCAGCTGTTGCTGCATCTCTGGGTTAGAGTGTACATTCAACAGCTGGGCCATCTGTGGGACACTCAGATCAGTCTGGCTCTGCAGCAAGTTCAGTAAAACAGCTAGTTCGCTCTGATTCAGCTGCTGGGTGATTTCTCCAAGGCCTGCAGGAAACACAAGAAGCATGACAGGAAGGTTAGGCAGAGCTACATCACATCGGTTTGTAATCGTGACACCGCACATACCAACGAACACCTCTTCTCCGCGTTCCCGGATAGGGGGAAGGCACGGAGGCTCCAGGAGGAGGATTCCAGGACAGTTTGCTCAGATTTCCACCATCGGCTTGCCCCCTCCAGACTGCGATCAGCTCTGAACAGCACTGCAGCAGCACCCCGTGGTACTGCGCACACACTGCACTCACCCAAGGCTACAGCTGGGTACTGCTCTGTTAGCCACGGGAAGCTTCGTCACTGCCCCCTCAAATCTACCAACATACCTGCACACACGGCTGCTGCTTAAAATCAGCCGAGTTGGGCCAAACCTCCCCATTCCTCGGTTAGCTAACCGAGGGCACCCCAAGAATCAGACTGGTGAGCAACTACACCACCAGTTACGGCAGCAAATCTGAGGAGGCGTGATGAAGATTTGGAAACCCTTAGCCCACTTCAGTGGTAATCAGAGCAGCAAGTCTGACAGCAGCTCAGCCCCTCCCAAGGTCTCTGCAGCACTCTGCGGATCAAAAGCACTCCTTCCTGCACTGGAAAGCAGGTTTCCCGGGATGGAGCTAAGCTGCTGTTTGGGATGGAGGAAGGGTGTGTTCCACTGACGCAGCAGAAGAAATTAGGTCAAGCAGAAGGCAATTCCTTGCTGAAAGCTGGCCTGGGATCAGAGAGGACTCTGTCCTGACCTGCAAGTATCCAGGTTAGTCTAAAATACAACCCTGGAGTGGCATCACCTCCCTTTGCACCATGCTGGAGCAGAGCCTCCTGAGTGACAAGTGACAAGGGTGTCCCTTCACACTGACACTGACTTCGTAAGTCAAACTTTTTGGGAAGAAGGGTGCAAACTTTAGTTTTAGAAGCTTAAAATTAAGCTTCTCTTGCTGGTAGGCAACTAAGAACATGACACTCACTTTTCTCGGCTGTTTGTTAATCCAACCGCCACCTTTTGTCCATCTGCCATGTTTCATTGAACACATGGATTGTGCATTCCCTGGAGCAAGAACTGTCTTCCTTGTTACTTGTCAGTACAACATTTGACACAAAGGAAGCTTTAGCGCATATCTGGGTTTTTATAAGGCTTCTACAGAACAATCAGCATGGTCTGGGCAGCTTTGTGTATCTCTACATTCCCAGGAATCAAAATATCTCCCCTCCAACTATTTTCTAGACACAGGGAGGTTGGTCACAGTTTTGGAAACAGTGCACAAGTCCTGGTCCTGCAAGTCTTTATGACCAAGTGATCTTTTCCGCGCCAAGCAAAGTGCAATAACGTACACTTTTGCTCACCAGCCACTAGCCTGTTATGCCTAATCTTTATATGATTTGATCAACAAGATCAAACTTCAGCTCATATGCACACCCTTCACATGGCTGTACCTTCCAGCCTATTATCTGTTACTTTGCTGGCTTAAGTGACTCAATGACTCCTTCCATTATTCTCTGTGAAAGCTTGTTTCAGAACCAATAATATAACTCATAGAACAAATTCACAGTCAGCTCATCAGTGAGTGACTTCTGAAGACCAGCCAGAATGTTCTGCAGCCAATAGCAGAACACAGCAGAGAAAGAAAAAAAAAAGAAAAAAATCAGGATAGGAAGAGTCTGGAATGCTCTTTCTGTAGAAATAGAGGTGAAAGAACCAGACTGGCTTGAAAATAGACATAAGCCTCCCACACCCAGACCAGAGAGGTAACATATCAGGAGGAGCCTTTTACAGACCAGGCTGGGCACTGACCTACTGCATCTCCAGCACCAGGCTCTGTTTTGAGCTGGGCAGGCTGTGGGTGCACAGGACTGCTGTTGTTTTTGACAGTGTCTGTGCTTGTAACAGAGGTAGTTTCTTTCCGAGAAACTTTTGATAATGGTGGCTCCTCCACTGCAATCCCGCTTTGCCGCTGCCGTCGGCGTTTCTTGCTCCACAGCTCGTGGCAATCCTGCCAGTGGGGAAGGCTGGAAGAGAACACTTAGTAGTTAAGAAACATGGCAAGAAAACCCATTTAATCCTCAAAGACCACAGAAAGTTATTAGTGCCATAAGAGAAGCACAGATATTCCTCTGACTGCAACCATACTATTAAACCAAGAAGGGGCAAGTCCTAGAACCAGGAAAGGCAGCATAACTGCATGTGAATCATTTAATTTGCACTGGCATCTCACCCCTGAATGGACTGGGTTAGCTACAATGCACACAAGCCCCAGTGAGTGCAAGTTTGCCAAGCTTTGAGAGTCTGGTGGCTTTAAGAAAGCAGCTGCCTTTAGTAACTCTGAAGGAAACAGGAATCTCGAAAGCTACTGCCATACTTGCACACAAAGCAGCTAGAGTGGAGTTTTATAGTCTGCTTGATTGGAGCAGGAGAAAAGAGCTGCAGTGTGACACTGCTCAACAGCCACTCTTCTAGTCAATTAACAAGCAGCATAAACGAGGCCTGGCCAGTCCTCCATGGCACAGGGGACAGGGATATGCTACATGCTACTCTTGCACATCTTCCAACAGAGTTTTAGATCACCTTACAAGCATTAAACTGAGCTTTATAAAAAAAGCAGCCTGTTATCAGGCAAAAAACCAACAGCACAGGAAGAGCTATTTGCTCAGCCATATGACAAAACGCAAGGGCAGGGTTGAGAAAAGAACCCAGAAATCGTAACTTAATTCTGACTGAAAAAAAACAAGGCCAAGCCAGTGGCTCCTTCCCAAAGCTCAGAGCCCACTGCGGCGGAGGATGCCAGCTGGAACTTACTCTGGAGGTGCCATTTTGCTGAGGTCAACATCCTTAAGGAAGTCACTCTGCAGGGCCTGTTCTGCTGTGCAGCGCTTGCCAGGGTCTAGCGTCAGCATGTGGTCCAGCAGGTCGAGAGCAGACGAAGGAATGCTGCGCAGAGAGTTGGAAATATGGCCGAGTTAAGGGGTTGTTCTGAACAGGGGGAGAAGCCCACTTTCAGAGAGACACCTCAGGCCTAAGAGAAATCCATGCAGTCAAAATTTATTACTACGTGATGCAGCAGCTCAAAGACATCGACAGAACAGGCATCAGATACGCGATACTTCCAATCTAATTTTTACCATTTATGAAGAGCAACTCTGCTACAAATCCCACAAGATTATCACACAATTATACTCTCCCCCCAGAGAGCACGTCTCAAGTCAGACAGCCTCAGCACTGTGAGAATGCCATGCTGTCAAGCATGCTTTCCAGCGCAGACCCTAGCTAGAAGTGTCACAAGCGTGCAGAGGCAGGGAACCCCTCCGTCAGGCACCTGTGGCAGATTTAGAAAGGGGACAGTGACCCCATTCCAGCCTTCCCCAGATGGGAGAAGCCCTCCTGGGGCGGGCTGCCCAAAGGCAGAAGGTAAGAAAGGAAAGCCCTGCTTCATCCTGCCAGGTAGACTAGAGCCAAAGGATAGCAGATGAGTCACACAATGAAACAGAAGGCCATAACCCCCACGCAGCCACTTATCCTCTCTTCTAACAAAACTCACAAGGAGAACTCCTCACGCAGGCGCCTTCGGTATTGCTTCTTCGGTTTCATAGTGTTGAAGTAGGGCAATTTGATGACATCTGGCCACACCGCTGGACAGGGGCTCCCGCAGAGCCGGCTGAGAATCAGAAAAGCAGAGTACGATCAGCAGGTGGAATGCAGCTAGGAGGAGAAGAGTCACCAACCCGAGTGAAAACGTTTCCTTTCTAAGCAACTTACTGTACCAATAACCTAGGTCTGGGCACACTTCAATACCTCCTTTTTGATCTGAGGGTTATCAGGAAGAGGAAAAATGCTTACCTTGAGTTTATAAACCATCCAACACAATGAATTTTCAGTGTGAGATGTAATTTAGGTTCATGATTTTTGCACTCAGCTAACAACAGCAAAGTTTACTGAGGGTGCATACATTAGCAGCCACACACCTGATGGTAGACACGGACACCTAAATGCCTAACTATTCACATTTGCAGTTACAGCCATTTGCTGGTCCTATTTTTCAGGCAGGTTAGAGAAATAGGGCTCTTATAACACAGAGACTGTGTGCATGAGCAGTTTCTGCAGTACCTCTTCTCATAGGCATGCATGTGCAATGCTTTACCTGATTAATTCAAGCTGAGCCAGTTCCAGATTGGCTTGAAAAATAGGCTTCTTTGTAAACAGTTCCCCGAGGATACAGCTGGAAAGAGGAAAAGCAAGAGGTCATGACAGCAAACCCTTGGGATGATCGTTTGAACACTGCAGCATTTCTGTTCAGAAGCAGGTTTGCCTGAGGAGAGTTATTTGCATCAGGGCTTGTAGTTGAGAACTGACAAACTAACCTATGTGTACAGAGTCACCAATTCTACGCAGCTGGGAAATAACATTCACTAGTAGGCTGGTTAGCATGTCACAGGCTTCACGCTTTAACTCTTTGCAGGGAAAGGAGGATGTGTCAACAGCATGACAAGAAAAACAGATTCAGCCCATTTATCTTTTCAACTTTACTGTCACAATTTGGGGGATATCTGCTGGCCCGAATTATCCTCAGCTGCCAGTAGCGTACTGTTTGTCACTGCCAAGCGCAGGATATCGCCTTGTACGCACACACAACATTTGTACAGCTGGAAGGGAAAGAAGGGAAGGAGGGAGCAGACAACTCTGACTCATTCAGTCCTTAACATCTACCCTTAAGCCTTCTGACAGGAATGACAATCAGTGCCAAATATAGCTGCGGTCCGATACAGGCACCTGTCTGCTGGAGCTGGGCTAACCCCACTCATTTGGCAGAGGACACTGAACAGCAACTGGACCTCACGGCTGGAGTTTCCAGAAGTAATTATCTGGGTCTGACTTTTACAAACCTTTGTCATTTGTGTACTAAGCTCTGCGGAAAATTTACCTGCGAGTATCACAATGGGAAGTACGCACTTCAGGAAATCCAGCACCACTTCTGAATGCTGAATCTGAGTCTCTGGTTCTGAATCACTTGGAAAATGTTCCATCTTTGTGGCTGAACTGCCCAGACTCCTCCTGTTCACGAGGCTCCCTACACTACTAGAAACCCAAAATCTCTACTTTAAAACGCTTCCTAGATTTAGCTGAAAAAAATAGGTGACAAACAGAGCAATGTGAAGAGGTTACGGAAAAACTCTCTATCAGGTCATTAAAACCATACAGTGAAGCTATGACCAGCACAGAGTAAGCTTGTCACCCCTTCTGATCTTCCTGGTACCTCATTATCAAAGGTTGGTCGTTTGGTTTTTAAATAGCGAGAATAGATACCTTTTACGCTCTCACATGTCAATACCAAGAAAAGCCGCATTCTAGGAGTTTTTACTAAATGCTACAGCTTTAGTTAGGTGACACACACCTATTTCCTCAAAGCACAGAATTTTGAAAGTGTCCCTACACTATCACAACACACTTTGCCTAGTTGGAACAGATGCAGTTTCAGAAATTAGCACAAATCAAAGACTACCTTCCATTAGAACTATTCACGGGCCAATGTCCGCAGCCCAAACAGGACAAAAAGGTACAAACCAGGCACTTACCCACAGCTCCACACATCTATGGCTGGTGTGTAACGCTCCTCACCTAGCAGCAATTCTGGAGGTCGATACCATAATGTAATGACTTTATTTGTGTATGGACGGCTGGAATGCAAGGTACAAATATAAACTGATGACAAGAACCACAAAACCCTTACAAACTGTAATTATTACTTCCAAACTGCAGAGTTAGACATGCAAGTAGCAACAGTGGGCTTTCAAGTGTCTAGACTTCCATAGCACCTGCCTGAGCTAAATAAAGCTGATGAGATATCACAGATTTTACAGGCCTGCCCGTGTGCACAAGACAGTAAGTTGTAGGTACCCAAGACTGAAAAATCCTGACCGGCAACAGACAGCAGCAAGCTGCCATGACTGAATAGTGACTGATCTCAACTGATCTCAGAGCAAAACGTGGTCCATGGCAGGTCCATGGCAAGCAGAGAAGATGTTTTGGTTCCTTATTGGCTAGTTTGTCTAATGAAAGACTATTAATACCAGCCAGGAGTGTATTTCTTCTGACAGCTGGAGCTGCATTATAGCACTTACACCATACTGGAAATCATTCCTCAGGCAATGCCAGGACTTCCAAGTGAAGGGACTATGTGGAGCTCATCCCACCTATGAAAACCATTTCCCCCTTCCTCCACCCTGCTAGGCCTCACCTCTCCTCCGAGCTGTAGAGTCGGGCGAGTCCAAAATCTGCAAGTTTGATTTGCCCACTGAAAGACAAAAAACAGTCACTGGTTTGAATCACAGCTGGGCTCACATGCTGCAAGCAGTAAAAGGTAAGGAAATCCCCCCATGTAGTAGAAAGGCCTAACAAAGCAATGTTTGCAGTAATTACTTTTGGATATGCCAGCCTTAATTTTTCAAACCCTATTTAATGCTTCAAAGAAATGAAAAAAAAGAAGGCAATAATTCAGTCTCATCTCTATCACAAACCCTTCCCAACACACCAATGTCCCAGAGAAATTTTTTAGAGGGATACCCAGGCACGTGGATGCAATTATGCACAGTATTATTCTCACAGGCTCAAAGTTTTCTTACGAGCATCCAGATGAAGACTTGAGAATTAACAGCAAGTGAGTAATTGTTATGTATTCTGTGATGAACTACGTTACTGCCAAACATTGCTATCTAGAGAAGAGAGCACATTTCTGGAGAACTGCTACTTCCTACCTTAACCCTCCACGGTTTCTCTGCATACAAGCACTTCCAATAAACAGTATTTTTGCCAAAATACCATGGAGACCAAGTGTACACAGAGACCCATCTACTTCAGGTCAACATGGAAGAAAGTTAACTCTAAGGAGCTGCAAAACGGTGAGCAGAGGGCCTCACGTGGAGAGGCTGCTACCAACAGCAAGTTAAGTAGAAGGTTGTTAGGGTTGTTCACCCTTGCTTGGTGACCCCGCAGCCCAGCTGTGTTCTCAGCCAGCAGCAGCACCCAGGAAAGCCACTGCTTAATTACAACCATCCGTCACACCACTGGTGGAAACCTGCAGGGTTGTATTCCTACAGCGGATCAACACCTCCTGTTCCTAAGCATACCCGAGGTGAAGACGACTGCGTGCTCTCAGCTGAACCCAGGGAGAGCACAGGGAAAAGCTTGGACAGAACTGTATCTACTGCCAGGTTACCTGTTGTTCAATAAGATGTTGGAGCACTTAATATCTCGATGAAGGAAATTCTTTTTGTGACAATAATCCAGACCCTCCATTAACTGTTTCATGAAAGACTTGATATGGTCCTCTGAGAAATGTACCAAGCCAGATTCTAGCAGCCCCATTAGGTCATGGTCCATGTACTCAAACACAAGGTAAAAGGCACCTGGTATTAAAAAAAAAAAAAAAAAAAAAAAAGAGAGAGAGAGAAATTATTTGAGACAAGAGAGACAAAGAAAAAGGAGGAATGAAAGTAGATTCAATTGTTGAAATATTATTTTCTGTGCACTGTTGAGTGTGTTCTGTTGGCATTTCCTTTAACACAGTCTTGTGATATTTAGGGCTTACTGGGCATCCTAGAAGATATTTTCTCCTCAAGGGGAGAAAAAATCCCCCCAAAACAACTAAGTAGCCCCTCTAATGCATCAAGTTGACATCCAAAATCAAAATATGCCCCAAATAAATTCCTTTGAAATCCTGGTCACGTTTACCTATCTGTTTTGTTTTTTCTTTCAAGCTAGTTTGTTGAAAAGACTACTGCAACACTGTTTGTGTTGTTCCCTTCTCTCTCATGGAAGAGAAGGCCCCAAACAAAAGCTAGTGGGATGCTAGGACACCCTTCTTCCACAGTGACAGAGGACAGAAAACTTTTCACACTATTAGTAAGTTCATTGCTACTAATCAGTGTTAAAAGTGACCCTGGAAAGGCTTTTTTTTTTTTTTTTTTTTTTTTTTTTTTTTAAGACTGCGCTTTTGTGACTCTACAGGAATGCAATGTATCCTTTTAAGCCCGTGTCTACCTCTGCTCTGCAGTGCGACAACTCATTTTAACTGGAATCTATCCTTTGATGTAAGGCCAAATCCAGGTGCCAAACTTGCTGGAACTATGTATTGAGGAGGAATGCAAAAAAAAAAAATCTACACTGGAGTTTAGACTTTTAGTTTTACACTAAGAATAAACAAATGGAGTTGCATCACCTCTTCGGCTAATCGAAACCACACCCTGCAGCAAATATTACCTTTGTCCTTCTTGAAATCCAGTGCATCTTGTTTGTCCGTGACAATTTCCTTCATGTTAACAACACTGCGGTGGATCAGCTGCCGAAGGATTTTGATCTCACGGATGGCTGTGATGGGGAAGCCTTCCTTTTCATTGTCCAGTCGCACCTTCTTGAGAGCCACCAATTCACCTACCAGAACAAGCCAGCGTCAAGGCCTCTGCACACATGACTGCTAACAACTCTGTGGGTTTCCAGGGGGAAGTTGAAAGTAGCTATGAGCACAGCCAACATCCACCAAGAAACAGCAGAGCCAGCTCTACCTACCACCCTACTAATTTTTGTTGCGTTGCTCTGTCAGAAGTTACACCAACAACTCAAGACAGATGACACCAGCGCTCCTCCTAATCTGCTTCAGAGGAAAGTCACACAGGTGAACTTCAATTTACCCTGGAAACCATTCCAGTCCTTTTCCCAAGCTCTGCTACAATAAAGTCTGACAAAGGCACGTTTAAAAAGCAGGGGTTCAGCTGGCACCTATGGCTGCCATAGCTATACCTACCAAATTGTATACACAGGGCACACGATTCCACAAGCAGAGAGGGCAGCTGGGCACTAACTCGCACTAACTAACAGGACTTCAGAGTTTCTGTTCTTTTGCCCATTTTGAAAACATCTGATGTAAATGCTTATTCCAGGACTGGAGCCATTTCTGGTTCTACAGGTATTCGTCATTAACTGGCAACACCGCTAACGCTAGAATGGGTTTTAAGCACAGCCACAGTAACAAGGCCTTAAAGAAGTGGAGTCAATCTGAAGCCACTGGGCATCCTTACCTGTATCCTTGTCCTTGGCTTTGTACACCTGCCCATACGTCCCTTCTCCAATAATCCCAATGATATCAAACTTGTCCACGCAACGCTTCCCCCAGTCACTTTCTGTTTGTCTCCTTTCCCCATACCGAGGACAACAGATTCTGAAAGAGGGAAGAGGACCTGTTACACACCCGAGTGCTCCACCTCACCCGCCATCCCACAAACAAATGCCCATTTGACTGTTTTAAGCTGTAGCCTAAAAACAAAAAGCAAAGGTGAGGCACCCTGTCTTTACACTCCTAGCAACTGAGCATTCAGTAGAGTTTAATGAATTATGCTATATAATCTCAACTACTCCAGATACAGGCACTGCTGTACAGGAATATTATCCTTCTATTTAATTCAGATACTAAAGCGCGCCAGCCAGAACACTCTCACTATCAGATCTTTTCACTTCAGTTATGCGTTTATCAGCTGCGTACAGCTAACGAGCAATACATTGTTCCTCCTGGGGAAATAAGGAGTGCAAAGGGTGGGGAAGACAAGCAAAATGGATCTTATGCCACCTCAATTCTACAGACTGAGGTAGCAGAACCATTTTGCTACAGCCTATCTGCGGCACGCAGTTAGCTACACAGATTTCTACAAAGATCTCATTATATACTTTTAACTGAGAGTAGCTTGAAGGAGAACCAAACCACTATCTTTATCTAAAAAATACCAAAGAATTATGCTACAGTAGGACAAAAATCGGTGTTTGGAATCTTTTGCAGAAACACTGGGCATTTGATTTGTATTTAAAACAAAGTGCAGCTAGCACTCTGTGCACAAAACACCAAGGGAGCTTGCTTCCTTGACAATTACATAAATTTTGTTATCAGGAAGTTGTATATATCATGCAACATGACTAACACTTCAATCATGCATGAAGAAAAGGTGTGTATCTCCTATTCGGAATAACCAATTCCTAGAAGCACCATGAGCTTTATATAGGGATACTCATCAGGAGGTTCCTTCGGCCTGCAAGCTATGGGCTAAATCAAAAGTTGAGAGAGCTTTCAGGGTAGATGGGGCTGGAGACTGAATGACACACTCCAGCAATTTCTACCACTGAAAGGGTCAAAGAGAAGACAACAGAATCAGTCACATCTTCAGTACAACGCCTGAACCGTAGTGTCCATTTGGTGCACAATTTACACAACCTCCTCTTCTTCCCAAACTGCTGTACTGTTAATTCTCAAAGAGATGGGGCAGGTGGCCTTCAACTGGGAGTGGTCCAAATATGAAAGACCCCGCAGGAAACAGCTAATATACCATAAGAAAAACCAGAAATATGAACTCAGTTTCTCCACATTTCACTTCCCTCAATAAAGACAGCACTCAAATGAGTCTGGGGACTAAAGAATTTATAAAACTGAACTAAACCTGGCTAAAGATTTGTAAGTAAGTGCACATTAAGTGTTCTCCCCATCCAGTAAATGGCAGGGAGGCTGCTGAGAGCTGGCAAAGCAGCTGCCAGATTCTATTTCAAAAATGACTGCACTTTCAACAGCGCCGTCTCCATACAGAGCATAGGGCATGCAGTCAGCTCTTCCAGGAGTGCTGCAGTGTACGCTGAAACTTAAAGCTTTGGAAACCTAGACTGACTTCTGTGTGAAGAAACAGAAATCCTAACAACTCAAAAAAGCTGGGGGGGAAAAAAAAAAAAAAGAAAGAAAGCCAGTCTTACTTTGGTCTCTTTTTGAACGGTTGCTGAGGTGGTGTGGCTGCCTTTGGTTCCGGGGAGTCAGGAGGAGATGGATCCCCTCCAGGGAGCTCTGGAGGGAGCGGGAGGTCCGTGAGTAAGTGTCGTGGTCTCTGCTCTCTATCTTTCTTCACAGGTTTTGGAGGAAGAATCTCTTTTGGACTAAACTCCGAAAAGTTAATACAATACAAAAGTCAGACTTAACAGCCAATTAACAAACAAAAAAGCCTACTGTAGGACAACAGCTCTCTATTTAAGAGCATAAAGTTAGGAGCCCAAGTTTAAGTGCCAAAATTAGCATAGCCAAGTATAAACCAAAACAGACTTAAATTTTACAGTGATAATACATCAGGAGAGAAAAGCGTTAGGTTTGAATGCACTGTCTTCAAATAAACACACAGCTCTCTGCAACTAGAACTTGCTCAATTTGCACAAATAAGTAGTTATTCTGAGTTTCCTGTAAGACAGTTCAGGTTATCAGCCAGCACCCACTTTCCGACCCTTACTTCCTCTATTTAGTCCATTTATCATAATGAAATTAAATGCATGACTTGTTAAGGACCACTAGAAGTACAAACCCAGAATTAAATCTCTCTACATAAGTATCTTAACTTCTTAGCAAGGACTGAAATGTAGCTCTAGCTTGCCAACTTTTGGTTTCTCAGCAATATTCACTCTTAAAAAAAAAAAAAAAACAAACAACAAGTTACCAATGGCATCCGAAGCTTGGTTTAGACTGGCAAGAGGCAGAACCTAATTTCTCTCCCATGTATGCAGCAGGGAGAATTCCTAGGTCTGAATAGTCAGGAATTTTGCTCCACGCAAATCTCCGCTTCACCGCAAAAAGACAAAGATTAAGAGATACGAACAACCTTCCAAGGTTCACCTTTAGGGCAGCCAGCAGGAGGTTTGCTGCTTGTCAGCATCACCAGGTCTAACGCTTCAGCACAGAGAACTCCGCACAAACGAACTGATGGAAGTAGGTCATTTTCCCAATTATTTTATTAGACACTGCCTAATCTGCACGAAAAATCTCTTGTGAAATATAGTTAAGAAACAAGCAAGATGAAGAAGGATATTATTCTGGCACTGAGCTCTGACATCTTCTGTAAAAGATGGGAGAGCAATCTTATCCCACTGCTAAGAAGTCACCACGCAGCTGCAGAACTAATCACACGTCACGCCAGCCTAGACCTCTGGAGGAAAGCATTCACTGACGGGCACTATTACCAGCAGTACATATCCTAGAAATACCAGAAGCAGGAGAGCTGCACGGGCTGAAGCTCTCCCCCCATTAACTGCAAATTCTTAATGTGCGGAATGATACCCAGCCGGCTCACTTCACCAAGGCAGAATCCACGTTAAGCCTCAGAAGAGGTTCTTCAAAGCGGGATCTAGACAGCCAGGGCCTACAGCCGCATGTAGGAGGCAAGAGACTTTGTTCCAACAGAGCAGATCAACTAGGTTTTGCTTTCTTTATGGCTTTCGTTATGTGTATTTGAAGCACTGATGTCATGTCCAGTTCTTACAGATTGAACATTCACAGTAACAAAAAAGCAGTTGTTTATTTGACTTCGTGTTTAATCCACTTCTAATTGGCAATTCATTTGTTCCTGATGGTATTTAAATATCTAATAGCAGATGCTAAGCCTGGGCCCTTTGACCCTGTCAAAAAGATTCAGCCTTTTTCCAGACACACATCAAAAGCCAACTTCTTTGCAAGACTTCTTGGGAAGGGCGAAGGTGTGTTTGTGGGTTTAACCCGCAGGTGCCCAGCCTTCCAGGAGGTCCTTTCTCTCCCTCTCACCAAACAGCTACCATTTTCTTGCTGACACACTGTTATCTGTGCTTAGTTACGTGCAGCTTAGTTCATCTATTTGCATATCAGCACTAGTGCTACTAGACGGTTACTGTAAGTTTAATTACCCCCAGAACATTTGGACATTTCACCAGGCATTTCTTTCAAAGTGAGAAAGCTGAACAGACCCTTCAGTGTTGCCCAAGCAGAAAAAATGACAAAGTGTGAACGCCAACTGCCTAACAAAGACTCGTAGAAGCTACCTCCCTTCTTCCCCTCCCCTAAAATAGCAGGAACGCCATCAGCCAGGTCTGTATTTTTAACTATGTTAGTGCTGTGAACAGTCAACCAGATATTGCCAGGAACCCGTGCGAGCTATGCAATTTCTGAGTGCAACATCAAACACGTACGGAGTTTGTACCACTTGCTTCTAAACAGCTTTTCCCCTCCGCCTGCTACACCTCCTGCTAGGTGAAGCGACCCACGGTGCACCTTGACTGCCTTGAAATCTAAAAGCACTACAGACAGATGATAAGTCTTGAGAGCTCGGCAGGCATCAAGAAAGGTTAAAGAGTCTCCAATTGAAGGAGGTGTGTTTTGTACTTGGACACTTCAAAGCATGTTTCCAAATCCTATGCTTATCATGGTCTCAGCGCTGGAGCGTTCTCCCAGTCTCAGCATATGAAAACAAAAGTCTAAGAAAAGTTTTGTTCACAAATATGAAGGCCGTTGATTAAGAGTGAGCTTCTGTACACAGTCAGTGCCACGTGCAACTGCCACTAGACTCAGCAAAATGAAGTGGGATTTCCTGTCCTCTCATTGGGAAAAAGTCACTGTAAATCCATTTACTAAGCTTAGCAACCAGCTGTATTATCGCCCACACTCCTAAGCTCATAGTGATAGAGATAAAACACACTTTTACAAAACTAAGCCACACCTGGCTGGTAAAAAAGAGCTCTAGGTGTGAGTGGCTAAAAAAATAAAACACAGTCTTTGCAGGATAATTTCTGTGTTTGGAAATCAGGGAACACAGTGGCAGAATCTTGCTTAGACTGGCATTTGAGTTGGGAAAAATCTGCAATCTGTTAAAAGCTACTGCTCATCACAGATACACTTAAACTAAACAGATATTTGCTGAACAACATTACGCAGCTTAGGAAGGGCAACATAAACATGCATAAGCCTAACTTTTATGTTGATTGCAGTGACAACTTTACCCTAATTTACATCGATACCAGGACAAACCATGAAAATCAATTAAATGAATCAGAATATGTAACATACTGCGTTCACTTCAACCACAGGGTAATTATATCACGTCATAACTATCATGTAAGACACTATTCATTAAAAACATGCTTTACCAACCAATGAGATACCTAGTCCATCTTTAGCGATGGTTGGAAAGATACAGAAGTTGTTAGGGAACTACAGGCTAAGCAGATCAAGTAGAAAAAAAAAAAATATCAGTGATGACCTTACGTTAACAGCACTACAACATACTAACAGCTACAAAGGGGAAAAAAAATTGTTTTTCTTCTTCTCCACCTCCATTTTGGATATTCTGTTCCTTTCTCTTCTTCCCCCCCACCGTAACGTTTTTCAGACAAGTTCATATTAGAAGCCAAGACCACCACCAGCCAAGACCCAGAGCAGTGAGAGCTACAATTACAGGACAGAATTAAGTCTGCATGTTTTGATTAGAAATTATAGGAAACAGAAAGTTGAAGCAGGTGCAGTTTCACTCTTTCATTTTTAAACTCTTTTTCAAACAAACAATACCTACTTCTTAAGCAATAAGGATTGTGTTAATTATTCAATAATTAAAACAATACTTAAGTTAAACCAATGCCATTTTTTACCAATGCATGGGCATAGCCTGCATGTTCGATGAATCTGGAGCAGAAATAGCTCTGGTTTGTGTTCTTGTATTAGAATTGTTAAGCTCTTCTCTGTTACTTAAGTACAGGTTTTGGAGGAATTAAACAAAAAAACAATTGCAAAATAAGCCTGTGCAAATGGCTGCAATGCAAAGGGGTGCATAATTCCAGATCCATGTTTCATTACTGTAATAAATACAAACAAAGAGCGATGTGAAACCTTTACTAACCAGCATTAAAGCAGCAGCCAAACCTCTCTGTCTCAAGGAGATAAGATGTAACTACCTGCACAGGATCATCAAACCCTCCACATAAACCTGACAAGGCCAAAACCAGGAACGGCCGTGCAATAATGCATTTATCCCAGCGGCATAGTCCTCAGTGCACTCTGCAGGATAAGCTAGCAACTCTCAAACTAACCAAAAGAATCTGTTTATTTCAACATTTTGCTTTTAAATGCAAACAGGATGCTCTTGTGTGACCTTACCTATCCAAGTCATCTTCCCCAACTAAAATAGGGGGGAGCGGAAGCGGAGGCAACGTTGAAGTTTTCAGGTGCGGGACAGCAGCCGTCACAGACACTTGTGTTTTTGTAGCGACTTGGACAGAGGACTGAGAGTTCACCTGAGAGGATAAAGTAGACGTCCTTGGGTGGGAAGAAGATGGCAAAGACGTTGGGGCTGAAGTAGGGACCTGAACGGGAGTTAGTTGGGATGGTGGCAAAGGTGGAACAGCAGGTGATGGAGGCAAAGGCGGCAACGGCGGAGTTGGAGGTGGTGGTGTGGTTGTCGGCAGAGGTGGAGGAGGTGATTTTATTGAGGGTAGTGGGGGTGGAATCTCCTTCTCTGCTGCGTCTGTCTCTTTTGGAGATAGGAGGTCCTCTACCACTGCTACAGGCTTCAAGTCTTTTGTTCCCGTCTGTTTTGAATCTCTAACTGGAACAGGATGTCTCCTCTCAGAGTTCTCCTCTGCCTTGATTTTTGTTGTCTCTGCAGGGGCTTTAGTCTCTGCATTCGTATACAGTAAATTCACTAATTCTGTATCTGAGGATGATTTTTCAGATTTAACAGTTTTGATGACCTTTTTAGATTCTGTTCCAGACTCCTTAAGTTCAGCTAAGCTGTTCTCCTTTTTAGACAGGAAAACAGGTGAGCCCTTTGCCTCCTTCCCATCCACCTTGGCTGCAGCTGCTGCCGCTGCCGCCCGCTCCTTTTTCTTCCTGCTGAGTTCTGCCCCCAGACTGGAGTTCAGCGGTAGCCTTGTCGGTGATATACTGGAATGGCGACTGCGTGACCCAGACCTCTGCTTTTTACTGTGAGATGATGAGTGTCTTGAGTACCCAGGACTTCGGCTTCGGGACTTCACAGACTTCCTGTGGAGAGAACAGGGAGAGGATAAATGAAACGAAGCATCTCTCAGCCTCCGAGCTACTCGCCAACATCAATAGCTCTCTTTGAAAACAATTTGAATCCATTATTTGTCAACTAAGTTCAGACAGTCCATAACACCTGTCAGGAGAAACTAAAGCTACTGAAACGAGTTTATTGACTAAAGCAGTACAAGTTTCAGGTCATCATCCAGCCTTCCAACGTCAGGACTACCCTCATGATCATACTGTTAAGACAGAAATGAAGGATGAAGATTGGACAAGCCTCAAGGTAAAGACGAGATCACAGATGCACGCACTAAACAGAAGCCTTCAGTCGAGAGGATGAGCTGGCAGTTTATGAATCTTTCACAGTAATTATGTACAACTTTAAAGGAAACAACGGATAAAATATGACTGCCCTCATGGGAATGCTGCCTCAGGAAATACCTCACTTCAAGCTAATTTTTCCCCCTGGTTCTTTTACTATCATCAGAACTCAAATTTGCATGTTGTGATTCAGGAGAAGAAAAAAAAAAAAACCAGGCATTTTAATTCTGTTTAAGGTATGTCCAGAGGGTCTCAGTCTTCCTCTACAATAAATGGGCTCTAAATTAGGTATATATGCAGAAATAAAAAGCCACACTGAAAATCTGTGTTGTGATACAAGCAACGGGCAAGGCAGGAACCCATCAGGGTATGCACCGCAAGCATGGAGTGAACCTAGTCAGAGGACAGCAGTAACCACAAACTCACTGGAGACGGATGTGGAAACAAGATAAAAAATAAAATGGAACTGGAAACTGGTACGTCCAGTGTCCATATCAAAATTAGTGACAAGACAGAACTGTTTCCTCCGCTTCAGGAGGAACTGGGATTTTGCAGGCTATGAGACAGCATACTTTAACTGTACACATGGTAGGCTCTGATGGGTTTAGAAGCTGTGTGAGCCAACAGGAAAGCAAGGAATTTTGAGATCGGACCCTGTGAATACTTCAATAGAACCTATGCTCAAAGTTTATTTTTATTCTGTGATTTATTACTCAGAACATATCCAGTTTTGAAAACACAGAATTCTCTCAAAACATAAAAACACCTAATAGCAAGCAGGTTTAAACATAGTAGATGCTGGCTCGCTTGTAACCATACTTGGAACGTAATTAATGACAGGATCTAAACTGTTTATAGTGCTATGCAATATTATCCTGTGACAACAAATGTTTGGGAAATAAACTGGAGAACTGAGACAGACTAATGCAAAGTTCCTTGCTCGACACCACCAGCACCTTCAAGGATGGACACCGCTGTGATTGCACGGGAGGGGAAGGGTCTCGCTGCATAGCGGCGTGGAGTTTAACAGAACCTTCCTCCCTTGCTACTCCAAGCACAAGCATTCTGCCCTCCCACTAGTAATCACAACCCCAAACCTCGTGCTAACAGTGGTCAAAGAACACTACGACTGTAGGTAGTCCTTACCTTTAGACTTACAAAATAAATATACAACCAGAAGGAGGGAAAAAAAAGCGTCATTTAAAGTCACTCAACTATTTTCCTCTTCAACACACTGTTCTGTAACAGGAATGCTGCCTCAGGGTCGTCTCCTTTTCCAAGGTTTTTGCTTAATGAACTAACGGTCTGGGACGCAGTTTACCATTTGGATAGCAGTTCACCTGCCACATCCCAGTGCAAAGTTGCCAGGAGCTGAAAAAGCCATTACGTTTTCACTATGCTCAAAGACATTCGCAGGCTAAGGAAAACATTCCTAATGAATCCTGTAGGATGCAGTTTACTGCAACCACAAATAGTTTTGGGGTTAGCATTCTTTCAGGATAGATTGTTTAAGATGCCGCGATACTCAGTTTCCTGCTCCCTGTCTCCCATCCTTCCCCATGATTACCCCCCCAACAGCTATTCCAATTCAACTGGTTGCAGAGCGACATCCTCAACAAGATCACTCAGCAGATCTGACATAAAAATAAGGTAAAATTGCACTTTTGGAGAAATTTAAGTGCTACGTGAGAAATGCAGCCACCAAAGACACCTGCATGGACACAAGCAAGGGAAAGGTAACGCTGACGCTGGAGGAAGCGGTGGGGCGTGCAGATGGAGCAGGCGGCTCAGGGTAGGACCCTCTTACACAAGGGCTGCTGCAGAAGGAGCTGCACCGCAGAACCAGCGCTTCCAACCTGAGGAGGATTGGGGACGACTCCCTGACCTTCCATCAGCAAACATACGTGCTCCTCTGTTCCACCACGATTAAATCCACTTATTCCCTCCCAGTAGTCTTCTCCGCTCCACAGGTACCACTCATGCTTTTTTCTCCTCAGTCATCTAGTGATAATTACCGATAGTTATTATACAAAGAGCTGTTGTTTCTAAGCACATTTTTCCAGCTTGGTGTTTACGGCTTCTTTGTTAGACCTCAAAAAATGCACTGCATCCAGAAGCTTGTCTGCTTTCCCAGCTATATCAACACAACCAGTAACAGACCACTCTACAAGAAATCTTACCTCATACCGTGAGACCATCAACAGCCTCAACACCACTACTGCGCTTGCTGAGGGGCGGTCTTCCACAGCAACACTCGCTTTTATCACTGCTGGATATCTCAAAAAAGACGCAGTAAGACAGAAGGTGCACAGGCAGATTTTGCTTTTTAAAGATACTCTTCCCATCCTCCGGAACAATCTTTTCGTGGCTCTACCTGCAGCCAGTTAGTTAGCACTTGTACCCCCTTCACCCTTAACATGTGCTAAGGCAACGCTACACAGCTTACTTCCTTTGCTAAGATTATCAGAGACGGGTGGGAGGCAATTCAGTCTCACGTGAAGTTCTTTTTCTGGATAAAAATGCTGTGGGGTTAAAAAACACCTTGTTGTCCCTCTAGCACTGGAAACTAGAAATACAAGATACTAACCATGATGACTGTGAATTAACATAAAGAAGTCAGAGACGATGGATCATCTAAAAATCCAAATAAAAAACCATTGTTAGATTAATTTAACCAATACAATCAGAAGATTAGAATAGTCTTTGGAGGAGGGAGTACTAGAACCCTCCAGACCTCCTCATGCTGAAAACAACCACAGCTAATAGCCATTAGCAGAGGTGACCCTGAATCAGCTGGCAGAAAAACAAAACCCCACATCTACATACTTCCATATTATCCAAACTCCTAGGAACATCTACAGACATTATTTTACCTGCTCCAAGCCACAACAGAAGTTAAGAGTAAAGTGCAAACTAGTGTCTGGGAAGCCTGACCGCATGCCCCGTGCTCTAATTGCCCAGGAAACAAGCTCAAACAGAAGGCCAACATTTCTTATTTATGAATGCCCGATGACCTTTTGCCATGGCAAGGATTTGCGTAATGGTGGCCACTACTACAGCACGTGCACACGCTCACCCTTCGCTGCTATACTTAGTACAGAGCACAACCCACCTGCAGCAAGCTGAAGGACTCTGGAATTTCTTCTTCTAGTTTTAGCTGCAACGACAACAGTTGCTACACGGAATGGCAAGCCACATCTGTTATTTTCCCTACTGACCAAATCATCCTCATTTCCTCCTAAATTGAAAGCAAGTTGTTTTGCACAGCCATTTGAAATGCAAACAGTCTGTATTTTCTCCAATCAGCACAGCACATTGACTCAGTTTCCTAACACTGTATTTTGGATGTGAAGATTAAAGATGACAAAGAACGCACTAAAAAAACCCCCGTGTTGTCACTCAGTGGAAATAATTCAGTGTCCCAGAAAAGCCTGCATTACCTCCTCTGAAGAATTTAAGCCACAGTCAGATGTTCACTGCCTAAGTGAGTGTGCCAGTTAAAGATGTTTTCTCTCCCAAACTGTTCCTGCCCCTCCGCAGGAGCCAACAGAAGAGATCACACAGTCACTCCCCGGCTACTCTGGTGCAAAGTCAGCTGCCTCCATTTACACACTCATCTGCAGCAGATCAACCGAAGCTGGCTTCAGCGATGCTGGCAAGGAAGGCTCAGCCCATCCGCTCCTTCAGGTGAGCTCCTGAGCAGCCATCAGCAGAGGGGCAGCCCCACCTTTGGCTTCTGGAGCAGACGTTTGACCATAAACTTATACCAACTGCCTCACCGTACAGGCTGCAAGTTCAGTGAAGCAAAACCAACAATGAATTACAACTTACAGTCTGCCTAACATATGGGAAACATGTTAAATTCCCTCGGTCCCTTTACTAGAATCACTTCAGGTGGATGTTTTCTGAAGGCGTAATCCATATTTTTTGTTCTGCTTTAAAAGAATATATCACACAGTCAGTAAGTTATCTGCCCAGAAAAGAGGGAAGAGTAGTAGGTTATCAACTGAAGTCAGAGATTCAAAGAATTCAGTACAAGCTGAGCGTAAACAGTAAGTAACCTTTGGAATCTATTTTGGTTTGGGGTCTAGCATTTTGTCAGTGAGTCAAAGATGCCCTCAAAAAGTTTCTTACGTGGGTACGTAAGTTCAGGGAAGCAGCACAAAATGATCCAAAGTTGCTTCCATAATTAAGATCAGGAAAAGACAACTGCTTGATTTCTCAAGTCAGAAGCAACTAGGTATTTACAGAACGAGTAAGCTTCAGGTTCACCTGGGAAGCAGAGTAACCTGGGGGTGGGGGGGGAACCACTACTTCGTAAACCAGTCCAGTTTCTACATGGTTTCTCCCTGGTTAGGGCTGAACATGGACATTTAACGGGTGCCATAATACGCAATTATAATGAATATAATGAATATATAATGAAGTACACATACATTTTCTACTACTGTATTCTTACTCTTCCAAAAGTATTAGCAAATAACGAGTAAGAGCAGTCCCAACCAGGGCAAAAAGTACCGAGGGGAGGGAGAAGACAGACATCGAGGACTATCCCTCAGAACTTCTCAGGTGTACGAAAACAGGGCAGAGGAGAAACAGCCTGAAGGAAATTTTCACTATGTAAAATCACAGTAGAATAAGTAGATTTTACGTAACAGCTTCCAGGGTGCTAAAACTGATACACCTCTATCACAGCAAGGACAAAGGCACTATTTCAAGCCCACTATGGAAGACAGTATTCCTGAAGTTAAGAGAAAAGCTCTAATAACAAAGGCCAAATTCCAAAAGCCCCAAGTTTTTTGGGAACTGCTGGTCACATAAACGCGCTCTGGAGGCAACCTCTTCACTCGCAGCTCCTGTTTGGACCAGAGGATGCAGTACAGCTAACACAGCGCAGAGCATTTCTATAGCTATTACATTCCAGGTCACATCTTAATTGCCATGGAGCTACAACCAAAGCTTCACAGCACCCGTGGTGACAACTGGAAACTCACTTAACATAAGCTGAAGCTGGGGGGGGGGGGGAAGAGTCAACATTAGACTATGTATTCGTGCATATAACAGGATGATTAATGAACATCTGAAATAAAACACACAGGACTACCTTAAAATAATAGTTTCCTTCTGTAGCAAGGTTACTGACTAAAGAAAAAAAAAGAAAAAATTATAGTTAAGCCAAAATACAGCTGCTTCCTACTTGCCCTTCCAGAATGCCCCGATTTCAGAATGGAAGCAAGAAACTCTAGTACTGAGAAAAGAAAGTTGAGGCTAGAAAGACGGAGTTTACATGTGGTCATCTCTAATTCAAGGAAAGAGAAAAGACAAGTCAGTTCAGAAAGAGCAAAATACACTCAAAACAAGCCACCCTCCTGAAAAACGTGATCAAGTTTCCACACGTAGTAAACAGATAACGGCTTCCAGAAATAGGTGAAAACATTCTCCCTGGCTGCTCTGCTCACCAGGGAAGCGCATTAGATCCCGCATCAGGAGCTGAACGGCTCCGTCTCCCTTCAGAGCACAACCCTCCCCAGGAGCCTCGGCCCTTCTGGGGGGGCCACCTCCAGAGGTGGGTGTAATTTAATCCCAGGAGCTCATTCAGCCCGAGGCCTCTCTGCCGAGAGCCAACATGGACAGCCAACATGGACGCTGCCTACCGCCAGTCAGGGAGGTGTTTTCCAAAGTGTGAACACCATTTTAAAGGGAATTGCCACGAACCCGACCAAAGGAATTCCACACAGATCACTCCGCAGCCGAATTAGGCAGCCAGCGACCTGGGCCCCACCGAGATGAGGAAGGGGGTTAACCCCGTTCAGAGCCACCCCGACCACCCCCAGACACTTCCCCATTCCCCAGGGCATGGAAGACAACGCAGAGAGCACGCACCTGGCGATGGGGCTTCGGCTCACAGATCGCTTCGTGGCAAAAGGGCTGCTCGAGCGCCGTCGGCCGTAAGGGCTTGGTGACCTTCCGCTGTACGACCCGCTGCCTCTCTCGTAGCTCGAGGAGCGCCTCCTGTTATAGGGGCTTATGGACCTCTGCCGCCGGCTGTAAGGGCTGGGCGAGCGAGTGTTTGACTGGTAAGCCACAGGCTCCTTGTAGGGTGGGCTGATCGACTGTCGGCGCGAGGAGCCGCCGGGGCTCTTCCTGTAGGGATCGTAGTTACTGGATGTGTGAGAGCGGGGAGGGCTGAGATCGTACTCCTGGATGTAGGATGCTCCTGAGGGGCTGTCGTCCAATTTAGGGCTGTCGGACCATTTTCTGTGAGGACTTCTGGACTTCCGCTTCGGACTGTCAATTGTTTTGTAACTTTTTGGAGCATCCCTTTTCCGATGGCTTTTACTGCGCTCTTTGTGGCTGGACTTGAGCTCCCGATCCTTCCTGGATTTTTCCTTGTGCGCTTTGGCTGACCGAGACTCCTTGTTGCTACTCTTTGAGGACAGCGACTTTGGGTGCTCCTCGCTTTCAAGGAGCCTCTTGGAGGATCCCGATATTCTCTCCTTGGTGGACCCGGACCTGCTGGATGCCTCCAGGCTCTTTTCTAACTTCCTCTCTTTTTCCGCCTGTTTGCTCTTCATCAGCTCACGAATGCGCTTGTGCTGGTGGTGCCGGTGCTTCTGTATCCTCTCGCTCCTGTCCGCTTTCCTTTCCTCGTTCTCCCTCCTGTCCAGCTTGAGGGCCACATCATCTGAGAAGGTATCCGAATCCGAACTGATGTCATCATACTCCACCAGCGGCTTGATCATCGCGCCCAAGGGTGCCGCTGTCTCCTGGGCTGCCAGCGGTGACTCCTTGGAGTGCCTGGACTTATGCCTCTTGTGCCTGGAGGCCAGCCGGTGCCTCTCCTTGCTGTTCGAACTCCCGCTGCCAGGCGCGTGCTGCGAGGACCCCCCGCCACCCCCATCCTTCTTGCCCCCATGTCTCTCCGGATTTGGCATTCCTCCTCCACTGTGCTCGAGAGAGGGGAGGGGGGGAATCCTCCAAAACCCCCAAACTTCAAACTTCCTCACCGCCCGCTCCTCGCACCATTCACCCCGGCCTCAGCCCTCCCTGCCGCCAACACCCCCTCCTACATGGGGAGCGGGGCAGGGAGCGCGGCCCCGCGGCGCCTCGAGGCTCCGGAGGAGGCGGAAGGGGCGGGGGGGGGGGAGGGAAACGGGGACAAGAACCGGGAGGGGAGGGGGAAGGGCACCGGCCTCACCGCCTCATCCGAGGGGCCCAGGCCCGGAGGGCAGCGCCGCCGCGGGGGCGCCCCGGGAAGGCGGGGCCTGGGCCCGCGAGCCCTCCCCACCCCCTCAGCACCGGGCGCCCGGGCCGCCGCGCGGGTCCCTCAGCCGGAAGGCCCCGCCGCCGCCGCCCGCGCCCCCCTGCCCGGCCCGGCCCGGCCCCGCCGCCGCCGCCCCCCGCTCACTTCCCAAAGCGAAACGGCTCCGCGTCCAAGGGGGGCACCCGCCAACTCTCGCGAGACCCGGCCGCCTCTCGCGAGACCGCCGCCGCCGCCCCACCGGCTGCCCGCCGATCCCGCGAGACCTGGCGGAGGAGATGGGCGGGGGCGCGCGCCTCCTCTCGCGAGAGCCGGGACACCGCCTCCGCGCGCGCGCTCGCCGGCTTCCAGTGAAACTTCACTGGGGCGGCGCCGGGCGGGGACGGCGCCCGCCCCTTTCCCCCACAAATCGGGATGGAGGCGCCGCGAAGCCCCGTCACGGCGAGCCGGCCCCGGCCTCCCGCCGCTCAGTCCTCCGGGCGGAGCGTTAAGGCTGAATTCGCGGCCCGGCCCGGCTCCGCCCGCCCGGGAGGAGCGCGCTCACCGAAGCGCCGGGGCTGCCTACGGGCGGGGAACGCGCGGCGGCCCCGCGCCGCCGCCGCGGTTGAAGTGAGGGCGGGGAGGGGGTGGAGCCTGCCGCCACACGCCCCGCCCACCTCCGCGCGCGCGCGCGTGCTCCCGCCCTCTCGCGAGAGACGCGGGCGTTCTCGCGAGAGGGCGGGAGCGCCGCGCGCCCGCAGCGCAGCCGCGGCCGTCGGGATGGCGGCGGCCGCCGCCGTGTGAGGCCGGAGCGCAGCGGCCCGGCCGCGGCTCTGCCCCCCCCAGCCCCGTCCCGTCCCGTCCCGTCCCGCCCCGCTCCCGGCCCGACGCGACGCCGGCGCTGCGGCCCGCCGCGGGCCGCCCGTTCCCGCCGGCGGCATGAAGGCGGCGCCGGGCGGCGCCGAGGGTGAGTGCCGCCGGGGGGGCGCGGCTGGCGCTGAGGCTTCCCGCCGGCCCTGTGAGGAGACGGCGGGCCCCGGCGTCTCGGAGGCGCTGGCGCGGTGGTCGGCGCGGCTCAGTGTCGGGCTGGGGCTGAGGTGTCTCCCCGAAAGGCGGCGGCGGGGCCGCGGCCCGGCGGGAGGGCGAGGATCCCGCGGCCGGTGGCACCGTGCCGGGCTTTCTCCGGTGCCGTGGCTCGCTGCCCCGGCCGGGGCTCTGGGTCTTCGGTGCTGGCTGCGGGGTGGTTCCATTTTTGAAGGAAATAAAGGCGAATATTCTCGTGAGGCTCTACCTTTGCTGAGATCTGGCAGAACTCCCCCTGTCCCTGGGCTCAACGGGATCTTACCAATGTACACAAATACCGGGAGTGAGAGCGTAAAGCGGAGGGAGCCCGGCTCATCTCAGGTGTCAGCCAGAGGCCGTGGGCACAGAGCGGAAGGCAGGAGGCTCCACCTGAGCATCAGGAAAGACTTTTTCACTCTGAGGGTGCCCAAGTGCTGGCACAGGGTGCCGAGAGGTGGTGGAGTCTCCGTCCTTGGAGAGGTTCAGAAGCCGTCCGGACATGGCCCTGGACAACCTGCTGTAGGTGGCCCTGCTTGGGCAAGGGGGTTTGGACCGGGTGACCTCCAGAGATCCCTTCCAACCTCATCCGTTCTGTGATTCTAATGTAGCTGAGAGGTATAAAGCATCTGAAAGCATCTAGCAAACATTTATTTATTTCTTATGCTTGGATTTGAGGGTCAGCATTAGGTCTGTGAACTGTCCATGCATCAATAATGAAAACAAACCCTTGAAATTTTGCAGGTGAGGGCTTACAGGGTTGCATGCCGTGGCAGTTAAAATGTCGTAGATGTCTGTTTGCCTTGGACCCACTAGTGCCAATGACAGGGTTTATTTTGGCAGTGATGTCCGCTGGGATTTTTTTGACAAATGCAAGTGTAGAAAATGCTGTCTCTTAACAAAAAAAGACAAAATTATAGTACTCCTGAAACCTATGTTCTCTGTGTGCACGCGTCCAACTAGGTAGTAGGGAAAAAACTGAACCCTTTCATCTTGGAACTTTTTTAGCTAAGCTGTCCAACACTAGTTTTTTGCTTGGTCACTAGTCCTGTATCCCTTCTCTCATCAGGGAGATATTATTCATAACAGTGGAACTTTCTAAAATACACAGAAATGAGCTTGTAGAACCACGGGTAGTAGATGGGAGTCTGTGGGACATGAGAGGTGTTTTGTAAAGGCTGAGTAGGTTCTAGGTTGGTAGAGATCCGTGACCTGTCCGGTCGTCCACTGCTTCGTTATGTCCCAGTGTACGGAGCCGTGCCCTGGCTCTAGAACAGCACTGAGGAGACACCAGCCCTCGGGTTTCAAGCTAGCGTGAGTAGGAGTGCGTCTGGTCAGAGAATTTGCGACAATTGGCTATCAGACTGACTTGGTTGAGGTTTTTGGCGATGGAAGGGTCTGCGGAGATCTTCACTGTACAAGAAGGTGGAAGAGAGAACAGTGAAGGGGGATCCAGGAAATGAAGCTTAATCTCGCTTCTTTAACACAGTGTTTTCTATACTCTCCGTTTCCTGTCCTGGGGAAGCTTCCTCTTTAGACCATGCCGTTTGTATCTTCCAACAGTGCCCCGATATATTCCTGTCATGCCAGAACTTAACGTGATGGGGCCACGTCACTCAGAGTCCGTGCAGAATAGGAGCTGGGCTTTTCCCAACAGGCCCATAGGCATTTTATGGTCCTTTAGGTTTTGATAGCTTGTGTTATATCCTTAAAATTTCCTTAACCTTAAGGTCTAGGTCACAGGGATAAATCAGCAGTAAATAAATTTTTTTAAATCATATTTAGCTTAAAGGTGGAAAGTATTTTCATTACAACTGCCAAACTGTTTTATTTGTAAAACTGCAAATATTGTCTCGTTCTCTATTCTGAATATTCATTCCCCTGTCTTACAGAAACGGAGAAGCTGAATAAGATGAGTACCCTCTTAGAAAGACTTCATGCAAAGTACAACCAAAACAGACCTTGGACAGAAACCATGAAGTTAGTCCGCCAAGTCATGGTGAGAATTGTTGGGTTCTGAGCAGGAGGGTTTCTGAATTTCTTCAGCAATAATTCTGTTGTTGGTTTGTTAGATCTCTTCAAAGTGCTTTACGTTTCGATCAAGCCTTGACTTCCTCCTGGGCCAGCGTGGTTGAGGTGTGCCAGTTCTCACACCCCACAGTGTGCAGGGGAGGGAGTGATGCCCCTACCCTTTCTGTCTGGTGTGCCTTTGCCTTCCCTAATTACAGCCTCCCCCTCTACAGCCTAATTGACATGGGGCAGCTGTCAGCTCAGTGCCAGGAAAAGGCTCAAACTTGTGGTTTCAGCCAGTGCCGAGAGGCCCAAACCATTCCGCCACTTGCTGTTTCAGGATGTTGTGTTTTGTAAAGCAATTTGCTCCCCGTTCGGTGATACTCAAAACTCGGTGGTGGCTTAGTCAAACGTGGGTTTGAAATGTTCGTCTCTGGATGGGGGGAAGGAGGAGCAGGAGGCAGGGGAGAGCTACATCAAAGGCTTCTGCATATATTGTGGTGTTAAAAGTTTGCCTGTCTCGTTATTTCTCTGTTGTCTCTTATATAACTCTGAGCTTATACCTATTAAAAAGTTGCTACAGTCTGTTCTTCCAGATGAGCAAGTTGCTTAAAAGAAAATAAATCAATTGCAGGTCTGCCATTGCTACCTGCTTCCAAAATGGATACTCTTCTCCTACAGGAATCAAAACAAGGATGTAATTTTGGAATGAATTCTAATCTGCCTTTAATTACCTAAATAAACCTCACTTGACTGATCAAAAGTTGCGATAATTCCCCTTTACTGAGTGATACAAAACAAGGACGTTTTTCTTCTTTTTTCTGACTAAGGAAAAGCGAGTTGTGATGAACTCTGGGGGGCACCAACATCTGGTGAGCTGTTTGGAGACGTTGCAGAAGGCATTAAAAGGTTGGTACGTTCTGTGTGTGCACTTCACAAACTGCTTAACAGTGATGTGCTATGGAAATACTCCAGATCATAAAAGCAAGCAAGGTTGTTGCTAGCACATTTCACTGTGTTCCTAGTGCATGCGTGCTCACGTTTACATAAGCACGCTTATCTCAACGCCAGTCAGTACTAGTCAAGTTTGCCTGTATTAGTTTTATAGTCAGTGCCCATACCTGAATTGCACTTGCGGAAGAAAATCCATTCTCTCTTTGCAGTTCTGAGAACATTTGGTTTTCTCTATGCAAATTGTTCTGCCTGCATTTTGAGTACGGATAACATATATAGTTGCACCTGTGAAGGTGTGAACAGACATGGGAGGGAGTAACTAGTTGAGATCGGTTTTAGTGCTGATTCCTGGGGTTCACTAAGCCTTGTTTTTTGCTCTCTCCATCTAGTATCTTCTCTGCCTGCCATGACAGATCGCTTAGAGTCTATAGCTAGACAAAATGGGTAGGTCTTCTCCTTTATTTTATGGCAAAGGCTTTCCCTGTTTATCTGTGCACATCGTAATCTCACTGCTGGTTTGATTGTTTTTTGTGTGCATCTCATAGCAATTTTTGTTTTGTTTTGTATGTAAGCCTTGGATCTCACCTTAGTGCGAACGGCACTGAATGTTACATCACTTCAGACATGTTCTATGTGGAAGTCCAGTTAGATCCTACAGGGCTGCTGTGTGATGTCAAGGTGGCTCACCATGGAGAAAACCCCGTGGTATGTATTACTGACAAAGAGGAGGGTAATACCTTTGTGGTTTTGGAACTGCCACTTTGGCTCCCTTTTGTTTGAGCAGAGGAAATGGATTATATTTAATGTTCCGCTAGACCTAGCGTTACAGCTTTGCTGCTTATTCTGGTGGAAAGTAAAAGCCTCCATGGAGTAGCGTGTTCTTGTGGGTTAATCTGATCGATGCAGTGTACGTGTGCAAGGACCCTTTTACTGATGGTCTCTCTTTTTCTCTGAGCGGTTTTGTAACTGGCAAAATTATTTGAGGAAGTTATCGCTGTGTTTCTGGGAATTTTGTTTCTGGAGGAAGGGTAGGGAAATTAATCTTATAAAACTTAGGTCTGTGAATGGAAAGTACTAAAACGTGGAATGCTGAAAGAAAGTGGCTTTACTTCCCTTCTGCACATGTATGAGAGTTGGAACTTGCTATTTACATTGGCCTAGCCACTCTTCTGAAAACAGACCATTTTTAATATCTCTATATAAGATCATAGGTTTTCAACCTAAGGCTTCACAATTTTAAAAGTTTATTTCAAATCAGTTGTTTAAGAGGAAATAGTATTGCTTGAATTTTTCCCAGGGGGGGTTGACGAGCAGAACTAGAACCAGAGTAATGTGTAGTTGTGAGCATTGTATTGCTTCTCATGAAAAGCTGATGCTCAGAAATTTTACTGTCCTAATATTTTACAGCTGCTGTGCTGCACAAAGACTGAAATTGCTGCATTCGACATTGATATCGTTGTATGTTCTTTCCTTTTCAGAGTTGTCCAGAATTGGTGCAACATCTGAGGTGAGCAACAGGAGTTGTTTGTTGCATTTTCTGACAGGCTTCTCTTTGAAGTAGTGATCTGATGCTATTTTATGTCTGGAAACGCAAAATGTTTCATAACTGTTCCTTCCCCAGAAGGTCTGTCTACTTCTCCAGGGGATTTTCTGGCTTTGGTTCAGATACTTCTGATTCTGACTGCTGTGCATGGTATCTTGGAAGCCACAGCACAACATTCATCAGAATCCTTAAAGCTGGATCATTTAAAGATCATGTTTTGTAGCTTTCATGTAGCAAAAGTCTTTTCTTAAGTGACTTAGTATCTGTATTAAGAGAACTTTTTAAAACCAAACCTTATCTGCTATGAGTTTTAATACATGTTACTTTTTCTCCCTCTTCCTTTCAGAGAGAAAAATTTTGATGAATTTTCTAAGCATCTAAGGGGGCTTGTGAACCTGTATAAGTTGCCAGGAGACAAGTAAGTCTAGAATATGTATTATATTTATTTACAACCACGTATATAAAATTAAACAAATCTACAAGCTTTTCGTTCTGTGCTTAAATTGTCATTGTGTGTGATCCTACTGACTTCATCACCGTGGCTTGCATGTGCGCACAGTGGGTAGGGAGGATTTAATGTGGAGTGGGAATGCAGAATGAAAAGTTACAATTTGTAAATGCTCGATCTGATGGCAAGTACTGCAGCTTGTCAGCCAGCAGTTCTGTGAGTTGGATTTCATTGCACAGTTCCTTTCAATTTTTCTTATATTTGTTTTTTTCTTTCCCCCCACAGCAAACTTAAAACTAAAATGTACTTAGCTCTGCAGTCCTTAGAGCTGGATCTCTCAAAAATGGCAGGGATGTATTGGTAAGGACGCCTATATGGTTTGTTGGTTTTTGTCATTGGTTTGTTTTTTCTTAATAACACTGCATCATGTTGGCTGATTCTGATCATGCCAGGTACTGTGTACCCAGGAACTGTCCCGTCAGTGCCTGTATAGGCTGACGTTATTGCTAAGAAGTACAATGCTGAGGCTATAGGCGGCCTGTGGTAGCAGGGGAATTTTTTATATATATAATGCTCAGAGCTTTCCAAGCAATTCCTTTTTCACTGCAGAATTCAATTGAAAGAAAGTCTAAAAGGCAAAAAAAAAAAGTTTGTAACTAGATGGATCAGTGGTAACGTGTTTTACAGCAAAAAATTGAGAAACATTTGACCATCTTTCACTGCTGTAGATTCAGCGGATAAACCACCCATGCTGTAGGGAGTAAAGTAGCTTTTGTTTTGCCTATAACAGTGTGAAGTTTAAGATCGCTACCTCTGTGTGACTGAGAAGTGTGTATATTGAGCTGAAATCTTAGACTGCCGTCAGCACGTGAATTTTGGCTTCAGGTATGACCCTGGCTTGTTACAGACCTGTGATTGCCTCTCTTGCAGGCAAGCCACCAATGCAAATCCCCTCGACAAGATTCTTCACGGCAGTGTTGGCTATCTCACCCCCAGGAGTGGAGGTACCTTTGATTAACACTTAAAAAAGAAAAGAATAAAAATTACTTTGTTCAGGGTCCCCTTTATGGACATTAGGTTCACATTAACTGATGGCAGTAATGGAAAATGCTAATCAAAGTAAAAGAGGGACAAGCTGATTGAGTATTTGTAAGTCCCCTGTGATCCAGAAAGCCAGCTTTTCTTTACAAAGCCACGCACGGTAATTTTATGGCAGATGGCCATGTCTGTGTCTTTAACAGCAGAGAACAACTCTTTCAAGATGCACTAGCAGCTCTGCACAGCGTGTGCTGTGTTACAGTGCAAATAGTGCGTGGTGACAGGGGTTAATAATGATCGAGTTAACTTGTATCGTCAGGATGCCTCTTCAAAAGCTTCTCTCCCACAGGTCTCCTGATGAATCTCAAGTATTACGTCTCGCCCTATGATTTATTTGAAGATGGCACTGGAGCCCCCGTTATTTTACATGAGAACAATGGTAGGTCAGCTTTAGAAGCTAGTGTGGACTACTACTGCTTGAAGGAGAGCAGAAAGCAGAATTCCAACAGTCTAGCTCCCCTCTGCTGTCTCCCTGTAATACAGGAAAATCATAGGTTGACTTGCAGAGGACACGGGTTTAATAAGCCCATGTGTAAATGCTGCGCAGTTGACCATCTTCTTGAACCTTGCAGCTATTCTGGAGTTTGAACTGGGCTGCTACCAAGGGTGATGGGGTGACAGTCTGCAGACAGAGCCTTTTTCCTTAGGGTGAATTTCATCGTTAACATGGGATTTATTTTATTGTGGGAATACTTGTGTCTCTGCCATCTTACTGGAAAATTATTTTTTATGCATGTGCATGTATATCTGTCTCTCACTAAAATGACAAAAGCAAGCGCCAATTAAAACTGAGGCTGGTCTCGGGAAAGAAGAACGTGAAATTGTCCAAAATCATTATTTGTTTTGCTTTGTAAAGAGCATGTTACAAACTTGCAAATGTATTTGGAATCTATTTTAAGCTTTATGCGATTGGTCTACCTTGCAAAAGAAAAATAGAGCATTAGGTAGCGTAACTAGTTTGGCTGTAGTCCATTTAGTGATAAAGGTGAACGCTGAAAACTGTGCCTTGTGGAGGAAGTAAGGTATTTCCATTATAGTGATATTTAATTAATAAAGCTTGCATTGGGGCTTTTTTGTCAGCTTATGTTGTTTTTTTTTCTTGTCTCCTCTTGCAGTTCCTCGGTCTTTGGGTATGAATGTGTCAGTGACAGTTGAGGGAACCATGGCTATGTACAAACTTCCAATTGCACCACTGATTATGGGTTCGCATCCCGTTGACAGCAAAGGGTAAGCAAAGGACGTGTCTGCCCGGCCTTTCTCCGCAGCCTTGTTTAGATGCAAATTCAACATTCAGTCCTCTGTTGAAGTCAGAGTGGGGAGGTGACTGCATGATGTCAGAGCTTTATATAAAGCACTTATGTGCTGTCTTTAAGCCAAGAAATATGTATTTCAGGCATGTAATGTGCTTTTAAGGAGTGTCTTTAATTTTTAGGAAGGTGTGACAGTCTGCTTGTATTTGAGCAAACAGTAAATTGGATGTCTGGCGCTCATAGCAGAAGCCAGAGTCATGCCCTGCATCTAATAAGATCTTGTATTAACCCAATATTTCAGAACTCCGTCTTTCTCGTCAATCACCAGTGCCAACAGTGTGGATTTACCAGCTTGTTTCTTCCTGAAATTCCCACGTCCCATTCCAGTGTCTCGAGCTTTCATTCAGAAACTTCAAGGCTGCACAGGTGGGTTGCAGATCTGTCAGATACTCCCTAGGTTTTTATTAATAAACTGCTGCTAATTTTTAACGTGTGCCAGAAAAGTTTGCTCAAGGTTTTGGGCTCTGTTTTCAGTAAAACCTGGATGGGTTTCCTTTACTGGATGGTAATGCCTTCTCTGGCCCGCCATCTCTTTCTGGTTCCCAGGTGCTATCATTCTGTGCCATCTTGTTCCCTCAGGTATTCCATTGTTCGACACGCCACCAACGTTTGTACCCTTGTATGAGTTGATCACACAGTTTGAATTATCCAAGGAGGCTGATCCTCTACCTTTAAACCACAACATGCGCTTCTATGCAGTAAGTATGTTGTTACAACCAGGGCGTTATACTTGTAGATGAGCAGTTTGGGGTTTTTCATCTCTTTCCAGGTATCTTTCAAGTAGGATAAAGGAAATTGGTACAGCATTTATTCATAGGCAAAACCCATGCTATCCAAGCATTAGAATTCCAATACAGACATGACTGCAGTAATTAGGAAAATTAGGTAATGAAAAATCCATTGCTGTTGAAGTGCAGCTGCAGGAATGACAGCAGAGGTATGGGACTGAGCCTTCCTAGATTCTGTCCCTTCCTCCTGTTCGGGCTGTAATGTGTGGCTGAATGAATCACATCACTTCGGGAGAAATCCTAGTTCTTAAATTTGTCAGTGACGGATCTCCTGTTAACTTCAGAGGATTTCTCTTTTCCTCAGAAGGGATGCCATACCGTATGAAACTGTTTTAGTGGGGACAGTGAATACAGTTCGGTAGTACTACTTCTGAGGAGCTGAAATCATGTTTTGTTTGTTCAGACTGGAAGGAAAGTGTCCTCGTGGTTTGTCACTTTCAGCCAGAAAGGTGGCTTGGCGTCACTTGGATCTGGGGCCTGCTCTTTCCTTCCTAGATGTCTGTTACTGCCTTGTACCCAGCAGTAGTTGGAGTAAAGTAGAAATTGTTTGTCAGGCTCTTCCAGGACAGCAGCACTGTTACTTTCTGAACAAAGATGCTCCTCTCCCAGATGGAAGAAGCCTTCAAGGAACTCTGATTAGTAAAATCGCCTTCCAGCACCCCGGACGGGTTCCTCTCATCCTCAATTTGATCAGACATCAGGTGGCGTACAACACACTGATTGGCAGCTGTGTCAAGCGAACAGTTTTAAAAGAAGGTGGGTATCGCATCAAGTGCAATATAATGTGTGGATAATAAGAAACCCTGGGTAATTTTCCCAGGTGTAGGAATAAGAAATGAGGCCTATGCTGCTTTCCCTTTTTTTTTTTTTTTTTTTTTTTTCCTTCTGTAGAGGGTATTGAGCTGGTGCCTCTGGTTCATCTCCTGTGTTCCCTAACTTAACAGTTCCCATGTCTTTCAGATTCTCCTGGGATCCTGCAGTTTGAAGTTTGTCCTCTCTCTGACTCCTGTTTCAGTGTATCCTTTCAGCATCCTGTGAATGACTCCCTAGTGTGTGGTAAGTGGACTCAGTAAAAGCACGAGTGTGCTTACGGGAAGGATGGCAGGGTTTTCTTCCACTGTAACCAGGATTTTGATCTCTTCCAAATGCCTTCTCTCTTTTAGTGGTAATGGATGTGCAAGACTCTACTCACGTGAACTGCAAGCTGTACAAAGGGCTGTCCGATGCTCTTATCTGTACAGATGATTTCATTGCCAAAGTTGTTCAAAGGTAAGCTGGATTTTTTGTGCCACCATGCGCTCCAAATCATATAGATGAACTCTGTGTCTATCTCATATTGATCCTAGCGGTTTTGGAGCCGTTCTGTCTGTGGGTGAGTTTTGGTAGCGGTTGTTTGGAAGAGAGGAAAGCTTGGAGCCCTATTGAAAATTCCATTCCGGTCGCTGAACCATAGGTACTTATTTTTAGGTGCGTGTCTGAGGTGCCTACCTATTCATGCCTTCGCCTGTAGTTGGTTGCTTTCTAAGTCCTGTAAAATGTGGAAGTTTGTCATTTACACTGGCCTTTGATCAAGGTTCCTCCACCCCAGCCACCATTCGGAACACAGCAGAATGTTAACAGTGCGTGACACAGACCTCTTCAGGGAGAATAGCTATTTTTCCTTTCAAAACATTATAGGCTTGTCGTCCTTGCGTAGAACGTGGCATTATTATTGATTTCTACAGGGTTGCAAGAAATTAGGTTTGCCAAGCTTAGACAAAGGTTTTCTGGCAGAATCAGAGTAACAGCCCAGATTGCATCCTGTGCTTTAACTACAAGATCATGATCTGTCGGCTATTAGTTATTAGAGTTAATTGATTGATTAATTCTCCCTTTGTGATTGCAAGGCAATGCCTAAAGGCACAGTTGTCTCGTGGCTAGATAAGTGTGATGGGATAAGTGTAAATACAAGCAGGACAGCAGGGGCATTTACAGTGCCTGGACCTGTTGCTCTCTTGTGCCCAAGAGCCTTACTGCTTGCTTTACGTCTGATGAAGTTGTTAAAACCCCTTCAGTGAACATTGCTGTAGGGCAGCAAAATGCACGCTAAACCCTTTGTCTTGTGTCTTGCAGATGCATGTCCATTCCTGTCACCATGAGAGCAATTCGTAGAAAAGCAGAAACGATTCAAGCAGACACACCAGCCTTGTCCCTCATTGCAGAGACAGTAGAAGATATGGTGAAGAAAAATCTTCCCCCAGCCAGCAGCCCAGGGTATGGCATGACCACAGGCAGCAACCCAATGAGTGGTACCACTACCCCAACAAACACTTTTCCTGGGGGGCCCATCACTACTTTGTTTAACATGAGCATAAGCATGAAAGAGAGGCATGACTCGGTGGGCCATGGGGAGGACTTCAGCAAAGTGTCTCAGAACCCTATTCTCACTAGTTTGTTGCAGATCACAGGGAATGTGGGGTCTACCATTGGCTCAAGTCCAACCCCTCCCCATCACACACCACCACCAGTATCCTCACCAGCAAGCAACACCAAGAACCACCCCATGCTCATGAACCTTCTTAAAGAGAATCCCCCTCAGGATTTCTCCACTCTGTATGGGAGCAGCCCTCTCGAAAGGCAGAACTCTTCCTCTGGCTCCCCCAGAATGGAAATGGGCCCTGGGGGGAATAAGCAAAAGAAAAAAAAATCCCGCATGCCGGCCGACAAGCCCAAGCATCAGACTGAGGATGATTTCCAGAGAGAGCTCTTTTCAATGGATGTTGACTCCCAGAATCCCATTTTTGATGTCAACATGACTGCAGATACCCTGGACACCCCTCATATTACTCCAGCACCCAGCCAGTGCAGCACTCCTCCTACTACATACCCACAGCCTATACCTCACTCGCAGCCCAGTATTCAGAGAATGGTTCGACTTTCTAGTTCGGACAGCATTGGAGCCGATGTTACTGATATCCTTTCGGATATAGCAGAGGAGGCTTCCAAGCTACCCACCACTAATGAGGACTGTCCGCCCATTGGTACTCCAGTGAGAGACTCTTCTAGTTCAGGACATTCACAAAGTGCCCTCTTTGACCCAGATGTTTTTCAGACGAACAATAGTGAGAACCCGTACACAGATCCAGCAGACCTGATAGCAGACGCTGCTGTGAGCCCCAACAGCGATTCTTCAAACCATTTTTTTCCAGATGGAGTAGATTTCAATCCTGACTTGCTGAACAGTCAGAGTCAAAGTGGCTTTGGGGAGGAGTACTTTGATGAGAGCAGTCAGAGTGGAGACACTGATGATTTCAAGGGCTATGCATCCCAGGCTCTAACTACTTTGGGGGTGCAAGTCTTGGGGGCTGATGGGGGGGAAAATAAATTTAAGGGGAGCAATCAGTCCGATACGGTAGATTTTAGTATTATTGCAGCTGCGAGCAAAGCACTGGGGTCCTCTGACATCATGGAGCATCACAGTGGAGGTCAGAGCCCCTTACTGAATACAGGGGATTTAGGAAAAGAAAAGTCTCAGAAACGGGTAAAGGAAGGCAATGGTTCTGGAAGTAACATGGCAGGTCCCGGGATAGACGGGAAGCCAGGGAAGCGCAGCCGGACGCCATCCAGTGATGGTAAAAGTAAAGAGAAACTTCCAAAGCGGAAAAAGCAGGAGACAGATGGGAAATCTCCATCTCACAGTTCATCAAACAGGCCTTTCACGCCACCAGCAAGCACAGGCGGGTCCAAATCTCCTGGGAGTTCAGGCAGATCTCAGACTCCTCCTGGTGTAGCTACTCCTCCTATTCCAAAAATAACCATTCAGATCCCAAAAGGAACAGTGACTGTTGGCAAACCGTCTTCACATGGCCAGTATACAAGTAGTGGCTCTGTCACCTCCTCCAGCAGCAAAAGCCATCATAGCCATTCTTCCTCCTCCTCCTCTTCTTCCTCCTCTTCAACCTCAGGCAAAATTAAAAGCAGCAAATCAGAAGGGTCTTCTGGCTCAAAGATGAGCAGCAGCCTCTACTCAAGCCAAGGCGGCTCCAGTTCAGGGCAGTCCAAAAGCTCAGCTCAGTCGGTGGGAAAGCCTGGATCCTCCCCCATCACCAAACATGGCCTCAGCAGCGGTTCTGGAAGTACCAAGATGAAACCTCAAGGAAAGCCATCATCACTTATGAACCCTTCCATGAGTAAACCAAACATCTCTCCATCTCATTCTAGACCCTCAGGAGGTTCTGACAAGCTTGCTTCTCCCATGAAACCTGTCCCAGGTACTCCCCCATCATCTAAAGCAAAGTCACCTATCAGTTCAGGTTCTGGAGGCTCCCATATGTCTGGGACCGGATCAAGCTCAAGTATGAAATCGTCTTCAGGAATGGGATCCTCTGGGTCTATGTCACAGAAACCGCCTCCTTCATCAAATTCTTCGACGGCATCTTCATCTTCCTTTTCATCCAGTGGGTCTTCCATGTCTTCATCTCAAAACCAGCATGGAAGTTCCAAAGGCAAGTCCCCAAGCAGAAACAAGAAGCCATCTCTGACTGCAGTCATAGACAAACTTAAACATGGGGTTGTCACTAGCGGGCCTGGTGGAGATGACCCAATGGATGGACAAATGGGGCCAAGTTCCAATTCCTCAAGCCATACTATGTCCTCCAAACACAATATGTCTGGAGGTGAGTTCCAGGGCAAACGTGAGAAGAGTGACAAAGAGAAATCTAAAGTCTCTGTTTCTGGAGGATCTGTTGACTCTTCCAAGAAGACTTCAGATTCCAAAAACGTTGGAAGCACTGGAGTGGCCAAAATTATCATCAGCAAACACGATGGTGGTTCCCCGAGCATTAAAGCCAAAGTAACTTTGCAGAAACCTGGGGAAGGAGGGGGGGATAGCCTCAGGCCTCAGATGGCTTCTTCCAAAAGCTATGGGTCCCCTCTAATCAGTGGATCTACTCCAAAACATGAACGCTGCTCTCCCAGCCACAGTAAGTCACCAGCATACACTCCCCAAAACATAGACAGTGAGAGTGAGTCAGGCTCTTCCATAGCAGAGAAATCCTATCAGAACAGCCCCAGCTCTGACGATGGCATTAGGCCTTTGCCTGAATATAGCTCAGAAAAGCACAAGAAGCACAAAAAAGAGAAGAAAAAAGTGAAAGACAAAGACCGGGACAGAGATCGGGATCGAGATAAGGACAGAGACAAGAAGAAATCTCACAGCATGAAGCCAGAGAGCTGGTCTAAGTCCCCAATTTCGGCTGACCAGTCTCTCTCCATGACGAGCAGTGCTATCCTTTCGGCTGAGCGACCGTCCCGGGCTAGCCCCGAGTTTTTGATCGGGGAAGAAGACGACGATCTCATGGATGTTGCTCTAATTGGCAATTAATTTTCTTAGCGTCTTTAAAAGATGAGCTGTACGCCGGACCTGCGGGTTCTAGAGATTGAAGGAAAGGAACTGTTCATTGCGAACCTGCCACGCCGATTTTTACAGGGTGTGTTTGAAGAGGAAAAAAAAAGTATTTCCAAGGATCTCCAAAGTCCAAACAGCGTGAGCGCCAGCAGCTCGCGCAGCAAGCTGGGTTCCTGACTGCGGCCTTCATCCTGCGGACACTTACACTCATTCTTAATTTATAAGTATTAATAGCCCCATTAGAGTTAATGGGTATAAAGCTAAGAGTGTGTGTAAGTGTGGGAGCAGCCCCCAAAGCGGTGCAAACAGAAACATAGGCTATTCTGGGAGAGTCCGAGTTCCTCTGCCCCTCTTCCCATTCAGAATAAGTTGCTTTTGGTTTTAGGAAGTTTTAAACTCATTCTTTTAGGGCATGTTTTAGGGTTGGGTTTTATTCTTTAAAAGGGTGGTCGGAAGGGAAAAAAAAAAAAAGTTTTTTAATTTATTTTATTTTTGTGGCATTTCTTCATTCAATGCCTGGTTCAGGGCGGTGCTGAGGACCTTCATCTTCCTCTGGTATGAGCTGCTCTGCAGAATCGGGCACGGTGTTCTGATGGCTGTCAGGATTTTATTCCAGGTCACGGTGATGAAGGATTGCTGTCTTATGTTTGCCTTCCCTTTCATTTTAGCTATTTATTTACGTCCATATCTGAATGCCTTGTGCTGCTTGTTTTCACGCAATCTCTGTTGTAATCGTATGATGTGGAGCCCAAAGGGACTTGGGAATTTGGGTGGAGCCCGTGGATTTGGGCAGCTCTGCGCCGAGCTGTAGCTTTGGTGAAGCTGGTGAAATTCTGGCACGCGTTGGAGCGAATCTAAACGGAAAAGGGACTCCGCTGTCTTCGTCTGAGCGTTGCTTCCTTGCACGCCCAGCAAACAGAGCTTCCCCAGGATCCCCCGATGCTGCATCTGCCAAGCCATGGACTGTAAGCCGCACACGTCCCCGTCCCGCGGGCGCTTTAGAGCCACCCTTAATTTATCCGCCACGAATGCTTCCATTAATGTCGACAGAACAGCCAGCGCGCGCTCACGGTTCCAAACGGGCCTCGTTTTTGCGGTCTCTTTCTGTTGCTGAAGCCCTTCAGGGTTTCATTTGGGTTTTTGCTTTCTGTCTTTTAACTTGCAGCGCGCTTCTCAGATAGTAATTCTGGTAATGCCCGCGGGCCTTGCCCTCTCTGGGAGGTGTTAGCCTGGCAGCGCGAGTCAGCCGTGTCCTGGTGTTAGCACTGGCACCGCTGGAAAAACAGACCCCAACCGGCTCGGCGGGGATGGGAGTTGCAGCAGGAGCAGCGACTTCCCCAAGAGATGGATTTTCCCCTTTTGGCTGGAATTCAGAGCGTGACGTGGGCATCCTTGATGGCCTCGCCTCGCGGTCCCTGAAAGGAAAAGAGACTCGGGAGAGCGTTTGATTTTTCAAAGCAGTTAAATCTGATTCGCTGCAGAGGAACGTGGGCAGAGGAGAGTTCTGCGACACATCTCCCTTGGAATTACGTGCTGGGGAGAGTCCTGCTCCCCTTGGATTTTCCTGTTGATTCCTGGAGGCCAGGATTTCCCCCGTGGGAACGAGATCATGCTTTGCGTTTGGGGATGCAGTCTGGAAAGGTGTCAAGGATTTAAGGTTCTTTTCAACCCCTGAGATTTCCAGTCCTGCTGACGGTCGGAGCCCAGGCGAGCTCTTTCTTTCCTGGCTCGTGCAAAGCCGTAGCAAGGCCAATGTCTTTCCAGTAGGCTGGCAGCTGCTCAGTGAATTGTAGGGATTTTTCACCTCTCCCTCGTGCCTGCAGCGTAATTCCAGGGCTCCTGCAGAGTGTGGGAGCCTGAATTTCTCCAAAGCCCCCCCGGGCTCCGGAGAGCTCGCCCTTGTATTTTCCACCGTTTGCTCCCGGGGCTCTGCGTAGCGGAGCTTCTCCCGCAGCGCTGCTCCCATCTTCGTGTGCCGAGACGCCAGGGAAAGAGTCAATAAAGTCTAAACCTGGAGCAAACGGCGTCATCTTACGCAGCGTCGGAATCGCGTGACGGGGGTGTCTGTGAGGAGGGGTAAGGAACACAATGCCAGATGAATTTCTCTCCAGGCCCGGCTGCGGGGGCTGCAGCGCGGAGGTGATGCCTCTTCGGGCTCCAGCAGGTTGTCGCCTGCGTTTGTGCCGCCCTTCTCTTTTCTTAGTTTCGAGTTGGTTCGTTTTACAAAAGCCGCTTGATCCCCGCTGGGTCCTGCGAGGGCATAAACAGCCGTCGGAGAGAAGCGCTCTTCACGCCGCGTCGGGGCTGGGCGTTTCACGGACCGGTCGTTACTCGGAGCCGTGTTTTACCGGTACGAAACGCAGCGGAGCTTGGAAGGAAACGCCGTTTGCCTTCACAGCGCACGCAAAAAGGCGTCGTAAAGGAGGGAGCTGCGCGCGTTCCCTTCCCCGCTCGCCCGGGACCAAAGTCCGACATCCCGAATTCCCCTGCGGAAGGCGGCATCGCCCTCGCGGGCAGAGATGGCGGGAACAGTTCCCGCGCGGCCCAAGCGGTGCGAGAGGGAGAGGCCGGAGCCGGGCGCACGCCGCCGCCGTCGCCGCGCCGAGGGCCGAGGCGGAGGCCGCCGCAGGCGCCGCGCCCTGGGAAGGCTTCGGGCTCCCGCCAGAGCTTGTATGGTGAAGATGTTTCTGCGGGAGCCCGGCGATGCAGCGTTGGGTGTGGGAAAGAGCGAGGCTGGCGGCGAAACCAAAGCCGAACCTTTTCCCCCCGGGCGGTGAAGTCGATGCGGGGTGGAAAGAAAACGGCTCTGTCCGGCCTGGGGTGACGTCAGTGCCTGCGGAAATGGGCGTGTGGCGTCACGGCCCCTCGGCCGCGGGGAGCAGAGTCCCGGGAGCTCGGGGGGGGGGGGGGGGGGGGGGGCGGGTCCCGCGCCACGCTTGATTTTCCCGCGGGAATGACGTCCTGGTGACGCCACGCCAGCCCGGGCCGTGATTGGCATCACCATGACGTTGGCGGGGGGGGGGGGAATGGAGAGATATGCTAATCCTTGGCTTCCCATTGGCTGCCGGCCTCCGTAGGGTGGGGCTTGCCCCCCATCATCAGGAGTCCCATACGGGGGAGGACACTGGGGGTACCCCCCCATGGACAGCCGGGGGGGGACAGCACCCAGGGACCCCCCCGATATCCCAGGGGAGGGTCTGCGCTCATGCCCCCCCTCGCCCCCTGGGGGGGGGGCAGCACCCATAGACACCCCGTTTGCACGAGATCCGCATGATGGGGAACCCCCGGGGGGAGGCCGGCGGGGAGGGGCGGGGGGTGCTCAGGGTGGGACGGTGGCGGGGACCCCCCAAAAACCGGGGGTGAAGCCTCGGGGCAAAGCCTGGGGCAAAGCTGCGGGGCAAAGCTCTGACCTGGAGTCCCGGTCCAGCCCCAGCCCAGCCCGGCAGGCGCTGAGCCCCCGCGCATCCCCCCTGCAGCCGCAGCAGTGGCTGCACCAGCGCCGCTTCTCCGCCTGCGCCCGCCTCTTCGCCACCTTCGCGGGCGAGGCCGCGGGCAGCTCGGGGCCGGGGCGGGGGCAGAGCCGGCCCCCGCGGCCGTGCCCCCCCCCCTCCCCCCGAGCCCCCCGTCCGCAGGCGCCGACCTGCGGGAGCTCTCCCGCGGGGACCCGACCCGGATCTGCGGGGCCCCCGATGGCAGCCGCCTCCGCAACGCGCTGCCGGGCAGGTGGGCTCGGGCATCCCGCGGGGCACCGAGGGACCCCCCCCCTTGCCAGGGAGCCCCGGGAGCCTCCGCGGTGCCGGCAGGGCCCGTCCGGAGCCCGCGCCCCCCGCCGGCCCCCTCTCTGCCTCCGCAGGTGCCCCCGTCCCCGGCTGGCCCTCCGCGTGTGGCGGGAGCCCACCGGGGGGGGGCCGAGGGCGCGGAGGGTGGGTGCTCGGGCGCGGGGGGCGGCGCGGGGACGGAGGGCGCGCGCTCCCCGCCCCCTCCCCGCCCTCGTCCCGTCCCGTCCCCGGGGCTGGGCCGGGAGGGCCGCCTGGAGGAGCCGGCGGCGGCCGCGCTGGCCGGGAAGCTGGCCGAGCTGCTGGGGCTGCCCGCGGGCCGGATCCAGCGGGTGTCCCGGCGGGGGCCCCCCGGCAGCCGCATCCTCGTCAGCGACGTGGTAAGGACCGGGGGGGGGGCACCCGGGCCGGGCCGGATCCCGCAGCCGTCGCGGCCCCCCGGGGCCCCCAGCCTGCGCCCAGCGAGGCTCAGCCCCCGTGGGTGCCCCTCGCTGCGGCGGGATGGGGGTCTGGGCTCCGGGGCGGGACGCCCCCGCCCCGCCCCGCCCCGCCCGGCCCCGCCCGGCCCGGCCCCCCTCACCGCGCCCCGCAGCCGATCAGGAGCCTCCCGGCCGAGGCGAGCTGCGTGGCGGCCGTCGGCAGAGGTAGCGCGATGGCCGCGGGCAGGCAGAGGCGGGCAGGGCACGGTGGCCCCGGCCGAGCCGCGTCTCTGGGCAGCGCAGGGCCCGGAGGGCTTCCGCCTGGAGCGGCGCTGGGGCCCGGCCCTGGAGCGCATCGCCCCGGGAAGGGAGATCGCCCGCCGGCGCCGGCGCCGGAGCGAGCCGTGCGGGGACGGAGAGGCGAGCCCGCGGCTGGCACCGGCCCCCCGCCGCCGTCCCCGAGAGCCCGTCCTGCGGGCGCCGTTCGCCCTCCCTCCGTCCCTGCCGGGCCGGGCAGAGCCCTGGTGCGGGGGGGCGAGGGGAAGGGGCCCGGCCCGGCTCCCCGCCCTCCCTCCCTCCCTCCCTCCCCGCGCTGCTGGCGGCCGCGTCCCCGCACCCGCCGCCTCGCCCGCGCCTCGGCCCTGCTGGGTACGGAAGGACGGAGCGAGCCGGCCCCGAGCGCGGCCTCGTCCCGGCGGCGCCCGCCGGGGTGCGGGCGAGGGGGCCCGGGGGTGCGGGGTGGGAGCGGCCCCGCGGCCTCGGGGAGCCCCTGGGCCGGGGCGGGCAGCGGGGCCGGCCCCTCTTCCCCGGGCAGCCCCGGCGGCTGCGGGGCCGGCGCGGAGGAAGCCCGGGCAGAGCGGGTCCTGTCCCACCCCGCCGGGCCGGGGCCCGGGGCCCAGGGCCCGGGGCAGCCCCCGCTGGCCACACCCAGCGGAGCCCCGTTTCTGCCTTTTGGCTCGGGGAAGGGGTTATCTCCAACGCCGAGTCCTTCCCCCGAGCCCCGTCCGGTGCGGCCGCTGCTGGCACGGAGGGCAGAGCCGGCGGCTGAAGCGAGACGGGGGAGGCCTTCGGGAGGAAGCGACCGGCGGGGCAAAGGACGGGTTTGGGAGAAGCAGGGCTCCCCAGGCTCGGGCTTTGCACAGAGGAGGGGGATAGTCCCGTTTCAGCAGACGCCGAGACAAGAGCCGGGGCCCGTGGCCAGCGGGGAGAACCAGGGTGAGCTCAGGGGCACCTCTGGGGTGGAGGAAGCTCTGCGGCTGCAGCGTGAAGAGCCCCGGGGAAGGCCGGGTGCTGGGGGTGCGGGACGGCTGGCAGAGGGGGGCACTTCCACAGCCCCCCCGGCAGCCTGCGTGCCCTCCCCGGGCAGGGCAGGGCAAGGCAAGTATTTCCTCGTCTCTTCAAAAGCCTCCGAACCCGCACGCAAGGCGAGCCGGGCAGCCGGTAAGCGCCAGCTGCGGCACGGAGAGCACGGACCGCCGGCTGCGGCAAGGGCAGCGAAGCTCAGCTCTGCCCAGCCGCCCGTCTCCCCGCCACAGCCAGAGCCGCGGGGCAGTGCCAGGGGGCCGGGGGCCAGAGCAGGGGTCACCGGTGATGGGATCCTGCGCCGAGACGTCCCCTCTGTACGGGAGCCCCGGTGACAGCCGCCACCGGGGCTGCCGAGCACTGGGCCAGGCAGCCAGGAAGGGTCCCGGGGGTGCCAGCCCAGGGGGGAGCGAGGGGCCGGGAAGGCAGGGCCCCGGCTGCCCCAGCACGGGCTGAGGCTTTGACTGAAAGAGGAAAGGGGCTTCTCCCCCACACGCCTTTTGTTTTGGCCCCATGCAACGCCCCAAGCTGCAGCACAGGGACCTCGCCACCCGGGAGCAGCGCTGGGTGCCTCTGCCAGGCCTCAGCACGGGGAGAGAACAGAAGCAAAGCAAAGCAGAAAAAACCACCCCAAAACAACGCCCCCAACCACGCAATCCTTCATCAGAACAGGACAAGATGTTTGAAACCTCTTTAGACCTCTTTTTCGGTGCACACCCCCACCACGGGACACTGTAGCGAAGAACCTTGTCATACTGATCTGATAAAACCTGAAACGCAAAACAAATTCGGACACCCAGTCGCTGATAACAACAGGCCAAGAAGCCTACAAGAGCCTGGCCTGTAGCGCAGCTCACTTGCCATTTAAAAAAAATCCTCCAAACAGGTCATTACAGGCTCAAGCTTCTAATGGTAAAAAGTACTTTTTTTTAATTTATTGATTCATAACTTTTGCTTGGTAAATCTCAAAAAATTACTGAATTAGAAATCTGTAAAAAGAAAAAAAGCAGGATGTAGGGAGGGTAAAAAACTGAGCCTGACAGTACAGATTCCAAGCTATATCACAACAACCTCGGAAGCCTCTGAGCTGGATGCTACAGAACAGAAGAAACAGATGAACCTTCAACGTGAGCATGCTCAGGGTGGTCAGCAGGGAACGGGAAGTAGAGAAGCACAAGTAAATCATGTCTCACAACAGCTGCTGTTTCATTCCCTCACTGGAAAATGGACAAAACTTGCTGGGATTTCCAGGTTTGGGTTTGGTTTTTTTTTTTTTTTTTTGCTTCTGGCCAAGAGATGCAGGTTAAAGCATGTTCCTCTCCTCTCCCCCTCTCCCCATGCCAAAGGATTTCAGTTGCTATTCCAACCTCAACAGCAGCAACAGTCATTCTGGTTCGCAAAACCCTCCCCTCCTTACCGCAATGCTTTCATCTGAGCATGCCCAGTAGGAATGGTTCAGAATTATACCGATCCACCTACGGAAAACGCCAACACGGCTCCAGCTCCCGTCCTGCAGAGTTCATCAGCTTGCTGGAAGAGGTGGGGTGTGTATATGTATGCGTATGGGTGGCTACAGGGGCCTGGCACCACGGCCCTGCTCGCTGGCCCTTGCAAATGACACTGGTATCGCTTTCCTTGAAGATACTGGTGTCCACCGTAATTCTACAAGTGTAATTAAATACTCAGTTTGCAAGGATGACCGCTTCCAGTGTCATAGGATGATGCAACATCTGCAGAAGCGTTGTCTGCTGCCCCCGACCGAAGGAGGTGGAGTCACAGGCGCGAAGTAGGCATGGACTTTAATATTGGGTAAATGGGTCTGAAAAGACAAACACAACGTGTAAAGCGACAAGCGTAGCGGCAGCGCAAGAGGCAAAGAGAAGCCGAAACGGGCCTGGCTTATCTGCCTCAGACTACAGACTCACACACCCATAAAAGCTAGAGTCGAACTCTCAGCTGGCCAGCGCGATTTCCCCACAGACCGGGGATTCCTCCTGTCACCAGAAAGCAGAGTTGCAGGCAATAAGGAAAAAGGATGCGCTCTCCTCGCCATTAATCCTGTGGTAGCCGCGGGGAACAGAACAACATCTAACTGTAGGGATCCATGTTCTCTTTGCAAATAAAAGAATTGCTCTTCTTTTCCAGAGGGAGAAACAGACTCGGGAGGGAAATCACGGGGACACCGAGTGCCTTAGGTGACCAGCAGCCCGTGACAGAGCAGCCCCGGCTCCGTCCAACTCACAAGGACGCGCAGCCTCCCCCACAACAGACTGGCTTTATCACAGGATTAGCTGGGGCTCTTTACACGGGAAGCATCAGTGCAGAGGGCACTACAATCTCTGCTGAGCATACAAAGTAGTCGAGAGGAGGTGCCATCCTACGCGTTTGCTGTGGCACGAACTCTCGGTCCCACGTTTACAAGAGCACTGTCACGTACGAGCGCTTGTAAAACGAGCGCTTGCACGCCGGGTCTCCTCTCTTCCTTCCTGCTACTACGCACCGAACGCAGCAATCGCCTCCCTTCCCCACCAGCTAGCGCACAACCCCATCCAGTCTTCTGAGCCTGAGAGCCCGACAGCTATTCATTTCATAGATGATGGGTCTCAATACTTTTAAGAACGATCATGAGGAATCCGAAACCTCTGCCCTCCCTCCTCCCACCAGATCAAGCGTTCAAGTCATAGCCTTAGCAGTGTTTGGTGTTTGTTTTTTTTTTTTTTTACCCTGAGTCTCTTGATCCCTGCCCGCGTGATTTGCTGACAGTCGTACAGTTCTATCCTCTCCAAGCTGTGGCAGCTTTTCAGGTGCTCCAGGGAGGCGTCCGTGATCAAAGGGCAGTTGTCCAGCTCGATCACCTCCAAGCGGTCGTGTGCGCAGGCGCCGTTTCCCAAGTGACGAATCCCATCGTCCGTGATCAGCTCACAGTGGGACAAACTCTGCATCCAAACACAGCAAGTTAGTAGCCTCCGCCATCGGCAGCAGAGGCCAGCACCCTGCCAGGGGACGCTGTGGGACAAGCGAGAAGATGGCCCACGTTTCCCAAGTTGGGACTGGTTTGCCACACCGGTGTTTTGGACGGCTCTGTAGTCTCTCCTTGCGCTGGAGCCGCTGCGGAGTTTCCAGGCACTGGGCTCCGTGGGCCTCCAACGACCAACGTGCCTGCTGCAAGGGGAAAACTCGTAGCTGAAGCGCAACGGGAAAGGCAGCTGCTGAAAGAGGAGACCCCCAGGGCCAGGAGACAGGACGGCACAGATGGAATAAATACCTCTGCTATCGAAGAAAGCACCTGTGTAAAATCCGTGGCCTTACGCATCACGGGAAGGACCCTGTCAGCGGGTCCAAGAACCAGCAGAAATGCAACGTCACCTACTTGGTGCATTTCTTGGGGGGGCTGCAGCTTAGAAGTTCTTGAGCAGGAAGCGGGGCTTGAGCTAGGAGACAGCATCAGCCCGTTGCCCTGCCGGGGGGCACAGCGTGCAGAAGGGATGGCTGCGCAGGAGAACCCGCTGACTGCATCCCCCACCTCCCGGGACAGGGCCTCTCACCATGACAAGGGAGCGGTCCGCACAGGGACGCAGAGCAGACCGAGACTAATCCCAGAAATTTAGACCAAGGCGAACATGGCTTTCCCGAGCCAGCAGGCTTTCCAGGTCTCAGTTGCCCAGCTCCGTACTACAGGCGAGAAGAGCTGCGGTCTCCTCTCCTACAGACGGACTGACAGCCCGGTTTGCAGACAGACTCTGCGAGGCTCGCTGAGGACAGCCAGAGGCTGGTACCAGCAGAATCCAGTGTCCTAAAATTCATTTTCAGGCAGCTGTGGGTGCCTGGCGTACGATTAATGCTAGCAGTAGGGGAGGGACAATAGGTTCTTCAGGGTCAAGTTTCTAGCCGAATTCTTCCAAGCCTCTGCAACGTGTCTACGAAGTCAAAGAGACAACCCCCCACGGGCAGTGCTTAAAATCCCTTTGTTTATAGAAAGAAAATGCTGAAAGTCTCACTTAGAATACTCACCAGAACCTGAAGCCGTGGACAGTGTATGGAAAGCTGGATTAGTGTACTGTCTGTTATCTGGAAAGAAAGAAAAAGCCCCTTCATGCTGGGTGCTTTGCACAAGGACTTTCCCCCCCATGAAAGAAAAAACTGCCAACTTTTGCCTAATCCATGACAGCTTTCCCACAGCCACTCTCCTGAGCCCCTCAGGAGCTCATCTCCCGTGTGAGCAAATTTCAGACGTACAGATTCTGCCACTCCCTTATCGAAACCAACTCATGCCCTTGAAGGACTGCTAAGGTATTGTTGTTTTTTGGAACTTCCTTAAGTAGCTCTCATGAAATAAGCTCACAATTAAGAGAAGCAAGCGAGCAGACCTCTCCAACACCCCAACGTCTCCTCAATGCTCGCCTCTGAAAGCACAAGAGGCGTTCAAATCCCCTTCCAACAGCTCGGTGGATTGCCGAATTGTTCCTCTCTGTTCTTCAGGAAGAGAGAGACTCAACACAACGGCTTCCTAATCGAAAAGCATTCCGAAGGGAACTTGCGGGGCTCTCTGTGTGCAACACAGTCAGTCCAAGGACACAGCCCAATTTTTCTTTCTCCTTTTTTGGGTTAACTTTAAATCCCTTCCTGTCTGGACTACTGTAATTTCCTCTTGTGATCTCCTGAATTTCTGCCCTGTAAACATCAGGAAGTAGGGAATACTGGGGTCACGCTGTTCTCATGGCAGGAAGCAGAATCCGATTGTCTGCACTGTCTGTATCCGAACCGATTTCAAATCTATCCTTAGCCTTAGAGAGTTTTTCCTGGCATCTTGAGTAAACTCAACTACTTTCCCCTGTAAATGCTACCTTGAAATGGTTATCAGCTCTGGCGCACACCCTACAGAACAGTGTTTAGTCACCTATGAGACACCTCCTTACAACTAACGAGGAGAGCTGCAGCACAGGGCTATAAGAGACTCCACAGACTCATCCCATCCCACCCCACTGCCTTTGAGGAAGGCTAATGGTAGCACGGGCACCCCAGTTTTCTTTCAGGTGCTTGCCACGTCCTCTGTAAAGGCATTGCTGTTCAAACGATCGGGCTCTGTTTTTCAAAACAGAGGTACCTGCCAGTATTTCTAGCAATCCAGGTAGCACAAACCTTCCCTTGCCTTGCGCGCAGAGATCTTACTCTGGGACTTTATCTTGTGTCAGGGGTCACAACTCGCACATCCCTTACTCGACCTTCAGGACACATCTATTACTATTAAAGATTTCTTTTCTCATTTACAGTAGCATTCGTTACTATGAAAGACGAACAAAGGATCAAACTACAAAAGCAGTATTTTCTTATCCAAATATATCCGATCTTCTTGCTCAGGATTCTCAATCAAGTCCTGATTTCGAGACAATCCACTTTTTCACCAGCTTTCCACACTGCTGTGACTGTGCTAAAAAAAAAGGTAACAGCCAGAGGTGGCACCTCCTACCTGGACACACTCTTCCAGGTCCATTTTTTCAAGCTCATGGCAGTTCTAGGAACAAACAGAAGATGGAACACACAAACTAAGTGCAAAGTTCAGACAGCAAATAAACACACAGCTACAACCAAACAGTCCTTTTTAAAAATGAAGGGTTTTCCTCCATGAAACATCATGACTGAGAGGAAAGTTTGCTGCTTCTTTATGAACACCGCCAAACATAGTAAAGGAAATCTAGCCATTTCACTCACTTAAAGGCAGCGAGGTTTTTTATACACAGAAAGCAAAGGAGGTTAAATTTAGGGTCAGTTGTATAGAACACAGATTGATCTATGAAAAACAAACAGTAGCGTTTATAACTCTCAAGCAGTCAACATTTCGTGTAGTTTGGGTGCACATCCTCCTACCTGTGTGGGTCAGGACAATGCCAGAGATTACATACAACCTAACTTCTGTAACTTAGCTTCCACTCAAACGTCGAGATCAAAAGCATTACCAAAATCTACATTCAAGGGAAAGCTACCGTTTGTTCACATCTATCGCGAAGAGAAAGCGGAGATACTTGATGAAAAAGTGGAAATGAGCACTTACCCTAGCTAGAGTGGTAAAGCCCACATCTGTTAGTTGAGAACACCTTGCAACTTCTAATATTCTGCACAGAAAGAATTTACAGTAACCATGGTGGAGTCATTTTGCTTTTCAGAGTGTTTCATTAAAAGCTGCCAGCAACCCAGAAAAGCGTGACCCGCTTTAGGCTGTGCTCTCTGGGAGGATAATTTGCACAGAGCATCCACCCTCTATACCTGAGCGTAGGTCACAGGGAAAGAAAAAAAGACGTCAGGCTAAAAGGGAACTCCGAGGGTCATCCAGTCCGTACCCCGCTACGAGGCAGGGAGGTTTACTCCGACACAAATGTTGGGCTAAGGTGCTCTTAAAAACCTTCACTGCTGGACACTCCACAACCTCCCCAAGCGATCTCCTCTGGCTTCCACCCAAAATACAGATCTCATCGTGAAAAAGGGTGCAATACTCGACAACCTGGCAGATGGGCATGAAAGAATAAATGTTTAATGCCACGATAGAAGGGTCTGAAGTCCTCTAAGAGGCCAACTGCTTGCCTCTGTGGCAACAGAGACACGTCCTGGCAGACAGTTACCGCAGCTCTAGAGGTTTGCTTCACAGTGTTAAGATACTTATCTACCTTTATAGAAAAGAAGCCAACTTGCCTAGAGCGCGTTATGCATTTTACTGGATGGAGCTTAGTACAGCTTAGGAACGCTGCAGCTGAAGCTGAACATCAACACAGAAACCAGCTGGAACCAAAATCATGTTCCACCTTCCTCTCTCAAAACTGGTTTCCACACACTTGTACGCTGCACTTTGTACCCAGAATTCTTTAAATGAATTGAATTCATAACTCTTTGTCACAGAAAACACTTGTGGGGGTTTTTCCCCCCAGAAGACATGTATTTTATGCCATTGAGAACAGGCCACTCAGCTGCTACAGATGTCAGATAATAAAACTGTCTCTTCTGTCTGCACCTGGCCATTTTCTGAAATTATAGCAAAGTCTTCCTGAAGAAACTTGTCCTAATAAAAAAAAAAAGTCTTAAAAAATAAATTTAAAAAAGCAAACACCTGCAGAGATGTCACTGGAAGCCCACTCTGTCAAGCAGAGCAAAAGTCAGCACCAATTCCATCTGCTACAAAAGCAGCATGAAAACCCTGTTCATGTCACATGCCAAGAGGAAACCACGTTGTTTACATGTGTTTTCAGTTCTCAGTGCAAAAGTAACCTAACCTCAACTGTTTTCATAGAAGAATAAAAGTAGATACACAATGGTGTAAAAGGAGACTGCTACGAAGCGAGTCGATTGGCAGCGCACACCACCACGGCATGGAGCTCTTTTACCACTGTTTTATTACTGGCAGAAGTTTAGAAACCAAGTTTGGGTAAGACTACCATCATCCCACAGCAAACGCCTGGAAAAAGCTCAGCGATAAAAAGTGCGCTTCCAGAGAGACCTTCAGAGTCTAAAACGGCTCACATATTACATGACCGCGTCACCAAGATCCTTTGCTCGGCATGCAATGGGTCGCTGGAGCTCGGGTAACTCTGCAGTGACAACTTACCTAAGCCTTGGGCAGTTCTGCCCCAGGGCATTCAAGATGGCATCTGTAATGTTAGAGCAGCCTGAAGCACACAAGGATTGCAACTTGTGGCATCCTCTGCATATTGTAATGAGACCATCATCTGTTATTTGCTACAAGAAAAACAACAACAACATCACAAGCCATAACAACGAAGGTGGAAGTGCAAGGCACTGCATATTTTCCTGCTCAGACTTCCAATCGGGCACTTAACCGAGGCCAAGTTATGCTTCGTTCAACCCACAAATGCATTCAAGTATTTCACGGGAGCAGCTGAGACAGGATAAGCCACACTGAAGTGACTGGTAAACAGTGGGAAAGTGATTCCACATGCACGGAAATGTTTCTGAGCTTGGGCCACGTGAGCCGTGGGGGAAGGCACGGTAGCAGCAGGCCTAGACTCGCTCTCCTGCCCTCCTGGGCAACCCTTGCTTGTAAAGACCTTCTTGGCTGAAACTCAAGACTAGAAAGCACCCAACAGTCAGAGTTACCCAGGAAATAGGCAGCAGGTTGTTTTCACAAACAGCCTTTTACAAATACACTGCGGTGGTCCGGGACCAAAACCCGAACCGTGAGAGACAGGCTTACAGCCCAAATCACGTTAAATTTACCCCGTGGCACCGCAGCTCCATCGACCCGCTGCGTCCCCGGACACACAGGGCCCGTCCAGCCCCACGCGCTCTGCTCACAAGTCGGGGACGGCACCAGCGCACGGATCTGCTCCAGATGTTTCCCCGCACGAGCACAAGGGGCTCAGCGCGGCCGTGCCAAGGAGCCGCACGGGATCAAGAGCAGCGCACGCAGTGGGATGAGGGGAAGAGGGACAATAGGTGGCAGAGGCTGCGCGTGCTGGAGGACCAGGTTAAACCTCACGCGCTCCTTCGGTTCTGGATTTGCAGAGGCAGCCAGACTCAATTCCCACAGAAAAGCACCAACCTAGGGACTGGCACGGCCTCTTTTAAAACAGCAAAGAGCAAGCCTGTGGGCTGCTAAGCCCAAGTGCTGCAGGGAGATGACATGGAAACTGAGAAGAACTTGGTCTCTTCAGTTAAGGCGATCAAGAACCTTGTTAGTGTTCTTCTCCCTTCCGTCTCTTCGCCTCTCCCCTTCCTGCCTCTGCCCTAGACGCCAGACACAGGCCTGGAACTTGCCGAGAGCCCAGCTCCTCCTTTGCAAGCACCCAGTCTCAGACGGATGGGCACCAGTCTCTAGCCAGTCTAGTAACTGGTAAAGCTACTCCTTAAACAGGACTGGGACGGGACAGCCCTGCAGCCCCCAAAGGCCTCGCCCACTGCTGTGCGAAAGGAAGAGCCTGTCCAGTTACTTGCTGCGTCAGACTAACTGCACGATGGTACGCACAAAGAGCCCATTCCAACTTCTGTTTTGGCATAAAGATCCATTTTTGGCGCTGCAGAATAACTGGGTTAGAGCCCTTCTGTGCAGGGAGACTGCACTTCTTGCTTCAATCTTATAAAGAGCCCGGAGGAACCGCCCGGCTAGATCTAGATCACCACACAAACACTCCCGCCCCACGGAAAGAATTTTTCCGGCTAGTCCTGCAAACGAGTCCAGAAGCCCCGTGGGCAGGGCAAAGAGACAAACAATTCTGACCAAGCGAATGCTATGCCACTGTTTGGGGGGCTTAGTCAACATGACTGAATGCTACCAGAAAGCTGGTTTTCATCAACTATTTTTAAAAGTCTCGTAAATCTACAATTGCCCTGTCTGCACAGATGATGCCGTTGCTGGGATGGAGAACATTCTGCCTGGTTCTGCTTAGAGATGGCCTCTAAATGCACAGCGAAGGCTGAGGGGGGAGATCACGGGAAGCTTTACTTACTGAGCATGTTTGAAGGTTTAACGTCACCAGTTCGGGACAATGCGCACCAATGTACTTCAGAGCTTCATCCTCAAGCTGGAAAGAAAAATGGAGAGACTGAAGCAACCTCTTAATACTTGAAGCAACCTTCAAAAGAAAGCTTTGAGGACAAGAAGGCATCTGTGGTTTGGATACCTAGGGGGGAGGAGGGCAACGCTCTGCAATCTCAAAATACACGGCAATAAGTGCAATGCCTTTTTTTTTTTTTTTAGCCATCTCAGGAACAGAGTTCAAAGACCCACCACACTGAGTTACTGCTTTAAAGAAAAGCTGATCTGATCAAACATGCACAATTAACAAAGCGAGTACTGAAATCAGAAGCTATTTATGGGAATTAAGGAAACGCTTCACTAGTGAGGGCCTGTAAGTAACACCACTTCTATATTGCAGTACTGGAACTCAAAAAAAAAAAAAAAGTCTTATTTCGACGTGAGGAGCACGAACACATCCAGGTTGCTTTCTGATGATAAAAAAGCCTGCTATTCTTAAATCTATAAGAACAGATGGCAAGTAATTGATAACAAGGATGTATGGCCATCAATATTACTCACGACTCCATAAATTACTAGAAACCCAAGCTGTTTCTATGACCTGAATTCTCAAAATAGGCTGAGATGGTTATATCTTTAATCAAGTCGTTTTTATAGCCACGTAGACCCATCTCACGTATTAAAAATCCGACAGTAGTATAAATTTAGAAAAACTACTGACTATAGCCCTTACAGCTGGGCTTCCTTCTGCACGCAAGGCTATCGCTGCTTCGTGCACGTAACCAGTGAGTTATTGCTTTGCTTATCGGAACAGCCTGTCAGGACTTTCTGTGTCCACGCACAGGAGAAATATGCTTTTTGCAAAATGAAAACATATAGCTGCTTGTCTATACACAGCAGACAAAAGTGGCATTTATTGACTCATACTCAAGGAATCCCTACCCCCAAGGAAAAAAAAAAAAAAACAAACCAAATCCAAAACAAATAAGCGCTGTCCATGTTGGGGTACAAGGACCTAACAGATGAGAGATCATTTTCCAGGTCTGCCTTGAGGCTCTCAAACTCTCGGCAGTCTCTGGGTCACAGGCTTCAACTCCTGCGGGGTCACTTTTACTCTCCTTTGTCAAGGACAAGATTCTGAGATACTCAGTTGCTCCTTTCTAGCTTATCCGGCTTCATTAAAAAGACCCCGGCCCACTTAAGTAAAAAACCAAGAATTAGTCCCCACAGTCCTTGTGAAATAGCTTTGCAAGGAGCTCTTGCTCATTAAGAGAGTAATGCTCAAGGCTGATGTTCCCCACGCCCCAGTTCCTAATCGATGTATCTCCTTAGTAAAGTTGTAATACAGGGAAGTATTTAACATATTACACTTTTCAATGATTCACCAGGTCAGACAGTAAAGAAGATGTAAAAGAAGGCAGTCTAAATAACAAAAACTATCACAAGGGGGCAAAACCCCCTTTCAGCTGTAAGACTTAGTGCACCATTTATATATTCCAAAGTACAGGCACCACAGTCTCTGCAGCCTCTTCACACTATACTGTTATAGCTCAAGAGCTGCACGATGTCCTCGAGGGAAGAGTACCACGCTGCTGCCTGCCTGCAGAGATGTCTCGTCAAGGAGTCACATCCACGGTGATTCTCTGTGACTAACCAGAAGATCCAAAGGACACGCAGAGGAAACGCTACCACCAGCGCAGAGGAAAGTACTGCCACGCTTTCTACGTTTCCTGAGCCTTCAGAAACAGATGGGTCTAGCCATGAAGAACAAAGTTATCTCCTCTTTTAAAAAGTTTGCTCAACGTGCTCCTGACGGGAAAAAAGAATGATTCTACAGCTAGATACGCAATTTGTTCACCGTCCCACTATTCATGCTGAGCTCCAAGCTATTAAAGAATTTCAAGAAAAGCAGTTAATCTCCAACAGACAGACTGTGAGTAATTCCAGTAACGTAACATTTCTGGAAACAGAAAAATCCACCATCCTTCATCCCCATACTTTCAGTCACAGCAGAAATAAGCCAGCTGTTATTATTCCATTTGAACACTCTCCCTAGAGCCGTACCTGCGTGCAGCCTTTCAGAAACAGGGCTTTGAGTCCACCACAGCCTCTCACCAGAGCCTGGATGCCATCCTTAGTCACTTGGTCGCACCAGGAGATATTCAGCTGCTCCAGCAGTGGGCATCCCTCGCTTGGGAGGTGAAAGGAAAAGCATGTGGAAACTTGGTTTTGGTTTGGAAAGAAATCCTGCTTCAAGCCAGAATCCAGGAAAGCCCCATTTCTGGAACCCACGTGAGCACAGATGCACACCCGCACCCCACACCCCCACGGGGAACGCTTCTGTCCAACCTCGTCTCCAGATGCGAAGAGCTCTCCAGAGGCAGTATCGGGAGCTCTAAAGCAGGGCATTAGTAGGGAAAAAGAGCACCGATTTATCCCATTTTGGACACCTCCCAGCCCCTAGACAAGAACAGACACTATGGGCTTTCTGGACCGGAATACAACCAAACCAGCCTCAACGAAAACCAAAAAGAGGGTCCATGTCTGCCCCGCTGCTTCTAACTTCCCAGGTGTAACTTTGCACCTGCAAATAGCTGCCAGTGGGAGCAACACGCAAGTGTCATTTGTCATTCGGAAGAGATACACATGCTATCATGTATTTAAGATAGCTGCAGCACAAATTTGACCCTGTGAAATTAGAGACAAGGATGAAGACCCTCAAGGGAAGGAAAAACCAGGCTCAAAAGTATTTTAATGTCGCTGCAAAAAGAATTTAATCGTCCATTTGTTCTTTCAAATCTGTGCTTTCTTCTGGTGTCTAGGCTGTTCACGCTCCGGTATTTTTTCCCCCATCATACCGCTTTCCTGTATTTTCTTTTATGCCACTGGTATATCGCTTGAATGTATTTATTTTTGTTAATAGCTTGGCCTCTATTGTTACCTTTAGTGGGTTTTTGCCTCCTTTTCTCTGTCCCAATATCTTCCCACCAATGTCTGTCTGTCCCTTCCTTTTCTAGATTACTTGGCAATTCCATTTAGCAGATCTAAGCAGTTATATGTCTCCTAAGCAGTTTAAAAAGACAAATAGTCACATGCTGGCGTTCCCCTTCCACCTATGTGAACCATTGCTAAGTACGCAATGGTACGCTTACAAGGAAGAAGTTGACTTAGTAAACGAGCATTGCAAAAAGGCAGGCTAAGACTTCTGTCTCCCCCCAGATCCCTCCTCCAAGACTTGAATAGAATGGAATTCTTCTTCTACTGCTAATAACCATCGGGACGGATACAAACGAGGTCGAGGGCAGCTTTTACAACAGGAGGAGCGCTCCTCCTCTGTCTAGGCAAACCAGGCGGCACAACGTGTGAACGTTGAGCTCTGCTGGGAACGCCTGAATTCCGATCACAGTCACAGCTCAGCCTATGTCAGTCTCCTCCGCGGCACACGAGACAATTGTGGGCACGGGGCAACGGTGGCAATGGTGCAATGGGGCAATGGTGGCAACACGGGGCAATGGTGGGTCACACTCTTGGGAATCAACCGTCAAAGGTCAGTGTTGCTGACTCCTACCTCAGTGCTTTCAGAGACAGGTTGGTTATGGAAGTGCAGGAAGCCAAATCAAGGTGCCTGAGTTTAGAGCAGAACTTACTGAGGCTGGTACACGTACTGAAAGAGAGCACACAAGACACTCAGGCAATGGATTTATGCAAAGTCACACGCACGTCATAGGACGTGCATTATATTACCTACTGCGCGCACAAGCCTGGCCTCCCCTTAAAAAAAAGGGATGGAGAATCTGACACGGTGCACGCACAGAAGGGCAGGACAGGGCAAACAGAGAAAAGAAGTTTACTCACGCATCTGTGATCTTGGTACAGCCATTTAGGTTCAATACTTCAATATTTCTGCAGTTCTGTGCAAACGTCCTTTATTAAAGGGAAGGGGAAACACAGCATTTTTCAGGCAATACACTTCCAGATGTTTTACAGCATTTGTTTTAACCGTAACGCATCAGAGACCACTTTACAAAATGGTCTCCAACAAAAGAAGTAAATAAATATATAGAATAAATAATTTATGTTGCCCCATTTCTTGCCTTGGGATTTCCCAGCCTAAGGCAAAAGCTTGTCATTCGGTGCCAATTACTACTTAGCCTGTAGCAGCAGCTGGCGTTATGTTAAGGAGAACTGAGAAAAACGGCTACTGTGTGAAGTTAAAAAACGATAAATTAAAAAGGCTTGTATGTTACCGCTCCCGAGGTTTTAAGTTAGACACACAGGCTAAAGATCTCCGTTCCAAAGCGTTCATAAATTATTCCAGTCCTCTGTGGTTGCAGAAACGGAATCACCCTTTACATCACATTTAAGAGCAGAAAGAAGCCGTACCACTACCTTAATGCATTGTCTCCCACTCCTAGACAGCCACGCAGGCTTAACTTCCGCAGGAAGCCCCCACATCTTTTAGAAATATTCTCAACTACTCGGCCCTGTCAGAGACACAAAGAATTCCATTAAAATCCAAAAGTCACCTGATCATTCAAACAGTTGGATTCAAAATTTTGCAGATTAACAACAGTTTGTTCTTCTAGGTCAAACAGTGCTAAGGAAACAAAAAGGCCATGAGAATACTCTAAGGCAGGGAGAGGGAGAATTATTCAGCTTCTGAAGATGGAGAGACAAGGAACAATTACCTAAAGCCGCTCAGGCTAACGACTGAGGAACTTCCGCCAGTTTAGAGCTCCCGGACACCGATACAGACTACCCAAGAAAGGTGAAAGAAGCAATGCCGTTGCTACAACACGGGCAGTAAGATTTACAAATATGTACAGTTCAGCGTACTAGAAATGGATATACTTCAATTTCTATTCAACATAAAGACGAGGCAGAACCAGCCCACGAGTTTTAGTCTCACAGAAAAAGCGATTCCAACATTTGTGTTCAAGAGATCTAGAAAAATGCTTTTTTAATATCAAATTTGTAATCAGTGGAAGCCTCCAAAGACCCCACTACAAGCTAGCATTTACCCAGCTATTTCTCACTGTGCATGAAGCGCAAAAACCATGGAGGGAGTATTTGTATCCGTGTCCAGAAATTCAACAACCTTCTCCTCTACTTTAGTCTACGGGGTTGTTCATCACAGACCAGGAACATCACTCGGTTCTTCAAGTACTAGTTGGCATTTAAGACCTCTAGAACGATGAATGAAGATCATCTAGAATCTTTTTCCAGTAAAAAAACCAATACCAAGCATCAGGCTCGGTACAACGTAATACCACAATCGGAAAGGGACACCAGCTTAACTAGACCTCTGCACGAGCCTCTGGTGACATCTGGCCACTTGCTTTCAGGGCTTCGGGAGCAGCTCTACAGCCGCAGTGGACTGCTGACGTGCTGCCCTGGCTGAAGGCTGGCAGGGGACCGAAGCTCGACCTGCCCATCCGTGTAGAAGGGCTGGAAAATCTGACACAGTCCGTGTGTTTTTGCAATTCCTCCAGCAAGCCTATGAATTCATAGCCTTGAATGAGAGGATTCAAACACATTTATATATAGAATTTACATCAACTGATGGATTTACATTCCTTTAAAGCAAATAACAGGACACCAGAAAGTCTAGCGGGTACTTTTAGGTCAGGTACAACATATCCACGCGTTTTGTTTTAAAAGGGGAAGTCTGTGCTTATGCAAGATCATGTGTTTGATGTATAGAGTGGTGTTAGAGAACAAAGAGACATTAAAACCATGCAAAAACCACTCCAGAATGAGAAAACCCTAGTTTGTATTCACAGCACTCCTGCCTCTCTCCCTCCTACACAGACCAACGACAGCAGCAAGGCTGAGCAGCTCTGTCCACCTTTCCTGCTACCTCCATAGCCAGGCACCACTGCCGCTTTGCCCTACCTCTATGACAGTAAATTATACGGGCCCAGAACTTTCCAGGCATCTTCAGAGAGAAAGTATTTATTATCAAGAACAAAAATCGCATCGCTTACTTCCTTCAGGAAGTCTCAGGCCACTGAGACCCCCCCAAGCACGCACAAGTCCCAGTATCACAGGCCTGTTCCTTTATCCGAGCCTCTCAGCTCCTTAGATGAACAGCTGGCAGAAAGAGATTATTTGAACTCTTTCCTCCACAAATCGCGTGTGTAGTTCCCACCACTTGCCACCAGGTGTGAATCTCCAGGCATCCTCTGGTTTATGCCTCTGTCTATAATGAGTTAAAAATCATACACTCCCTACCTCCCTCCTCCAACATGTTTTAAAGAGGATATAACATTCTGATAAGAAGCTTCAGGGTGGTTGGTTTTTTTCTCGTCCCTTTTCCCCATTAACGCAATCTTAATTTTACAAACAGCACAACAGCATCCGCTCCTAGCAGTGCCGAGTAGTCCACATCCAAGAGATTCAGAACAGCTACAACGAAGCATTTCCAAAGCTGCATCTTTTAGGAACAATTCTGACCTCGTTCCCCTGAACCACCTTCACTTACGCTTCAGTTTTTGATAGTAAAGCTAGGCAGGAAAGGACAGACGTGCTGCAGGCCACGTTTCAAAAGACATTCAGTCTTAATGGTCTGCGTCAGTGCTACGTTAACGTTTCTTTGAGTGAAAGGAAAAGTAGCCTAAATCCTGCTATACAGAAGCAGTAGTTCTCCACAAGAACGTACCTATTCTACCTATTTTTGTTTTCAGAACATGCACAAAAATACTTTCCTTCTATTACTACCTTTACGTCTTGATATAGATAGAGAATTCTGTCCATTTTCAAAAGCTGAATGGATTGCTAAGACTTTACAGACTCCCCGAAGCTAAGAAGAACTGAAATTAATGATTTCTATCTCCAGGGAAGGTAAAAAGGGTTACGCTGGGAGTATTAATCCATTCTAGGCTGTAATTACATTTTAACAAGAAAAAGGGGTTTGTATGTCACTTAATTATACCTCGATATCCCTCTGGAAATCAAACAGGTCAATGCGCTGCCAGTTACTGCCGTCCAGGGCCAGAACATTCCATGCCTTTATCGGGGGGAAAAAAAGTAAATGTGTTGTTAATATGAAAAAAAAAAAAAGAAACCCACCAAACAAGAAAACGCCCCAGTGGGGACCTAGTTACAGTTTGTTCCTTTTAGAAACAACATTCTGTCTCAGATGTAAAATCCACACGTAATCCCCGCCAACAAGGAAAACCGTGCCGTTACCAGAATGACTTGCTCGGACAAGAGTCCCCTCAGCTACGCGGCACGCTCTTCGCAAGTCCCCAAAACAGGGAAGCCCGCGGTGCCCCGGCCACTTCTGCTGCCACGGCAGGCGTCGATGCTGAGCCCAGGGCAGGAGGCAGAGCTGGAGCACGGGCATCTTCGCAGTCCCGGCTGGAATTAATGCCCTCTGCAGCATCACCAGCTAAAGCAGCGCCTTTAGAGGATGCTACAGGACCGACACGAAGATGAAGGATACCGGGACGCGGGCGAGTCCCAGAGGAGACCCTACACCAGCCATCTACGCTGACAAGAGAAGCGAAGCTGGTCTGAGGGCGTGGAGGACTCGGTGGCGCTGGGACAGAGGACTATGCGGCCAGATCCCGTAAGCGGTGGGTGAGGCTGTCATCTTGCACACCTCCTCTCTTGCCTCCGGCAGAAAGAGGTGTTCAAGGCCGTTCCTCAGCTTGGTGCACGGGGTGCTGCGTCCCACGGATGGAGAAATTCAAAGCTTTGTAAGCGTCCAGATAAAGCATCCGGCTCTTACCCGAGAGCTATGCACCACTGCCAGGGACAGTGTTCACTACCACTGACTTACGTGTATGTGTTGGCTTTTTTAAAACAAACAAACAAAATCTCATGTGGTTCATGCTACAAATGAGAACCAGGAACTGAAAGTTAGTAATTCTGCCCTTAATGAATCAAAAAGGTCGTCAACACAGTACTATACCTGAAGTTTTAATTACATAATCAAAGTAAACAACTAGATCTCATAATAACCATGAGTCCATCATTATGAAAGACTGCATGTATACGGATATAGGCATATTTTTATACTGCATCTATTACATGCACTGAGCTACACGCCATCACAACATACTAGTTCTTGTGCAAGCCACGTGTAGACTTCGAACAGCCAGCAGAACTGTAAGCAGTCGTTGATTTTCTGCTTTTTAAATCTCATTGCTGGTATTTGTTTTAAGGTCTAGTTAAAGAAAAGTAATAGCTCCAGTGGAAAAGAAATGCATCGGTGGATGCAAGTTGTAACACAGCATATTTTAATGTGCAATGTAGGCAACATTAATGCAGCCTTTCTGTAGCTCTGTGCGGATACTTTATTCCTTCACAATACACGCTGGGTCACATAATGACCAATATGTTCTCTGATGCCCCGTGGACTGTGTAAACAGGAGCAAGCGACAAAAATGGGAGTACGCCTTGACGCTGGCAAGTATCCTTGACAGCCCATTTTGGTCAATACTGTTCTGCTGGAGCAGTGAACTTCAGCTGCAAGATCTCCCACTACAAGACCTCTGTTGCTCAGAGAACATGGGATGATAACCATAATGCCTAGACATCACACAGGATGTTTGGCCATGCAATTAAAAATGTTGAAGCAGAGTCTTTTTTATTCTTATGTACTCTGAATAATGAGACAAGTTATGGGTCAAGTTTGAACCCCAAATTCATCAGTCCTGTACAGGTGTCACTCAGCACCGGCTCTGCCAGTACGGTGAACGCACCACTACAAACACCTCCCCACGTAACCGACTTCCCACTCTCGCTGTGGTAAAGCTTCCTCTGCGTGTCCTGTTAGATCCTGGCGGGATAAAGTATCTGAACGAGTCTGGTAGCTCTAGGTAACTGGACCTGCAGTCAGAGGAACTTTCCCCAAGCGAATAATCCAAGCTGGATTTCATGAGCTGAAGCCCACAAAACTATGAGCGACTTAAGGAAAAAAACAACCCTAAACATAACACTCATTTTTTTCTTCCATGCTTACTTCAACTACATCCAAGTAGGAAAGCAAACTCTCGTTGACTGTGCAGCATCTTTATGAATCAAAATTGCTCTATCTCCTCCAAAACCCACAAGATGCCATTTTAGACTCATCCCAGTTTGGTATTTTCATCAGCGCAGGCCTCCTGTACAAACCCAGGCTGACGAGAGGGTTCGTGGGCAAAAAGTCAGCCACCTCTCCTTCGTAACCTGCGCAGGGCCTGGGACACCGGCAAAATGGTATTCAAGCTTTGAGTCCCCCTTCACCGCTGCCATCCGAAGTTTCTGGTATTGCGGCGTTAATACGGGACACTAAATAACAATAGCTGAGTTGCACAAAGCTCCCTGGTACCAATCCTCCCGGTTTGACATGCTAGGGGAGGCTGGAGCGAGAGGACTGTCACCCAAATCCCATCAACGGTTAAAATGCACCAGCAAGGAGGAAGGTTCTTACCCTGGCAACTTGAGCGCAACGACACAGAGTGACCACATCCAGGAAAGAGAAAATTCTGTAACAGAAATAAAAGATACCTTAGTGGTTATTTTTGTGGTTTAGCCCTACCTGGCAATTATGTACCACGCAGCCACTCGCTCACCCTCCCCCCGGGTGGGATGGGGGAGAGACTCAAAAGAGTAAAAGTAAGAAACCTCGTGGGTTGAGATAAGAACAGTTTAATAATTGGAACATAATAATAATAACAATAATAATAAAAATTATAATGAGAAGCAAAACAACAAAAGAGTGAGAGAGGAACAAAACCCAGGAAAAAAACCAAGTGATACAACCGCTCACCACCTGCCGACCGATGCCCAGCCCGTCCCCAAGCTGCGATCGCTGCCCCCCAGCCAACTCCCCCAGTTTATATACTGAGCATGACTCCATATGGTATGGAATAGCCAATTTGGATCAACTATCTTGGCTGTGCCCCCTCCCAGTTTGTGTTATCAGCGTGTTATCAATATTATTCTCATACTAAAATCCAAAACACAGCACTATACCAGCTACTAGGAAGAAAATTAACTCTATCCCAGCCCAAACCAGGACAGTATCCACCCCTTATTCTATACCATCTACGTCCTGCCCACGTTCTACCCTTTCTAATACATTCCAATTAATCACCACCACTTTCCCTATCTTTTGACATATACGCACAGATATCATTCCCTTGGTCTATGGGCCATCCCTCTAAAACATCCGTTGAGTTCATTTAGTCCATGACTTCGGGCTCCATCTGTCATAACCGTCCTTCAGGGCAGGAGAGCTGGTGTGTGCTGTCGGATTGTTGCATGCTGAAGCCAGTTCAGGTTCCGTCACCACTGCACTTTGCTTGGTTTCATCAAAGTTCATTCTTCATTTATCTGGGTGATTCTCACTGAAATACCATTGATATGGCATATAGCAACCAGCATTAACGCTCTCGTTAATCTGTTATTGTCTCAAACCCTTCAAGCCCCACGTTGGGCACCAAAAAGGACTGTCGTGGTTTAGCCCCAGTTGGCAACTGAGCACACGCAGCCGCTCGCTCACCCTCCCGCCCCGGTGGGATGGGGGAGAGAATCGGAAGAGCAAAAGTAACAAAACTTGTGGGTTGAGATAAGAACAGTTTAGTAATTGGAACAAAAACAAAACAAAACAAAATTGTAATGAGAAGGAAAACAGTAAGAGAGCGAGAGAGGAACAAAACCCAGGGAGAAAAACAAGTGATACAACCGCTCACCACCCACCAACTGATGCCCAGCCCATCCCTGAGCATTGATCCCTGCCCCCCGGCCAACTCCCCCAGTTTCTATACTGAGCATGACTCCATATGGTATGGAATAGCCCTTTGGCCAGTTGGGATCAACTGTCTTGCCTGTGCCCCCTCCCAGCTTCTTGTGCGCCTGGCAGAGCACAGGAAGCTGAAAAGTCCTTGAGTAGTGTAAATATTACTTAGAAACAACTAAAACATCAGTGTGTTATCATTATTCTCATACTAAATCCAAAACACAGCACTATACCAGCTACTAGGAAGAAAATTAAATCTATCGCAGCCAAAACCAGGACAGTTTTCTACATTTAAAACAAAGAGAATATGGAAAACAAAGGGGGGGGGGGGGGGGAGAGTGGAGACAGCAAAACTTCTTTGTAATTCAGTTGAAAGCTGAACTGTGAAAAGAAGCGCAGACCTAGCAGTTAACAAATGAAAGCAAAACACAGATACTGAGCCAGGGTGAAATATTCAGCTCACACCTTGTAGTACTGACTGACGGTAAACTGAACGATTATTTATCAAAACAGACGCTTACAGGGATCGTGTAGCTTAACAGTCAAACGTTCAGTTCAGTCAGGATATGGCAGAACAAACGGTCACGTTGGGCTGGTTTGGCCCCTGTTCGACACGGGAGCATCGCCGTGCCCAGCACCGCCGGTCAACAAAAACATCTTCAGCAACGGCTCTCCAACAGCGGGCAGCGTAATAATTATCAGTCCCTAGACCAAAGCAACACAACAGCCTGATTTCAGTGCGTGGATTACTTCCCTTTGCACACAGCTGTGCCAAGGATGAAGCGGTGTTAACACAGAGCTGGGAGGAGTATTTTGCTCTGCAACACTGCAAAGCAACTTGCACAGCCAGATGATTCGTTCGACTGTGTCAGTACGGTGCCCACGAGAGACGCGTTGAGGACGAAGCCGGTGCGGTCACTCCTCTGCGCAAGTCATTCCTCTGCCAGGGCACACCCAAGCGCTCAGGCCAACACCCTGCTGTTGCTGTCCTAGTTACTGGGATAAGGGAATTAGACAGTAATACTTTGCAATGCTACACTGGGCTAAGACCTCCGTGCTCTTCTCTCGGGCATATACACCCCTATCTGCCCACGCAGGAAGTACCAAGCCCATTTAAAGCTCCCAAATCTCTACCAATAGATCAATATGGTTATTTTATGGTTTATGGTTATGCAAACGATCACACGCCACAAAACAGAGAAGGTCAAGTGGACAGCAGAAAGGCAGTAAGGTCTCATTCTCTTTGACAGCAATTATAAAGCCACAGGATGAAATGGTTTTGCAAAGACAATACAAGTGTTTGACTACAAGAACACACTTGCACATATGCTTTAATACTTTAAACTTGAAGACCACCAGAAAGAGAAGGCAAATGTTATCGGATGCAAGCGTTCAAGGTATGGGGCAAGCAATTTTGTTCCAATGCTGTACACCGTGTTATAAAATACTCTTGTCGGATAAAGTATGGTTGTCCAGGACAAATTCTGAGAACAAACAAAACTCCACTGCTCCAAAACTCTCCAGATTTTCTCAAGGGAACAGCGTATGCCCAGATTAGCAGTTGTTTGGCTACCTGCAACACTTGAGTCATCTCTCCACAAGACTGGGGGCTTGGAGAGGGTGGACGCAAGCTTTCCCGTGTTCTCAGCAGACCTGCCTGTGCTGGAAGAGACTCAGAAACACACGATGTTGCTGGCAGCATGTTCTTTTGGTGGCACTTAGAAACTTCACAAACACCCTGTACTAGCGTGTTCCTGAAACTCTCATATAAAACCAAGAAAGCTGTGTGGTGTGCTCACCTCCCCAGGGAAGTACAAAGAATACATCTGAATAAATAGCACAGATACTGATAAAGCTGGGGGAAGAGGTGCTGAATGAACAAACATCATGTGCATCACAGATTATCTCCAGGACAAAGTGCAGTTTAACGATGAGGGGTTATCCAGGCTTTTGCTACTCACACCGAGTTTTGTCTGCGCGTCAATACGTGCCGCACACCTTCACGGACACCCAGGTAGTTTATCTTGTTGTATACGAGTAGCAAATCCTGGATTTTCAAATTTTAGGAGAGGACACAGGCAAGGCTGAGACGATAGGATAGAACCATTGCATGACCAAGCTTTCTTCACTTGCAGGTATATAAAAAGCACTTTAGAACTTTCAGGGTTGGTGGAAGAAGAGAAAAGGACATTAACGATGAGAGGATGGATGCCGATTATTTATCAAACACAGATGCTTACTGGTTTCACGTAGCTCAACAGTCAAACATTCAGTTAAGTCAGGATATAGCAGGATAAGCAGCCGCACGCTCTCCTGTGTTTCTATACTGCCCCAAGATACTCACAGATTCAAGGCGTTTGGTTCAAGATACTTCTCGCCTGTTCCTTATGCATCTCATCATGAGACAAATTGACAGTGGCATGCTGAGATATACGCAGTTAAGAGGTCTGGAAAAGAGCTCATACGTGCTCGACTCTCAACACCGTTCTGGGAACCCACTTCTGGATTTCAGAAGCAGTTCCATACTCCCTTTCCACTGCTCACAGACAGGCTGCCCCGTGAATTAAATGTCATTTATTCATGCATGTATGCGAGCACTGAGGATTTATTTAGCACAATGTCAATGTACAACAATACAAGGAAAGCCTGGGGAAATGATAGAAGCTAGGGGAAATTCTTACTTTCACCCTAGATTCCCATCACAGGAGCACAAAACCCATCAAACTGCATGGGAACAGAGGCTAGGTCAATAACTACGCAAGCTTTCTGTATTTTCATTAAAATTGCTTTCTCCATGGAAATCCCAGGCTATTAATAACCATCTCATCCCTCTATCAGGGCTCTTAGGTCTGGGCCAAATTCCTTCTACTGCCTGCCCCTCCCTTCCCAGTCTACCCCCACACTAAAAGGGACGTCAGCACAGCCAAAGGCTTGCCCCTCTCACCTCCGAGGTTAACGTTGCTGAGCTTCGCCAGGAGTCCCCTTGTTGTGTAACTCGGGGACTTTGGCTCTGAAGAGCTTAAGAGCGTTTTCCAGTGTTTTCTGAACTGCTCTTGCATTTGTTCAAGAATATTAGCCAGTGACTCAGCAGAATCAGATTGCAAAAATGACTCTCAGCAGCAGGCACTACTGTGTTGTGCATTCTGGCCATTTCAGAATTGGCTCCAACTACAACCCTTCACATCAGCTGGGGAGAACAGCAGGAGCACAGTTAAAATCTTGCAGGCACAATGACCCCAGCTAAGTTTTCCAATGCAGCCCTGAGGACAGGCGGCTTCTTCTCCAAGGAGCTGCTGGGGAACATTAAAAAAAAAAAGAACAACCCCCAAACCCACAAACAAGCTGCCCATGCGGCAAAGCAATGAGTGAGCAGACATCGTCTTCCAACAGGAGCACAGCAGGGGTCATAAGTGCTGGGCCTCTTTTCAGCAATCCGCACAGTATAAAATAAAGCAAAGGTAATCTATATGTTCATTTGAAATAATTTGCGTTCTTGCTATTACCCTATGGCTCAATGAAAACTGGACTTGACAATGAGGAAACACACTGGGCTCACAGGAAATTTGGATGCAACTTTGCTAGTCAGCTCCAGACCCTCTCTGGGTAATAGAGGGACAATTCCAGAAGGAATTGTGGTCCCCAAAGCACCAAATCCTTCAAAACTACCTGCTGCTCTGGTCAGATTCAGTTTCTCTGGTGAAGGAAAGCAGAGAAGAATAAGCAGCAGCAGGCTGAACAGTCCGACGTGAATAATGGCTTTCCTGATTCGGCCTTACCAGATCACAAGGCACATAGCTGGGATGTTTATTTTTACAGCCAACACACAGGATTTCTGGTTTGCTCACAGCTGACTGCCGTACTCTTACACTGGTCTTTTTACTCTTTGGAGCTGACAGTAAGAAAATAATCCACACCAATAACCTTATCATCAAACAGTGCTCACGGGTGAAGGCAGACCGAGTATTCCAAACAGGAATTAAAACAAGGCTGGTATTGCAGCAGGTGAAGTTATTTCCCTGCAAAGTATCTCACTATGTTTAGGACTTTGCCTGAACAGTCCAGCACCAGACAATTGAGCTAAACCACGTTGCACTGAGAGCATTTTTCAGGTTTCAACCTCTTAATCCACTCAGGCTTTTCCAGGACTCCTCACTTTCCCACTGCCACTCTCATTAGATGAGGCTCACGACTCCCATGAAATCCCTGGTTGCTGCAGGCTTTGAGGTGAGCTAGCTTAGACCTTTAGCCTTCTAAAACGATCAACACCAATTTATGTCGGTGACCCACCATTCAAGTTCAGTTTCGCTCCATACTCGTTTTGGGCCGATGGGCTGGCCAGGAGGAGAGAAACGACAACTGCGCTGCCAACTCACCGGTACCCCACACGCTCCGTCGCTTCCCTGTCCCGAGCAGAACTCAAGCTCCCGAGGAATCAATCAACACGGGGCTTGAAGGTCAGACGGCAAAGCCAGCGCCAGCGACTGGATGTGCTGGAAATGGGCTAGCAGGCAGCAGGAGGCGGCACGCAGTAAAAGCCGCTTACGCCAGGAGAGAATTGAAAACTGCTTGACCTGCCCATGAACCAATAAGGCAGAGAGGAACTCCCGCAGCCTGGTCCCCTTCACCCTGCCAAGCGTAAGCTGTTTAGCAGCCCCACGTCACGCCGAGAGTAAACCTTCTTCAGGAAACCAGCAGAGACCACCACGGCCACAGAAAATCCAGGCTCGTGGCTGGGGTTTGGCTCCCAGACAAAAAGCGACTGGCAGGCAGCCCTCCAAGAACGAATGCACCTTTTCAACAGGGCGTCATTAATGCCAGCACAGGCAAACAGGGACACGATGCCCCTTCTGGGGAAACGACCCCAGCCAGAGCCGACGGGGACCACAAATTCACCGTTCAGAGTCACCGAGCCAGACGCTGCCCAAAGAGGAGCTGGGAGCAGCAAAGGAACGAGGGCGGTGAATGGAACGCCACGCTTTGCCGGTGTGGCTCATTTTTAACTCTGTAAAGGTAGACTCACGTACAAAGCTGTACGCTCCTAGAAACTCGGCTGGCAGGAGGCAAAGCTGAAGCAGGAACCGCAGTATCAGGACAAGGGTTTGTGACCCATCAGCCGGTCTCTCTACCCACGTGCTGCAGGACAGCTTTGTTTAGAGTCCTGCTCTCAGGGAAATGCAGGACAAACACCACTGCTACCGGCCTCGGGATGGGGCACAACATGGCATGACAGCTGAAGCACGGACACGTTTAAAGGAGAGATTTCTGAGGACAGCCCTCCGGAGCGCTTGACACCCCCACCCCATCCTCCCAGACACAAGTGTCACTGGAGTTGCACATTTCTGTATCTTGGCGTGTGACAAAGGCTGCCGCTCGCCCCTTTTAGACCCTCCGACTCTTTCTTTTGCTCAAGTACAGCTTTCCACTTCGCAACCACATCCATGAGACATCAATGCCATCTGCAGAATGAACAAACCAGAGAACAACACATTACACAGTAGCGCTGCTTAAACACATAAGTCTTTGTCTTGCAGACAGTGACACTCATTTGCAGGAGATTCCTGCACATAAATGCATCCAAGTTCCTCTTTCAAAGGCTGCACTGTCAATCCACGCTCATTAATTTTCACAGTATGCTAACAGTGAATTCCAACTCTCAAAACCATTACCTATGAACTTTAACATTTATAAACTTCGTCTCCTGATTTCTTCTAGGTTCCACACACTCCCGAACACATGCTCTGTTCTACAGCAGCTTAGGATGATTAGCGATATCAAGACACAAAAGACAAAAGCATTTCTGCAGGGCAGAAGCGCACGTACGGCTGAGAACTCAGCCACACCGTGGCTCGTGCTGGTGAAATTCCCTGCTTGGCGCAGGACCTTCCCTCCTCCTTACCACAAATCCTTCGCCCATCGTCTATACTGTTCCTCAACACCAGCTACCTCCCATGGCCCAAGATGGGCTTACTGGGCCCACTCAGGATCGTTCCACTTTGGCCGATCTACCAGAAAGCTCACCCACACTCTCAGCAAGGTCCTGCTCCTCGGGAGCCCAGGGACCACACGCCTCTTCCCCTGAAGTCCATGCAAAATCTCAAGGAAATTCCGCCCCCCAAGCTTTCCCTCCCTACCAGATTCCCTGCTTTCCCTAGGCCACACAAACGCCTTGCCTCACACGCCAGTGCAGAGAACACAGGAGAGGAGAGAGCGCAGTCAAAAGAGAGTCAGACTTTTCTTCCTGTTCCTTTTATTTCATGAGCGAGCTAGAAGCAGTTTCCTGTGTCCAAGCTGCTCTCCCCAGACTTTTTATTGCCATGAAATGTTGACAGTCCTACACAGTGTCTTGCAGGGTAAGAACTTTGTTTGTCTTAATAATTCCAGCTGCCACCTGCTATTGCCTTCACCATTTACAGTCCAGCACCTCAGCCTAAAGCACTGATGAACACAACTTTGCTTCAAGATGCCAAACTGCGATGCCTGAGGTACAATTACACACGCACACCATCGCACTACTCCTGCGCTGGAGAAGGCAGACTTAAAAGCGTGTGCGTGCGTGCGTGCACGTGGAAGGGCAGCACAGGGAGAGGGCAGAGCTCTCTACCGAGATCCCCAAAGTCTGATCTGTTTGATCTCTGCCAAGGGGACCATCCTGCCAGGTGCTGAGCACCTGCCTCTTATTGACGAGGAACAGGACAAAGTCCGCCCAAGCACAACTGGAGCAGAGAGACTCACTTCTTTTTTAAATGGAACACTTCAGAGACTGGCAGGATCCTGTTCTACACACTGGCCTATACTTACCATTTATTTTCATCAAGGACTTGTTTAGTCCTTAGTTCTTCCATCTACAAAACAGGCCACCAGCAAGTTAATTTAACATTTTGAAAACCAAAACCTAATAATATTTAGCATAAACTGCTGCTGATGCAGACCTTTGATCTGCTTCTCTTTGTCTATGGCTTTAGAAGTGACCCAATCCAAGCTCGTGATTTAGGAGCGTACCAGCAAAATCGGCTCCTGGCTGCACGTAACAATACGCACCACAGTCTCCAAGCTCTGGAAGAAGGCTTACCGAAGCAGCAGCTCTTTTGGAAGTTTTTTGTTGATCACAGCTTCGTCATTGTTTGAGAACATCTGTAAACAAAAACAATTTAAACATTTTAGCCATACAGTTTCATTAAGGAAAGAAAACCGACTTGACCCGAGGGAAGAAGCTGCTGGTTAACAAGGCCATTTCAAGGGACACATCTGGCCCCATAAACTCTCAAAAGATAAACTCCGTGCTCAAGCTTTCCAGCTCCTGGACTGGACCTTACTTGGATAGAACATTACATCCCACATAGTGTAAAAAATGGTCCAAGAATGCTTTGTGGATGGATGGATTAAATATAAAGGGAGACTTTTCATTGACCTATGAAAGTCATTTATACTTAGGGGGTACTTGTGGGCTGGCACTGACTATAGGAAGGTATCACCTACGGCACTACTACGGCCTTCCATCTGTGTCACAGTTCTGTGAAGGTCCACCAAAGCACAGGCACTTTAAAATCGTCAAGTGTACCTACGCATCAAACGACCGTATGGCAAACGCCTGGGAGGGAAGGGCTACGACAAGAATGGTCAAGCAGCCCTAACAGCCAACAAACGGAGGCTGAAGACGCAGGCACAGCAGGGCTGGTTTCCCTAACAGAAAAGGGCGCAGAGCACTGGTGAGCAGGAGCCTAAGGGAAAAGGGGCCCGTATCGTTCTCGCAGCAAACTGTTTGAGAGCAGCCCTTAGAGCTTAGGGGCAAACGGTATCTTTTTTAAATCGGGAAGCATGGTTTAAAGGGAGACGTGACCTTTGGTGCTGCGTCAGGAGGAGAGATGGTTCTGGGAAAACACTGTTCTTCCAAGGCAACGAAACCAGAGCTGTTTGCTGTATCCCATAAGCTTTTGCATGCAAAGCATTATCATCGCGGCCGACAATTTGCAAATCTGAAATGGACTTTTGGACCAGCTCAAGTAATCCCACTAGCTGCAAGAGTGAGAGAAGCTTCTCTTTTCCAAGGAGTCCTAAGAAAACCACACGGCAAAGCCTCAGGTGCTTCTTGAGGAATACCCACCTATATTTAAAAGACTTTGTGTTGTCTTGCCATGGTGAAAAAGCAAACAACCAACCAACCTCCACACACTCAGGCCTGTGGGAGGAATGATTAGAGCGATCTGTGAACAAAGACTGCTCAGCAGTGATGCCTCATTCCATTTAGAAGCCTGCTTTCAACATTTCCAAAAGCAAAGCAGGGAACAAGGAGAATGAGCTTTAATTTCATTAATAAAGTTTCTCTTTAATCTCCTGGAACAACTGAGAGCTGATCTGCCTGAGCTACATAGCTGGCAAAGCTGCTGCCAAAATTACAGTCCAAAAAAGCTGATTCTTGCCACTTGATTAAGTGGTCTGAATCAATTTAGTTGTATGTATGCAAAGCAAATAAAACCAGCATCAGCTAGGTCGCTTAAGTGGCAGAGGATCAGATTAAGAGTTAAAAAAGGCAAGTAAGATCTTGGTGGCTTATGAAGCTGTACGCTAGGCCTCTCTGACAGACAACAGCTTCTCCAAGCAGCAAATATCCTCTACCGGAGCATCAACCCCAGCCCATCACCCATCAGAGAAACCATCATAGCTTAACGTGAAAAGCCAACGTGCTGCCGCTAAGTAGCTTTCTCATACGCTCCCATCAGTGGTAACAAACTGACAGCAGAATCATGCCATCATGACAAGAGAACACTAAAAACAATGCTTTTAGAGCCAAGCTTAAAAGCTGTGTTGCTTCTACATCACAGTTTCCTTTTTAAGTATCTCAAGACACTGAAACATGATGCTGAAGTGGGACACGAACTCTCCAGCATTCTCTCCCAAAATGTCACACAGAAGAAAAGTGTTGTTTTCCCCCCACAGACGCTTTTATCACTTCCCACCAGAAGATATCACAAGTTCGCAAGTCCTAAACGGTCCACTAGACAGGCAACTACTCAGCCCATTTTGCAGATAACAAAAATGGAAGTTTTGCCATTTCCCCAGCTAACACAAATTCTGTGGAGCCTGTTCCCTCAGAGACTAGGGCAGAAGAGCATCTCCTCGAGTCCAGGACCACGTCCAGACCCGCTCACGAATGCCATCTGACGCCTGGCCATAACTGCGGAGTGCCACAGCGGGTCAGGACAGACATCGGCGAGGCTGTGAAAGGCGCTAACGCGTGTGCGCGCTCTGGGACTGCGTCATCTAATGAGATGGCTTAGCTGATCAGCTGGGAAATTAAGGAAATTCTGGAGAAAGCCCTAACAAAGGACAAATGCAGAGGAATTATTCATGGGAAAACACGAGACTATGATTTTTCTTCCCCCAGGTACAAGAACAATAGCAAACAGGCACATCTACCCTCTTTCCCATTATTGTCCAGGCCACGATTTGACATCTGAACCAGCACTCTCCACCCCCTTCACAAAAAAGGGTGAGAGAAATTGAAGGAGCAAATCGGAGAGCAGTAGGAGACTTCCGAAAAGGAACCAGCCTAGAAGAGAACAGGCAAGGGGCAGGAAGCATTAAAATAGAGACTCCAGAAGCAGCCAGCCAGCCAGCCTTCTCCGTCTCCTCTGGAGTGGCAACAAGGCTTGGTCTGAATTCAAATTTTACTGTGAGAAGGCAGGCAATAGTCACTGCCTGCTCTTAACTGAGGCTGTGCATCAAGGACACTCACAGACAGCTTTGTGCAAAACGCAGGTAACTTCTTGACTTCTGCCCATTACATTGCTCAGGAGAAAAGCTTACCTCCATTCCCGTGCAAATCAAAGCCTTAAATGGTTTATTCTGTAGAGCCTACCCTCTGACCACTACGATCCTAACGGAACATTTGCGTTTTGCCTCACTAAGAAGTGCTTGCACTTAAACGCGACGGGGCCAAGGCAGGACGTGCTCTGTGGGAGAACCTCAGCTCCGGAATCCCCCTCCACTGCAAGGCTGTGAAGTGCCAGGGTACATCACCAGACCTATTTTCTCAAGCCTTCCTTCAAACCTTGGTGCTCAGATGACAGAGGCTGCGTGAAAACAGGCTGGAATCAGGATATATTGCTAAGTCATGGCAGCATGTCTCGCTAGCCAAATACACCAATGGACATTTTGAATTCTGGCAAGTCCATACAAGAATAAAACTACTCTGAAAAAACATTAGAGGCTATTCGAGGCTTCCAGGCTTCTGAAATTACTTCTCGGGATAAAAACTAAGTGACCCAAGGGTGCTTTTCCTAACATCTCTCTCAAGATCCTTTAATACCAGGTGTTACTCAGGAGAGTCAGTTATTGACAGCATACCGAAAAACACAGCTTGCTTGTATGTAAATTCTGCAGCCTGCATAAAACACAGAATCTTCCACAAAGCATCACCTTTGCTGCTGTGCGAAGCCACGTCCCTTACACAGAAGAAATGGAAGGGGCAAGAAGATGAAATTCCTCTTACTCTTCCACCCATCGAGATGAAGGCAGACCAGCACCGCACTACTCTCTTTTGAAACAGCCTCTTCTAGCTAGAAGAGAAGGGATAAATCTAGAACACACACCATGGCAGCAGATACTAGACTTCAAAGCTTCTATTAAATTAGCATAGGTTGCTATAATCTGCTACAAGGCAAAGGAAAACACGTCCTGCCGAAACACCAGAGCTGGACAAAGTTTATACTAGAGCGCGCTGCATTTCCCAGTTATGTTACTATAAATCTCTTACTGGTCCTCAGAGCAACACCTGCAGAGACTGGAAGCCATGGCTTAGCTGCCCTGGGCAGCCGGAGCTACACGGTGCCACAGCACACGCAGGATTTGGTCATCGCTCAGTTAAGATGATTTCATTTTCCTGCAAATATTGTACTGCCCAGCTCTCCTACCAAAGCCAGGAAACGGGTAGAACCTGCAGAGTTTTCCAGGGCATACGTCTGCTGGCAGTTTTACGCTTCACACAGAAAGACAGTTTACAACCCATGAGATAGTTTGCATATACACTCTTCAACAGCACTGCACGTGGAGACACCTCCCTCTGCCAACAGGGGCTCAAAAGGGAGAACAAACAGCATCCCCCTCACTGCAGCTCCAGCACTTGGTTCAGCACCAACTTCACAAGCCCAAAGAAGTGACAGAACTGGGGGACTTAATCCATAAATCACCCCTTTAGCTCGCAGACCAATCCAAATGTTCGTACACCGCTTACATCTACTAGTCAATAAAAGGAGAACTGTAACTACTTGGCTCCCGGTTTAGGATAGCTCGGTGCACCCACCATTTGGCAGGGGCACCCAGAGGGGGCTGCTTTGCCGTGTTTTCTCAAGAGGAGATGGCCAGAGGAGCTGGCAACAAAGACAAGGGTGAGCCAGCCTTCATCTACCCGCAGGAACTCGCCAGGTGCCCCTGAATTCCAGAACTCTTCCCTGCGCTCTCCCACACTAACTGGAAACCCCAGAGATGATAACGCAGAAGACAACAAACTGCTGCTTGCCAGGACGTCTGTACAGGCACCGCTGTGCTTCTCTCCAGAGCACTGTCACCCACAAGCATTCAAATCAAGCAAGTTTATGAAAACAAATGGACAAAAGCCACCAAAGGACACAGCTCTTGCAGCCACGCACTGCAGTCGCTTAGCACAACATGTAATTGTCCATTTGTTTTAACGACCGCCCCCTTGCCTTTCAGGCTATTAAAAGTTTTGCAAACTGGCTCAATCCATCTGGTTGCACAGTCCCGCAGCAGCCTGCAAGCGCTCCGTGCGGGGCTAATAAACAGATTTGTCTGCTGCGAGGCCCTGCTAACGGCGCACAAGACAGAGGTGCTGTTCCCGCAGTGGTCACGTCAGCCATTCACTGCAGGGCACAGCAAGCCAAACTGGGTCACCTGTGCGACATCAGCACAGGATCCGGACGACAGCACTTTGCAGCCGAGCGGGCAATGGACGGCAGCGTATAATTATGAGCGTCCCTGCACAAGAAACACCTACATATGCACTGTACTCATCGTACAGGCAAAGGCGGACATGAACAACAGTTGATGCAAGCTCCGCAAGTGATGCAACTCTTCGCAGGCATGGAGTATTTGACCTGAAATATGGAGTAGCGTGTCATTATTGCAGCCATTCCTTTAGCCTTTGAGCAAGTCTTGCATCGTCACGGACCAGGCTTCAAAAGCCACGCAAGCACGGAGAGGCTCCTCTTGCCTCTCTCCTTCAGGTCTGTATGGCAGCTGGTGCCATGCCATCCACCCTGCCCAGCGTGAACTGAGCTGGTCAAGATTCAGCATGTAAATGAGGTGTCCACAAGCTGGACCGATTCAGCTGCTGCGTTCACAGAGAGACCGCACAACTCCCTGTGACATGACACAAACGTGTGTCACACCGGGAAATGCTAAAACCAAAGGCGGTGCAGCCAGCACCTACAGCTCCTCTCGGGAAATCCACACTCAATACACATTTCCTTCTCATTTAGAAACTTCCACCTGAGAAAAAGTTGCTGTATTAACGTGGAGGTCTCAGTATGAGGCTGACTGACTTACTCCACAGCAGCAACTAAAAGCTTCTCCAGCGAGAAGAGCGTTTATTCAACACTTTCTGCAAAATTTAAACCTTTGCTTCCAGAACACTTATGCTCCCCATACCTTCCGGTCCACAGAAAGTCTCCAAACACACATGGGCACAAAGCTGTCTCTCCCGGCTTACAGAGAGCCGGAAAAACTCCACAAGAGCCGCTACAGACCCCGGCTCTGGGCAGGCTCTTGGCTGCAGGGCTCTGCCGCGGCCTGGGCTGGCAGAGGGAGGGGGCAATGCTTTCCTGTAAATGTCACATCTGGCAATGGTTTTGATTTTACTGTTGGGGAAGGGCTGGAGGGGTGTTCCTATGAGGAACAAAAGCTTTTTCTTTCACTTTTTTGTGTTTGGAAAAATACACTTGAGAAGTTTCTAAATGAGTTATTTCAACATTTACCCTTTACTGGAAGCGATGAGGAATATTAACGTACGCAATACAAAGCACATTTATTTTACATTACCCTAAATGCTCACAACTACTCTCTGTACGCAATTCTTAAGTTACCGCATGCATTTTTAAGAGAACAACAGTTCACTCGCCTGACTCACCAAAAAGACTTTCCACTAAAACAGCAGCAGGGACTTCTTCCAATAAAGTGCCATTTCGACATACAGACGTACCACACTGCCTTGCCTATACGACAGCAGACACTGAAAAACACCATCAATTCTCCCAACGTTTCGGTACACAGAATTTTGCCCACTAAAGAGACAAGGAGCAGAAAAAGGACAGAGTCGATTTGCAGTGTAACACGGGTGGTCTACAATTAAGGCGCGGCTCCGAGATACACACACACTCACGTACTCCAAGCCGCTCCGATGCTGGAACTTCTGAACCTGAACCGACCAACGCAAGGTGCTATGTCCCAGCGCTACCAAAATCCTACTTGGGCAACAAACACGAGGGCGTTTATTGGCATAAAGTTTCAAGGCTGACCACAAGGACTCGTTCCCTTTCAATGTGACTGTTTGCAGGACCTCTTTCTGCATAAAAATGTATATTGTTATGGGCACCGAGGAGGAAAGGAGCACCACCCCACGCTGCGCTCTTTTACCCGGACACAGACACGGTCACGCACAGAGGCAGGGGTCTTCAAGGCCTGTATCGTCCTGAAAAGTACTGAAGAACTTCAGTTAACAGGAGTATGTTCAGCTGGACGAGAAACTGGCTACCATCATCATTAAAAGGATATCAAGTCATTGTCCATGTTTGTACTCCATGCAAGCTAAACAGCGGCGAGCCAGCAGTGCAATACAGCTGCTGCATACATCAGCTAGGGTGGAAGTATTTACTGCACTGCCGACAAACACAGCTGGTTTTCAACCGAGGCTGCAGCTGGCATCAGCACAGGAAGAGGGATGGCTGGTCTGAAAAACATATAAAAATCACACGAGGCTTAACTTTAGAAGCATCAGTGCCAAAGCCAACAACGCAGCACCCAGCGTTAGCCTAGATGCGGACTTTGAACTCAACCACTTTTCTTCTAAAGCAGAAAATTCAAAGCTCAGTGGAGAAAAGGGGATGACGCTTATTTGGAGCTTTACGGAATTAGTGGCTACAAGGCGAGCAAAGGCACGCGCATCAGTTGTTACACCGAGACCCACCATTATCCACCTTAACGCTCACTCCAGTGAAAAATAACACAGGCTCTGGCACGCCCAGCCCCATGAGAACGCAGACTGAAAATCCCAAACAGCTCGAGAAGCACCAGCAAAACGCACTGCGCGCCGCCACGGCCGAGGACACGATCGGATTGATGCAGAGAGAGGGGGGAAGAAAGAAGACGGACATCCATTTCCAGTACAAAAACCAACCAACCAAACCACAGAGAGACATCCATACAGGCGGGCAGCAGGACATGAAAACGATAAACACTGCTGAAAGCAAGCACAAACACAACCAATAAAGCGTTTCCCATCTCTAGGTTAAGCAAACTTCATGCAAAATTAACACTAGAGAACTTAAAAATCCATGAAATCATGGGTCGTAGTACAATTTTAAGATACTGCAACTTGCTTACTTGCGTAACAGGAACGGTGTAAGACAAACTTCTTACAGCAGCCTTACAAACACAAAAGAAAAAGCTAAGCACGTGCTGAGGATGACATTTTAGACCTAGAGCTCACCATCCCTGGTCCACAAGCAAATGCTGGCCAGACCCTCCGCAACTGCTCACAACCACAGGAAATGAGGCAATTAAAACCAAGACAGAAAACAGACTGCACTTATTGGAGAGTAAATAATGCATTCGGGAAACTCTTTTTAAGCTAGGAAAGGTGGGGAATCAAGAGTCGCCATCATAAATTAAGGATTACATACGTAGCCGGCATATTTTGTCAGTTTACATCCCCACCCACTCTGTACCATCAAAACACTTTGGAGATTAACCTTCAGAGCAATAAGAGTCTTTTGCTATTCTGAGGTGAAAGAAATGCAACATCTGTGCAAATTCATTCCAAGAGTTTAAATCCTGACGAGTCAGAGATGCTCTGCGAGGTGTTCTTCAGCTCTACTGCTGCTGGCTCACATCCAAAACTCTAGGATTTCTGGTAGTATTTATACCACTTTTACCTGCTGTGGTCCATATGGAGGAGATGAACAAGCCCAGCACAGAGTCACTGAAACAAGACAAGACACATGCCAAACCCAGCACATAGCACACAACTCCAATCCAGTGAAGAAAAAAAAAAACAAAACTGAGCACAACACACACACACAGACACACACACAAAGAAGTGGAATTCCTTCTGTATTTCCTTTGGAAAAGCTCAGTGGAGCTTTGAAGTGACTTCTTACAAACACTGTCAATATACACTAACACCTCGCCTCTAGTTCTCTTGGTTTTGGAAAAAAAATGCTACTTCTGCTACAGGGCTCACATAACGGAAACATAAAAGGCATGCATTGAGCACTGGTTCAGAAGGGCTCCTTCCCCAGCACAAGACTGAAGGGCAGCACGAGTTTAAGCAAGCTGAGCTGCCTTACTGGAGGCAACGGAAAAATTACACCGCAGAGCTAAGTCACACAGAAGCGACAGGGAAATACAGGGCTCTTCGGAGGACACGATACAAAGCATAAAGTTGTTTCCATCCACAAGCACTTCACATTGGGCAAATTTTCCTTCTAGCCTTTAGTTACACAGGCACTTTTTAAAACAAAAACAAAACCATCCAGTTTAATCTGTGTTAAATCTCCAAGGAAAATGGCTGGCTCTCAAATGAAGCCGCTGCTGTGACAAGCTCCATCGGCAGCAGCCGTGATGCTCCGGTGTCCTCCCGCAGCGTTTGTGCCAGGAGAACCAGGGCAGGCGAAGCAGCCGGCCCCCTCCTGCCACGCACCGTGCCACCGGCGCCCGTGCCCAGCCTGGCTCACAACCAGGGCTCCGCTCAAACAAAATCCTGACTGAGCACTACATAACCAAGACGAAAGAGACCCTGGCTGAAAAGCCTTAGGACAGGCTTAATATTCCCAAAAATAGCTCAATAGGCAACTTACTCGACAGACACTGTCAGATCACTTCTTCCTCATCTGCTTGTCGTTGCTTTGGCTTAAATTTCTTAAAGCTTTAATTTCTGCTGGCCATAAACAGCTGCGGTATGGACGAGCTACCCTTCTGTGCAGCCTGACCCCGTCCTGCATTCAGTAGCAAAGGTCAATAAATACCCTTTTTACATGTGTTTTCGCATCAGCAATGCTAAAAGCACGAGGCTGAACAAAAAATTAGTAAAGCCCTATAGAAATCAAGCCCATGATAAAGAATTGCCTGCCGCACACACCTCTGACGTAGCGGTGTAATGCAGAAACTGCCACGGAGAAGAAATGCATCAGGTGATTCAGGTGCAAATACACAAGGTCATGCTGGTGCATTCAAAAAGTAAAACTTCCAAGTCAGATACGCAGTGCGGGTGAGAAACTAGAAGACGACTTCTGATTTAAGAAATACCATTTCGGCTGTAAATACCACATGTGCTAGATCCTTTTTTTTTTTTTTTTAAAACAAACTAGAAACTGCTGTCAGATACGAAAAGGCCACGTTCACACGCTTTTTGGTCATCTGTTTTGTTCTTCCATCCCAGCCTTGGCTCCGAGACAGCCTTCCACAAACAAAGCATCCCACAACTACACCTAAAAGCTCACTGTCTTCATGTTCAAACTGCAATTGAAAACACTCCACCAGCACTAGCCGTTCCCAGCCTTTTAGTTACCCGACTTCTCCCGCCTGACACAGGCTGCAGGAGACACACATCCGAGTAGTTTCCACTGGCCAGTCCTGGCAGGGACGCAGGGCAGAACCTGAAGCAGCCCGGTGACAGACTGGGGAGGCAGGAGCTTGCACTTAATCGGCTTTGTCTTTACCAGAAGTTGTATCTGGTGCTGAGTGAAAAACACTCTCCGATAGTGTCAGCGATAGCTCGCACGTCCCAGAACTGCAGAGGTCAAAGTTAGTCGGTGTTCTACGTTCAATCGACGGGCCAGGCAGCGAGAAGCAAAAATACCACATATGCTGTCATCAAAGCTGTTTTGGGGCGTCTACTTTCTTTAGCACCATTCAAAACCTCAGCATCCTACGAGGGCTCATCTGGGTATATCACGACCTATTACAGATATTTGATTTAAAACGATGCTACTTTCTCATACACACCCTTCAGAGTTTTAAATATACACCGTTGCCCATAAAAACAACATCCGAGACCAACAAAGAAGGAGAATATAAATAGGACAAAGACTTCCTGACTTCACAGGGACACAGCCTATGGCCATGGACTGTGCTGTAAAACACCCCCATCGCTATTTTTTTCTTTAGCCTTTTTAGAAGCTCATTTTAGCAGGGTAGCTACAAATGCCCTTTGAATGGACTTGCTTTTTTAATTTATTTAAAAAAAACACAAACTGACATGCTTCAGTATTTTCAGGCCAAAAGTGAGACTCCTCTAGCTCTCCAAGTACCTACCAAAGCTCATCACGATTCAAATAAGCTTCTTTGATAAACAAATCTCCTCGAGTTCTGCCTACAGCTGTACGTCAGCAGTAATAAGTCTTCTTCACTACTGGGTTTGTATTCAGCTGTTATCAAAGAGATGATGATGGTACGGTTGGTATTACTTGGAAATAAAGTCAAATGATGGTGCCTCAAAACCAAAACAAAACAAAACAAAACAACACCCTACCTGAGATGAGGTGTGAAGGGCATTGGGTGAGTTTGCCACACATAAAAGGATGGTCGATCTGAAAGCAGAACTCACAGATCAGCCAGGCGTATACAACACCAGCCACACAAAGACTTGGGCCCCTCCACCCAGCTGTGCAGTAACTACTTCCTACCAAATCAATAAGGCTAAGACATTCCGCGGGCCGACTTTCATAATGGCACGAGCCAAATGAAATACACAGCAAGGTAATCCAACGGTGAAAACAATAATTACCTGGTCTATCCCAGGCCCCAATTAAGAATGCTATCTAAAAGAGAATGAGACATAGCCTTGCATACAGGCTCTCTCACTCCCTTTCCTGTTAGGCAAGCTGCGATGCAACATGGACACAGCCCAAGCAGTCGAGCACCTCTCCTGCAAACACACACGGCGCCTGCGCTGCCATTTGCAGTGGCTGCTCCGACCGGCAGCTCCAAGTGAAACCCCCCCTTTGGGGAACCCCTCTTTTGGCAGCCAGCAGGCATTCACCTCCCTAACCTGCAAGAAAAGCCCCCACCACTGCCGTACACAAACAACCCAAACACAACGCGCTGCTCTTCACATAGCTCAGGCCAAATCAGTGAGGAGTCCTTACCGGGTGCTGCCCCAGCATTCTTTACTGCACAAGTGTCCGCAAGGGACAGGGGAGGAAATACAGCGTTTCTGCCATTTCTGCCTGTATTTCCTGCCGAAATTACTCTTTGCCAGGGCCGACATTTCCACCGTTGCCCAACTTGCAAGCACAACTCCTTGCAGAGGAAGAAGGAAGAAGAGAACCCCATTTGGGAAAAAAAAAAAAATAATAAAAATTTGCGACACAAGTTTGGTCTCTCAGGTGACACAGGCTAAGGCCAAAGCCCGCACGCGTAATCCAACACTCGTAAAGCTGCTGCTCCACCTAATTATGGCAGGGATGTGCTTGTGGCTGCCCAGTACAAAGCCTACCAGGTGAAAGAGCTAGGAGACTGGAACCTCCCCCAGCACCAGCGTAACAAAAAGGTGCAAAAGAAAAGCAATCAGAATTCGTTTCTGAAATACCTTGTCTTCATCAGCCAATTTTATAATTAATTGTTCCCCCACACTATGCCTCCTTTGGCTTTTGGCAGCTTGTCTCCATGGCACCTGTACGGCAAAATACGGCACGTAGATTGCAAAGAAGGAATTCAGAGCAACTAAGATTTCCTCCCATCGCCCCCTCCGCCAACAAAAAGCCGCCTTCCTGTTTAATCCTCCCCAGCCTCCCCGTAGCCTGGGTCAAGTATCTTTTGCGCAACCAGTTTGACTTTTGCTTCCAAACCTCGCCAAATTCCTCTCTCCTCTACTAGAGCACGCAGCACAGCCGCAGGACCAGCACAGTGCGGGGCTGAAACACAAGTTACCCTTTACATCTCTTACTATCTGAGCGTTTAAACAACCACTTTGCACACAAGAAAGTAACAGTTGCTTATTCATCTGCCAAAAAAGAAGCGCTGGCTTAAAAAGTATTACACATCAGCGTGCCATGAGATAACACCAAAATAAAAAAATAAAGGGGGGTGGGAGGAGCAAACAAGAGCATGGAAAAGCCATCAGCTTTGACACCCCCCCAGATCTCGATGGTTTATTTTGACAGCGTTTCTCAGTGCTTAGGAGCCACATCATTAGATACCTGCCAAAACAAAACTGTTTCCCTTCAGCTGCACTACCTCCTGTCTTCACTGTGCTATGTCAGCACCAGTTTCTCCTGCCATATAACTTGAAACGCCATGGTCAGCATAACCCCAGCTTTTGCAAGTTTCTGCTAGAAAACAGCAAGGAGAGACACCATGGGATGCAAAGAGTTATGGATGCTCCCTGCCTGCTTTGTTTGGGTCTGCCTGTTTGCACAACCTCCACTGCTTGAAATAACAAAGCCCTCACCAGAAGGATAGAAAGGAGCACAGGAGCAGCCCAGCAAAGGGAACAAAGACAACCCCAAAAGCATCAGCCCTAAACCGTAAAGCCAAGCAACCCTGAAACATGGAAACAGCATTGAAGAGCCAGGAACCCAGCAGATTAAGAAATGGGATCAGGGTAATTGAGATTGTTCAGGTCAGCTTTCTCAACGCAGACAGGATTAATTATTAGAAGGCAACTCGACGTCGAAGCATTTTAAGTTTCTCCTTTTGCTTGCAGCTCACCTCATTTCAGGGCAGACCAAAAGTCAAGCAAGACCTAGGAACTACGGAGGCCACTCGCACAGTCCAGAAGAGTGAGGATTCCCTCACACTGAGGATCCCGAATCCTAGGACAGAAATGCTGTGAAACGCACTGGATTGATGCATTTGTCCTGCTCAAGGTGCTCGCAAGGCTCGTACAGATGCTCGGTCCTCAGATACATCCCTGGTGTTCACATTTTATTTTTCTGAATAGGACAAACCGCCCCGTAAAGAAATGCTTCACAGCCAGAACCAACTCCTGCTAATTGCAGGTTTGTAAGACTCCCCGAGGAAGCCGGAAAGGATGGCGCTTGCTTTTTTTGTGGTGGTGTTTTTGTTTAAGGATGTAGAGGAGACCACGTGTATTGCTCACAGTCTGGAAAAAAGCAACTCTAATTATTTAAGCCCCACAGCGTGGCTCAATGGAACACAAAACTTCGCAGAGCAAGAGATCCCTGCACGGGGAAGGCTTAAAAGCCAGGAGTCTGTTTGTGCTGAGGAGGTCTGCAACTTCTCCCACGGTTGCTCTAATACCAAAGAAGCCACTGTTTATATAAAACGCTGCTCTTGATCATAGGCAGGTGCTTTTGGGCCGGATCATCTCTTTCAGCTCTTTGCGGGCATCTAGGCAAGCGCTAACCATCGCAGAGCGGTGCCGCCCGACCACATCCACTCCGCTCCAAAGGCCAGGAAGCTCAGAGGAGCGCTCTGCCCCAGAAGACGTGGTTCATTTTTTGCTGATGCGTTCGCAAGAGCAGCGAGTTAGCGAAAGCAAGCCGAACACACTCGGGCTCCACGTGACATCCCAGGCCAGAGCGGTGCACAGGAAACAGGTTAAAGAAGTGACGAGAACCAGGCCCTCCGGAAGGTAAACAAGCTCTCAAAGAGGAGGCTGCCAGTCAATCAAAGGCATCAGGAGATGACATCCCCTCCTCTTTGCTATTATTTAGCGGCAGTTCATCAGGCATCACGTGTTAGGTACCACAGGAAGCAGAGAAACCCCAAATAGGAGCCAGGATTGCGATCTGGCAGGGCACATTCCCTAGTAAACCGACACCACAGAAAATTAGCACTCAATCTGGGTAACATTGTCCCTTTTTGTTTGCTCTGCTACACTAAGGGCTTATTTTCTCTCTGGTGGCCACACCTCCTATAAAGGGACTTGTTTAGAATATGCCTGTTTGGCTGGGCATGCCAGAGTTCATTCTTTCATTTCAAAGAAAGAAAGAGTCCCATTCTTCCTGGAACGGACGGCTGGCTACACATACGTACCAGAAACCCATATGCAAGTCAAATGCAAGAAGCTTAGCCCATATTCCATTACCATATTTTATTACTAAAGCATGAAGAACTGATTATTAAATCCAATCTAGATTGGATTTTAACATGAACCAACAACAGTAGTTCAGCAACCTGTTCACGTGGCTTCACAAAAGACAATAAACTAAGGCTGAAAACCCAAACCAAACTCCCCCTCAATAATTCACTGCTTATTTAAAGCCTGAAACAGACACAATATACATCAGTCACAACTCTGCGTCAAGCTATTTTCTCCCCAAGATAAGGCTCCAGACAGGCAAAGGCCCTACTTACCACTCCTCACTCAGGGAAACTACCGCGGCACTCGGCTCTGCGTCTAATCCTGAGGGAAGGCAGAGGGCTCTGTAGGAGGAGTACTAATCACCAAGCCTTCAACCCCGTGCTGTCTTCGTCGATCCCACCATATTCAACAACTTTGAATAGCAGCTTCCAGTCTCAATGCATTTTTGCATAATTGTCCTTATGTCACATTAAATATGAACTATTACACTAAACGGCACGCTCTCGTCGCTGAACAGGACTTTGACTTTTAAAGCAGAAGCATTACAAACTGTTCTCCAGAAAACATGCCTCAATTTCAACCAGTACTTCCCCTCTGACAAAGAAATCTATCTCTAAGTGGCAACACACTAACAGCTTCAAAGCTTTTCAGACCAGAACACCCTGGCTAGAAAAACCACGTTTTTCAAGCCAAAGAGTTCTCAACTCGTCCCTTCCAGGATATATAGGGGACTGGGTCTCAGATAATCCATGCTACGGCTAACAACACCAGGCCCTCGATTTACAAACCAAAACAGAGCCAAGAAACACGCCAATGGTTAAAGGCACTTCTTCTAGCTCAAAAGCAAGCCTTTCTATAACGCACCAACTCTTCCTGTACAAACATAGACTAAAAGAAATTAATCCACACCTCAGATACGCTTGGAGCATTTTGCTTATTTTCCACTTGTCCCTTTTTGACTCTAGGAAGAAAGTAACACACAGTTCCAGCAAAAAAAACCCACCCAAAACAAAAAAACCCCACGCTCTTCCCCATCTGCTTCCACCACAAATTGGGTTAATCTCGTTTTCCTACAACCCTGATGAAAAGCTCTCTCAATACTGGAATGAATTCTAGTATTTCAAGACAAAGGCTAAGCAAGCAAAACAAGGTCGTTGCCGTACGACAAGACGTTGCCCCACAGAAGACTGCTAACAGCGCGGTTTTACTCTTTCCTCTGCTCTGTAACCAGCCACTCTGCAGTAATAAAAAAAAGCTCTCAGGAAAAGAAAAAATCCCTGCAGCCAAGAACAGACTAGAACGGTAGAAACAATTACCCCCGACACAACACGGTACGCAGGCAGCCTTCTCTTTCCGAGCTCCCAGCTTTAGTTCAACGTTTGGATGCTACGGAAACATGGCTGTTATAACACTCTTTAACCTCAAACCATCCTAAATAGCCACGCTGCTACTTATTGACAGCAGCCGATAGGAGTTGATAGAGGAAGACAATAATTCCCTGTGCCACATGACAAAACCATCATTTTCTGCACCTTTCTCGGCTCCAGGGCCAGTTTCCCGGGGAATCCCACGCTGCTCTCTCTCTGTTCACCAGACACTCTTCAGTTTACCGCTGACCAGTGTTCTCCCCTGACAGCATTCGCGGCCCCTCTCCACGCAGCAGGGGCACAGCCACATCTTTACCCTGCCGGGCTCTCGTCCTCCCGTGTTGTCCTCGCACACAACACGAGCCGGGCGCGCGGGAGAAGGAACGGGCAGGTATTTTCATCCTCCACAACAGCCTCTCACGGCGATCAAGAGTAAACCCTGCTGCTGCTGCTGCTCTCGCTCCTGACACCAACCTCCACCCCCACTCGGGGAAGACAGCTGTTACAACAATGCAGAGCTGGAACCGGCCCTGCCTCCACAGCCTGCTTTGGGCCCTGCTCTTTCAATAGAGCTGATTGTTTACCCTCGGCCTCTTCCCTCCTCTCCATCCCCCACCTCCCCGTAATCCCGGTTTGCCCCAAAAAAAGACGCGCCGGGGCCACGGGCCGCCCCCCGCCCCCGACCTGGCCCTCGTCTTGCCCAGGCTCCGTTTCCCACATCCCCTGCTCCCTCAGCAACTTCGCTGCCAGCGCTCACACCCGCAGCAACACGTTGCCAGCAGCCCTGCCCCCCCCCCCCCGCAGCCCCCCACGGGAGTTCACAGCTCACGGGGGAACGCAAACACGCGCCAAACGGGGCCGGGGGGACGGGACGGCGACGACGACGACCAGAAGTTTCACGCCAACACCCCCCACCGCTGGTCACAGGCCCGAGCCCCCGCCCCGCGCGGCCCCACGCACGGACCCCGTGGCTGCACGGCTGCCCCCGCACCAGGCCTGTGGTAAAGCCCCCACACACCCACTCGTACAGGGCCCCCCCGCGCCCCGCCCGCCGCCTTTGCCACAGGGCCGCGATGACCTGTTCTCCCGGGCGGGGGGGGGGGGGGACTCGCCCCACACCCTCACGCCGTGGGGGGGCGGGCGGACGGACACACACCCCCACACTGCGGCCTGCACCCCCCCCGGCTCCTCAGCCGGGCCGGGCGGCCTCACCCCCGGGGCCAGCCGGGGCCTCACCTCAAAGCGGCTCTTAGTGACCCCGTTCATCTCCCTCCGCATGGCGGGGCCGGGGCCGGGCGGGGCCGGCGGGGAGGAGGAGGAGGGCCGGGCGGGGCCGGCGGGGAGGAGGAGGAGGGCAGGGCGGAAGGCCGGCGGAGGGAGGAGGGCAGGGGGTGCCGGGGCTCCGCGGCCTCCGCCCGCCGCCGCCGCGTCTCCTCCGGCCTCAACTTCAACCCAAAACAAAAACACTCCGCACCTGCCAGCAACGCGCGCGCTCATTGGCCAGCGCCGGGCACGGCGCGCGGCGGCGGGGCGGGAGGGGGGAAACAGCGCGCGGGGACGGGAGGGGGGGGGGCGCGGCGCGCGCTGCAGCGGGGACGCCCCGGGAGCGGGGGGGGGAAGGGCGGGCTGCGAGGGACCCCCCCGCCATGTCCGGGGGCCGCGAAGGTCCGATACCCGATACATCGGGGCTGGGCGTTTCACGGACCGGTCGTTACTCGGAGCCGTGTTTTACCGGTACGAAACGCAGCGGAGCTTGGAAGGAAACGCCGTTTGCCTTCACAGCGCACGCAAAAAGGCGTCGTAAAGGAGGGAGCTGCGCGCGTTCCCTTCCCCGCTCGCCCGGGACCAAAGTCCGACATCCCGAATTCCCCTGCGGAAGGCGGCATCGCCCTCGCGGGCAGAGATGGCGGGAACAGTTCCCGCGCGGCCCAAGCGGTGCGAGAGGGAGAGGCCGGAGCCGGGCGCACGCCGCCGCCGTCGCCGCGCCGAGGGCCGAGGCGGAGGCCGCCGCAGGCGCCGCGCCCTGGGAAGGCTTCGGGCTCCCGCCAGAGCTTGTATGGTGAAGATGTTTCTGCGGGAGCCCGGCGATGCAGCGTTGGGTGTGGGAAAGAGCGAGGCTGGCGGCGAAACCAAAGCCGAACCTTTTCCCCCCGGGCGGTGAAGTCGATGCGGGGTGGAAAGAAAACGGCTCTGTCCGGCCTGGGGTGACGTCAGTGCCTGCGGAAATGGGCGTGTGGCGTCACGGCCCCTCGGCCGCGGGGAGCAGAGTCCCGGGAGCTCGGGGGGGGGGGCGGATCCCGCGCCACGCTTGATTTTCCCGCGGGAATGACGTCCTGGTGACGCCACGCCAGCCCGGGCCGCCATTGGCCGAGCTCCGCGGCCTCCCCGCTCCTCCCGGAAGGGAGCGGAGGGGCGGGAGGCGCCGTGTGCTGGGGCGGGGGGGGGCGGGGGGTCTCCCCCCCGGGACCCCCGGTCCCCGCGGCGGCACGGGGGGGCACGGCCCCCGGGTATCGGGTATCGGACCCTCGCGGCCCCCGGACATGGCGGGGGGGTCCTGCAGCCCCGGTGTCGCGGGGAGGGGGGGGTCCCTCGCAGCCCGCCCTTCCCCCCCCCCCCCGCTCCCGGGGCGTCCCCGCTGCAGCGCGCGCCGCGCCCCCCCCTCCCGTCCCCGCGCGCTGTTTCCCCCCTCCCGCCCCGCCGCCGCGCGCCGTGCCCGGCGCTGGCCAATGAGCGCGCGCGTTGCTGGCAGGTGCGGAGTGTTTTTGTTTTGGGTTGAAGTTGAGGCCGGAGGAGACGCGGCGGCGGCGGGCGGAGGCCGCGGAGCCCCGGCACCCCCTGCCCTCCTCCCTCCGCCGGCCTTCCGCCCTGCCCTCCTCCTCCTCCCCGCCGGCCCCGCCCGGCCCCGGCCCCGCCATGCGGAGGGAGATGAACGGGGTCACTAAGAGCCGCTTTGAGGTGAGGCCCCGGCCGGCCCCGGGGGTGAGGCCGCCCGGCCCGGCTGAGGAGCCGGGGGGGGTGCAGGCCGCAGTGTGGGGGTGTGTGTCCGTCCGCCCGCCCCCCCACGGCGTGAGGGTGTGGGGCGAGTCCCCCCCCCCCCCCGCCCGGGAGAACCGGTCATCGCGGCCCTGTGGCAAAGGCGGCGGGCGGGGCGCGGGGGGGCCCTGTACGAGTGGGTGTGTGGGGGCTTTACCACAGGCCTGGTGCGGGGGCAGCCGTGCAGCCACGGGGTCCGTGCGTGGGGCCGCGCGGGGCGGGGGCTCGGGCCTGTGACCCGCGGTGGGGGGTGTTGGCGTGAAACTTCTGGTCGTCGTCGTCGCCGTCCCGTCCCCCCGCCCCGTTTGGCGCCTGTTTTCGTTCCCCCGTGAGCTGTGAACTCCCGTGGGGGGCTGCGGGGGGGTGGGGGGGGCAGGGCTGCTGGCAACGTGTTGCTGCGGGTGTGAGCGCTGGCAGCGAAGTTGCTGAGGGAGCAGGGGATGTGGGAAACGGAGCCTGGGCAAGACGAGGGCCAGGTCGGGGGCGGGGGGCGGCCCGTGGCCCCGGCGCGTCTTTTTTTGGGGCAAACGGGATTACGGGGAGGTGGGGGATGGAGAGGAGGGAAGAGGCCGAGGGTAAACAATCAGCTCTATTGAAAGAGCAGGGCCCAAAGCAGGCTGTGGAGGCAGGGCCGGTTCCAGCTCTGCATTGTTGTAACAGCTGTCTTCCCCGAGTGGGGGTGGAGGTTGGTGTCAGGAGCGAGAGCAGCAGCAGCAGCAGCAGGGTTTACTCTTGATCGCCGTGAGAGGCTGTTGTGGAGGATGAAAATACCTGCCCGTTCCTTCTCCCGCGCGCCCGGCTCGTGTTGTGTGCGAGGACAACACGGGAGGACGAGAGCCCGGCAGGGTAAAGATGTGGCTGTGCCCCTGCTGCGTGGAGAGGGGCCGCGAATGCTGTCAGGGGAGAACACTGGTCAGCGGTAAACTGAAGAGTGTCTGGTGAACAGAGAGAGAGCAGCGTGGGATTCCCCGGGAAACTGGCCCTGGAGCCGAGAAAGGTGCAGAAAATGATGGTTTTGTAATGTGGCACAGGGAAATATTGTCTTCCTCTATCAACTCCTATCGGCTGCTGTCAATAAGTAGCAGCGTGGCTATTTAGGATGGTTTGAGGTTAAAGAGTGTTATAACAGCCATGTTTCTGTAGCATCCAAACGTTGAACTAAAGCTGGGAGCTCGGAAAGAGAAGGCTGCCTGTGTAACATGTTGTGTCGGGGGTAATTGTTTCTACCGTTCTAGTCTGTTCTTGGCTGCAGGTATTTTTTTCTTTTCCTGAGAGCTTTTTTTTATTACTGCAGAGTGGCTGGTTACAGAGCAGAGCAAAGAGTAAAACCGCGCTGTTAGCAGTCTTCTGTGGGGCAACGTCTTGTCGTACGGCAACGACCTTGTTTTGCTTGCTTAGCCTTTGTCTTGAAATACTAGAATTCATTCCAGTATTGAGAGAGCTTTTCATCAGGGTTGTAGGAAAACGAGATTAACCCAATTTGTGGTGGAAGCAGATGGGGGAGAGCGTGGGGTTTTTTTGTTTTGGGTGGTTTTTTTTGCTGGAACTGTGTGTTACTTTCTTCCTAGAGTCAAAAAGGGACAAGTGGAAAATAAGCAAAATGCTCCAAGCGTATCTGAGGTGTGGATTAATTTCTTTTAGTCTATGTTTGTACAGGAAGAGTTGGTGCGTTATAGAAAGGCTTGCTTTTGAGCTAGAAGAAGTGCCTTTAACCATTGGCGTGTTTCTTGGCTCTGTTTTGGTTTGTAAATCGAGGGCCTGGTGTTGTTAGCCGTAGCATGGATTATCTGGGACCCAGTCACCTATATATTCTGGAAGGGACGAGTTGAGAACTCTTTGGCTTGAAAAACGTGGTTTTTCTAGCCAGGGTGTTCTGGTCTGAAAAGCTTTGAAGCTGTTAGTGTGTTGCCACTTAGAGATAGATTTCTTTGTCAGAGGGGAAGTACTGGTTGAAATGGAGGCATGCTTTCTGGAGAACAGTTTGTAATGCTTCTGCTTTAAAAGTCAAAGTCCTGTTCAGCGACGAGAGCGTGCCGTTTAGTGTAATAGTTCATATTTAATGTGACATAAGGACAATTATGCAAAAATGCATTGAGACTGGAAGCTGCTATTCAAAGTTGTTGAATATGGTGGGATTGACGAAGACAGCACGGGGTTGAAGGCTTGGTGATTCGTACTCCTCCTACAGAGCCCTCTGCCTTCCCTCGGGATTAGACGCAGAGCCGAGTGCCGCGGTAGTTTCCCTGAGTGAGGAGTGGTAAGTAGGGCCTTTGCCTGTCTGGAGCCTTGTCTTGGGGAGAAAATAGCTTGACGCAGAGTTGTGACTGATGTATATTGTGTCTGTTTCAGGCTTTAAATAAGCAGTGAATTATTGGGGGGGAGTTTGGTTTGGGTTTTCAGCCTTAGTTTATTGTCTTTTGTGAAGCCACGTGAACAGGTTGCTGAACTACTGTTGTTGGTTCATGTTAAAATCCAATCTAGATTGGATTTAATAATCACTTCTTCTTGCTTTAGTAATAAAATATGGTAATGGAATATGGGCTAAGCTTCTTGCATTTGACTTGCATATGGGTTTCTGGTACGTATGTGTAGCCAGCCGTCCGTTCCAGGAAGAATGGGACTCTTTCTTTCTTTGAAATGAAAGAATGAACTCTGGCATGCCCAGCCAAACAGGCATATTCTAAACAAGTCCCTTTATAGGAGGTGTGGCCACCAGAGAGAAAATAAGCCCTTAGTGTAGCAGAGCAAACAAAAAGGGACAATGTTACCCAGATTGAGTGCTAATTTTCTGTGGTGTCGGTTTACTAGGGAATGTGCCCTGCCAGATCGCAATCCTGGCTCCTATTTGGGGTTTCTCTGCTTCCTGTGGTACCTAACACGTGATGCCTGATGAACTGCCACTAAATAATAGCAAAGAGGAGGGGATGTCATCTCCTGATGCCTTTGATTGACTGGCAGCCTCCTCTTTGAGAGCTTGTTTACCTTCCGGAGGGCCTGGTTCTCGTCACTTCTTTAACCTGTTTCCTGTGCACCGCTCTGGCCTGGGATGTCACGTGGAGCCCGAGTGTGTTCGGCTTGCTTTCGCTAACTTGCTGCTCTTGCGAACGCATCAGCAAAAAATGAACCACGTCTTCTGGGGCAGAGCGCTCCTCTGAGCTTCCTGGCCTTCGGAGCGGAGTGGATGTGGTCGGGCGGCACCGCTCTGCGATGGTTAGCGCTTGCCTAGATGCCCGCAGAAAGCTGAAAGAGATGATCCGGCCCAAAAGCACCTGCCTATGATCAAGAGCAGCGTTTTATATAAACAGTGGCTTCTTTGGTATTAGAGCAACCGTGGGAGAAGTTGCAGACCTCTTCAGCACAGACAGACTCCTGGCTTTTAAGCCTTCCCCGTGCAGGGATCTCTTGCTCTGCGAAGTTTTGTGTTCCATTGAGCCACGCTGTGGGGCTTAAATAATTAGAGTTGCTTTTTTCCAGACTGTGAGCAATACACGTGGTCTCCTCTACATCCTTAAACAAAAACACCACCACAAAAAAAGCAAGCGCCATCCTTTCCGGCTTCCTCGGGGAGTCTTACAAACCTGCAATTAGCAGGAGTTGGTTCTGGCTGTGAAGCATTTCTTTACGGGGCGGTTTGTCCTATTCAGAAAAATAAAATGTGAACACCAGGGATGTATCTGAGGACCGAGCATCTGTACGAGCCTTGCGAGCACCTTGAGCAGGACAAATGCATCAATCCAGTGCGTTTCACAGCATTTCTGTCCTAGGATTCGGGATCCTCAGTGTGAGGGAATCCTCACTCTTCTGGACTGTGCGAGTGGCCTCCGTAGTTCCTAGGTCTCGCTTGACTTTTGATCTGCCCTGAAATGAGGTGAGCTGCAAGCAAAAGGAGAAACTTAAAATGCTTTGACGTCGAGTTGCCTTCTAATAATTAATCCTGTCTGCGTTCAGAAAGCTGACCTGACCAATCTCAATTACCCTGATCCCATTTCTTAATCTGCTGGATTCCTGGCTCTTCAATGCTGTTTCCATGTTTCAGGGTTGCTTGGCTTTACGGTTTAGGGCTGACGCTTTTGGGGTTGTCTTTGTTCTTTTTGCTGGGCTGCTCCTGTGCTCCTTTCTATCCTTCTGGTGAGGGCTTTGTTATTTCAAGCAGTGGAGGTTGTGCAAACAGGCAGACCCAAACAAAGCAGGCAGGGAGCATCCATAACTCTTTGCATCCCATGGTGTCTCTCCTTGCTGTTTTCTAGCAGAAACTTGCAAAAGCTGGGGTTATGCTGACCATGGCGTTTCAAGTTATATGGCAGGAGAAACTGGTGCTGACATAGCACAGTGAAGACGGGAGGTAGTGCAGCTGAAGGGAAACAGTTTTGTTTTGGCAGGTATCTAATGATGTGGCTCCTAAGCAATGAGAAACGCTGTCAAAATAAACCATCGAGATCTGGGGGGGTGTCAAAGCTGATGGCTTTTCCATGCTCTTGTTCGCTCCTCCCACCCCCCTTTATTTTTTTATTTTGGTGTTATCTCATGGCACGCTGATGTGTAATACTTTTTAAGCCAGCGCTTCTTTTTTGGCAGATGAATAAGCAACTGTTACTTTCTTGTGTGCAAAGTGGTTGTTTAAACGCTCAGATAGTAAGAGATGTAAAGGGTAACTTGTGTTTCAGCCCCGCACTGTGCTGGTCCTGCGGCTGTGCTGCGTGCTCTAGTAGAGGAGAGAGGAATTTGGCGAGGTTTGGAAGCAAAAGTCAAACTGGTTGCGCAAAAGATACTTGACCCAGGCTACGGGGAGGCTGGGGAGGATTAAACAGGAAGGCGGCTTTTTGTTGGCGGAGGGGGCGATGGGGGGAAATCTTAGTTGCTCTGAATTCCTTCTTTGCAATCTACGTGCCGTATTTTGCCGTACAGGTGCCATGGAGACAAGCTGCCAAAAGCCAAAGGAGGCATAGTGTGGGGGAACAATTAATTATAAAATTGGCTGATGAAGACAAGGTATTTCAGAAACAAATTCTGATTGCTTTTCTTTTGCACCTTTTTGTTACGCTGGTGCTGGGGGAGGTTCCAGTCTCCCAGCTCTTTCACCTGGTAGGCTTTGTACTGGGCAGCCACAAGCACATCCCTGCCGTAATTAGGTGGAGCAGCAGCTTTACGAGTGTTGGATTACGCGTGCGGGCTTTGGCCTTAGCCTGTGTCACCTGAGAGACCAAACTTGTGTCGCAAATTTTTATTATTATTTTTTTTTTCCCAAATGGGGTTCTCTTCTTCCTTCTTCCTCTGCAAGGAGTTGTGCTTGCAAGTTGGGCAACGGTGGAAATGTCGGCCCTGGCAAAGAGTAATTTCGGCAGGAAATACAGGCAGAAATGGCAGAAACGCTGTATTTCCTCCCCTGTCCCTTGCGGACACTTGTGCAGTAAAGAATGCTGGGGCAGCACCCGGTAAGGACTCCTCACTGATTTGGCCTGAGCTATGTGAAGAGCAGCGCGTTGTGTTTGGGTTGTTTGTGTACGGCAGTGGTGGGGGCTTTTCTTGCAGGTTAGGGAGGTGAATGCCTGCTGGCTGCCGAAAGAGGGGTTCCCCAAAGCGGGGGTTTCACTTGGAGCTGCCGGTCGGAGCAGCCACTGCAAATGGCAGCGCAGGCGCCGTGTGTGTTTGCAGGAGAGGTGCTCGACTGCTTGGGCTGTGTCCACGTTGCATCGCAGCTTGCCTAACAGGAAAGGGAGTGAGAGAGCCTGTATGCAAGGCTATGTCTCATTCTCTTTTAGATAGCATTCTTAATTGGGGCCTGGGATAGACCAGGTAATTATTGTTTTCACCGTTGGATTACCTTGCTGTGTATTTCATTTGGCTCGTGCCATTATGAAAGTCGGCCCGAGGAATGTCTTAGCCTTATTGATTTGGTAGGAAGTAGTTACTGCACAGCTGGGTGGAGGGGCCCAAGTCTTTGTGTGGCTGGTGTTGTATACGCCTGGCTGATCTGTGAGTTCTGCTTTCAGATCGACCATCCTTTTATGTGTGGCAAACTCGCCCGATGCCCTTCACACCTCATCTCAGGTAGGGTGTTGTGTTGTTTTGTTTTGTTTTGTTTTTGAGGCACCATCATTTGACTTTATTTCCAAGTAATACCAACCGTACCATCATCATCTCTTTGATAACAGCTGAATACAAACCCAGTAGTGAAGAAGACTTATTACTGCTGACGTACAGCTGTAGGCAGAACTCGAGGAGATTTGTTTATCAAAGAAGCTTATTTGAATCGTGATGAGCTTTGGTAGGTACTTGGAGAGCTAGAGGAGTCTCACTTTTGGCCTGAAAATACTGAAGCATGTCAGTTTGTGTTTTTTTTAAATAAATTAAAAAAGCAAGTCCATTCAAAGGGCATTTGTAGTAAACCGCTACCCTGCTAAAATGAGCTTCTAAAAAGGCTAAAGAAAAAAATAGCGATGGGGGTGTTTTACAGCACAGTCCATGGCCATAGGCTGTGTCCCTGTGAAGTCAGGAAGTCTTTGTCCTATTTATATTCTCCTTCTTTGTTGGTCTCGGATGTTGTTTTTATGGGCAACGGTGTATATTTAAAACTCTGAAGGGTGTGTATGAGAAAGTAGCATCGTTTTAAATCAAATATCTGGAATAGGTTGTGATATACCCAGATGAGCCCTCGTAGGATGCTGAGGTTTTGAATGGTGCTAAAGAAAGTAGACGCCCCAAAACAGCTTTGATGACAGCATATGTGGTATTTTTGCTTCTCGCTGCCTGGCCCGTCGATTGAACGTAGAACACTGACTAACTTTGACCTCTGCAGTTCTGGGACGTGCGAGCTATCGCTGACACTATTGGAGAGTGTTTTTCACTCAGCACCAGATACAACTTCTGGTAAAGACAAAGCCGATTAAGTGCAAGCTCCTGCCTCCCCAGTCTGTCACCGGGCCGCTTCAGGTTCTGCCCTGCGTCCCTGCCAGGACTGGCCAGTGGAAACTACTCGGATGTGTGTCTCCTGCAGCCTGTGTCAGGCGGGAGAAGTCGGGTAACTAAAAGGCTGGGAACGGCTAGTGCTGGTGGAGTCTTTTCAATTGCAGTTTGAACATGAAGACAGTGAGCTTTTAGGTGTAGTTGTGGGATGCTTTGTTTGTGGAAGGCTGTCTCGGAGCCAAGGCTGGGATGGAAGAACAAAACAGATGACCAAAAAGCGTGTGAACGTGGCCTTTTCGTATCTGACAGCAGTTTCTAGTTTGTTTTTAAAAAAAAAAAAAAAAAAAGGATCTAGCACATGTGGTATTTACAGCCGAAATGGTATTTCTTAAATCAGAAGTCGTCTTCTAGTTTCTCACCCGCACTGCGTATCTGACTTGGAAGTTTTACTTTTTGAATGCACCAGCATGACCTTGTGTATTTGCACCTGAATCACCTGATGCATTTCTTCTCCGTGGCAGTTTCTGCGTTACACCGCTACGTCAGAGGTGTGTGCGGCAGGCAATTCTTTATCATGGGCTTGATTTCTATAGGGCTTTACTAATTTTTTGTTCAGCCTCGTGCTTTTAGCATTGCTGATGCGAAAACACATGTAAAAAGGGTATTTATTGACCTTTGCTACTGAATGCAGGACGGGGTCAGGCTGCACAGAAGGGTAGCTCGTCCATACCGCAGCTGTTTATGGCCAGCAGAAATTAAAGCTTTAAGAAATTTAAGCCAAAGCAACGACAAGCAGATGAGGAAGAAGTGATCTGACAGTGTCTGTCGAGTAAGTTGCCTATTGAGCTATTTTTGGGAATATTAAGCCTGTCCTAAGGCTTTTCAGCCAGGGTCTCTTTCGTCTTGGTTATGTAGTGCTCAGTCAGGATTTTGTTTGAGCGGAGCCCTGGTTGTGAGCCAGGCTGGGCGCGGGTGCCGGTGGCACGGTGCGTGGCAGGAGGGGGCCGGCTGCTTCGCCTGCCCTGGTTCTCCTGGCACAAACGCTGCGGGAGGACGCCGGAGCATCACGGCTGCTGCCGATGGAGCTTGTCACAGCAGCGGCTTCATTTGAGAGCCAGCCATTTTCCTTGGAGATTTAACACAGATTAAACTGGATGGTTTTGTTTTTGTTTTAAAAAGTGCCTGTGTAACTAAAGGCTAGAAGGAAAATTTGCCCAATGTGAAGTGCTTGTGGACGGAAACAACTTTATGCTTTGTATCGTGTCCTCCGAAGAGCCCTGTATTTCCCTGTCGCTTCTGTGTGACTTAGCTCTGCGGTGTAATTTTTCCGTTGCCTCCAGTAAGGCAGCTCAGCTTGCTTAAACTCGTGCTGCCCTTCAGTCTTGTGCTGGGGAAGGAGCCCTTCTGAACCAGTGCTCAATGCATGCCTTTTATGTTTCCGTTATGTGAGCCCTGTAGCAGAAGTAGCATTTTTTTTCCAAAACCAAGAGAACTAGAGGCGAGGTGTTAGTGTATATTGACAGTGTTTGTAAGAAGTCACTTCAAAGCTCCACTGAGCTTTTCCAAAGGAAATACAGAAGGAATTCCACTTCTTTGTGTGTGTGTCTGTGTGTGTGTGTTGTGCTCAGTTTTGTTTTTTTTTTTCTTCACTGGATTGGAGTTGTGTGCTATGTGCTGGGTTTGGCATGTGTCTTGTCTTGTTTCAGTGACTCTGTGCTGGGCTTGTTCATCTCCTCCATATGGACCACAGCAGGTAAAAGTGGTATAAATACTACCAGAAATCCTAGAGTTTTGGATGTGAGCCAGCAGCAGTAGAGCTGAAGAACACCTTGCAGAGCATCTCTGACTCGTCAGGATTTAAACTCTTGGAATGAATTTGCACAGATGTTGCATTTCTTTCACCTCAGAATAGCAAAAGACTCTTATCGCTCTGAAGGTTAATCTCCAAAGTGTTTTGATGGTACAGAGTGGGTGGGGATGTAAACTGACAAAATATGCCGGCTACGTATGTAATCCTTAATTTATGATGGCGACTCTTGATTCCCCACCTTTCCTAGCTTAAAAAGAGTTTCCCGAATGCATTATTTACTCTCTAATAAGTGCAGTCTGTTTTCTGTCTTGGTTTTAATTGCCTCATTTCCTGTGGTTGTGAGCAGTTGCGGAGGGTCTGGCCAGCATTTGCTTGTGGACCAGGGATGGTGAGCTCTAGGTCTAAAATGTCATCCTCAGCACGTGCTTAGCTTTTTCTTTTGTGTTTGTAAGGCTGCTGTAAGAAGTTTGTCTTACACCGTTCCTGTTACGCAAGTAAGCAAGTTGCAGTATTTTAAAATTGTACTATGACCCATGATTTCATGGATTTTTAAGTTCTCTAGTGTTAATTTTGCATAAAGTTTGCTTAACCTAGAGACGGGAAACGCTTTATTGGTTGTGTTTGTGCTTGCTTTCAGCAGTGTTTATCGTTTTCATGTCCTGCTGCCCGCCTGTATGGATGTCTCTCTGTGGTTTGGTTGGTTGGTTTTTGTACTGGAAATGGATGTCCGTCTTCTTTCTTCCCCCCTCTCTCTGCATCAACCCGATCGTGTCCTCGGCCGTGGCGGCGCGCAGTGCGTTTTGCTGGTGCTTCTCGAGCTGTTTGGGATTTTCAGTCTGCGTTCTCACGGGGCTGGGCGTGCCAGAGCCTGTGTTATTTTTCACTGGAGTGAGCGTTAAGGTGGATAATGGTGGGTCTCGGTGTAACAACTGATGCGCGTGCCTTTGCTCGCCTTGTAGCCACTAATTCCGTAAAGCTCCAAATAAGCGTCATCCCCTTTTCTCCACTGAGCTTTGAATTTTCTGCTTTAGAAGAAAAGTGGTTGAGTTCAAAGTCCGCATCTAGGCTAACGCTGGGTGCTGCGTTGTTGGCTTTGGCACTGATGCTTCTAAAGTTAAGCCTCGTGTGATTTTTATATGTTTTTCAGACCAACCATCCCTCTTCCTGTGCTGATGCCAGCTGCAGCCTCGGTTGAAAACCAGCTGTGTTTGTCGGCAGTGCAGTAAATACTTCCACCCTAGCTGATGTATGCAGCAGCTGTATTGCACTGCTGGCTCGCCGCTGTTTAGCTTGCATGGAGTACAAACATGGACAATGACTTGATATCCTTTTAATGATGATGGTAGCCAGTTTCTCGTCCAGCTGAACATACTCCTGTTAACTGAAGTTCTTCAGTACTTTTCAGGACGATACAGGCCTTGAAGACCCCTGCCTCTGTGCGTGACCGTGTCTGTGTCCGGGTAAAAGAGCGCAGCATGGGGTGGTGCTCCTTTCCTCCTCGGTGCCCATAACAATATACATTTTTATGCCGAAAGAGGTCCTGCAAACAGTCACATTGAAAGGGAACGAGTCCTTGTGGTCAGCCTTGAAACTTTATGCCAGTAAACGCCCTCGTGTTTGTTGCCCAAGTAGGATTTTGGTAGCGCTGGGACATAGCAGCTTGCGTTGGTCGGTTCAGGTTCAGAAGTTCCAGCATCGGAGCGGCTTGGAGTACGTGAGTGTGTGTGTATCTCGGAGCCGCGCCTTAATTGTAGACCACCCGTGTTACGCTGCAAATCGACTCTGTCCTTTTTCTGCTCCTTGTCTCTTTAGTGGGCAAAATTCTGTGTACCGAAACGTTGGGAGAATTGATGGTGTTTTTCAGTGTCTGCTGTCGTATAGGCAAGGCAGTGTGGTACGTCTGTATGTCGAAATGGCACTTTATTGGAAGAAGTCCCTGCTGCTGTTTTAGTGGAAAGTCTTTTTGGTGAGTCAGGCGAGTGAACTGTTGTTCTCTTAAAAATGCATGCGGTAACTTAAGAATTGCGTACAGAGAGTAGTTGTGAGCATTTAGGGTAATGTAAAATAAATGTGCTTTGTATTGCGTACGTTAATATTCCTCATCGCTTCCAGTAAAGGGTAAATGTTGAAATAACTCATTTAGAAACTTCTCAAGTGTATTTTTCCAAACACAAAAAAGTGAAAGAAAAAGCTTTTGTTCCTCATAGGAACACCCCTCCAGCCCTTCCCCAACAGTAAAATCAAAACCATTGCCAGATGTGACATTTACAGGAAAGCATTGCCCCCTCCCTCTGCCAGCCCAGGCCGCGGCAGAGCCCTGCAGCCAAGAGCCTGCCCAGAGCCGGGGTCTGTAGCGGCTCTTGTGGAGTTTTTCCGGCTCTCTGTAAGCCGGGAGAGACAGCTTTGCGCCAATGTGTGTTTGGAGACTTTCTGTGGACCGGAAGGTATGGGGAGTGTAAGTGTTCTGGAAGCAAAGGTTTAAATTTTGCAGAAAGTGTTGAATAAACGCTCTTCTCGCTGGAGAAGCCTTTACTTGCTGCTGTGGAGTAAGTCAGTCAGCCTCATACTGAGACCTCCACGTTAATACAGCAACTTCTTCTCAGGTGGAAGTTTCTAAATGAGAAGGAAATGTGTATTGAGTGTGGATTTCCCGAGAGGAGCTGTAGGTGCTGGCTGCACCGCCTTTGGTTTTAGCATTTCCCGGTGTGACACATGTTTGTGTCATGTCACAGGGAGTTGTGCGGTCTCTCTGTGAACGCAGCAGCTGAATCGGTCCAGCTTGTGGACACCTCATTTACATGCTGAATCTTGACCAGCTCAGTTCACGCTGGGCAGGGTGGATGGCATGGCACCAGCTGCCATACAGACCTGAAGGAGAGAGGCAAGAGGAGCCTCTCCGTGCTTGCGTGGCTTTTGAAGCCTGGTCCGTGACGATGCAAGACTTGCTCAAAGGCTAAAGGAATGGCTGCAATAATGACACGCTACTCCATATTTCAGGTCAAATACTCCATGCCTGCGAAGAGTTGCGTCACTAGCAGAGCTTGCATCAACTGTTGTTCACGTCCGTCTTTGCCTGTACGATGAGTACAGTGCATATGTAGGTGTTTCTTGTGCAGGGACGCTCATAATTATACGCTGCCGTCCATTGCCCGCTCGGCTGCAAAGTGCTGTCGTCCGGATCCTGTGCTGATGTCGCACAGGTGACCCAGTTTGGCTTGCTGTGCCCTGCAGTGAATGGCTGACGTGACCACTGCGGGAACAGCACCTCTGTCTTGTGCGCCGTTAGCAGGGCCCCGCAGCAGACAAATCTGTTTATTAGCCCCGCACGGAGCGCTTGCAGGCTGCTGCGGGACTGTGCAACCAGATGGATTGAGCCAGTTTGCAAAACTTTTAATAGCCTGAAAGGCAAGGGGGCGGTCGTTAAAACAAACGACAATTTGTTGTGCTTTTACATGTTGTGCTTATCGACTGCAGTGCGTGGCTGCAAGAGCTGTGTCCTTTGATGGCTTTTGTCCATTTGTTTTCATAAACTTGCTTGATTTGAATGCTTGTGGGTGACAGTGCTCTGGAGAGAAGCACAGCGGTGCCCGTACAGACGTCCTGGCAAGCAGCAGTTTGTTGTCTTCTGCGTTATCATCTCTGGGGTTTCCAGTTAGTGTGGGAGAGCGCAGGGAAGAGTTCTGGAATTCAGGGGCACCTGGCGAGTTCCTGCGGGTAGATGAAGGCTGGCTCACCCTTGTCTTTGTTGCCAGCTCCTCTGGCCATCTACTCTTGAGAAAACACGGCAAAGCAGCCCCCTCTGGGTGCCCCTGCCAAATGGTGGGTGCACCGAGCTATCCTAAACCGGGAGCCAAGTAGTTACAGTTCTCCTTTTATTGACCAGTAGATGTAAGCGGTGTACGAACATTTGGATTGGTCTGCGAGCTAAAGGGGTGATTTATGGATTAAGTCCCCCAGTTCTGTCACTTCTTTGGGCTTGTGAAGTTGGTGCTGAACCAAGTGCTGGAGCTGCAGTGAGGGGGATGCTGTTTGTTCTCCCTTTTGAGCCCCTGTTGGCAGAGGGAGGTGTCTCCACGTGCAGTGCTGTTGAAGAGTGTATATGCAAACTATCTCATGGGTTGTAAACTGTCTTTCTGTGTGAAGCGTAAAACTGCCAGCAGACGTATGCCCTGGAAAACTCTGCAGGTTCTACCCGTTTCCTGGCTTTGGTAGGAGAGCTGGGCAGTACAATATTTGCAGGAAAATGAAATCATCTTAACTGAGCGATGACCAAATCCTGCGTGTGTTGTGGCACCGCGTAGCTCCGGCTGCCCAGGGCAGCTAAGCCATGGCTTCCAGTCTCTGCAGGTGTTGCTCTGAGGACCAGTAAGAGATTTATAGTAACATAACTGGGAAATGCAGCGCTCTCTAGTATAAACTTTGTCCAGCTCTGGTGTTTCGGCAGGACGTGTTTTCCTTTGCCTTGTAGCAGATTATAGCAACCTATGCTAATTTAATAGAAGCTTTGAAGTCTAGTATCTGCTGCCATGGTGTGTGTTCTAGATTTATCCCTTCTCTTCTAGCTAGAAGAGGCTGTTTCAAAAGAGAGTAGTGCGGTGCTGGTCTGCCTTCATCTCGATGGGTGGAAGAGTAAGAGGAATTTCATCTTCTTGCCCCTTCCATTTCTTCTGTGTAAGGGACGTGGCTTCGCACAGCAGCAAAGGTGATGCTTTGTGGAAGATTCTGTGTTTTATGCAGGCTGCAGAATTTACATACAAGCAAGCTGTGTTTTTCGGTATGCTGTCAATAACTGACTCTCCTGAATAACACCTGGTATTAAAGGATCTTGAGAGAGATGTTAGGAAAAGCACCCTTGGGTCACTTCGTTTTTATCCCGAGAAGTAATTTCAGAAGCCTGGAAGCCTCGAATAGCCTCTAACGTTTTTTCAGAGTAGTTTTATTCTTGTATGGACTTGCCAGAATTCAAAATGTCCATTGGTGTATTTGGCTAGCGAGACATGCTGCCATGACTTAGCAATATATCCTGATTCCAGCCTGTTTTCACGCAGCCTCTGTCATCTGAGCACCAAGGTTTGAAGGAAGGCTTGAGAAAATAGGTCTGGTGATGTACCCTGGCACTTCGCAGCCTTGCAGTGGAGGGGGATTCCGGAGCTGAGGTTCTCCCACGGAGCACGTCCTGCCTTGGCCCCGTCGCGTTTAAGTGCAAGCACTTCTTAGTGAGGCAAAACCCAAATGTTCCGTTAGGATCGTAGTGGTCAGAGGGTAGGCTCTACAGAATAAACCATTTAAGGCTTTGATTTGCACGGGAATGGAGGTAAGCTTTTCTCCTGAGCAATGTAATGGGCAGAAGTCAAGAAGTTACCTGCGTTTTGCACAAAGCTGTCTGTGAGTGCCCTTGATGCACAGCCTCAGTTAAGAGCAGGCAGTGACTATTGCCTGCCTTCTCACAGTAAAATTTGAATTCAGACCAAGCCTTGTTGCCACTCCAGAGGAGACGGAGAAGGCTGGCTGGCTGGCTGCTTCTGGAGTCTCTATTTTAATGCTTCCTGCCCCTTGCCTGTTCTCTTCTAGGCTGGTTCCTTTTCAGAAGTCTCCTACTGCTCTCTGATTTGCTCCTTCAATTTCTCTCACCCTTTTTTGTGAAGGGGGTGGAGAGTGCTGGTTCAGATGTCAAATCGTGGCCTGGACAATAATGGGAAAGAGGGTAGATGTGCCTGTTTGCTATTGTTCTTGTACCTGGGGGAAGAAAAATCATAGTCTCGTGTTTTCCCATGAATAATTCCTCTGCATTTGTCCTTTGTTAGGGCTTTCTCCAGAATTTCCTTAATTTCCCAGCTGATCAGCTAAGCCATCTCATTAGATGATGCAGTCCCAGAGCGCGCACACGCGTTAGCGCCTTTCACAGCCTCGCCGATGTCTGTCCTGACCCGCTGTGGCACTCCGCAGTTATGGCCAGGCGTCAGATGGCATTCGTGAGCGGGTCTGGACGTGGTCCTGGACTCGAGGAGATGCTCTTCTGCCCTAGTCTCTGAGGGAACAGGCTCCACAGAATTTGTGTTAGCTGGGGAAATGGCAAAACTTCCATTTTTGTTATCTGCAAAATGGGCTGAGTAGTTGCCTGTCTAGTGGACCATTTAGGACTTGCGAACTTGTGATATCTTCTGGTGGGAAGTGATAAAAGCGTCTGTGGGGGGAAAACAACACTTTTCTTCTGTGTGACATTTTGGGAGAGAATGCTGGAGAGTTCGTGTCCCACTTCAGCATCATGTTTCAGTGTCTTGAGATAATTAAAAAGGAAACTGTGATGTAGAAGCAACACAGCTTTTAAGCTTGGCTCTAAAAGCATTGTTTTTAGTGTTCTCTTGTCATGATGGCATGATTCTGCTGTCAGTTTGTTACCACTGATGGGAGCGTATGAGAAAGCTACTTAGCGGCAGCACGTTGGCTTTTCACGTTAAGCTATGATGGTTTCTCTGATGGGTGATGGGCTGGGGTTGATGCTCCGGTAGAGGATATTTGCTGCTTGGAGAAGCTGTTGTCTGTCAGAGAGGCCTAGCGTACAGCTTCATAAGCCACCAAGATCTTACTTGCCTTTTTTAACTCTTAATCTGATCCTCTGCCACTTAAGCGACCTAGCTGATGCTGGTTTTATTTGCTTTGCATACATACAACTAAATTGATTCAGACCACTTAATCAAGTGGCAAGAATCAGCTGTTTTGGACTGTAATTTTGGCAGCAGCTTTGCCAGCTATGTAGCTCAGGCAGATCAGCTCTCAGTTGTTCCAGGAGATTAAAGAGAAACTTTATTAATGAAATTAAAGCTCATTCTCCTTGTTCCCTGCTTTGCTTTTGGAAATGTTGAAAGCAGGCTTCTAAATGGAATGAGGCATCACTGCTGAGCAGTCTTTGTTCACAGATCGCTCTAATCATTCCTCCCACAGGCCTGAGTGTGTGGAGGTTGGTTGGTTGTTTGCTTTTTCACCATGGCAAGACAACACAAAGTCTTTTAAATATAGGTAGGTATTCCTCAAGAAGCACCTGAGGCTTTGCCGTGTGGTTTTCTTAGGACTCCTTGGAAAAGAGACGCACTTCTCACTCTTGCAGCTAGTGGGATTACTTGAGCTGGTCCGAAAGTCCATTTCAGATTTGCAAATTGTCGGCCGCGATGATAATGCTTTGCATGCAAAAGCTTATGGGATACAGCAAACAGCTCTGGTTTCGTTGCCTTGGAAGAACACAGTGTTTTCCCAGAACCATCTCTCCTCCTGACGCAGCACCAAAGGTTACGTCTCCCTTTAAACCATGCTTCCCGATTTAAAAAAGATACCGTTTGCCCCTAAGCTCTAAGGGCTGCTCTCAAACAATTTGCTGCGAGAACGATACGGGCCCCTTTTCCCTTAGGCTCCTGCTCACCAGTGCTCTGCGCCCTTTTCTGTTAGGGAAACCAGCCCTGCTGTGCCTGCGTCTTCAGCCTCCGTTTGTTGGCTGTTAGGGCTGCTTGACCATTCTTGTCGTAGCCCTTCCCTCCCAGGCGTTTGCCATACGGTCGTTTGATGCGTAGGTACACTTGACGATTTTAAAGTGCCTGTGCTTTGGTGGACCTTCACAGAACTGTGACACAGATGGAAGGCCGTAGTAGTGCCGTAGGTGATACCTTCCTATAGTCAGTGCCAGCCCACAAGTACCCCCTAAGTATAAATGACTTTCATAGGTCAATGAAAAATCTCCCTTTATATTTAATCCATCCATCCACAAAGCATTCTTGGACCATTTTTTACACTATGTGGGATGTAATGTTCTATCCAAGTAAGGTCCAGTCCAGGAGCTGGAAAGCTTGAGCACGGAGTTTATCTTTTGAGAGTTTATGGGGCCAGATGTGTCCCTTGAAATGGCCTTGTTAACCAGCAGCTTCTTCCCTCGGGTCAAGTCGGTTTTCTTTCCTTAATGAAACTGTATGGCTAAAATGTTTAAATTGTTTTTGTTTACAGATGTTCTCAAACAATGACGAAGCTGTGATCAACAAAAAACTTCCAAAAGAGCTGCTGCTTCGGTAAGCCTTCTTCCAGAGCTTGGAGACTGTGGTGCGTATTGTTACGTGCAGCCAGGAGCCGATTTTGCTGGTACGCTCCTAAATCACGAGCTTGGATTGGGTCACTTCTAAAGCCATAGACAAAGAGAAGCAGATCAAAGGTCTGCATCAGCAGCAGTTTATGCTAAATATTATTAGGTTTTGGTTTTTAAAATGTTAAATTAACTTGCTGGTGGCCTGTTTTGTAGATGGAAGAACTAAGGACTAAACAAGTCCTTGATGAAAATAAATGGTAAGTGTGTAGTGTGTAGAACAGGATCCTGCCGGTCTCTAAAGTGTTCCATTTAAAAAAGAAGTGAGTCTCTCTGCTCCAGTTGTGCTTGGGCGGACTTTGTCCTGTTCCTCGTCAATAAGAGGCAGGTGCTCAGCACCTGGCAGGATGGTCCCCTTGGCAGAGATCAAACAGATCAGACTTTGGGGATCTCGGTAGAGAGCTCTGCCCTCTCCCTGTGCTGCCCTTCCACGTGCACACACGCACGCACACGCTTTTAAGTCTGCCTTCCCCAGCGCAGGAGTAGTGCGATGGTGTGCGTGTGTGATTGTACCTCAGGCATCGCAGTTTGGCATCTTGAAGCAAAGTTGTGTTCATCAGTGCTTTAGGCTGAGGTGCTGGACTGTAAATGGTGAAGGCAATAGCAGGTGGCAGCTAGAATTATTAAGACAAACAAAGTTCTTACCCTGCAAGACACTGTGTAGTACTGTCAACATTTCATGGCAATAAAAAGTCTGGGGAGAGGAGCTCGGACACAGGAAACTGCTTCTAGCTCGCTCATGAAATAAAAGGAACAGGAAGAAAAGTCTGACTCTCTTTTGACTGCGCTCTCTCCTCTCCTCTCTTCTCTGCACTGGCGTGTGAGGCAAGGCGTTTGTGTGGCCTAGGGAAAGCAGGGAATCTGGTAGGGAGGGAAAGCTTGGGGGGTGGAATTTCCTTGAGATTTTGCATGGACTTCAGGGGAAGAGGCGTGTGGTCCCTGGGCTCCCGAGGAGCAGGACCTTGCTGAGAGTGTGGGTGAGCTTTCTGGTAGATCGGCCAAAGTGGAGCGATCCTGAGTGGGCCCAGTAAGCCCATCTTGGGCCATGGGAGGTAGCTGGTGTTGAGGAACAGTATAGACGATGGGCGAAGGATTTGTGGTAAGGAGGAGGGAAGGTCCTGCGCCGAGGAGGGAAGGTCCTGCGCCAAGCAGGGAATTTCACCAGCACGAGCCACGGTGTGGCTGAGTTCTCAGCCGTACGCGCGCTTCTGCCCTGCAGAAATGCTTTTGTCTTTTGTGTCTTGATATCGCTAATCATCCTAAGCTGCTGTAGAACAGAGCACGTGTTTGGGAGTGTGTGGAACCTAGAAGAAATCAGGAGACGAAGTTTATAAATGTTAAAGTTCATAGGTAATGGTTTTGAGAGTTGGAATTCACTGTTAGCATACTGTGAAAATTAATGAGCGTGGATTGACAGTGCAGCCTTTGAAAGAGGAACTTGGATGCATTTATGTGCAGGAATCTCCTGCAAATGAGTGTCACTGTCTGCAAGACAAAGACTTATGTGTTTAAGCAGCGCTACTGTGTAATGTGTTGTTCTCTGGTTTGTTCATTCTGCAGATGGCATTGATGTCTCATGGATGTGGTTGCGAAGTGGAAAGCTGTACTTGAGCAAAAGAAAGAGTCGGAGGGTCTAAAAGGGGCGAGCGGCAGCCTTTGTCACACGCCAAGATACAGAAATGTGCAACTCCAGTGACACTTGTGTCTGGGAGGATGGGGTGGGGGTGTCAAGCGCTCCGGAGGGCTGTCCTCAGAAATCTCTCCTTTAAACGTGTCCGTGCTTCAGCTGTCATGCCATGTTGTGCCCCATCCCGAGGCCGGTAGCAGTGGTGTTTGTCCTGCATTTCCCTGAGAGCAGGACTCTAAACAAAGCTGTCCTGCAGCACGTGGGTAGAGAGACCGGCTGATGGGTCACAAACCCTTGTCCTGATACTGCGGTTCCTGCTTCAGCTTTGCCTCCTGCCAGCCGAGTTTCTAGGAGCGTACAGCTTTGTACGTGAGTCTACCTTTACAGAGTTAAAAATGAGTCACACCGGCAAAGCGTGGCGTTCCATTCACCGCCCTCGTTCCTTTGCTGCTCCCAGCTCCTCTTTGGGCAGCGTCTGGCTCGGTGACTCTGAACGGTGAATTTGTGGTCCCCGTCGGCTCTGGCTGGGGTCGTTTCCCCAGAAGGGGCATCGTGTCCCTGTTTGCCTGTGCTGGCATTAATGACGCCCTGTTGAAAAGGTGCATTCGTTCTTGGAGGGCTGCCTGCCAGTCGCTTTTTGTCTGGGAGCCAAACCCCAGCCACGAGCCTGGATTTTCTGTGGCCGTGGTGGTCTCTGCTGGTTTCCTGAAGAAGGTTTACTCTCGGCGTGACGTGGGGCTGCTAAACAGCTTACGCTTGGCAGGGTGAAGGGGACCAGGCTGCGGGAGTTCCTCTCTGCCTTATTGGTTCATGGGCAGGTCAAGCAGTTTTCAATTCTCTCCTGGCGTAAGCGGCTTTTACTGCGTGCCGCCTCCTGCTGCCTGCTAGCCCATTTCCAGCACATCCAGTCGCTGGCGCTGGCTTTGCCGTCTGACCTTCAAGCCCCGTGTTGATTGATTCCTCGGGAGCTTGAGTTCTGCTCGGGACAGGGAAGCGACGGAGCGTGTGGGGTACCGGTGAGTTGGCAGCGCAGTTGTCGTTTCTCTCCTCCTGGCCAGCCCATCGGCCCAAAACGAGTATGGAGCGAAACTGAACTTGAATGGTGGGTCACCGACATAAATTGGTGTTGATCGTTTTAGAAGGCTAAAGGTCTAAGCTAGCTCACCTCAAAGCCTGCAGCAACCAGGGATTTCATGGGAGTCGTGAGCCTCATCTAATGAGAGTGGCAGTGGGAAAGTGAGGAGTCCTGGAAAAGCCTGAGTGGATTAAGAGGTTGAAACCTGAAAAATGCTCTCAGTGCAACGTGGTTTAGCTCAATTGTCTGGTGCTGGACTGTTCAGGCAAAGTCCTAAACATAGTGAGATACTTTGCAGGGAAATAACTTCATCTGCTGCAATACCAGCCTTGTTTTAATTCCTGTTTGGAATACTCGGTCTGCCTTCACCTGTGATCACTGTTTGATGATAAGGTTATTGGTGTGGATTATTTTCTTACTGTCAGCTCCAAAGAGTAAAAAGACCAGTGTAAGAGTACGGCAGTCAGCTGTGAGCAAACCAGAAATCCTGTGTGTTGGCTGTAAAAATAAACATCCCAGCTATGTGCCTTGTGATCTGGTAAGGCCGAATCAGGAAAGCCATTATTCACGTCGGACTGTTCAGCCTGCTGCTGCTTATTCTTCTCTGCTTTCCTTCACCAGAGAAACTGAATCTGACCAGAGCAGCAGGTAGTTTTGAAGGATTTGGTGCTTTGGGGACCACAATTCCTTCTGGAATTGTCCCTCTATTACCCAGAGAGGGTCTGGAGCTGACTAGCAAAGTTGCATCCAAATTTCCTGTGAGCCCCGTGTGTTTCCTCATTGTCAAGTCCAGTTTTCATTGAGCCATAGGGTAATAGCAAGAACGCAAATTATTTCAAATGAACATATAGATTACCTTTGCTTTATTTTATACTGTGCGGATTGCTGAAAAGAGGCCCAGCACTTATGACCCCTGCTGTGCTCCTGTTGGAAGACGATGTCTGCTCACTCATTGCTTTGCCGCGTGGGCAGCTTGTTTGTGGGTTTGGGGGTTGTTCGGTTTTTTTTAATGTTCCCCAGCAGCTCCTTGGAGAAGAAGCCGCCTGTCCTCAGGGCTGCATTGGAAAACTTAGCTGGGGTCATTGTCCCTGCAAGATTTTAACTGTGCTCCTGCTGTTCTCCCCAGCTGATGTGAAGGGTTGTAGTTGGAGCCAATTCTGAAATGGCCAGAATGCACAACACAGTAGTGCCTGCTGCCGAGAGTCATTTTTGCAATCTGATTCTGCTGAGTCACTGGCTAATATTCTTGAACAAATGCAAGAGCAGTTCAGAAAACACTGGAAAACGCTCTTAAGCTCTTCAGAGCCAAAGTCCCCGAGTTACACAACAAGGGGACTCCTGGCGAAGCTCAGCAACGTTAACCTCGGAGGTGAGAGGGGCAAGCCTTTGGCTGTGCTGACGTCCCTTTTAGTGTGGGGGTAGACTGGGAAGGGAGGGGCAGGCAGTAGAAGGAATTTGGCCCAGACCTAAGAGCCCTGATAGAGGGATGAGATGGTTATTAATAGCCTGGGATTTCCATGGAGAAAGCAATTTTAATGAAAATACAGAAAGCTTGCGTAGTTATTGACCTAGCCTCTGTTCCCATGGAGTTTGATGGTTTTTGTGCTCCTGTGATGGGAATCTAGGGTGAAAGTAAGAATTTCCCCTAGCTTCTATCATTTCCCCAGGCTTTCCTTGTATTGTTGTACATTGACATTGTGCTAAATAAATCCTCAGTGCTCGCATACATGCATGAATAAATGACATTTAATTCACGGGGCAGCCTGTCTATGAGCAGTGGAAAGGGAGAATGGAACTGCTTCTGAAATCCAGAAGTGGGTTCCCAGAACGGTGTTGAGAGTCGAGCACGTATGAGCTCTTTTCCAGACCTCTTAACTGCGTATATCTCAGCATGCCACTGTCAATTTGTCTCATGATGAGATGCATAAGGAACAGGCGAGAAGTATCTTGAACCAAACGCCTTGAATCTGTGAGTGAGTATCTTGGGGCAGTATAGAAACACAGGAGAGCGTGCGGCTGCTTATCCTGCTATATCCTGACTTAACTGAATGTTTGACTGTTGAGCTACGTGAAACCAGTAAGCATCTGTGTTTGATAAATAATCGGCATCCATCCTCTCATCGTTAATGTCCTTTTCTCTTCTTCCACCAACCCTGAAAGTTCTAAAGTGCTTTTTATATACCTGCAAGTGAAGAAAGCTTGGTCATGCAATGGTTCTATCCTATCGTCTCAGCCTTGCCTGTGTCCTCTCCTAAAATTTGAAAATCCAGGATTTGCTACTCGTATACAACAAGATAAACTACCTGGGTGTCCGTGAAGGTGTGCGGCACGTATTGACGCGCAGACAAAACTCGGTGTGAGTAGCAAAAGCCTGGATAACCCCTCATCGTTAAACTGCACTTTGTCCTGGAGATAATCTGTGATGCACATGATGTTTGTTCATTCAGCACCTCTTCCCCCAGCTTTATCAGTATCTGTGCTATTTATTCAGATGTATTCTTTGTACTTCCCTGGGGAGGTGAGCACACCACACAGCTTTCTTGGTTTTATATGAGAGTTTCAGGAACACGCTAGTACAGGGTGTTTGTGAAGTTTCTAAGTGCCACCAAAAGAACATGCTGCCAGCAACATCGTGTGTTTCTGAGTCTCTTCCAGCACAGGCAGGTCTGCTGAGAACACGGGAAAGCTTGCGTCCACCCTCTCCAAGCCCACAGTCTTGTGGAGAGATGACTCAAGTGTTGCAGGTAGCCAAACAACTGCTAATCTGGGCATACGCTGTTCCCTTGAGAAAATCTGGAGAGTTTTGGAGCAGTGGAGTTTTGTTTGTTCTCAGAATTTCTCCTGGACAACCATACTTTATCCGACAAGAGTATTTTATAACACAGTGTACAGCATTGGAACAAAATTGCTTGCCCCATACCTTGAACGCTTGCATCCGATAACATTTGCCTTCTCTTTCTGGTGGTCTTCAAGTTTAAAATATTAAAGCATATGTGCAAGTGTGTTCTTGTAGTCAAACACTTGTATTGTCTTTGCAAAACCATTTCATCCTGTGGCTTTATAATTGCTGTCAAAGAGAATGAGACCTTACTGCCTTTCTGCTGTCCACTTGACCTTCTCTGTTTTGTGGCGTGTGATCGTTTGCATAACCATAAACCATAAAATAACCATATTGATCTATTGGTAGAGATTTGGGAGCTTTAAATGGGCTTGGTACTTCCTGCGTGGGCAGATAGGGGTGTATATGCCCGAGAGAAGAGCACGGAGGTCTTAGCCCAGTGTAGCATTGCAAAGTATTACTGTCTAATTCCCTTATCCCAGTAACTAGGACAGCAACAGCAGGGTGTTGGCCTGAGCGCTTGGGTGTGCCCTGGCAGAGGAATGACTTGCGCAGAGGAGTGACCGCACCGGCTTCGTCCTCAACGCGTCTCTCGTGGGCACCGTACTGACACAGTCGAACGAATCATCTGGCTGTGCAAGTTGCTTTGCAGTGTTGCAGAGCAAAATACTCCTCCCAGCTCTGTGTTAACACCGCTTCATCCTTGGCACAGCTGTGTGCAAAGGGAAGTAATCCACGCACTGAAATCAGGCTGTTGTGTTGCTTTGGTCTAGGGACTGATAATTGTTACGCTGCCCGCTGTTGGAGAGCCGTTGCTGAAGATGTTTTTGTTGACCGGCGGTGCTGGGCACGGCGATGCTCCCGTGTCGAACAGGGGCCAAACCAGCCCAACGTGACCGTTTGTTCTGCCATATCCTGACTGAACTGAACGTTTGACTGTTAAGCTACACGATCCCTGTAAGCGTCTGTTTTGATAAATAATCGTTCAGTTTACCGTCAGTCAATACTACAAGATGTGAGCTGAATATTTCACCCTGGCTCAGTATCTGTGTTTTGCTTTCATTTGTTAACTGCTAGGTCTGCGCTTCTTTTCACAGTTCAGCTTTCAACTGAATTACAAAGAAGTTTTGCTGTCTCCAGTCTTTTTTTTTCCCTTTGTTTTTCATGTTCTCTTTGTTTTAAATGTAGATAACCACTAAGGTATCTTTTATTTCTGTTACAGAATTTTCTCTTTCCTGGATGTGGTCACTCTGTGTCGTTGCGCTCAAGTTTCCAGGGTAAGAACCTTCCTCCTTGCTGGTGCATTTTAACCGTTGATGGGATTTGGGTGACAGTCCTCTCGCTCCAGCCTCCCCTAGCATGTCAAACCGGGAGGATTGGTACCAGGGAGCTTTGTGCAACTCAGCTATTGTTATTTAGTGTCCCGTATTAACGCCGCAATACCAGAAACTTCGGATGGCAGCGGTGAAGGGGGACTCAAAGCTTGAATACCATTTTGCCGGTGTCCCAGGCCCTGCGCAGGTTACGAGGGAGAGGTGGCTGACTTTTTGCCCAAGAACCCTCTCGTCAGCCTGGGTTTGTACAGGAGGCCTGCGCTGATGAAAATACCAAACTGGGATGAGTCTAAAATGGCATCTTGTGGGTTTTGGAGGAGATAGAGCAATTTTGATTCATAAAGATGCTGCACAGTCAACGAGAGTTTGCTTTCCTACTTGGATGTAGTTGAAGTAAGCATGGAAGAAAAAAAATGAGTGTTATGTTTAGGGTTGTTTTTTTCCTTAAGTCGCTCATAGTTTTGTGGGCTTCAGCTCATGAAATCCAGCTTGGATTATTCGCTTGGGGAAAGTTCCTCTGACTGCAGGTCCAGTTACCTAGAGCTACCAGACTCGTTCAGATACTTTATCCCGCCAGGATCTAACAGGACACGCAGAGGAAGCTTTACCACAGCGAGAGTGGGAAGTCGGTTACGTGGGGAGGTGTTTGTAGTGGTGCGTTCACTGTACTGGCAGAGCCGGTGCTGAGTGACACCTGTACAGGACTGATGAATTTGGGGTTCAAACTTGACCCATAACTTGTCTCATTATTCAGAGTACGTAAGAATAAAAAAGACTCTGCTTCAACATTTTTAATTGCATGGCCAAACATCCTGTGTGATGTCTAGGCATTATGGTTATCATCCCATGTTCTCTGAGCAACAGAGGTCTTGTAGTGGGAGATCTTGCAGCTGAAGTTCACTGCTCCAGCAGAACAGTATTGACCAAAATGGGCTGTCAAGGATACTTGCCAGCGTCAAGGCGTACTCCCATTTTTGTCGCTTGCTCCTGTTTACACAGTCCACGGGGCATCAGAGAACATATTGGTCATTATGTGACCCAGCGTGTATTGTGAAGGAATAAAGTATCCGCACAGAGCTACAGAAAGGCTGCATTAATGTTGCCTACATTGCACATTAAAATATGCTGTGTTACAACTTGCATCCACCGATGCATTTCTTTTCCACTGGAGCTATTACTTTTCTTTAACTAGACCTTAAAACAAATACCAGCAATGAGATTTAAAAAGCAGAAAATCAACGACTGCTTACAGTTCTGCTGGCTGTTCGAAGTCTACACGTGGCTTGCACAAGAACTAGTATGTTGTGATGGCGTGTAGCTCAGTGCATGTAATAGATGCAGTATAAAAATATGCCTATATCCGTATACATGCAGTCTTTCATAATGATGGACTCATGGTTATTATGAGATCTAGTTGTTTACTTTGATTATGTAATTAAAACTTCAGGTATAGTACTGTGTTGACGACCTCTTTGATTCATTAAGGGCAGAATTACTAACTTTCAGTTCCTGGTTCTCATTTGTAGCATGAACCACATGAGATTTTGTTTGTTTGTTTTAAAAAAGCCAACACACACACATAAGTCAGCGGTAGTGAACGCTGTCCCTGGCAGTGGTGCATAGCTCTCGGGTAAGAGCCGGATGCTTTATCTGGACGCTTACAAAGCTTTGAATTTCTCCATCCGTGGGACGCAGCACCCCGTGCACCAAGCTGAGGAACGGCCTTGAACGCCTCTTTCTGCCGGAGGCAAGAGAGGAGGTGTGCAAGATGACGGTTTTCCTTGTTGGCGGGGATTACGTGTGGATTTTACATCTGAGACAGAATGTTGTTTCTAAAAGGAACAAGCTGTAACTAGGTCCCCACTGGGGCGTTTTCTTGTTTGGTGGGTTGGTTTTTTTTTTTTTCCATATTAACAACACATTTACTTTTTCTCCCCCCGATAAAGGCATGGAATGTTCTGGCCCTGGACGGCAGTAACTGGCAGCGCATTGACCTGTTTGATTTCCAGAGGGATATCGAGGTATAATTAAGTGACATACAAACCCCTTTTTCTTGTTAAAATGTAATTACAGCCTAGAATGGATTAATACTCCCAGCGTAACCCTTTTTACCTTCCCTGGAGATAGAAATCATTAATTTCAGTTCTTCTTAGCTTCGGGGAGTCTGTAAAGTCTTAGCAATCCATTCAGCTTTTGAAAATGGACAGAATTCTCTATCTATATCAAGACGTAAAGGTAGTAATAGAAGGAAAGTATTTTTGTGCGTGTTCTGAAAACAAAAATAGGTAGAATAGGTACGTTCTTGTGGAGAACTACTGCTTCTGTATAGCAGGATTTAGGCTACTTTTCCTTTCACTCAAAGAAACGTTAACGTAGCACTGACGCAGACCATTAAGACTGAATGTCTTTTGAAACGTGGCCTGCAGCACGTCTGTCCCTTCCTGCCTAGCTTTACTATCAAAAACTGAAGCGTAAGTGAAGGTGGTTCAGGGGAACGAGGTCAGAATTGTTCCTAAAAGATGCAGCTTTGGAAATGCTTCGTTGTAGCTGTTCTGAATCTCTTGGACGTGGACTACTCGGCACTGCTAGGAGCGGATGCTGTTGTGCTGTTTGTAAAATTAAGATTGCGTTAATGGGGAAAAGGGACGAGAAAAAAACCAACCACCCTGAAGCTTCTTATCAGAATGTTATATCCTCTTTAAAACATGTTGGAGGAGGGAGGTAGGGAGTGTATGATTTTTAACTCATTATAGACAGAGGCATAAACCAGAGGATGCCTGGAGATTCACACCTGGTGGCAAGTGGTGGGAACTACACACGCGATTTGTGGAGGAAAGAGTTCAAATAATCTCTTTCTGCCAGCTGTTCATCTAAGGAGCTGAGAGGCTCGGATAAAGGAACAGGCCTGTGGTACTGGGACTTGTGCGTGCTTGGGGGGGTCTCAGTGGCCTGAGACTTCCTGAAGGAAGTAAGCGATGCGATTTTTGTTCTTGATAATAAATACTTTCTCTCTGAAGATGCCTGGAAAGTTCTGGGCCCATATAATTTACTGTCATAGAGGTAGGGCAAAGCGGCAGTGGTGCCTGGCTATGGAGGTAGCAGGAAAGGTGGACAGAGCTGCTCAGCCTTGCTGCTGTCGTTGGTCTGTGTAGGAGGGAGAGAGGCAGGAGTGCTGTGAATACAAACTAGGGTTTTCTCATTCTGGAGTGGTTTTTGCATGGTTTTAATGTCTCTTTGTTCTCTAACACCACTCTATACATCAAACACATGATCTTGCCTAAGCACAGACTTCCCCTTTTAAAACAAAATGCGTGGATATGTTGTACCTGACCTAAAAGTACCCGCTAGACTTTCTGGTGTCCTGTTATTTGCTTTAAAGGAATGTAAATCCATCAGTTGATGTAAATTCTATATATAAATGTGTTTGAATCCTCTCATTCAAGGCTATGAATTCATAGGCTTGCTGGAGGAATTGCAAAAACACACGGACTGTGTCAGATTTTCCAGCCCTTCTACACGGATGGGCAGGTCGAGCTTCGGTCCCCTGCCAGCCTTCAGCCAGGGCAGCACGTCAGCAGTCCACTGCGGCTGTAGAGCTGCTCCCGAAGCCCTGAAAGCAAGTGGCCAGATGTCACCAGAGGCTCGTGCAGAGGTCTAGTTAAGCTGGTGTCCCTTTCCGATTGTGGTATTACGTTGTACCGAGCCTGATGCTTGGTATTGGTTTTTTTACTGGAAAAAGATTCTAGATGATCTTCATTCATCGTTCTAGAGGTCTTAAATGCCAACTAGTACTTGAAGAACCGAGTGATGTTCCTGGTCTGTGATGAACAACCCCGTAGACTAAAGTAGAGGAGAAGGTTGTTGAATTTCTGGATGCGGATACAAATACTCCCTCCATGGTTTTTGTGCTTCATGCACAGTGAGAAATAGCTGGGTAAATGCTAGCTTGTAGTGGGGTCTTTGGAGGCTTCCACTGATTACAAATTTGATATTAAAAAAGCATTTTTCTAGATCTCTTGAACACAAATGTTGGAATCGCTTTTTCTGTGAGACTAAAACTCGTGGGCTGGTTCTGCCTCGTCTTTATGTTGAATAGAAATTGAAGTATATCCATTTCTAGTACGCTGAACTGTACATATTTGTAAATCTTACTGCCCGTGTTGTAGCAACGGCATTGCTTCTTTCACCTTTCTTGGGTAGTCTGTATCGGTGTCCGGGAGCTCTAAACTGGCGGAAGTTCCTCAGTCGTTAGCCTGAGCGGCTTTAGGTAATTGTTCCTTGTCTCTCCATCTTCAGAAGCTGAATAATTCTCCCTCTCCCTGCCTTAGAGTATTCTCATGGCCTTTTTGTTTCCTTAGCACTGTTTGACCTAGAAGAACAAACTGTTGTTAATCTGCAAAATTTTGAATCCAACTGTTTGAATGATCAGGTGACTTTTGGATTTTAATGGAATTCTTTGTGTCTCTGACAGGGCCGAGTAGTTGAGAATATTTCTAAAAGATGTGGGGGCTTCCTGCGGAAGTTAAGCCTGCGTGGCTGTCTAGGAGTGGGAGACAATGCATTAAGGTAGTGGTACGGCTTCTTTCTGCTCTTAAATGTGATGTAAAGGGTGATTCCGTTTCTGCAACCACAGAGGACTGGAATAATTTATGAACGCTTTGGAACGGAGATCTTTAGCCTGTGTGTCTAACTTAAAACCTCGGGAGTGGTAACATACAAGCCTTTTTAATTTATCGTTTTTTAACTTCACACAGTAGCCGTTTTTCTCAGTTCTCCTTAACATAACGCCAGCTGCTGCTACAGGCTGAGTAGTAATTGGCACCGAATGACAAGCTTTTGCCTTAGGCTGGGAAATCCCAAGGCAAGAAATGGGGCAACATAAATTATTTATTCTATATATTTATTTACTTCTTTTGTTGGAGACCATTTTGTAAAGTGGTCTCTGATGTGTTACGGTTAAAACAAATGCTGTAAAACATCTGGAAGTGTATTGCCTGAAAAATGCTGTGTTTCCCCTTCCCTTTAATAAAGGACGTTTGCACAGAACTGCAGAAATATTGAAGTATTGAACCTAAATGGCTGTACCAAGATCACAGATGCGTGAGTAAACTTCTTTTCTCTGTTTGCCCTGTCCTGCCCTTCTGTGCGTGCACCGTGTCAGATTCTCCATCCCTTTTTTTTAAGGGGAGGCCAGGCTTGTGCGCGCAGTAGGTAATATAATGCACGTCCTATGACGTGCGTGTGACTTTGGATAAATCCATTGCCTGAGTGTCTTGTGTGCTCTCTTTCAGTACGTGTACCAGCCTCAGTAAGTTCTGCTCTAAACTCAGGCACCTTGATTTGGCTTCCTGCACTTCCATAACCAACCTGTCTCTGAAAGCACTGAGGTAGGAGTCAGCAACACTGACCTTTGACGGTTGATTCCCAAGAGTGTGACCCACCATTGCCCCGTGTTGCCACCATTGCCCCATTGCACCATTGCCACCATTGCCCCGTGCCCACAATTGTCTCGTGTGCCGCGGAGGAGACTGACATAGGCTGAGCTGTGACTGTGATCGGAATTCAGGCGTTCCCAGCAGAGCTCAACGTTCACACGTTGTGCCGCCTGGTTTGCCTAGACAGAGGAGGAGCGCTCCTCCTGTTGTAAAAGCTGCCCTCGACCTCGTTTGTATCCGTCCCGATGGTTATTAGCAGTAGAAGAAGAATTCCATTCTATTCAAGTCTTGGAGGAGGGATCTGGGGGGAGACAGAAGTCTTAGCCTGCCTTTTTGCAATGCTCGTTTACTAAGTCAACTTCTTCCTTGTAAGCGTACCATTGCGTACTTAGCAATGGTTCACATAGGTGGAAGGGGAACGCCAGCATGTGACTATTTGTCTTTTTAAACTGCTTAGGAGACATATAACTGCTTAGATCTGCTAAATGGAATTGCCAAGTAATCTAGAAAAGGAAGGGACAGACAGACATTGGTGGGAAGATATTGGGACAGAGAAAAGGAGGCAAAAACCCACTAAAGGTAACAATAGAGGCCAAGCTATTAACAAAAATAAATACGTTCAAGCGATATACCAGTGGCATAAAAGAAAATACAGGAGAGCGGTATGATGGGGGAAAAAATACTGGAGCGTGAACAGCCTAGACGCCAGAAGAAAACACAGATTTGAAAGAACAAATGGACGATTAAATTCTTTTTGCAGCGACATTAAAATACTTTTGAGCCTGGTTTTTCCTTCCCTTGAGGGTCTTCATCCTTGTCTCTAATTTCACAGGGTCAAATTTGTGCTGCAGCTATCTTAAATACATGATAGCATGTGTATCTCTTCCGAATGACAAATGACACTTGCGTGTTGCTCCCACTGGCAGCTATTTGCAGGTGCAAAGTTACACCTGGGAAGTTAGAAGCAGCGGGGCAGACATGGACCCTCTTTTTGGTTTTCGTTGAGGCTGGTTTGGTTGTATTCCGGTCCAGAAAGCCCATAGTGTCTGTTCTTGTCTAGGGGCTGGGAGGTGTCCAAAATGGGATAAATCGGTGGTCTTTTTCCCTACTAATGCCCTGCTTTAGAGCTCCCGATACTGCCTCTGGAGAGCTCTTCGCATCTGGAGACGAGGTTGGACAGAAGCGTTCCCCGTGGGGGTGTGGGGTGCGGGTGTGCATCTGTGCTCACGTGGGTTCCAGAAATGGGGCTTTCCTGGATTCTGGCTTGAAGCAGGATTTCTTTCCAAACCAAAACCAAGTTTCCACATGCTTTTCCTTTCACCTCCCAAGCGAGGGATGCCCACTGCTGGAGCAGCTGAATATCTCCTGGTGCGACCAAGTGACTAAGGATGGCATCCAGGCTCTGGTGAGAGGCTGTGGTGGACTCAAAGCCCTGTTTCTGAAAGGCTGCACGCAGGTACGGCTCTAGGGAGAGTGTTCAAATGGAATAATAACAGCTGGCTTATTTCTGCTGTGACTGAAAGTATGGGGATGAAGGATGGTGGATTTTTCTGTTTCCAGAAATGTTACGTTACTGGAATTACTCACAGTCTGTCTGTTGGAGATTAACTGCTTTTCTTGAAATTCTTTAATAGCTTGGAGCTCAGCATGAATAGCGGGACGGTGAACAAATTGCGTATCTAGCTGTAGAATCATTCTTTTTTCCCGTCAGGAGCACATTGAGCAAACTTTTTAAAAGAGGAGATAACTTTGTTCTTCATGGCTAGACCCATCTGTTTCTGAAGGCTCAGGAAACGTAGAAAGCGTGGCAGTACTTTCCTCTGCGCTGGTGGTAGCGTTTCCTCTGCGTGTCCTTTGGATCTTCTGGTTAGTCACAGAGAATCACCGTGGATGTGACTCCTTGACGAGACATCTCTGCAGGCAGGCAGCAGCGTGGTACTCTTCCCTCGAGGACATCGTGCAGCTCTTGAGCTATAACAGTATAGTGTGAAGAGGCTGCAGAGACTGTGGTGCCTGTACTTTGGAATATATAAATGGTGCACTAAGTCTTACAGCTGAAAGGGGGTTTTGCCCCCTTGTGATAGTTTTTGTTATTTAGACTGCCTTCTTTTACATTTTCTTTACTGTCTGACCTGGTGAATCATTGAAAAGTGTAATATGTTAAATACTTCCCTGTATTACAACTTTACTAAGGAGATACATCGATTAGGAACTGGGGCGTGGGGAACATCAGCCTTGAGCATTACTCTCTTAATGAGCAAGAGCTCCTTGCAAAGCTATTTCACAAGGACTGTGGGGACTAATTCTTGGTTTTTTACTTAAGTGGGCCGGGGTCTTTTTAATGAAGCTGGATAAGCTAGAAAGGAGCAACTGAGTATCTCAGAATCTTGTCCTTGACAAAGGAGAGTAAAAGCGACCCCGCAGGAGTTGAAGCCTGTGACCCAGAGACTGCCGAGAGTTTGAGAGCCTCAAGGCAGACCTGGAAAATGATCTCTCATCTGTTAGGTCCTTGTACCCCAACATGGACAGCGCTTATTTGTTTTGGATTTGTTTTGTTTTGTTTTTTTTTTTCCTTGGGGGTAGGGATTCCTTGAGTACGAGTCAATAAATGCCACTTTTGTCTGCTGTGTATAGACAAGCAGCTATATGTTTTCATTTTGCAAAAAGCATATTTCTCCTGTGCGTGGACACAGAAAGTCCTGACAGGCTGTTCCGATAAGCAAAGCAATAACTCACTGGTTACGTGCACGAAGCAGCGATAGCCTTGAGTGCAGAAGGAAGCCCAGCTGTAAGGGCTATAGTCAGTAGTTTTTCTAAATTTATACTACTGTCGGATTTTTAATACGTGAGATGGGTCTACGTGGCTGTAAAAACGACTTGATTAAAGGTATAACCATCTCAGCCTATTTTGAGAATTCAGGTCATAGAAACAGCTTGGGTTTCTAGTAATTTATGGAGTCGTGAGTAATATTGATGGCAATACATCCTTGTTATCAATTACTTGCCATCTGTTCTTATAGATTTAAGAATAGCAGGCTTTTTTATCATCAGAAAGCAACCTGGATGTGTTCGTGCTCCTCACGTCGAAATAAGACTTTTTTTTTTTTTTTTGAGTTCCAGTATTGCAACATAGAAGTGGTGTTACTTACAGGCCCTCACTAGTGAAGCGTTTCCTTAATTCCCGTAAATAGCTTCTGATTTCACTACTCGCTTTGTTAATTGTGCATGTTTGATCAGATCAGCTTTTCTTTAAAGCAGTAACTCAGTGTGGTGGGTCTTTGAACTCTGTTCCTGAGATGGCTAAAAAAAAAAAAAGGCATTGCACTTATTGCCGTGTATTTTGAGATTGCAGAGCGTTGCCCTCCTCCCCCCTAGGTATCCAAACCACAGATGCCTTCTTGTCCTCAAAGCTTTATTTTGAAGGTTGCTTCAAGTATTAAGAGGTTGCTTCAGTCTCTCCATTTTTCTTTCCAGCTTGAGGATGAAGCTCTGAAGTACATTGGTGCGCATTGTCCCGAACTGGTGACGTTAAACCTTCAAACATGCTCAGTAAGTAAAGCTTCCCGTGATCTCCCCCCTCAGCCTTCGCTGTGCATTTAGGGGCCATCTCTAAGCAGAACCAGGCAGAATGTTCTCCATCCCAGCAACGGCATCATCTGTGCAGACAGGGCAATTGTAGATTTACGAGACTTTTAAAAATAGTTGATGAAAACCAGCTTTCTGGTAGCATTCAGTCATGTTGACTAAGCCCCCCAAACAGTGGCATAGCATTCGCTTGGTCAGAATTGTTTGTCTCTTTGCCCTGCCCACGGGGCTTCTGGACTCGTTTGCAGGACTAGCCGGAAAAATTCTTTCCGTGGGGCGGGAGTGTTTGTGTGGTGATCTAGATCTAGCCGGGCGGTTCCTCCGGGCTCTTTATAAGATTGAAGCAAGAAGTGCAGTCTCCCTGCACAGAAGGGCTCTAACCCAGTTATTCTGCAGCGCCAAAAATGGATCTTTATGCCAAAACAGAAGTTGGAATGGGCTCTTTGTGCGTACCATCGTGCAGTTAGTCTGACGCAGCGAGTAACTGGACAGGCTCTTCCTTTCGCACAGCAGTGGGCGAGGCCTTTGGGGGCTGCAGGGCTGTCCCGTCCCAGTCCTGTTTAAAGAGTAGCTTTACCAGTTACTAGACTGGCTAGAGACTGGTGCCCATCCGTCTGAGACTGGGTGCTTGCAAAGGAGGAGCTGGGCTCTCGGCAAGTTCCAGGCCTGTGTCTGGCGTCTAGGGCAGAGGCAGGAAGGGGAGAGGCGAAGAGACGGAAGGGAGAAGAACACTAACAAGGTTCTTGATCGCCTTAACTGAAGAGACCAAGTTCTTCTCAGTTTCCATGTCATCTCCCTGCAGCACTTGGGCTTAGCAGCCCACAGGCTTGCTCTTTGCTGTTTTAAAAGAGGCCGTGCCAGTCCCTAGGTTGGTGCTTTTCTGTGGGAATTGAGTCTGGCTGCCTCTGCAAATCCAGAACCGAAGGAGCGCGTGAGGTTTAACCTGGTCCTCCAGCACGCGCAGCCTCTGCCACCTATTGTCCCTCTTCCCCTCATCCCACTGCGTGCGCTGCTCTTGATCCCGTGCGGCTCCTTGGCACGGCCGCGCTGAGCCCCTTGTGCTCGTGCGGGGAAACATCTGGAGCAGATCCGTGCGCTGGTGCCGTCCCCGACTTGTGAGCAGAGCGCGTGGGGCTGGACGGGCCCTGTGTGTCCGGGGACGCAGCGGGTCGATGGAGCTGCGGTGCCACGGGGTCAATTTAACGTGATTTGGGCTGTAAGCCTGTCTCTCACGGTTCGGGTTTTGGTCCCGGACCACTGCAGTGTATTTGTAAAAGGCTGTTTGTGAAAACAACCTGCTGCCTATTTCCTGGGTAACTCTGACTGTTGGGTGCTTTCTAGTCTTGAGTTTCAGCCAAGAAGGTCTTTACAAGCAAGGGTTGCCCAGGAGGGCAGGAGAGCGAGTCTAGGCCTGCTGCTACCGTGCCTTCCCCCACGGCTCACGTGGCCCAAGCTCAGAAACATTTCCGTGCATGTGGAATCACTTTCCCACTGTTTACCAGTCACTTCAGTGTGGCTTATCCTGTCTCAGCTGCTCCCGTGAAATACTTGAATGCATTTGTGGGTTGAACGAAGCATAACTTGGCCTCAGTTAAGTGCCCGATTGGAAGTCTGAGCAGGAAAATATGCAGTGCCTTGCACTTCCACCTTCGTTGTTATGGCTTGTGATGTTGTTGTTGTTTTTCTTGTAGCAAATAACAGATGATGGTCTCATTACAATATGCAGAGGATGCCACAAGTTGCAATCCTTGTGTGCTTCAGGCTGCTCTAACATTACAGATGCCATCTTGAATGCCCTGGGGCAGAACTGCCCAAGGCTTAGGTAAGTTGTCACTGCAGAGTTACCCGAGCTCCAGCGACCCATTGCATGCCGAGCAAAGGATCTTGGTGACGCGGTCATGTAATATGTGAGCCGTTTTAGACTCTGAAGGTCTCTCTGGAAGCGCACTTTTTATCGCTGAGCTTTTTCCAGGCGTTTGCTGTGGGATGATGGTAGTCTTACCCAAACTTGGTTTCTAAACTTCTGCCAGTAATAAAACAGTGGTAAAAGAGCTCCATGCCGTGGTGGTGTGCGCTGCCAATCGACTCGCTTTGTAGCAGTCTCCTTTTACACCATTGTGTATCTACTTTTATTCTTCTATGAAAACAGTTGAGGTTAGGTTACTTTTGCACTGAGAACTGAAAACACATGTAAACAACGTGGTTTCCTCTTGGCATGTGACATGAACAGGGTTTTCATGCTGCTTTTGTAGCAGATGGAATTGGTGCTGACTTTTGCTCTGCTTGACAGAGTGGGCTTCCAGTGACATCTCTGCAGGTGTTTGCTTTTTTAAATTTATTTTTTAAGACTTTTTTTTTTTATTAGGACAAGTTTCTTCAGGAAGACTTTGCTATAATTTCAGAAAATGGCCAGGTGCAGACAGAAGAGACAGTTTTATTATCTGACATCTGTAGCAGCTGAGTGGCCTGTTCTCAATGGCATAAAATACATGTCTTCTGGGGGGAAAAACCCCCACAAGTGTTTTCTGTGACAAAGAGTTATGAATTCAATTCATTTAAAGAATTCTGGGTACAAAGTGCAGCGTACAAGTGTGTGGAAACCAGTTTTGAGAGAGGAAGGTGGAACATGATTTTGGTTCCAGCTGGTTTCTGTGTTGATGTTCAGCTTCAGCTGCAGCGTTCCTAAGCTGTACTAAGCTCCACCCAGTAAAATGCATAACGCGCTCTAGGCAAGCTGGCTTCTTTTCTATAAAGGTAGATAAGTATCTTAACACTGTGAAGCAAACCTCTAGAGCTGCGGTAACTGTCTGCCAGGACGTGTCTCTGTTGCCACAGAGGCAAGCAGTTGGCCTCTTAGAGGACTTCAGACCCTTCTATCGTGGCATTAAACATTTATTCTTTCATGCCCATCTGCCAGGTTGTCGAGTATTGCACCCTTTTTCACGATGAGATCTGTATTTTGGGTGGAAGCCAGAGGAGATCGCTTGGGGAGGTTGTGGAGTGTCCAGCAGTGAAGGTTTTTAAGAGCACCTTAGCCCAACATTTGTCGGAGTAAACCTCCCTGCCTCGTAGCGGGGTACGGACTGGATGACCCTCGGAGTTCCCTTTTAGCCTGACGTCTTTTTTTCTTTCCCTGTGACCTACGCTCAGGTATAGAGGGTGGATGCTCTGTGCAAATTATCCTCCCAGAGAGCACAGCCTAAAGCGGGTCACGCTTTTCTGGGTTGCTGGCAGCTTTTAATGAAACACTCTGAAAAGCAAAATGACTCCACCATGGTTACTGTAAATTCTTTCTGTGCAGAATATTAGAAGTTGCAAGGTGTTCTCAACTAACAGATGTGGGCTTTACCACTCTAGCTAGGGTAAGTGCTCATTTCCACTTTTTCATCAAGTATCTCCGCTTTCTCTTCGCGATAGATGTGAACAAACGGTAGCTTTCCCTTGAATGTAGATTTTGGTAATGCTTTTGATCTCGACGTTTGAGTGGAAGCTAAGTTACAGAAGTTAGGTTGTATGTAATCTCTGGCATTGTCCTGACCCACACAGGTAGGAGGATGTGCACCCAAACTACACGAAATGTTGACTACTTGAGAGTTATAAACGCTACTGTTTGTTTTTCATAGATCAATCTGTGTTCTATACAACTGACCCTAAATTTAACCTCCTTTGCTTTCTGTGTATAAAAAACCTCGCTGCCTTTGAGTGAAATGGCTAGATTTCCTTTACTATGTTTGGCGGTGTTCATAAAGAAGCAGCAAACTTTCCTCTCAGTCATGATGTTTCATGGAGGAAAACCCTTCATTTTTAAAAAGGACTGTTTGGTTGTAGCTGTGTGTTTATTTGCTGTCTGAACTTTGCACTTAGTTTGTGTGTTCCATCTTCTGTTTGTTCCTAGAACTGCCATGAGCTTGAAAAAATGGACCTGGAAGAGTGTGTCCAGGTAGGAGGTGCCACCTCTGGCTGTTACCTTTTTTTTTTTAGCACAGTCACAGCAGTGTGGAAAGCTGGTGAAAAAGTGGATTGTCTCGAAATCAGGACTTGATTGAGAATCCTGAGCAAGAAGATCGGATATATTTGGATAAGAAAATACTGCTTTTGTAATTTGATCCTCTGTTCGTCTTTCATAGTAACGAATGCTACTGTAAATGAGAAAAGAAATCTTTAATAGTAATAGATGTGTCCTGAAGGTCGAGTAAGGGATGTGCGAGTTGTGACCCCTGACACAAGATAAAGTCCCAGAGTAAGATCTCTGCGCGCAAGGCAAGGGAAGGTTTGTGCTACCTGGATTGCTAGAAATACTGGCAGGTACCTCTGTTTTGAAAAACAGAGCCCGATCGTTTGAACAGCAATGCCTTTACAGAGGACGTGGCAACCACCTGAAAGAAAACTGGGGTGCCCGTGCTACCATTAGCCTTCCTCAAAGGCAGTGGGGTGGGATGGGATGAGTCTGTGGAGTCTCTTATAGCCCTGTGCTGCAGCTCTCCTCGTTAGTTGTAAGGAGGTGTCTCATAGGTGACTAAACACTGTTCTGTAGGGTATGCGCCAGAGCTGATAACCATTTCAAGGTAGCATTTACAGGGGAAAGTAGTTGAGTTTACTCAAGATGCCAGGGAAAACTCTCTAAGGCTAAGGATAGATTTGAAATCGGTTCGGATACAGACAGTGCAGACAATCGGATTCTGCTTCCTGCCATGAGAACAGCGTGACCCCAGTATTCCCTACTTCCTGATGTTTACAGGGCAGAAATTCAGGAGATCACAAGAGGAAATTACAGTAGTCCAGACAGGAAGGGATTTAAAGTTAACCCAAAAAAGGAGAAAGAAAAATTGGGCTGTGTCCTTGGACTGACTGCGTTGCACAAAGAGAGCCCCGCAAGTTCCCTTCGGAATGCTTTTCGATTAGGAAGCCGTTGTGTTGAGTCTCTCTCTTCCTGAAGAACAGAGAGGAACAATTCAGCAATCCACCGAGCTGTTGGAAGGGGATTTGAACGCCTCTTGTGCTTTCAGAGGCGAGCATTGAGGAGACGTTGGGGTGTTGGAGAGGTCTGCTCGCTTGCTTCTCTTAATTGTGAGCTTATTTCATGAGAGCTACTTAAGGAAGTTCCAAAAAACAATAATACCTTAGCAGTCCTTCAAGGGCATGAGTTGGTTTCGATAAGGGAGTGGCAGAATCTGTACGTCTGAAATTTGCTCACACGGGAGATGAGCTCCTGAGGGGCTCAGGAGAGTGGCTGTGGGAAAGCGGTCATGGATTAGGCAAAAGTTGGCAGTTTTTTCTTTCATGGGGGGGAAAAAGTCCTTGTGCAAAGCACCCAGCATGAAGGGGCTTTTTCTTTCTTTCCAGATAACAGACAGTACACTAATCCAGCTTTCCATACACTGTCCACGGCTTCAGGTTCTGGTGAGTATTCTAAGTGAGACTTTCAGCATTTTCTTTCTATAAACAAAGGGATTTTAAGCACTGCCCGTGGGGGGTTGTCTCTTTGACTTCGTAGACACGTTGCAGAGGCTTGGAAGAATTCGGCTAGAAACTTGACCCTGAAGAACCTATTGTCCCTCCCCTACTGCTAGCATTAATCGTACGCCAGGCACCCACAGCTGCCTGAAAATGAATTTTAGGACACTGGATTCTGCTGGTACCAGCCTCTGGCTGTCCTCAGCGAGCCTCGCAGAGTCTGTCTGCAAACCGGGCTGTCAGTCCGTCTGTAGGAGAGGAGACCGCAGCTCTTCTCGCCTGTAGTACAGAGCTGGGCAACTGAGACCTGGAAAGCCTGCTGGCTCGGGAAAGCCATGTTCGCCTTGGTCTAAATTTCTGGGATTAGTCTCGGTCTGCTCTGCGTCCCTGTGCGGACCGCTCCCTTGTCATGGTGAGAGGCCCTGTCCCGGGAGGTGGGGGATGCAGTCAGCGGGTTCTCCTGCGCAGCCATCCCTTCTGCACGCTGTGCCCCCCAGCAGGGCAACGGGCTGATGCTGTCTCCTAGCTCAAGCCCCGCTTCCTGCTCAAGAACTTCTAAGCTGCAGCCCCCCCAAGAAATGCACCAAGTAGGTGACGTTGCATTTCTGCTGGTTCTTGGACCCGCTGACAGGGTCCTTCCCGTGATGCGTAAGGCCACGGATTTTACACAGGTGCTTTCTTCGATAGCAGAGGTATTTATTCCGTCTGTGCCGTCCTGTCTCCTGGCCCTGGGGGTCTCCTCTTTCAGCAGCTGCCTTTCCCGTTGCGCTTCAGCTACGAGTTTTCCCCTTGCAGCAGGCACGTTGGTCGTTGGAGGCCCACGGAGCCCAGTGCCTGGAAACTCCACAGCGGCTCCAGCGCAAGGAGAGACTACAGAGCCGTCCAAAACACCGGTGTGGCAAACCAGTCCCAACTTGGGAAACGTGGGCCATCTTCTCGCTTGTCCCACAGCGTCCCCTGGCAGGGTGCTGGCCTCTGCTGCCGATGGCGGAGGCTACTAACTTGCTGTGTTTGGATGCAGAGTTTGTCCCACTGTGAGCTGATCACGGACGATGGGATTCGTCACTTGGGAAACGGCGCCTGCGCACACGACCGCTTGGAGGTGATCGAGCTGGACAACTGCCCTTTGATCACGGACGCCTCCCTGGAGCACCTGAAAAGCTGCCACAGCTTGGAGAGGATAGAACTGTACGACTGTCAGCAAATCACGCGGGCAGGGATCAAGAGACTCAGGGTAAAAAAAAAAAAACCAAACACCAAACACTGCTAAGGCTATGACTTGAACGCTTGATCTGGTGGGAGGAGGGAGGGCAGAGGTTTCGGATTCCTCATGATCGTTCTTAAAAGTATTGAGACCCATCATCTATGAAATGAATAGCTGTCGGGCTCTCAGGCTCAGAAGACTGGATGGGGTTGTGCGCTAGCTGGTGGGGAAGGGAGGCGATTGCTGCGTTCGGTGCGTAGTAGCAGGAAGGAAGAGAGGAGACCCGGCGTGCAAGCGCTCGTTTTACAAGCGCTCGTACGTGACAGTGCTCTTGTAAACGTGGGACCGAGAGTTCGTGCCACAGCAAACGCGTAGGATGGCACCTCCTCTCGACTACTTTGTATGCTCAGCAGAGATTGTAGTGCCCTCTGCACTGATGCTTCCCGTGTAAAGAGCCCCAGCTAATCCTGTGATAAAGCCAGTCTGTTGTGGGGGAGGCTGCGCGTCCTTGTGAGTTGGACGGAGCCGGGGCTGCTCTGTCACGGGCTGCTGGTCACCTAAGGCACTCGGTGTCCCCGTGATTTCCCTCCCGAATCTGTTTCTCCCTCTGGAAAAGAAGAGCAATTCTTTTATTTGCAAAGAGAACATGGATCCCTACAGTTAGATGTTGTTCTGTTCCCCGCGGCTACCACAGGATTAATGGCGAGGAGAGCGCATCCTTTTTCCTTATTGCCTGCAACTCTGCTTTCTGGTGACAGGAGGAATCCCCGGTCTGTGGGGAAATCGCGCTGGCCAGCTGAGAGTTCGACTCTAGCTTTTATGGGTGTGTGAGTCTGTAGTCTGAGGCAGATAAGCCAGGCCCGTTTCGGCTTCTCTTTGCCTCTTGCGCTGCCGCTACGCTTGTCGCTTTACACGTTGTGTTTGTCTTTTCAGACCCATTTACCCAATATTAAAGTCCATGCCTACTTCGCGCCTGTGACTCCACCTCCTTCGGTCGGGGGCAGCAGACAACGCTTCTGCAGATGTTGCATCATCCTATGACACTGGAAGCGGTCATCCTTGCAAACTGAGTATTTAATTACACTTGTAGAATTACGGTGGACACCAGTATCTTCAAGGAAAGCGATACCAGTGTCATTTGCAAGGGCCAGCGAGCAGGGCCGTGGTGCCAGGCCCCTGTAGCCACCCATACGCATACATATACACACCCCACCTCTTCCAGCAAGCTGATGAACTCTGCAGGACGGGAGCTGGAGCCGTGTTGGCGTTTTCCGTAGGTGGATCGGTATAATTCTGAACCATTCCTACTGGGCATGCTCAGATGAAAGCATTGCGGTAAGGAGGGGAGGGTTTTGCGAACCAGAATGACTGTTGCTGCTGTTGAGGTTGGAATAGCAACTGAAATCCTTTGGCATGGGGAGAGGGGGAGAGGAGAGGAACATGCTTTAACCTGCATCTCTTGGCCAGAAGCAAAAAAAAAAAAAAAACCAAACCCAAACCTGGAAATCCCAGCAAGTTTTGTCCATTTTCCAGTGAGGGAATGAAACAGCAGCTGTTGTGAGACATGATTTACTTGTGCTTCTCTACTTCCCGTTCCCTGCTGACCACCCTGAGCATGCTCACGTTGAAGGTTCATCTGTTTCTTCTGTTCTGTAGCATCCAGCTCAGAGGCTTCCGAGGTTGTTGTGATATAGCTTGGAATCTGTACTGTCAGGCTCAGTTTTTTACCCTCCCTACATCCTGCTTTTTTTCTTTTTACAGATTTCTAATTCAGTAATTTTTTGAGATTTACCAAGCAAAAGTTATGAATCAATAAATTAAAAAAAAGTACTTTTTACCATTAGAAGCTTGAGCCTGTAATGACCTGTTTGGAGGATTTTTTTTAAATGGCAAGTGAGCTGCGCTACAGGCCAGGCTCTTGTAGGCTTCTTGGCCTGTTGTTATCAGCGACTGGGTGTCCGAATTTGTTTTGCGTTTCAGGTTTTATCCCAGTGACAAGAATATAACTCTTGATGTAGGGAAAAAGTTACAGTCTCTACTCCAGTGACTGTAAGTTCCCTCCTCCTGCTGTCCTTTCCCTCCAACCCTTCATCCTGCCCCCAAGGAAAAGCAAAGTAGAATCTTTTTGCTTGTTGCCCTGATCAAGAAATAAGGACTCGCTAATGGAAGCGGGAGGAAAAGCAGGCCTGAAAATACGCCCTCGGTTATTGTCACGTTGTTGTATGCTGAGGTGCAAGCGCTGGGTGATTTTGCTGACTTTTGCATCTTCCGCAGGTAAGTGTCTTGCCCCGGAGAAGGAACCATTTGAATGAAATGAGGGTTTGCTATGTGCCAGTCCTTCCCAGCTGTCAGGGTATGTGTTCATAGCGGCTGGTTTTGAGGCATTTCAGGCAAGATTAGCCCAGGTGCTTCAGAGGAGCGTAGACAGCCCGGGCCAGCTCTGTGAACTCCCAGTTCCTTGATGCTGGCAGTTCCAGATGCCCAGTATGAAACATGTGAACAGATGGGCAGACGCCGAGGGTTTAATGGGGCAGAACTTGGTCAAACTCTTAACAGGTTTGTGGAAGACAAGCTGACGTGTAAATAATTGTGCTCTTCCTGCTGTCTGCACCCCGGGATGGAAGGGAGCGCACGTGTTTATGGATGGTTCCCAGCTGACAGAGAGAGAGAGGCAAGTCTGTTTAATCATCCTAGCTGCCAGCAGCCAAGGAAGTGGTGCTTCAGCTTTATGCTGAAGAATCTTATGATGGGGGAAGAGCGGGGTGCAGCACGAGGAACGGCTATTTTAGGGTCCCAGGGGCTTGGTTTTTTCACTGTGGGTTTGCTTTGAGGACAGTGTGTTGCTTCCCAACCCTCTTATCGCTGTCTGAGCTATTCAGGCAGGCAGAAGGGTCGCTTAGTACCACCGAAGCTGTATCCCCTTCATCTACAACTTAAATTTCCCCAACCCATCTGTATATGCTTAACAAAGTCTTGCAGATGCACAGTCCGCTGGGAGGAAATCCAGTATGCTGTGTTTAAAAGGATACTGTCAATTCCGTTCCTGTAGATCGCTTTTAAACCATTATAGTGATTCAAATCCTCTTTAGAGCTGTGGATTTTCTCTCTCCTCAACGAGCATGTTCCTAGACTTCATTTGCAGAACTCCTTTCTCCGATTTTCAGGGTGGCAGAAGATAACGGTGCTTCCCATGGTAACAGACTGACTCGGAACGGGCGGGTGTGCCTGGGGCAGCACCCGGCAATCACAGTATTTGCACAAATCTGGGAAGAACACTTGGTTTAGTTTATATTGTGGCAAGGGAGAGCTAAAATGGCTTTGCAAGCCAGGGTGTAGTTGGCTGACTGATTTCTTTGTAATGGAGCAGAGTTTTCAAGGGAAAACTCAAGAATACAGAACCCAAAGCATTATTTTTGGTTTTTTTTTTTTCCAAACAGGGTGACAGCATTAAGGTAGCTTAAACTACTTGACAGTGTCCTTTTAAGTCAATTATCCGTCTTCAAATGGACTCTTCTTTATGTTTGTATTTATAAATGCCAATAAACACCATTTTCCAAGCCGTGTCTTACTAGAGGAATACCTTTGTAGAGCAAAAAAAAACCCCCCTGCGCGTGGCAGCATACCGGTCATGGGCTGTGTTTGGGAATGCCGTTTCTGCTCTGCATACGCGCGCCCTTGTTTCTGCTGGGCTGGTGCCTGAGCCGCAGGAGTGCGAGGTGCTGGGTCAGGTTTGATCTGGTGGCTGCAGAGGCCATCACGCACTGAGACTCGGGGCCTGGCATTTAGAGGAATGTCTTTGTAGTGTCGTTTTGAGGGGTAAGCGATGCAAAATGGGGGCTCTGCTGAAAAGTTCAGTGAGGAGCAAGCCCTGACTGAAAATCAAATCAATTTGCAAGCTCCCTACTTGTGCCAAGTGCATCTTTTCCAGCCTGGCACTAGACTAGCTGGGCAAGGCAGATCAGGTCCTCAATTTTGAGACGGTGAGCTGTACCTTGGCCCTTTCCTTGCCCTCCCTTGAAAACCAGCGTGCACCCCAGAACCCTAAGATGCCTCTGTAGAAGTCATGTCCCACAGTCGTAGAGCGGAGGCTGGACTGTGTGTTACCACCTCAAAAAGCAGTGTTTTGCCGTAACCTGGATCTGCCTTTCGGCACCTTATCCCGGCCACGTAGCGCAGCCCCGTGGGAGCTGCCCTGCCCTCGGCGTGCTCTTGGACTTCACGAGCAGACGGGTGGAGAGATGATGGGACCTCGCTAGCGAAATAGCCCGAGACCTTCTGGACTAGCGCTGTTGAGATCCTCCAGGGAGGTCTAATGCGAGGAGATCTAATGCAACCAAAAATTAGGCTTTTCTGGTCTTTTGAGACACACAGCAGCATTTTTTTATCCCAGTTCTGTGACCGTTCCCCATGAGGATGTGGCAAGTGTAACGTGCTGCCACAATGGTTATTTAAAACAAAAACTTTAAGTAGTTTCCTATTTTCTAAACATCATCGCAATTTTTTTTTTTTTTTTTTTAATTTTATTCAGTGTGGTGTTCATGGCTGGCCCATGGTGTCATGGTTTTTGGGTTGGCTGGGGGGGGGGGGGGGGGGGGGGGAGGATCAGTATGACAAGGTTCTTCGCTACCGTGTCCCGTGGTGGGGGTGTGCCCCGAAAAAGAGGTTTAAAGAGGTTTCAAACATCTTGTCCTGTTCTGATGAAGGATTGCGTGGTTGGGGGCGTTGTTTTGGGGTGGTTTTTTCTGCTTTGCTTTGCTTCTGTTCTCTCCCCGTGCTGAGGCCTGGCAGAGGCCCCCAGCGCCGCTCCCGGGTGCCGAGGTCCCTGTGCTGCAGCTTGGGGCGTTGCATGGGGCCAAAACAAAAGGCGTGTGGGGGAGAAGCCCCTTTCCTCTTTCAGTCAAAGCCTCAGCCCGTGCTGGGGCAGCCGGGGCCCTGCCTTCCCGGCCCCTCGCTCCCCCCTGGGCTGGCACCCCCGGGACCCTTCCTGGCTGCCTGGCCCAGTGCTCGGCAGCCCCCGTGGCGGCTGTCACCGGGGCTCCCGTAGAGAGGGGACGTCTCGGCGCAGGATCCCATCACCGGTGACCCCTGCTCTGGCCCCCGGCCCCCTGGCACTGCCCCGCGGCTCTGGCTGTGGCGGGGAGACGGGCGGCTGGGCAGAGCTGAGCTTCGCTGCCCTTGCCGCAGCCGGCGGTCCGTGCTCTCCGTGCCGCAGCTGGCGCTTACCGGCTGCCCGGCTCGCCTTGCGTGCGGGTTCGGAGGCTTTTGAAGAGACGAGGAAATACTTGCCTTGCCCTGCCCTGCCCGGGGAGGGCACGCAGGCTGCCGGGGGGGCTGTGGAAGTGCCCCCCTCCGCCGGCCGTCCCGCACCCCCAGCACCCGGCCTTCCCGGGGCTCTTCACGCTGCAGCCACAGAGCTTCCTCCAGCCCAGAGGTGCCCCTGAGCTCACCCTGGTTCTCCCCGCTGGCCACGGGCCCCGGCTCTTGTCTCGGCGTCTGCTGAAATGGGATTATCCCCCTCCTCTGTGCAAAGCCCCAGCCTTCGCTGTTCTCGTCCGCCAGCTCCTTTCCCCTCTCGCTGCTCGGCCCAGCCAGCGCAGGCCCCGGGGGCTGCCGTGGGGGCTGCCGTGGCCGCGGGCCCCCGTGCTGGGGGCAGAGCCGGCCTCCGGCGTATTTTTAAGGCATTTTTAAACGCGGGTGGGCTCACGATGTCTGTTCGGTCCGATGTGCTGGACACACGAGCTGGAACCTTGTCATACGCTCCCTTGATTTTAGGTATGTTGGAGAGAGAGCTGTACAATACTATTTTAATGATATTGTAATCTGTGCTTTCCTTGACGCTGCGTGGATATAACAATGCCATTAACGAAAAGTAAATATATCTCTGTATAGATGTAGCTCAGGCGTCCCTTGTCTGTGTGATACGCTGTATGTGATCTCCCTGGGCACGGCTGGGGAGGGGCTCGGGGGACCGAGCTCCGGCTCCCCTCGGCAGCGAGTGTTTTGGGGGGCCGTGGGTGTTTCCTTCTCCCCACCCTGCACCCACCGGCAGCGGCTCCACGGGCCCGTGCCTGTACCTGCCCCCGTGCTCGCTGCCGTCCCCTCTCTCTGGGGGGGCCAGCACCCCGATCTGGGCCCCGGCTGGGGGGCGTCCCAGCTGCGTGGCCCCGGTGTCCTCCCTGCCTCTTGCCCGCGTCCTGCGGCTCCTCTCGGTCCCCGTCCTTCCTCCCTGGGGAGCCCTGCTGCCGCCCTGCTTCTCCCAAACCCGTCCTTTGCCCCGCCGGTCGCTTCCTCCCGAAGGCCTCCCCCGTCTCGCTTCAGCCGCCGGCTCTGCCCTCCGTGCCAGCAGCGGCCGCACCGGACGGGGCTCGGGGGAAGGACTCGGCGTTGGAGATAACCCCTTCCCCGAGCCAAAACGCAGAAACGGGGCTCCGCTGGGTGTGGCCAGCGGGGGCTGCCCCGGGCCCCGGCCCGGCGGGGTGGGATAGGACCCGCTCTGCCCGGGCTTCCTCCGCGCCGGCCCCGCAGCCGCCGGGGCTGCCCGGGGAAGAGGGGCCGGCCCCGCTGCCCGCCCCGGCCCAGGGGCTCCCCGAGGCCGCGGGGCCGCTCCCACCCCGCACCCCCGGGCCCCCTCGCCCGCACCCCGGCGGGCGCCGCCGGGACGAGGCCGCGCTCGGGGCCGGCTCGCTCCGTCCTTCCGTACCCAGCAGGGCCGAGGCGCGGGCGAGGCGGCGGCTGCGGGGACGCGGCCGCCAGCAGCGCGGGGAGGGAGGGAGGGAGGGAGGGCGGGGAGCCGGGCCGGGCCCCTTCCCCTCGCCCCCCCGCACCAGGGCTCTGCCCGGCCCGGCAGGGACGGAGGGAGGGCGAACGGCGCCCGCAGGACGGGCTCTCGGGGACGGCGGCGGGGGGCCGGTGCCAGCCGCGGGCTCGCCTCTCCGTCCCCGCACGGCTCGCTCCGGCGCCGGCGCCGGCGGGCGATCTCCCTTCCCGGGGCGATGCGCTCCAGGGCCGGGCCCCAGCGCCGCTCCAGGCGGAAGCCCTCCGGGCCCTGCGCTGCCCAGAGAGGCGGCTCGGCCGGGGCCACCGTGCCCTGCCCGCCTCTGCCTGCCCGCGGCCACCGCGCTACCTCTGCCGACGGCCGCCACGCAGCTCGCCTCGGCCGGGAGGCTCCTGATCGGCTGCGGGGCGCGGTGAGGGGGGCCGGGCCGGGCGGGGCCGGGCGGGGCGGGGCGGGGCGGGGGCGTCCCGCCCCGGAGCCCAGACCCCCATCCCGCCGCAGCGAGGGGCACCCACGGGGGCTGAGCCTCGCTGGGCGCAGGCTGGGGGCCCCGGGGGGCCGCGACGGCTGCGGGATCCGGCCCGGCCCGGGTGCCCCCCCCCCGGTCCTTACCACGTCGCTGACGAGGATGCGGCTGCCGGGGGGCCCCCGCCGGGACACCCGCTGGATCCGGCCCGCGGGCAGCCCCAGCAGCTCGGCCAGCTTCCCGGCCAGCGCGGCCGCCGCCGGCTCCTCCAGGCGGCCCTCCCGGCCCAGCCCCGGGGACGGGACGGGACGAGGGCGGGGAGGGGGCGGGGAGCGCGCGCCCTCCGTCCCCGCGCCGCCCCCCGCGCCCGAGCACCCACCCTCCGCGCCCTCGGCCCCCCCCCCGGTGGGCTCCCGCCACACGCGGAGGGCCAGCCGGGGACGGGGGCACCTGCGGAGGCAGAGAGGGGGCCGGCGGGGGGCGCGGGCTCCGGGCGGGCCCTGCCGGCACCGCGGAGGCTCCCGGGGCTCCCTGGCAAGGGGGGGGGGGGTCCCTCGGTGCCCCGCGGGATGCCCGAGCCCACCTGCCCGGCAGCGCGTTGCGGAGGCGGCTGCCATCGGGGGCCCCGCAGATCCGGGTCGGGTCCCCGCGGGAGAGCTCCAGCAGGTCGGCGCCTGCGGACGGGGGGCTCGGGGGGGCACGGCCGCGGGGGCCGGCTCTGCCCCCGCCCCGGCCCCGAGCTGCCCGCGGCCTCGCCCGCGAAGGTGGCGAAGAGGCGGGCGCAGGCGGAGAAGCGGCGCTGGTGCAGCCACTGCTGCGGCTGCAGGGGGGATGCGCGGGGGCTCAGCGCCTGCGGCAGCGGAGCCTCAGCCGGGGCGTGAAGCGAGCGGGGACGTTCTCAGCCCAGCCGGCCCCTCGGGGGGGCCACGGGGGGGGCTATAGGGGTGCAGGAGGCTGCACCCACGGCACCCGCACCTCAGCAGGACTCTCCGCGGGGCTCTCGGCAGCGCGGGCGGGCGACGCGCGCACCCTGCGGGGAGAGGGGCCGGGGCTGAGCGGGGGACCCCAGCGCGGGGCGGGGGTCCGGGGGGGGGGGGGTCCGCTCACCTCTCCGGGCTCAGCAGTTTGAAGGGGTGAGGAGACGGCAGCCCCGGGGTGCGCGGGGGGCTGTGGGGTGCAGCCAGTGCGTCCGGCCACGGGGCGCACTGGGGATGGAGGGAGGGGGTCAGGGGGTGCCGGGTCCCGGGGGGCACCCCGGCCCACAGGGAGGGGTGCCAGGGCCGGGCCCCACCTCGGCCAGCACGGTGCTCTCGTAGGCCGGCTGGAATTTCTCCCGCTCCGGCGCCGGCTGCTTCTGCACCTTCTCTCGGTCCGTCTTCTGCTTCCTGTCCGCTCCCTTGGGCTGCGCCGGGGCCGTCAGCACGGCCCCGGGACCACCGCCATGGCGGCCCACGGGGACCCCGGACCCCGGGAGCCCCGAGCCCCAGGCACCCAGATCCTTGGGGCACCCAGCCCCCTGGGGTGCTCCGACCCCCCATGCACCCACCCCCCCCATGCACCCACAGCCCGTGCACCCAGATCCCTGGGGCACCCAGCCCCCTGGGGTGCTCAGACCCCCCATGCACCCACCCCCCCCCCCCCGCACCCACCCCCCGAGCACCCAGCTCCTCGTGCACCCAGACCCTCGTGCACCCACCCCCCTCTGCACCCACAGTCCGTGCACCCAGCCCCTCGTGCACCCAGCCCCCCCCTGCACACACCCCCCGAGCACCCAGCCCCCCGGGGTGTTGCAGCAGGCGCTGCCCCATTCCAGAGCCGGGTTTGCCAGCAACGGGGGGCACCGGTCGCCCTGGGGTCAGTGGTGCCCCCCCAGTACCTTGAACACCTTGATGAGGCAGCTGGCGCAGTGGAGGTGCTCGGGGGGGTCCCCCTTGCCCCCCGCCCCGAAGGTGTCCATCTGGATGCAGACGGGGACGCCTTTCTCCCCCCCCGTTCTTCCGCAGCGTGAACTCGGTGCTGATGCAGTGAACCTGGCCGGGGACGGAGGGGTCGGGGGGGGCCGCCGTGGCCCCCCCAGGCCGCCCCCAGGTCCCCCAGCCCCAGTTCAGCCCTGGCTCCCACCTGCACGAAGACGGGCGTCCGCCTCGGGGGGTCCCAGAGGAACTCCGCCGTGTTGAGCAGCGTGGGGTGGGTTTGGGGTTCGAGGATGCCGACGGAGAGGGGGATGTCTGCGGGGGGGGGGGGGAGAGCACGGCCCCCCCAGCGCCCCCAGCCCCTCCCCAGCCCCCCGCCCGCCACCGGCCCTCACCGATGTCGAGGATGCGATCGCCCGGGCGGCTCCAGCGCCAGCGCTCCGGCTGCTGCTGCTCCCAGCGCTGCACCGCGGGCCGTGGAAGACCACGCACCCGCACCGCGCTCTGCGCGGCAGGATCAGGCCCGCGCCACGGCCACGGCCGCGACCTGAGCCCACGGCCACGGGCGGAGCCCCGCGGAGAGACGGGGCTGGACGGGGCTGAGCTGGGCTGGGCCGGGGCTGAACTGGGGCTGGACCAGGGCTGAACTAGGGCTGGGCCGGGGCTGAACTGGGGCTGAGCTGGGCTGGGCCGGGGCTGAACTGGGGCTGGACCAGGGCTGAACTGGGGCTGGGCCGGGGCTGAACTGGGGCTGAGCTGGGACTGAACTGGGACTGAGCTGGAGCTGAACTGGGACTGAGCTGGAGCTGGACCAGGGCTGAACTGGGGCTGAACTGGGGCTGAGCTGGGGCTGAACTGGGACTGAGCTGGAGCTGGACCAGGGCTGAACTGGGGCTGAACTGGGGCTGGACCAGGGCTGAACTGGGGCTGGGCCGGGGCTGAACTGGGGCTGAGCTGGGGCTGAACTGGGACTGAACTGGGACTGAGCTGGAGCTGAACTGGGACTGAGCTGGAGCTGGACCAGGGCTGAACTGGGGCTGAACTGGGGCTGAACTGGGACTGAGCTGGAGCTGAACTGGGACTGAGCTGGAGCTGGACCAGGGCTGAACTGGGGCTGAACTGGGGCTGAGCTGGGGCTGAACTGGGACTGAGCTGGAGCTGGACCAGGGCTGAACTGGGGCTGAACTGGGGCTGGACCAGGGCTGAACTGGGGCTGGGCCGGGGCTGAACTGGGGCTGAGCTGGGGCTGAACCGGGACTGAACTGGGACTGAGCTGGAGCTGAACTGGGACTGAGCTGGAGCTGGACCAGGGCTGAACTGGGGCTGAACTGGGGCTGAACTGGGACTGAGCTGGAGCTGAACTGGGACTGAGCTGGAGCTGGACCAGGGCTGAACTGGGGCTGAACTGGGGCTGGACCAGGGCTGAACTGGGGCTGGGCCGGGGCTGAACTGGGGCTGAGCTGGGGCTGAACTGGGACTGAACTGGGACTGAGCTGGAGCTGAACTGGGACTGAGCTGGAGCTGGACCAGGGCTGAACTGGGGCTGAACTGGGGCTGAACTGGGACTGAGCTGGAGCTGAACTGGGACTGAGCTGGAGCTGGACCAGGGCTGAACTGGGGCTGAACTGGGGCTGAGCTGGGGCTGAACTGGGACTGAGCTGGAGCTGAACTGGGACTGAGCTGGAGCTGGACCAGGGCTGAACTGGGGCTGAACTGGGGCTGGACCAGGGCTGAACTGGGGCTGGGCTGGAGCTGGACCAGGGCTGAACTGGGGCTGGACCAGGGCTGAGCTGGGGCTGAACTGGGGCTGGACCAGGGCTGAACTGGGACTGAACTGGGGCTGGACCAGGGCTGAACTGGGGCTGGGCTGGAGCTGGACCAGGGCTGAACTGGGGCTGAACTGGGGCTGGACCAGGGCTGAGCTGGGGCAGGACCAGAGCCCAACTGGGGCTGAGCGGGGGCTGAGCTGGAGCTGAGCTGGGACTCCAGGTCAGAGCTTTGCCCCGCAGCTTTGCCCCAGGCTTTGCCCTGAGGCTTCACCCCCGGTTTTTGGGGGGTCCCCGCCACCGTCCCACCCTGAGCACCCCCCGCCCCTCCCCGCCGGCCTCCCCCCGGGGGTTCCCCATCATGCGGATCTCGTGCGACTGCCCGGGGGGGGGGGGGGGCAAAAGTGGGTGCTGAGCCCCGGGAGGGGGGAGGGGGGTCCCACCCCCCGGGGCGCCCCCAGCCCCCCCGGCTCACCCTGGCGGAGGGGGCTGAGGGTCTCCTCGTGGTGCCGCACGGTGGGAGAAGGGGGGGGGGGGCAGAGGGAGAGCCGGGCAGGGGGGCTGCGGGGGGAGCTGCCGTGGGGCTCCTCCTGCTTCAGGTGGGGCAGCACGGGGGGGTCCCTGCGAGAAACACCCCCCGGGGGGGGGCACTCAGCCGTGCCTCAGTTTCCCCCAAAGCAAGGGATGCTTTAGGACGGGAGGCGGAGGGGGGGGGGTACCTGAGCAGCCCCGGGCCGGAGATGGGGTGCAGCACCCCAGGACTGGACCAGTAGTGGCCGGGTTGACCGTGCCAGAAGAGCATGTGGGGGGTGTCCGCGGGGGGGGACACACGCCCAGGGTGACAGCAGGGAGGGACAGCCTGGTCCCCCCCCACTTTTAGAGGCGCAGGGAGGTGGGGTGAGAGCGGGGTTGGCCCAGTTTGGCCCAGTTGGGTCCAGTTTGGGGAGGGAGTTGACAGTAAATAGTGGGGCGGGGGGGTCCCCGCCCTGTGTTTGTTGCCAAGGCAAAGTGGGGGGTATCGGGGGGGGGGGACGCGCGGGGCTGTTCCCGGGGGGGCTCCAGCTGGAGCCCCCCCCCCCCCAGCCATGCCCTGTCCCCTTGGCCCAGCCCCGCCAAGGACATCTGCCCCCCCTTGCCCCCCCCGCCAGCCGTTCCAGTCCACCCTGGCCAGGGCGAGCAGCCAAGGCCGCCCTGCGCCAGCCCGCGCGGCCCCCGCTGCATTTTAATTCCTCTGAGTTCGCCCGGATTTGGCTCATTTTGGGGAGAAGAAGGGGGGTTTGCTCGTGTGGGGCACTGCCCCCCCCGGGTGCCAATGGAGGGGTATGGGGTGTTAAGGGGGGGGATATGGGTGCTGCCCCCCTCCCCTTGGGTGTCGGGGGGGTGAATGGAGTGTCAAAGGGGGGGGCCATGGGTGCTCCCCCCCAGGGTGCAAACGGGGTGTCTATGGGTGCTGCCCCCCCCCCAGGGGGCAAGGGGGGGCATGAGCGCAGACCCTCCCCTGGGATATCGGGGGGGGCCCTGGGTGCTGCCCCCCAGGTGGCAATGGGGGGTCCCTGGGTGATGCCCCCCCCCCCGGGGCTGTCAATGGGGGGATCCCTGGGTGCTGCCCCCCAGGTGTCAATGGGGGGGTCCCTGGGTGCTGTCCCCCCCCGGCTGTCCATGGGGGGGTACCCCCAGTGTCCCCCCCCGTATGGGACTCCTGATGATGGGGGGCAAGCCCCGCCCTACGGGGGCCGGCAGCCAATGGGAAGCCAAGGATTAGCATATCTCTCCATCCCCCCGGCGGGGAGGGGCCGGCGGCAGCTTGAGCGTGGCGCTGTCGCGACCGGGTCGCGGCGCTGTCGCGACAGCGGGGGGGGGGCGGGGGGGCGTGGCAGGCGCATGACGGAGCCGCCCGGGGAGAGCGAACCGGCGGGCCCCCCCGAGCCGCCCCCCGCCGGCCGCGGGGCCGGGCACGGCAGCAAGGTAGGGCCGGGGGGGTGCAGCGGGGGGTGTCAGTGTGCACCGGGGGTGAGTGTGCAAGGGGGGGGGGGGTCCGTGCACGGGGAGGGGGGAGTGTGCGCCGGCGGGGGGGAGCGTGCACCCTGTCCCGACCGCTTTCAGCCGCTTTGGGGTATCGCTGGGGGGGTTCAGCCCCGGAGCTGCCCCCCCCCGCGGCCCCGCTGACCCGGATCCCGGCCGGGCTGGGCTGGTGCAGCGCGGGCGGCAGCGGGGGGGCCGCTCCCGGGGTCCCGGCCATCCCTGGGGGCTGGGGGGGGGGGAGGTCCCTGCCACCCTTTGAGGGGTCCCCCCGTCCCCTTCCGAAGTCATCGCCACCCCTGGGGGGGTCCCTGCCACCCCTGGGGGGGGTCCCTCCGGCAGATGCAGCGGCTGAAGCGGTCGCTGTCCCTCCGGACGCTGCTGCGGAGCAAGAGCGTGGAAAGCCTCTTCCCGCGGCCGGGCGGGGGGGTGCAGGGCCCGGGGACCCCCCCGTCCCCCCCGCGGACCCACGGCTTCCAGCAGTACGTCTTCAAGAAGCATTGCCCCTGCGAGCTGTGCCGGCAGCTCATCGCAGGTGGGTGCCGGGGGTGGGGGTGTGTGTGTGTGTGTGTGTACGATGGGGGGGGGCAGCCCCTGCCCCTGGCCGTGACCCCCCCTCGCTGCCTGCAGGCAACTCGCGGCAGGGCCTGCGGTGCAAGGCGTGCAAGGCCGGCGTGCACCTCTGGTGCTCCGAGGGGATCTCGCACCAGCAGTGCCCCGGCAAGACGGTACGTGCTGCGGGGGGGGACACACAGCCCCTGCCAGCCCCCGACCCCCCTCCCGACCCCCCCCCCCCCAGCCCTGTCCCCAGGGGACTGCAGGCATCGGGGTGCGTGGCTGCGCACACGCGTGTGCACCGGGATGCGTGCCCACGGGCACGGGTGGGCACGGAGATGTCGGTGCGTGTGCAAGCACACCCCCCCCACACGCCCCCCCCTCCCCCCCCCCGTGCACAGGGGGATCCCCGGCCCCAGGGCCACACTCAGTCCCAGCACCCCCCCAGCACCCCACCTCTGCCCGGGGGTGCTGGGTGCCCCTTTTCCCCAAACCCCCTGGTTTTTCCCCCAGGCCGCCTCTTTCCGCCGCAATTTCAGCTCGCCCCTGCTGCTGCCGGAGCAGGGGGGCTCCGTGCAGGGTGAGCCCCCCCCAGGTGAGCCCCCCCCGGCCCCGGCTGCACCGTGGAGCCAGCCTGCACCCGGCATGGGGTGCACCCTCTCCCCGGGGTGCAGGCTGGACTGGGGGAGCCCTGACACCCCCCGTACCTCCCCCCGCAGACCCCAGCGTGAGGGTGGACCCCGTGTACGAGGCGCTGCGGTTCGGCACCTCCCTGGCACACGGTGCCGGCCCCACGGAGCTGTCCCCCGGCATCCAGGTACCCCCCAGAACCGGGGAGGGGTGGGGGGCACTGTGGGGGACCCCCTGAGCCCTCCTTGTGCTCTAGGGTGAGAAGGCGGCGGCCATGGAGGACAGCGGGGATGCCCCGAGCAGCGCGGGGACCCCCGGCAGCGGTAAGGGGGTGGCATTGGGGTGGGGGCCAGGGTGGGGGCCTGACGGGGGGGGCTGTGTGGTGTGTCAGGGCTGACTTTGTCCCCTCGTCCGTCTGTCTCAGCAGCTATTGCCCCAGCAGAGAGGGACGGCGTGGAGGAGAAGAGCCCCAGGCAGCAGGTGGGGGTCTGGGGGGGGGCAGGACGGGGATGGGGCAGTGGGATGGGGCTGTGGGCATCGGGACGGGGCTGCGGGGCACAAGGGATGGGGTGTTGGAAGTGGGCTGTGGGGCAGGGGCGTGGGACACTGGCACGGGGCTGGGGGCCGTGGGTCTGGGCTGGGGGCTGCGGGGCAGGGCCGGGGGCCGTGGGGCCGTGGGGCAGGGCTGGCTGTGTCCGCAGGCTGCCCGGCGGCCGGCGTGGCGGGACGGGGCACCCATGTTCTCCTACGTGGCTCTCTACAAGTTCGTGCCCCAGGAGCACCAGGACCTGGCACTGCAGTGAGTGGGGAGGGGGTCGGCGGGGCGGGGGGGGCCGGACCCCCGGGGGGCAGCGGAGGGGGGACGACATCCCCACGCTGCCCCACGCCTCCCTCCCCCTAGGCCCGGGGACAGGGTCACGCTGGTGGACGACTCCAACGAGGACTGGTGGAAGGTCAGGGGGGGCCGTGGGGGTCTCGGGGGGGAACACGCCGGGGCAGCCATGAGCCCGGGGGCCGGTGCCTGTCCACAGCCCTGCCGCATGCCGGGGCGGCCACGAGCCCGGGGGCCGGTGCCTGTCCACAGCCCTGCCGCATGCCGGGGAGACCACTGGCGCAGCGAGCGCGGGGGGTCTCAGCCGCCGCTCGGCCGCGCCGCAGGGGAAGGTGGGCGACCGGCTGGGCTTCTTCCCGGCCAACTTCGTGCAGCGCGTCCGTCCCGGCGAGAGCGTCTGGAGGAGCTGCCGGGCCGTGCAGGGTGACAAGGAGCAAGGGCGCATGAGCCTCAGGGAGAACCAGGTAGGGGGGACCCCACCGGTGCCAGCACCTTGCTGCCCTGGGGTGCACCGAGTTGGGTGCGTCGTCAGCGGGGCAACGCCAGGGCTGTGCCCCGCTGCCCATCCATCTGTCTGTCTGTCTGCCCATCCCAGATCTGCGTCGGCGTGGGCAGGACCCAGGGCCTCGTCCGGGTGACCAGCGGGAGGAAGCGGGGGCTGGTCCCCGCCGAGGTGCTGACTGAGATCTGAGGGGCAGCGTCCGGTCCCCCCCCCCCGAGTGTCCCTGTCCCCATCCCGGCGTCTCCAGCTTCCCTGGATCACCGCACCTCAGGAAGCCCCGTCCGGGCGGTACTTGACCCCCCAGCCATGCCCGGAGGCCTGTCCCCAGCGTCCCCATCCCTTGGGGTCTGGCCCGAGGCGTGTGCTCGGCTGGCAGGGGACAGGGGACACAGGGGTGGCCCCCAGGGTGACACTGCCCACAGACGGGACACCCACACGGCTGCTCCTAAACCCCCACACGTGCCAGGCAGCGTGTGCAGACACGGGGTGCGCAGCCGGGGCGCGTGTGCACGGCAGCGCAGGCGTGCAAATCCCCGTGCGTACACCAGGGCACGCACCTCTGCCCGTGCACGCGTGGGTGCGGCTCCACCCGCACGCTCCAGAGCCACACACGCCTGTATCTGTGCACTAACACACGCGTGTGCAGCCCCCACACGCGTGTGCCCCGCCCGGCTGCCGCACACTCGGCTCGCCCAAGCAATAACCCCCTGTGCCCGGGCAGCGCCCGGCCCCGCTCCTGGGATGCTCCAGCCCAAAATCCTAAATTAAATGCTGCTGCTGCCGCGGTGTTGGTGCCACCAGGTCATTTTTCTGCGCCGGCCGGAGGAGCTTCGGTGCTGCCGCGTGTCCGGGCAGAGGGGGTGTGGATGATCCCCCCCCCCGCGCTGCGGGGTCCCCTTGTCTTGGTGCCATCCCTGTGGGGTACCATGTGCCACCCGCCATGGGCACTGGGGCTCTTTTTTGGCTGCATGAGTCACGCTGTGCCCGGCGGCGGTGAGTCACCGTCGGTGGAGCCGGCAGCAGGGCCAAGGACAGAGCGGGTGCCAGGGGCTCGTCGGGGTGTCCTGGCACGGGGTGGGGAGTGACACGTGGGGACACGGCGCGTGGGCATGGCACGGGGTGCGCGCTGGGCATCGGAAACAACCGGTCCCTCCAGTCCTGTGCCCAGGTGGTCCCATCACCTGTGTGAGGAGGTGGGAGGGTCTCAGCTGCATTTCCTGTGGGTGGGGGGGACCCCCCCCCAGCTTATAAAGCCCCGGCTGGCGCCAGGGGTGGTGTGCTGTCCCCTGGGGAGGCTGTCCCCATCTGTCCCCGCAGCATAGGCAGTCCCCAGCGTGGGGATGGCAGCACCCGCAGGCGTGGGTTTGGTAAGGAGCTGCTTGGGTGAGCGTGGGGTGTCTGGAGGGGCGGGGGGGGGTTCCCCGGTGTGAGCTCTGGCCCCAGCTGCCTTGCACTGGTGCCCGGGGGTGTGCAGACCCCCGCCCCTTCTCATCCCATCCTTTGCCTCTGCAAGTCTTGCCCTGCTTGGTGCTGAGCTGCAGGGGCTGCCTGAGGGGCGGATGGGGGGGGTAGCTGTGGGAGCAGAGCCCCCCCAGAAGCTTCCCCTGAGCTTGACCTGAGCTCAGGGGTGTGGGGGCTGCAGTTTGTCCCCCTGCTCGGTGGTCCCCAGCCCCCCGAGGACCGGCAGGGCTGGGGGCCTGCTCCTGAGGGTGCCGGCTCTGGCACACGCAGTCGGAAGCCCCTCCTGGGGCTGTGCCCCCACCCTGGGCATCTTGGCACCATTTTCTTGGTGGGCATCAGGGACACATCGGTGCCTTCCGCTGCTCTGTCACCCCCCAGGGCCACCGCAGTTGCCTCCTTCCCTGCTTGAATTGCATCGGGTCACCCCCGGAGCTGGCTGGGAGCAGGCTGTGGGCTGTGGCCATTAAAGGGAGGCTGAGGGCTCTGCCCGTGTCTAGCCCAGCTCTGCCATCGGCCACTTCCCGTCAGGGTGCGGTGACTTGTTGGGGTGTTTGGGGTCCAGCCTGGCTCTTTCCTGGGGGTTTAGGGTGGGCCCAAGGAATTTGTCGGTCCCCGAGCCCTCCTGCACCAGGACCTGCCCCTCCAGCGGAGGATCCAGCTGAAGATCCTGGAGCTGCTGCCTGTCCCTGCCTGGGCCAGGGAGCCACGGGGAAGGGCTCTGGGGTGCGGTGGGTGGCAGGGGTGGCCCCCAAACCCCTTTTCTCCCACCAGAGCTCAGCAGCTTGCAGGCAGAGGTGTCACAGCCCCGGTCGGGAGGGGGAAGAAGGCTGCGGCTGCACGCAGAGGAGCTGCCGGCGCAGGAATTGGGCTCTGCCTGCAGCACTGCCCTGCGCAGCGAGCCCTGTGGCTGCCTGGCCTGGGACAAGGGCTGGCGTCAGCAGGACCGGCTCGCTCTGACCCGCGTTCTCCCTCTGCCATCAGCCCCGTGGGCTACGGCTCACCCTTACCCCAGGAACCACCCCAAAAAGCAGGGCAGACCCAGCAGCAAGGTGGGGAGCAGCAGTTCTTTCCCAGCCCTTCCCTCCCAGTTCCAGAAACCTTGGAGAAAGAGCGCAAGCCTCAGCGAGAGGAGTCCTGGATGTGGTGTTTTATTGAGTGCTCGAGGATGGAAAACACTATGTACACAAGCCAGCCAGCGTTTACTTCTTGGTCTCCTCCTCCTTGGAGAGGGTCTTAATGATCTCCTCCTTCTTGGCTTGCAGGCGTTCCTCACGGCGCTTACGAGCCTCCTTGGTCTTGGACCTGCGAGCTTCGGCCTGGTCACTGCAAGAAGTTAAGAGCTCGTGAATACGCAGAGATCACCTCAAGAAAGCTGTTACCGCCGGCCCTGGCCTCCTCTCGCTCCACAGGATCCCGGCCCACCAAACCAGGCGCTGAAGCGAGCGCAGCTCGGCAGGCTTTGCTCCAGCGCTCGCGTGCCGTCCGCAGCTCTAACCGCAGTTCCCAGCGGTGCTAACCTGGTCCTGCTCAGCTCCGAGCGAGGACGCTGGGCTCTGCTGCCCTCCCTGCCCCACACTGCCAGGCTCTTAGCTCTGGCCAAGGAGGATACGGTGATCCTGGCTCTGGGGACCGCCCCGTTGGGGCTGGCTGGGGTCACGCATCTTCACTACAGACCAAGGTTAAGATACCGGTTTGTGTTTTTTTTTTTTTTTTTTTTTTTTTTTTTTTTTTTTTACGAAGTACGCAGCAGGATTTTGAAATCCATTGCCTCCTCACCTCCCCTTGGCAACCATTTACTGATCCAAGTGGCTGGATCAGTAGATCTACCAGTTTGGAGCTGTATGGGCAACTAACATCTGCTACGCCTGCAGCGGGACGCACAGAGCTCTGCCGGGATTACGTACTTCTCTGCTTCAAGCCAGCCCTACCCAGTTTTGGTTTGGTTCTTCACCAGGGCTCCAGACAGAGCCACCAGCAACAGAAGCCACCCGGAATTACCTGCCTGTACAGAAAACCGATTCCACAACCTGCAAGACCGAAGCTTAACAGCGAGGCAGCACTTACGCCAAGAGCTTCTTGCGAGCTTTATCTGCCTTGAGCTTGTGGATGTGCTCCATCAGGATCCGCTTGTTCTTGAACACATTACCCTTGACCTTCAGGTACAGGCTGTGATACCTAACAGAGCAGAACGGAACGGACTGTAAGCGAGGCTGCCCGGGAGATCAAACCACTGCGCAGCTTCCGGACATCCTGCACCCCTCCTGGCACACAGCAGCAATGCGCACAAGCGTGCTGTGAGGAGCAGGGTCACTCTGAAGCTGCTGCACTGGCTCTGCCCTCCTCCAAGCAGGAGAACTGCTGGGATTACTCTAGAGCAGCTCTCCGGTGCCATTTCTCCAGAAAATAAATCCTTCCTGGAGAGGATTTATTTTCACTGATCTGCACACCGAGGAGCTGGCTGTGGAAGCTGCAGGCAGCAAGAAAGGGGTACCTAAGCGTATGGGCACACGACCCAGAGCTGGGCATGGCATGGCAGGCTTACATATGGCGGTCGATCTTCTTGGACTCCCTGTATCTGCGGAGCAGGCGCCTCAGAATTCGCATTCTCCTCATCCAGGTCACCTTCTCAGGCATACGAGCATTGGCCGTACCCTTTCTCTTACCTAGAGAGGGAAAACAAGATGAGAACGAGGCCAAATTTCTGCAAGTTGAACAACATGAACAACAAGGAGCGTTTAATCCTTCTCATTACTTCAAGAAAAAAGCTATTGACATACAAATTGTGTATTTTTAGGCCCTGCCACAAGCCTCTTGGAGATCGTTGCTCAATATAAGCTTGTGGGTGGACCACATACCATGAGAAAAACCCAGACATTTATCCAGTTCTCAGAGGGGAGCCAGCACCTACCGATGCCCATGTGCCTGCCCTTCCGGCGGGCCAAGGTGTTCTTCCTGCATCGGGCACGGGAGTGAACGGTCACAGGTTTGCGGATGATCAGACCATCCTTAATCAATTTCCTGATCTGCTGACCTACAGAAAGAAACTCCACGTTCAACATCTTATGTGCAATGAGAGGACACGTTAGGAAAGTACAGACTCCCATCTGGCTTGTACAAAAAGGATCCAACGCACAGGACAAGCCAGACCTTCCCCCAGAGCCCCCTCACGCTGCTGTAGTTGCTCTTTTCCCCTCCCGTTTCTCCCTCGCTAGTTATCTCAGAGGACACCACGTACTAAACCCCCTACCAAGAACTCACCGGGCACCACGTCCTTGGCAGTGCACTGGGGAACTCTGTAAATCCTGCTGATGGGCTCATTTCCACTTTGAAGTGTAAAGCAGTTGCTCAAGCGTCAGAATTTTACCTAAGCCAACCTCACTGCTACCGAGCTAGTCAAAAAGCCTCTCCCTGACGCATCCCTCTTCCACAGGGCAACATAAGCGATGTATAGCATGGCCGTGAGAGATGATTACTTACGCGAGTTGGCGTTGGCGATCTCATTGGTTTCGTTGGGATCCAACCAGACCTTCTTTTTACCACAGCGCAAGACGCTGGAGGCCAGCCTCTTCTGAAGCCGGAGCATACTGCGGAGAACCACGCACACAGCTCAGCACCACGTTCGCTCCCGCGGCCGGACGGTGCTTTCGCAGCGCTTGAAGGCCCGGGCCAGCCCGCAGCGAGTCTGCTGGAGGCAGGCCGCGCTGCTGCAACAGCACGACGGGGAAGGGGGAGTAGCCAAGGGCCGCAGGGCCCGAGAGCAGCGAGGCCAGCCCCGCTCAGCGGTCCCCTCCCTCCCTCTGCACCCTGAGGGCCCCTCGGCGTGGGCCCCGGCCGCCATTTCGCCCCCTCCCCAGCGCGCGGCCCAACCGCCATTTTCCCCCGAGGCCTGGGGAGGCCGCAGCCGCCTCACAGGGCCCGGGACCCCCCCCCGCAGCGCGGCCGGGCAGCCCCCGCTATTGAGGCCACCCCGCCGGTCACCCCCATTCCCCGTCGCTGCCGGGGCAGGCCCGGGGGAGCGGCGGAGCGCTGCCCCTCACCTCATGGCGGCGGCGGCCGGGCGGAGAGGAAGAGGCGGCGGACCTGGCCGCGCCCACAGCCAGCGCCGCGGGGAGCGGCACGTACCACCCCGCTCCCGCCCCGCTCCGTCCCCGCGGCGGCGAGGCGGCCCGAAGCGCGGCGAGAGAAGGACGGCGGTGGGACTGCGGGTGGGAGGAAGAGACGGGGCGACGGGGCCCACTCGGGACGTGGGGCAACAGACACTTTTCCCTCCTCGCCACCCCCCTCTCCGCGGGGTGGTACAGCCCGCGGCGGGCAGGACCAGGCTGGCTCTGCGCATGCGTGGTGGCGTGGAGGAGGCTGTGGGCAGCACATGGGTGGTGGGTGAACTGGGGGGGGGGTCTGGGAAGCACTGGGCAGCACTGGGACTGAGCTGGGGTGGGCTGGGCTGAGGGTCAGAGCCATGCCCCGGGGCTGTACAGGCAGGCTGGGGGACTGTGGGGATGCCCCCTCCCCGCCGGTGGGCCTGCGTGGGGTGGGCAGCACAAGGCCCAGCCCTGCCCTCGCTGCAGGCCTCTCCTCACACCGGGGGCTGCGGGAGATCGTCCCCAGCCTGGGTTCAGGCTCGTTGTTGGACCTGAGGAGACCTGGGCACAGGTTGTCCCTCCTCACCCTCCCCACCTGCCCGGGAAGCTGTAGGTTAGGAAGAGTTTAATGGCAGCTTTGTCACGTTGCTTTTTGTAGCAAGAAATGGGATCTCAGTTTCTCCAGCGTTCATCTGCGGTCGTTCCTTTTATCCTAAGAAGTCACCCTAAAGGGTGGTGTGAATGTCCAGGGGTTGGTGCAGGAGAGGGCCGAGCTGGGATCTCGGATCCTGCTTCGTTTCCACATGTGGATCAAGTTCCACCTCTTCTGCAGTCCCTGGGTTACGGTTAGGAAAGGGAGGACTCACATTTTCCCATGAAATAACCTCTCGATAGGGGTGGGAACGGGGCTGCAGTGAGGGCTGGCGTTGGCAGAGAACATTTTACCCTCCCAGCAATTTGCAGTCGAAGACACAAGTGAGGTCTGGATGTGTCAGTGGCACCATTTGTGGTTGGAAAACAGGCACGGACAGGCTGAGTGGTGTCTCATGGCTCTCCCGGCCAGAAGCACCTCCCCAAAAAATGCCGTAGTGAAATGAGCCCGGTGGTAACTGGCGTCCTTCGTGTCGGAGAAACAACCCAGAAAAGCGCTGGAGCCTCTCAGATTGGTGAAGAGTTCCTGGAAGAAGGGAAAGCTTGCAAAATGATAACGTGTAGATTGTAACCGGCCTAAAAACACAGGGGTTTCTCTGTGGCTGAATTCCCACTTCAAAGCAAACTTGTCCAGTGAAAATGTTGCTTTTTAACCACCCTGAGGTTAAATAGTGCCCAAATTCATCATTTTGCAGCGATTCTTTTCCTTCCTTCCTTTCAACCGCTGAAGGTTGCGAGTGGTTGGAGAGCGAAAGCCCCCAAAGGCGCCTCGTTAAACACCCAAGACAAGATGCTAACGGTTCCTTTTGAATCTGGCGGCCGTAGCACAGTCAACATATGGCGTGAGAAGAGGAGCCGATGGCAACAGATTTTTGGTTCATTTTGAGACAAAAACACAGATAAACACAGGCTTTTGCTGTTTAAAAACTGACTCATCATTTTCATAAAACAAACAGCAAAATCTGGAGGCTCCTGAGAGGGAAGAGTGGCTGGGTTTTAATTACCGGCCTGGGAGCAGCTCTGGGGTTTTTTCTCTGGAAATCGATGTCCTGTAAAGCTCTTGGCCAGTTGCGTGGGCTGGAGACAGGAGAGTGCGTGTGAGACACGGGGGTACGTGTGTCCCCGAGCCCTATGGAAACGTCACCTCGTGCTCTGTGCTTTCCAGGGGGGCAAGGATGAAGAGACCCATCTGGCCCCAAATTCGAGGAGAGGCTTCAGCCCAGGTAGGGATGCTGCTGCTTGTGCACAAGCCCTTCCAGAGAGGTCCGGGGAGATCTGTCGTCCCTCCTCTGCCTGCTCTGTTGCATCCCGCACTGGATGGGTATGTCTGTAGTTCTGTGCCCGCCGAGCTTGCTTGTGCTCGAGCAGCGGGCAGGGGCAGAGCGGGCACGCCGGTGAGCCCCTGCGAGGGGCCGTGCTGGCACGCCGTGCCCCTGGCAGTGCAGGCAGCAGTAGGGGGGGGCCCAGGGAGCAGAGGAGCTCTGGCAGCGGGAAGGGAGAGATGCTGTAATTGCGTTACGCTCCCACGCAGCTGCCTGGGAATGGTGCACTCGCCCTCCGCCTCCGGGCAAGCTCCCTGCTGGCAGGGCCCCCGCTGCCCTGGCACCCGGCTCTGCCTCCCCAAAACACCCTCGCCACCACCCTCTGCTCCCCCCGCAGACCCTCCGGGGGCTTCAGCTCCTGCATCGGCCGTGTGGCCCAGGCCTGGGCAAGGTGGGCAAAGCAGGAGACAGGCAGGCTTTGGCGCTGGGGATCAATGAGGTCCCACCACCCGGAGCTTGGCCAGGCACAAGGCGCAGAGCTGGGCATGGCTGGGGCTCCGGGGCTGTGTCCCGGGGTCGGTGGTGCCAGCCTGCGTGACCTTGGGCAGCTCATCCCCCTCCAAACCTCCCTTTCCCACCTGCCCGGCTGCCATGAAGCGTGCGCCGGTGCTGTCGTAGGCACCTTACGGTGTCGGTGATGGATGGGGGCTAATAATGGAAAATGTGGCGTCAGCTGTCCCGCTTCCCCGGGCACATTGTCCCACAGCTGCGGGAGCTGGGACTGGAGCAGGAAAAGACCCGCTGGTGTGTGCCGGGGGGGGGGGGGTCCCAAGGAATTTTTAACTTTCCAACAGCCGGCAGTGGCGACTCCTGCGGCGCAGTTGCTGTGAGATGAGTGTGGGAGGTCTCAGCCCAGTCCTGCCTGGGGAGGAGGCCATCAGCCCCAGCGTCAGCGGGCTCCCTGGGGAGGGGGCAGAGGCAAGCTGCGTCCTGCCCGGCACACGCCAGCACCCGTGCGGGCTGCCAGCGGCCCTCGCCCGCCGGCACGTGTGGTCTGCCCCTCAGACCCGCTGGCACGAGGAAGCAGGGACAGTGCTGGGGTCCCTGTGGGGCGGCTGCAGCTGCACTGGGGGCCAGCGGGTGCCAAGTGCAGCCCCTTCCTCACCGCACGTGGGGTCCATAAGCCTCAGGCGTCCCCCCCATTGCCGCGGGGTCCCCGGGGTGCCCTTTCCCTGGATGCTTCACATGGTGTGTGCAGATGGCTCTGTGCCCGGGCTCTGTGTCCTGGGGAGCAGAGGGGCTCAGGGGGGACATGGGGTGCTCTGAGGCTGTGGGGATCCCAGCTGGGGAGGCTCTGGGGGGAGAAGCTGGAGGTTTAGGGGCAGCCTCGCTCCTGAGGGAGCCCCGGGTTCCCCAGATCGTGGCACATCCCGCTTGGGGTGCTGTCATTTGGGGATGGGGGCACAGCTGCCCCTGCACCTCCCCTCCCCGAGCCACACAACAGCCTGGGGGCCCTGTGTGTCCCCCCCCCCATCTCTTTTTGGGGTGTCCCCCCCAGCAAGCAAACCTGCTCCAGGCTAAAGGCTGGGGGTGCAAGCCACGGTGGGCACCACTGTCGTGTCCCCCCCCCATTTGGGGAGGGGACATCCTCATCACCTCCCCTTTTTTTCCCCAGGGGAAGGAGCTGCTTTGGGGGTCCCCTACCTGGGAAGGGAGGGGAGGGGGTCGCATCCCCACATCCCCCATCCCTCCCGGGAACGTGGTGGGAGCGGCCGAGGCGGAGGCGGCCGCCCGCCATCCCTCGTCCCCTCCTGCAGCCATCCCCACTCCTCCTTCCTCCTTCTCCTCCTCCTCCTCCTCCTCTCGCTCGCTGCACGCTGGGGCCGCCGTCACCGCGGGGGCCGGTACGGCGGAGGCCAGGCCTGGGCTCCATCGTCATCGTCATCGTCTTGTCCCTGTGTGTCCCCCCGCCGACCCCGGCGAGCTCCATGGTGCGGGAAGGCGGCATGGCCCGTACCCCTTACAGCTCCACGCAGGACATCCAGATGGACGTCTTTGACAACGCCACCCTCCAGGTGACACCCCCGGGAATTTGGGGACGAGGGAGGGGGGGCTGCGTCGGTACCATCGCGCGCAGCCCCGGGGTTCCCATCGATCCCCCCCCCCCCCCCCCATCCCAACCCCTACACCCCATAATGGGGGTGATTTCACCCACCCCCCCAGCATGCAAAACAGGGTGCCCCCCACCCATAACCAAGCTACCCCAGGAGGGACCCCAAATGCAGTCACCCCCCTCCTCATAACACCAAGCATCCCAGGGAAGGGGGTGTCCAGCCCCCCAGGTTTGGAGGGGATGGGGGGGGGGGCTCTGTGCTGCTTGCTGTGTCACTGCTCCCCCCTCCCACACCCCTGGGGTTTGCCCACCCGGAGCACCCCGGGGTGGGGAGGTGGGTGCGGGGGGTGTCGTGCGCATTGGGAAACTTTTAGGAATTGGGAAAACTCTGCCGGGGTGGTGGTGTCCCCCCCAAACCTTGTCCCCCCACCACCTTGTCTCCCCCCACCACCTTGTCCCCTGAAGGGGGGGGACGGGGAAGGGATGTGTCCCTGGCTGGTCTCAATGGGGTGGGGGGGGGGACCGCGGACCAGTGCAGCACCTCATCCCCATAGTCTGACTGGGTGCTGTCCCCACCCCGCACACCCCCATGGGGACAGACCCCCCCTCTCCGTGGCAGCCTGGGGAGCATCAACCGGTTGGGGTGACAGTTTGGGGGGGGGGACGACAGGGGATGGAGACAGAAGCCCTGGCCACATCCAGCCACCTGGGTGCTGGCAGGGCTGGGTGTCTCCCCTGCCTCCGAGGTGGGGGGGTGGCTGCAGTGAACCCCACACCGGCAGCGGGGCCACTGTCCCCACCCCAGGGACCGTCACCGCCGAGCCCCAGCCATGTCCATCCCCTGTTGGGAGCAGCGGACGGGGTGGAGTGGGGGGGCCGAAGGGGTTGGGGCTGGGGGCGAAGGACCTAAAAATACCCGGTGCTGCCTGGTGCGGGGACCACCCATCCCCAGGCTGGGTGGCAGCTGGGCCCAGCTGTCCCTCCGAGACGCCAGGGAGGTGACAGCCCCGCTCGCCCCGGCACGTCCCAGCCTCTCGCCCCCCCCAGGCCACCCCCCCAGCGTGCTCTGGCATCCCCCCCCCAAGGAAGTGCTGCAGGGGGGACACTGGGGCATCCCTGTCTCCTCCAGTCCATCCCAGCAGGAGGCACTGGAGGAAGCGGGGGGTCCCGTGGGGGCGTGGGGCAGGTGCTGGCTGCTGTGGGTGGGCGTGGGGGTGCACACGTGGTGTGTGAACCCCTTTACATGGAGCGTACACGGGCGAGGGGACAGTGCCCATGCTGGGGGGGGGGGTGTGTGCACACGCGTGTGCGGGGCTCGGGTGCTGGGGAGGCGGCGTGGGGACGCGGGCGTGCGTGGGGTGCCCCCATAGCAGCCACCTCCCCAGGGCACTGGTTGGGCTCTGGTTTGGCCGGGGCTGGGGAGCCTGCGGCGTTTGGGGGCTGCGGCCAGGCTCTCCCCCAAATCCGGTCAGCCCCGCCAGCTCCCTGTCCTCTCCGTGGAGATCGGAGATCCAGACCCCCTGGATAAGGCGATGCCAGGTCCCTGGGGAGGGGGCTGCATGGCCTCCAAGTAGGGGGGCAACCCCATCCCCTTCCCTGCCTCAGTTTCCCTTCTCTTGTCCCCCAAGAGCTGGGTTTGCTTGCAGGGAGGGGGTGGAGGGGGATGGAGCATCCCTGGCAGCTGGGGCTGGGGGGGCAGAGCTGCCCCCCACATCCTGGGGCTCCAGCGCTCCCCTCCTGCCCCCCCTCTCCTCTCCCCAGGCCAAGTACAGCAAGCGCAAGAGCCGCTTCAAGCGCTCGGATGGCAGCACCTCGTCCGACACCACCTCCAACAGCTTCGTCCGGCAGGTGAGTGGTGGAGGGGGGGGCAGCTGTCCTGGGGGGACCCGAGGGACCTGCCTGTCTGCGGGGGTCCTTGTCCCCCTGGGAATCGAGGAGGGGGGTCCCAGTTTGCAACCAAGCCCGGCCTGGGGGAGCGCGGGCATTGCAATGGCTGAGCCAGACCCGGCTGTGCCCCCCGTCCCCGCTCTGCCCTGCAGTGGGTGCTGGGGGGGGGGAGTCGTCCCCCCCATATTGGGAGCACTTGGGGTCCTGTAGCCCCCCAGGGGTTCCCTGTCCCTCCTGGGGGTGCCAGGCAGGGGACACAGCCCTGGCATTGCCCAACTGGCATCCAAGCCGCCCTCCCCAGCCCCATCCACCCAGCAGGGCCGCTGACTTGGCAGCGGCCCCTGTGGCCCCCCCCCGGCCCCCACCCCCTGCCCGGCACTGGGCTAAATATACCCGGGGCGGCTGCGAACGTCCCAGGGCTGAAACCTGACCCACGGGTGCCCCAGCCCAGCGCCCGCCCGACCCACTCGCCCCCAGCCCTGCCACCATGGAGATAGCCGGCAAAGACCACCCCGCCGCCCCGGTGAGCGTCCCCCCCCGCCCCGCAGCCCCCCGGCACCCAGGACGTGGCCCCCGGCACCCTCCTGTCCCAGCTTGCTGGCTCTGCCCTCGCTGCAGGGTGCCCCTCGGCTCCGTGGGGGTTGGAGCGGGTGGTCCCAGGAGCTGGTGGGACCCATGGGGTCTGCGGGGTGAGGGCATCGTGGCTGGACCCCGAGTGACACCCCCCCCCCCCCAAAGGCCCCTCCAAGTCTCGCCATGGGGCTGGGGGGCTCAGGAGGGGCCAGACCCCCAGCAGTGGCAGGAGGCGATGGGGCAGCTGGTCTCTGCCCCATGGCTTTTGGGGAGGGGGTCCCTCGCGGGGCTGTTGCCCCATGGCTGGGAGTAGGGGGCCTGTGCGAAGCAGAGCGGCCCCCACCTCCCCGCTGTTTGGAAAGGATGGGGCAAACTGGGGACAGGGACTCCCGCAACCCCGGGGGGCTCTGGTGGGGCTTGGGGGATTACAGAGGGGCTGGAAGGGGGGCAGCCCCCCCGGGGCGGTGGGTGCCTTCGCCGTCCCCCGTGACATCCACCGCCCCGGGGCTGGGGGTGCCCGTGGGTGTCCCCGCTGCCCCCCCCCGCCCGGGCTCTGGCCCCAGGGGGCTGGGGGGTGAGCAGGGGGGTCTCTGACCCCACCCCAGCTCCAACCTTGTCCTGGGGTGACCCCAGGTCGCCCCACAGCGCCCTTTCCCCATTGCCACAGGACCCCTTGGGGGGGAACAGCGCTGTCCCGGCCGGCCTTCCCTCGGGCGGGGGACAGCCGGGGGGCGGTGGGCAGGCGCGGGGGGTCCTTATGGCCTTCCCGGCTCTGACGAGAGGCCTGGGGAGGCCGGCAGCAGCGGGACGGCAGCAGGCGCCGGCTCGGTATCACGTTCCCTGCCGGAGCGGTGGGAACAGCTGCGTCGGCCCTCGGCCTGCCGTAACCCCGCCGGGATGCCACCGGGCAGGAGGTGCCCCTGCCTGGGGAGGAGGCAGCTTTCGGGGGTGGTTTCTCCCCAACGTGCCCAGAAGCCACGATGATGGGCACCAGCCTTAGAGAGAGGGTTCCGGGAGGGGAGACGGCCGCGGGGTCAGGCCTGGGGCTGGGTTCCCTGCTCTGGGGGAGGACGGCGTGGGCTGACCCCTCTCCCCACTCTCCCAGGGCTCGGCGGAGTCCTACACCAGCCGCCCCTCGGACTCGGACGTGTCGCTGGAGGAGGACCGGGAAGCGCTGCGCAAGGAGGCCGAGCGCCAGGCCATGGCACAGCTGGAGAAAGCCAAGGTGGGACGGCTGGGCTGGAGACCCCCCGGCCTGCCCTCGCCTCCCCCAGGGTGGGCACCTAGCCCTCTGCCACCCTCCCAGCCCCTCCGCACCCCCTGCCCAGGGACCCACTGCGGGAAGGGGCTGACCCCCGGCACAGGGACCCCCCAGCCCTCCTGCTCTCCATCCCCGTGGCATCCCGTCCCCTGAAGCAGTGGTCTCGGCATAACTGGGTGGCATTGGGAAGGCAGTGGGGTCTACTGGGTGGAACTGGGAGCCCAGACACCTGGGTTCTCACCTTGGCTGAGCACCCATTGCACCTCGGCTGCGGGCCCAGGGCAATTAGCTAATGAGCCCCTTGTTAGCTCCCAGGGTGTTGTGGCCACGGTGTCCCCAGCCCAGGGTCCAGCGCAGCCACGGTGCCCACAGGAGCCGAGCCAGCCCCGCTGCCCGGCTGGTCACGCCGGCACTGGTACCAGCACCTGCCTGGCCCGAGGGGGGACCGGCTCTCATTGCGGGGGGTCTCCGCGGTTTGGGGTGAGGGAAGATGCTGAGCCCTCTCCTGTTGGCAGACGAAGCCGGTAGCATTTGCCGTGAGGACAAACGTCGGCTACAACCCATCCGCCAGCGATGACATGCCGGTGCAGGGCATGGCCATCTGCTTCGAGCCCAAAGACTTCCTGCACATCAAGGAGGTGGGGAACGGGCTGGGGGGGGCTGGCAGGGGTGCGGGGCTGGGGTCACGCTGGGGGTGGCAGCCCTGGGGGTGGGCGTTTGGGGGTTTCAGGTGTTTTCCTCCCCCTCCCCGGTGCAGAAGTACAACAACGACTGGTGGATCGGGCGGCTGGTGAAGGAGGGCTGCGAGGTGGGCTTCATCCCCAGCCCTGTCAAGCTGGAGAACATGCGGCTGCTGCAGGAGCAGAAAATGAGGCAGAACCGCCTGAGCTCGAGGTGGGGGCTCATCCCTGACCCCCGCCTCCGGCTCCCCGTGGCCCCTCCATCCCACCCTCACCTGCGTCCCCCTTCTCTGTGCTTCTCCCATCCAGCAAATCGGGGGACAACTCCAGCTCCAGCCTGGGCGACGTGGTGACGGGGACCCGCCGGCCGACCCCTCCGGCCAGCGGTAAGAGTGTCCGGCGTCCCCACAGCCCCTGGTGTGAGCAGGGCAGGTCCAGCCTGGGGGGGTCCTTCCCCCCCCCCCCCCCCCCCGGGTAACCCCCTCCTCGTCCGCAGCCCCTCCGCCCCGGGTGCAGGCAGGCGGGTGCACCCCCCCCATCCCCGTGGACCCCCTCTCCCCTGCTTCTCCCCCCTCCCATCCCCACCACGTTCCCGCTCTTCCCAGCCCCCCCCATCTCCATTTTTCCCTTCTTCCATCGCCATTATCGCTCTTGTTTTCTCCCTCCCCTCTCCCCGGCTCCGGCTGCCCCTCCGTCCCCAGGTGCCCTGGACATGCCTAGCTTTGCCTTTGACCCCGATGAGTTAGAGGAGGAGGAGGCCATGGAGACCCACCGCTCCCCTAAGAGTAGCGTGAGCAGTGTCACCACCCCCCCCGCCCACACCAAGCGCATCCCCTTCTTTAGGAAGGTAACGGCACCCACCGGCCCCGCGCTCGCCTGCTGCACCCTGCCTGCCCTAACACTGCCTGGGAGGGCTGGCGGGGGCTGCGGGGGCACCCGCCGGGTGCTGGGGGCCACGCGCTGCCCGAGCACCCTGCCTGCGCCGCCACGGCGTGTCCCCGCGCCACAGCATGGGCATGAGTGTCTGCAGGGGACGGGGCGACGGGGGTGTCCCCCATGCACCATGGGGTGGGTCAGTCTGTGGCTGCCTCCCCCCCGTGCACCATGGCGTGGGTCAGTCTGTGGCTGCCTCCCCCCGTGGACCATGGGGTGGGTCAGTCCGGGGCTGCCTCCCCCTGTGGACCATGGGATGGATCAGTCCGTGGCTGCCTCCCCCCGTGGACCATGGGATGGATCAGTCCGTGGCTGCCTCCCCCCGTGGACCATGGGATGGATCAGTCTGTGGCTGCCTCCCCCCGTGGACCATGGGATGGATCAATCCATGGCTGCCTCCCCCATGGGCCGTACGATGGATCAGTCTGTGGCTCTGTTCCCCCCATGGTCGATGGGATGGATCAATCCATGGCTGTCTCCCCCCGTGGTCCATGGGATGGATCCGTCCATGGCTACATCCCCCCCCATGATCCGTGGGATGGATCAGTCTGTGGCTGCCTCCCCCTGTGATCCATGGGATGGATCAGTCTATGGCTGCCTCCCCCCGTGGTCCGTGGGATGGATCAGTCCGTGGCTGCCTCCCCCCGCCGTGGTCCATGGGATGGATCCGTCCGTGTCACACCCCCCACCCCCCCCACCCCCCCCCCGCTGCCTGGGGTCCCCCAGTGTGCGCATGGTGTGTGCCAGCACGGCCCGTGTCTCATCTCCCCCGCGAATGGGAATGGACCGTTCCTCCCCCCCAAACTGGGCAGAAGCTGGGGGGGGGGGTTGGGCAGAACCACAGCCTGGGGCAGGGGGGTCTGCAAGGACTTATGGGGGCGAGCAGGCCCGGGGGGCCCAAGCCACCCCTCGCCGCCCACCCCACCCCTCTCTCCCAGCCCCGCAGAGCCCCCGCTTGCACCCCAAATCTAACTAAGAGCAGGGCGATGCTTCGTGTGAAACACGCTCGTGGGGCAGCCCCCCGGGGGGGGACAGGCGCATCCCCTGGGGCAGACCCCCGGGGGACACAGACATCCCCGGGCCCCCCAGCCCGGCTCGGTGTCCCCGCTCCCCACGCCCGCGGGTAACACGCATGCCTTGTTTGTCTTCTCTCGCTCCCCCCGGCCCCGTGCGGCCTCTCGGGACGTAGCGAAGCAGAAGCAGAAATCGGTGAGTAGCGTCAGGACCCCCCGGGAGGGCCCGCGGGGAGGGGACGGGGTGCCCCCCGCTTGCAGCCCCATCCCGTCCCCAGAGCTGCCCTCGCAGGGGCGAAGCCGAGCGTCCCCCGGCGTCCCCGGCCCCGCTAACGCCTGGCTCTGTCCCGCAGGCCGAGCACGTGCCCCCGTACGACGTGGTGCCCTCCATGCGGCCCATCATCCTGGTGGGGCCGTCGCTGAAGGGCTACGAGGTGAGGAGTGGGGGGCGCGGGGATGGGGGGGGATGCGGGGGGGACCCCGGCTCCATGCTCTTCCTCCCTGCCTTCCTCCCTCCCCAGGTCACGGACATGATGCAGAAAGCCCTCTTCGACTTCTTGAAGCATCGCTTTGACGGCAGGTGAGACGGGCGGCTGCGTGGCTGGGGGACCCCTAACGACATGGGGGGACCCTTCACCCCATAGAGGGACCCCTAATCCTATGGGGGACACCCCTAATGCCATGGGGGGACCCTTCACCCCATAGACGGGCCCCTAATCCCATGGGGGGGACCCCTAATGCCATGGGGGGGCCTTTCACCCCATAGAGGGACCTCTAATCCCATGGGGGGGACCCCTAATTCCACGGGGGGACCCTTCACCCCACAGAGGGACCCCTAACACCATGGGGGGACCCTTCACCCCATGGGAGGACCCCATACACCAAAGGGGGACCCCTAATCCCATGGGGGAACCCCTGACCCCATGGGGGGACCCTCAGCCCTGCCCCATGGTTCTTGCTGTTGGGGGGGATCGCTCCCCTTAGGAGCAGGAGTCCTGTGGCTCCAGCTCCAGGCAGCCCCGTGCGTGAGGTGGGAGGAAAGGGGTGGAAGGAGGGTCCCGTCCTGCCCCCCAAGAGGGTGGGTGTGTACATGGGGGGGGGGGTTTGCACCCCGTATTGCTCCCCCCACCCGCTCACGCCCTCTCCGTCTCGCAGGATCTCCATCACGCGGGTGACGGCTGACATCTCCCTGGCCAAGCGCTCCGTCCTGAACAACCCCAGCAAGCACACCATCATCGAGCGCTCCAGCACGCGCTCCAGCCTGGGTAAGGCCGCCCCGCGCTGACCCCCGCCCGGCCGGGCAGCGAGACCCCCCCCAAGCCTCCATCTGTATCAGCCCAGCACCCTCCCGTCCCCCAGCCTGTCCGTCCCGGGGTGCTCGTCCCACCCGTGTCGGGGCACGGCTTGTGGGGGTGAGGTGGGGGGGGTCCACTGCTGTGGGGTGACTAACACGGGGGGGACCCGGGGCCCTGCGCTCCCCCCGGCCGGTTTGACTCAGTCTCTCTCCCCCTCCTCCCCTTTTATCTTCTCTCTGTTTTGTTTTTCTTTCCTTTCCTTTTTCTCCTTTCCTTTGAGTTTCCTCCCCTCCGCGCTGCTTCCTTCCTCCCCTGCTCCTGATACAGATGTCTTGGGTACGTAGCTTGGACCCGCCGGGACCCCTGGCAGCCCCCTGCCTGGCGGGGGGCAACGGGGGACGTGTCCCCTTGGATCCCCGTCCTCCCTGCCTGGCTGTGACCAGGCTCTGGGACGCAGCAGGGTCCGGCCACCTGGGCAGAGTCTGAGGGTTGGGGACACCCTGGTCTGACCCCCCACCCCAAGTGCGTGTGGTCCGGGGGGCTTTGCCCCTTCCTCACCCAGACGGTGCCAGCGCTGGGAGCCCGCTGCCACCTCCTTCCTGCAGTGAACCCCCCCGTCCCTGGGGCTGGGGTGACACTGGAGTGGCCAAGTCCCAGTGCAAGACCCCTCCTGGTCCTGTCCCTGTCCCGTTCCCCTCATCACATCTCCCAGCAGTTGTCCCCGCAGCCCCCACATGCTCGCCCGTCCCCCCGCGCTGTCCCCCTGACCCTCGCTGTCCCTCTGTCCTGGCAGCCGAGGTCCAGAGCGAGACCGAGCGCATCTTCGAGCTGGCCCGGACGCTGCAGCTGGTGGCCTTGGATGCCGACACCATCAACCACCCGGCCCAGCTGGCCAAGACATCCCTGGCCCCCATCATCGTCTACATCAAAATCACCTCCCCCAAGGTCGGTGCGGACCCCGGGGCGGGTGGGGGGCAGCCCCAGCCCCTGCCCCACCACACTGGGGGCGGGGGAGGGGGGCCGAGCAATGGCGGGCCGGGTCCCTGCGGCCACCCCGGGCTGCCCTCTCCTGCCGCAGGTGCTGCAGCGGTTGGTGAAGTCCCGGGGCAAGTCCCAGGCGAAGCACCTCAACGTGCAGATGGTGGCCTCCGACAAGCTGGCGCAGTGCCCGCCCGTGAGTACGCCCCGCCCTGCCCCGCCCTGCCCCGCCCTGCCCCGCCCTGCCCCATGGTCTCCTCCCACCCCCAGGAGATGTTCGACATCGTGCTGGATGAGAACCAGCTGGAGGAGGCCTGCGAGCACCTGGCCGAGTACCTGGAGGCCTACTGGAAGGCGACGCACCCCCCCAGCAGCAACCCCCCCAACCCGCTGCTGAACCGCACCATGGCCACCGCCGCCCTGGCCGCCAGCCCCGCGCCCGTCTCCAACCTCCAGGTACAGGTGCTCACCTCCCTGCGCAGGAACCTGGGCCTCTGGGGGCGCGGGGCCACCGAGACCACCCCCAGCCCCCCCGGACCCCTCGAGGAGCACGCGCTGTGAGATGGCAGCGGGGACGCCCCCCCACCCCACCCCCCGCCCCGCCCTCAGGGACGCCCCTGGGATCGGGGCCACTCCAGGGAACTGCGGCCCCCCAGGAGCGGGACCGTCCTTGGGATGGCCCCCCCTTGGGGACCTGTGGCCCCCCAGGGGTACTGCAGCCCCCGGGGGTGGGACCGTCCCTGGGGACCCGCTCCCCACCCTGGGTTTGGGGCCACCCTGAGGAACTGCAGCCCCCCAGGTTCGGGGTCACCCCTGGGATTGCACCCCCCCCCCCCCCCAGGACCTGCTCCCCGTCCGAGGTTTGGGGCTACCCCTAGGATCAGCCCCAGGGATCTCTCCCCGGATCAGGGCCACCCCAGGGGTCTGCTCCCTGCCTGACACTGGCGCCAAGCCCAGAGTCGGGGTCCCCCTGGGGATCTGTGCCCCCTCCCAGGCCTGGAGCCCCCCTGGGGATCGGGGGCCCCCAGGAATCTGCTCCCTCCAAGCCCCCCTGGGAGTGTGGGTCCCCTCTGTGCCTCCCTGGGGCTGCCGGGGTGCCAGAGCCCCCGCTCCCACGCCTCTCTGGAGCTCTGGGGGAGCTGCGGCGGGGGCGAGGGGTTATGGGGTGTCCCGGTGTGGGCGAGGGCCGGCTGGGAGGGGGCTGCAGAGCCCCGTCCCACCGCGGGCTTCACGATGCTGAGCCTGGGGGGGGGTCTGCAGCAGCACCCACCCGGGGCCAGAGGCAGAGGGATGTCTGTCCTGTGTTGTCTGTCGCTAATTCTTCCAGCGAGCGGGACGCTGCTGGCCTGCCAGCCCCCTCCCCGCGCCGCTCTTCCTTCCCCCCCCCCCCCCCGTCACCCCCTTCCTGCCCTGGCCCTGCCCTGGCGACCCCCCCGCCCCGGTGCCATTTGGTGGTGGGCTGAGACCTGCCGCCGTCGTGTCCCGGGTGAGCGGTGCGGTGCGGGCAAACCAGGCTGGGCAGGAGCGCATGTGCCCCCCGCCAGCCCCGTGGCTAACCCACCCCCCCACTAACCCCCCCCCCCCGTCCGTCTGTCCGTCCTTCCTTGCACGGTGTGGTTGCTTCTCCTAACCAGGGTCCATACCTAGTGCCTGGGGAGCCACCGTGCGAGGGGGAGCATGGCCGCCTCCGGCAGGGCCCGGGCGAGGTGGGGGGCCGCGGGCAGGGCCGACCCCTCCCGCTGCCCGCCCGCCCGGCCCCCCGCAGCCTGTCCCGCCAGGACACCTTCGACTCGGAGACCCCGGGCAGCCGGGATTCGGCCGGCACGGAGCCCGGCGATTCCTGCTGCATGGACATTGAAATGGACCCCGGCGAGGAGGAGCCGCTGGGTCCCCCCGGTGCCGCACCCCGCGTCCCCCCCGGCCACCAGCGCCCCGGTGCTTGGGACGAGGACGAGCCCGGGCGCGAGACCCGGGGGCTGCGGGGCCGAGCCAAGGGCCAGGACCGCTACTGCCCCGACCCACCGGAGACCCTCGGCCTCGACCAGAGCGATGTGGAGGGCTGGGGCCAGGACGTTTACATCCGTTAGGGTGAGGGGGTGCAGGCAGGGGATGCCCCCCCCCCCAGGCACTGGTTTTGGGGTGAGGAGAGCCCCGCTGGTTGCCTTTGTGCCCTCCCCCCCCGCCCCGAGCCCGGCCGGCCGTGCCGTGGGGAGCCCCTGCTTTGCCCCGGGGGCTCCCCCTGCCCCACTCCTTGGTGTGGAGGGGTCTCTCCCCCCGCCGCAGCCCCCCAGCATCTCGCGGTGCCTCGGGCCCTCCCTGCCCCGCAAGGGAGAGCAAGTGACCAAAGGGGACCCCGGGGGCTCTGCCCACGGCCGGCGTGTCCCCGTCCCCTGCCCCCGGGCACGGGGTGGGGGGCCGTGCTCCCCACCCAGCCCTTGCCTGCTGGTGCCCACCCCCACCCCGGGTGCCCCCGCTTCTCCATGGTGCTGTTTGCCACCCGGCTGCAGGGGGACCCCTGAGCTGCTGGTGGTAGTGGGGGGGGTCCCTGCCAGCTGCCCCCCGCCCCTAGCCAGTGCCTGCAGCCTGGCACTGCACCCCTGCGGGGCTGCGACCCACAGCCCCCCCCGGCCCCCCAGCAGCTGTGTGTGGGGGGGGTGCATGCGTGTGTGGTGTGTGCAGGACTTTGGGGTGCTGCAGGCAGTGGAGGGGTCCCTGCTGCCCCAGGCTGTGCCCCCCTGGGGTGCTGCCTGCCTGGGGGGGGGGGGCGGCAGTTTGCATGTGTTTGCCTTAGAGGGGCTCTGCCTGAATTGGGTGGGGGGGGCAAATCTGAGCCAGTTTGGGGGGGGTCTAACACGTGCTAACAGCTGCCCAGCCCTGGCCTGCCGCAGCCGTGGCAGCACCCGGAGGGTCCCTCTGCCCTGGGGGGCCCCGCGCCGTCCCCCCTTTCCCTGGGACTGCCGGGAAGCGCCGGGCAGCGCCAGGCCCCTGCCCCCCCCACCCCCCCTGTGCCAACCCCCCCGCTGTGCCTGTCCGCTCTCGCCCCATCCAGCTGTGTCTGTCTGTCCGTCTGTCTGTGAGCCTGTCTGTCTGTCCCCCCTGCCCGGCAGGGCTGCCTTCGCGCCCCCCCCCCCCAGCACCCCGGGGCACTGCCTTCTCCTGCGCCCGCCCCGGAGCGTCCCTCGTCCCCCCACCTCTGCGGGGGTGACCACACCAGAGTGGGGTGGGGACACCCCACATCCAGCCCTCACTGTGGGGCTGGGCTTGCCCCCCCCGGGATGATGCTGGGGGTCCCCGGGGTCACTGCCTTACCCAGACCACCAGCCTTGCCAGCCCAGGTCGGGGGGGGGGCTCAGGGGCACCCAGCTCTGCCGCTGCCAAGCCGCCTCTGCCCATTGTGTGCCTCAGTTTCCCCTTTTTTTGAGGGGTGGGACTCGGTGTCGCTGCCTGCCAAGTGCTTTGAGACCCGCCTGCCCCAGTGCTCGCCCCCGCGGTGGCCGGGGTCCGGGCAGTGGGCCCCCCCGGCCCTCCCGCGGGCAGAGGGACATCCCGTATTT